>NW_025335104.1:0-1200000 GCF_018152115.1 Drosophila rhopaloa
ACTACTAAGACGTTTGTATAACACCCCCTTTCCTGGGTGTATACGTAAGTTTGTTGAGGACATTGAGTCCAAATCTTTTGTAATATTAAATAAATTAGCTTTAGAAAATAACGCTTCAAATACAATTTTATACACAAATGCTCTTAATAATACAGTTAAAGATGTTATTATGAAAAAATTGCCAGACAGACTTTTTATGACATTGGCTAGGTATGATATTACTAATGCTAATAGACTAAAATGTGTAGCACAACAAGAAGGTTGTTATGAAACATTTTATTCAGATCGAACAAAGAATTCACAAAGTCAAAATCAAGATAAGAGAAATTATCAACCCCAACAAAATACTAATAAACAACAAAACTATAATTCCCAAAACCAATACAGACAGCAGAATAATATTTCCCCAAATCAATATAAGCAACAGGCTAGTACATCTCAAGGCCATCATAAGCCTAATTATAATAAAAATAACAGCGAAACTTTTTATGAAAACCACCCATTATATCAAGCAACAAAACAAGAATTCCAACAAAAATTAAATTATAATCAGGTTAGGAATCCTATAAATTATCAATCACAACAAAATGGGGCTAATGCTCCTAATCGACCAATAAAAAGAAATCGCGAAAGTACGAGTGGCCAAATGAAAATGGATACCGAAAATTTTCATCAACAAGCCTCGGATACCGAACAGGAAATAGAAAACCCTTACATACGAATCATCATGAATAACCAAAAGTTCCGATGTGTTGTAGACACAGGCTCTTCTATTAATTTAATTAAAGAAAATTACTTTAATTTTCCAACCAAAAATACACCCCTTAAAGTTCATACCATAAATGGTAATATTCAGTTAAATACATCCGTGTCCTACCATGCAAGTAAGCTTTGTCCGACCAAACAAACATTTTGGGTCCATAATTTTTCCGATAGATATGATATGCTCATAGGAAGAGAATATCTCGAAGCTTGTAACGCAATTATTAATTATAAATCAAAAACAGTTAATTTAAACGGTTATCAATTCGGAATGAGATTTAATTATAACGATTTCGAATATAAACAAGGAGAAGCAGAAATTGATTGCTGCGATCCCCCATTTTCAACAGATACACCTTTTAATTTTGCAATAAATAACGACTTGCAAGAAACCAATAAGTTTAGATTAGAACACCTTAATGACGAGGAAAAAGATAATCTTAAGAAAATTTTATATGAATTTAGCGACATACAGTACAAAGAAAGTGACAATTTGACTTTCACTAGTACTATCAAGCATGTCATTCATACAAAAAATGAGCAACCGGTTTACAAAAAACCTTACAAATATCCTCAAGCTTACGACCAAGAAGTCGATTCGCAAATGAGAGATATGATAAAACAGGGAATAATTCGAAAGTCAAATTCCCCTTATTGCTCACCCATTTGGATAGTACCAAAGAAAGGTGATGCATCTGGAACAAAAAAGTTCCGTATCGTAATTGACTATCGTAATTTAAATGAAATTACGGTAGATGACAAATACCCTATCCCGGTCATGGATGAAATATTGGACAAACTTGGTAGATGCCAATATTTTACCACTATTGACCTTGCAAAAGGTTTTCACCAAATACAAATGGATGAAAATTCTATTCCAAAGACAGCTTTTTCCACCAAAAATGGCCATTATGAATATACTCGAATGCCCTTTGGATTGAAAAATGCCCCTGCTACCTTTCAAAGGTGCATGAACAATCTCTTAGAAGATTTGATCTACAAGGATTGTTTGGTCTACATGGACGATATTATCGTGTACTCCACTTCATTGGAGGAACATGTATTATCTTTGCGAAAGTTATTTGAAAAATTACGAGAAGCTAATCTCAAGCTTCAACTCGACAAATGCGAGTTTATGAAAAAGGAAACAGAATTCCTTGGACATATTATAACAACAATTGGTATAAAACCAAATCCTCTCAAAATAGAGGCAATACAAAATTTCCCTGTGCCCAAATCCCCAAAACAAATAAAATCCTTTTTAGGTCTTTGTGGATTTTATTGGAAATTTACCAAACTTTGCTAAAATAGCAAAACCAATGACAGCAAAGCTTAAAAAAGGCGTAACTTTAAATATAAAAGATAATGATTATGTACAAGCGTTTGAAAAACTTAAACTTTTAATAATATCCGATCCAATACTTATACCCAAATTTCGAAAAACCATTTTCATTAACAACAGATGCAAGTAATATTGCTATAGGAGCAATATTATCGCAAAATCATAAACCAATCTGTTATGCCAGCAGAACTCTTAATGAACACGAAATTAATTATTCGGCAATAGAAAAAGAACTTTTAGCTATTGTCTGGGCCACCAAATATTTCAGGTCCTAACTTTTTGGCAGAAAATTTCTGATCCTAAGTGATCACAGGCCTCTAGTATGGCTCAATAATATTAAAGAACCTAATATGAAATTACAACGCTGGAAAATCAAACTAAATGAGTTTGATTATGAAATAAAATATTTGCCCGGTAAAGAAAACCATGTGGCAGACGCCTTATCTAGAATAAGAATAGAGGAAGCCTATTTAGGAGAGACTTCCAGTAATTCAAATACAATAACAACAGTAGCTACAGTGCATAGTGCACCAGAAGATAACCAAAACCACATTTCAATAACAGAAAGACCACTGAATTATTATAACAGACAATTAGAATTTATAAGAGGAGACTTAAATGAAGTCGAAGTAATAAATTATTTTCATAAAACAAAAATCATGATAACATATAAAGAGATGACAATAGAATACGCAAAACAATTAATAATTGAATACTTTTCTAATAAGAAAAGCGTAATATATTTTCCAATTGAAACAGACTTTTTAATTTTTCAAAAGGCATACTTTCAAATTATTTCCCCAGATAACTTAACTAAAACAATGAAAACTAATAGTAAATTAATAGATATTAACACTTACGCAGAATTCAAGAAATTATTATTAAAACACACAGAGAACTATTACATCCAGGAATAGAAAAACAAACAGCACTTTTTAAAGAAAAATATTATTTTCCCGATCACCAAAAATTAGTTCAAAATTTTATTAATGAATGCGAAGTATGCAACATCGCAAAAACAGAACACAGAAATACTAAATTAGAATTCGAAATAACCCCAGAAATTTTTAATCCAAGAGAAAAATATGTCATTGATTTTTATATGATAGATAATAAACAATTTGTATCTTGTATAGACATTTATTCAAAATTTGCCACCTTAATAGAAGTCAACAGTCGCGATTGGTTAGAAGCAAAAAGAGCATTAACTAAAGTTTTTAATGAAATGGGTAAACCAAACCAAGTTAAAGCAGACAAAGATTCAGCTTTCATGTGTGCAGCATTGCAACTTTGGTTAAAATCGGAAGATGTTGTTATTGATATAACAACAAGCAAAAATGGAATTTCTGACGTTGAGAGATTTCATAAAACGGTAAATGAAAAGTTAAGAATCATAAACAGTGAAACAGACATAGAAAATAAGCTAACAAAATTTGAAACTATTATTTATGTCTATAATCATAAAACAAAACATAACACGACAGGCAGAACTCCTGCAGATATTTTTATTTTCGCTGGAACTCCAAAATATAAATCGGCTAGTGATCCTGATCAAGAATATATATACTTTATAGGGTCGGAAACGCTTCCTTCTAGCTGTTACATACTTTTGCACGAATACAATATACCCTTTTACTCTACGAGTAACGGGTATAATTAACGAAAATAAATACGATAATTCCAGATGCACGCCAAATTGGTTTTCATTTGGGATGGAATAATTTGAGTGACATTTCAAATGTATTCAAAGTGATGGGTGTGTTAACTCTTCAGACTAGACTTTATGTTTAAGGTATATTTATTATTGAACTATGATGTCAAAGAACTGTAATCTCATGATTTTGATTGCGCAATGTAAAATAAAAACTCATGTGACTGTATTTTTAAACATAGTGAGTTCAACCCCATGTCATTATCAATTTTGTACCATTAAAAAGATTTAAAGGCTTAGGTCAACCACATTTCCACTGATGGCAAATATTTGTAATCAGAAATGTAAAAGATTTTGGGATTATGAAGGAGTTTGCATCTTTAATACGTAGATCTGCATACCAGATGTTCAAGGTCAATGTGAAAGATCAGAAAATCTAAATAAATACATATAAGCAAAGCAGACTCATTTGGAAAATTCTCGTAAATTTCCAACAATTTCGAAACGTGTGCCACATGCTGCATTCAAAAACAAAAGGAGGTGGAGGAAGAAGGAATGACAGAGAAACAGAGGCGAAAAAGAGGGAAAGGAAGAGAGAATAATGTGGATAATATGGAACAACCCCCAAACAACAATCTGGTCAACCCTGAAATTTTAAACTGCATCCTGGAAAATCCGCTCTCGCCAGGCTGCTGCGTCATTATCCTTTGGGGGTGGATCTCTCCCACCCAAAAACAGAGAGCGAAAGAGAGAGAGAGCGAGCTAAATCCAGAGAGCCCGAGAGAGCCAGGTCCTTTGTTCCTGCTTCCTGATTCCTGTTCTCGATTCGCAACAAAGGAACTTTAACTCAAAATCCGAACTCAAAAACCCAACTCAACTCGAACTGACCTACGCGTGAAAATATTTGCGTCGCCATTCGAGGAAGCATAAGGATTCCAAAAGATGACGACACAAAGGACACAAAGAACGGAAATTTTCCTACGCGGAAAACGAAATTTGCAACGACGAAGGTCGTTCACTTGTGAACTTATTTTCCTGGGGGAGGATTCCTTCAACCAAAAACAACCTAACTTGTTGATCAACACTATCAACATCTTATTAATTTTAATACATTTTACAAAACTTACCAATGGCCAAAATTTGGAAATCAATCCCATTCAAGCAAAAAACGGTTATTTAATATTTAAAACAGGAACCTTGGACTTACCAACTAATTACGAATATCATTGTTTAACCGTCAACTTAACCAAAACTGAACTAACGTATACTAATTTAATTAAACAATCAGAAGAATTTTCAGGCTTAAAACAAATTATATACTTAACAGAGAAATTAAACAGAGAAATGAATGGAATTAGAATTGCAAAACGTAGCAAAAGAGGTCTTATAAATTTTATAGGCACAACATACAAATATCTATTTGGAACATTAGATGAACAAGATAAAGAAGAATTAATAAATAAAATTGAAAATTTAGAACAAAACACAATTCAAGTTAATGAACTTAATAAAGTAATAGATGCGGTAAACAAAGGTATTGAAACAATAAATCATTTAAGCTTGGTAAATGATGTAGACGAAAGGCTAGCATTACTTATTTTTAATCTACAAGAATTTACTGAATATATAGAGGACATAGAACTAGGAATGCAACTTACTAGACTAGGCATTTTTAACCCTAAATTACTTAAGCATGATACTTTAACACAAGTTAATTCAGAAAAATTATTAATAATAAAAACCTCTACTTGGTTACAAACCAATACTAATCAAATATTGATAATTTCTCATATCCCAAAAGACATTATAAAAACTTCAATATTCAAAATTTTGCCTTACCCAAATGAATTTAATGACATATTAACAGAACCTTTAGAAGACAAATATTATTTTCAAAATAATCAAATATTTTCATTTAACACAAAAGAAAGAGTTACAAATAAATGCATTATAGGAATATTAAACCAAGCCAATGCCGAATGTAAATACACAAAAATGTATAAAAAATATGAAACAAATTATATAGAGCCAAATATTATAATTACTTGGAACTTACCGAAAACTATTTTAAACCAAACATGTATAAATCAAGCAATAGTTGTCGAAGGAAATAAAATCGTAAAAGCATTTAATTGTTCTGTACAAATCGAAGAAATCTTAATAACAAATACTATAATGGATTACACACAAACTATTTATGTTAACAATAATGTAACAATGATAGAACCACTGTCAATAATTGAAGCAAAAGATATAATAAGAATACATACAAGAAAAAATAACACATTTCAAATTATAATACTTACTATTTTAATTGTAATAATTATAATTTTAATTATTTACTTCATCTATAAATTTAAGAGTATTCCGAAAAACATTGTAATTAAATATAAAAATCAAAACAAAAACAATACTAAGAACCAAGAAAATCTAACAGAATTAAACAATATTGCACCAAATGAAAATACCCTACAATCAAACGAAAATACTACACAAACTAATATACCCACTCACATATACCCTAATATATCCGCCTGAGGACAGGCTCTTTTCTAATGGATGGGGAAGTAACATACCCACACCCACATACCTACCACATAAAGTAACATACACACACCCACATATCTACCACATAAACATATTTACATTACGCATTTTTCACACCCAAAATCATCGGCTCCCAAGAGTCGCCAATTAATATAAACATCCTCTTGAGTTATAAACAAATGAAAGAACCCCAAATTGTCGGCTCCCACGACTGACCAATTTATGTAAACATCCTCTTGCATTATAAACAAATGTCCCCAAACTCCAAAAAGCTTTTATCCCCCAATACTGTAAAATTGCAGACGCAGCTCAAACCTAGATCGCTCTCTTGCTCAGTGCTCTCATTTTGGACACTCTCAATTTATCAATAAAGTTCTTTCTCCCAATCGAAGGTTTGATAAGCGCCAGCTTAGTTTTTAAGTTCGAGTTTTAAGTTGAATCTTGTAAGGAGTAGACCTATCTCTCCCAGTTCGCGTTTACACTATTTTGATAAATAAAAATTATATTTTTTTCAAAGTGTTAAATCCCGAATTTGTTATCTATATATATATAACTGTTCATTGAAAACTAAGAATCAACGCACAGCCTAAACTAATTAAATGACCCTATTAAAATTTTTTACCATTCAATTCTTATAACACTAAACTGATTTGCTAAGATTTATTTTGGCCACAAACATGCCCCCATTTTCTTTCAGTGGCAAAAAACCTGGACGCTAAACGCGTTAATCAATCGATGCGATTTTTGGCCAAAATTTAGTCCTCTACATAATAAAGATTCTATTTAATTTAATATTCGATATTTTAATGTTTACTATTTTTTATCGATCTTTGAAAATCTAAGAATCTTCCTCATTTTTCAACTCCAAACGGCAAAAAACCGATCTAAGTCAATTAGCAATATGAAAATTTATCGAGGGAATCCTGATACTTTAAGGATTCATATGGTGGTTTACTACTGAAGCCTCTAGGTCAATTCTAAAAAAAAGTTACATTAGCCTAAAGTAGGAATAATAATTCCAACAAATTATACACAAGCATTGAACACCGAATGCATTCTCTCGCACTGTCTCACTCTCTCTCTCTCTCTCTCTGACTCTGTGTAGTACAATAATTGTGCGGCGGCTGATCTTGATTTCTTTTAAAAACTTAAAATTAAAAACTTAAAACTGAATTAAACTTAACAATAAATTAACAATAGGTTAGGTTAGGTTAGGACGGCTGCCAGGCTGTAGCCTTGTACACCTAGACCTCTGTGGGTCCATTGTGATACCGTATGATCTCTATTTTTGGGTCCCCTATCCGTTAAGAGTCAGCCTGTAAGTTGGTCGATCAGCAGGTCCCCCATCCGGAGGATTTAATAAAAGAGCTTAGACTCTTCAGGTTAGTCTGCGATATTTCGGTCAGGTCATTTATGAAAGGATATCCTAAGTGTTTCAGTCTGAGCCTGCATAGGGCTGGGCATGAACAGAGTAGGTGTTCCACCGTTTCCTCTTCTTCCTCATCCCTGCAGCTTCTGCAAAAATCGTTTTTTGGGGCTTTTAGCCTGCCGGCGTGTGCGCCAACGAGCCAGTGGCCTGTGAGTACTCGAATTAGCATGCTGCACTCAGTGCGGCTGAAATTGAGTAGTTCTGATGTTTTCTTTTCCAATAAGTGTTGGCTAATTTGCTGAAGTGGTTTTTAATAATTAGCTTACAAGTAGCCATCGGCATGCCGACATTCTCCTTTCCTGGAAGGAGAGGTATGGTGGTGCCTTGCCTGGCTAGCTCGTCTGCTATACAGTTGCCTACGATATCCCGGTGACCCGGAACCCATATAAGGCTGACAGTAAACTGATTAGCCATCTCGTGGAGAGATTTGCGACAGTCTGCTATTGTTCGGGAGTTTGTATTTGTCGAGTAGATTGATTTAATAGCCGCTTGGCTATCACTATATATGTTTATGTGTCTGTTCTGGGTGTTTAAGTCCCTTAAACAGACAAGTGCTTCCATTATAGCGTACACTTCCGCTTGGAAGACACTGCAGTGGTCAGGAAGTCTGAAAGACTGCCTGATCTCTAATTGCTCGGAGTATATGCCTCCACCTACGTGTCCGTCTAGTTTGGAGCCGTCTGTATATAGACAGATTGCGTCTATTGAGCCCGGTCGGCCACGATCCCAAACTTCCCTGCCTGGGATCAGAGCTTCGAAGGGCGTGTGATTGTATTCACGGGTTTTACATAGATCCGTTTTTGGCGGGATCAATTTGTCATGCTGAAGAATCTTAGCGTGACCATACAGTTGGGCTTTCCATTGCCCTGTATCCCTTAGTCGAATGGCTGCCGATTTCGCCCTTTCCATTCCTGCTAAGTCCAGGCTCTGGAGGTTCAAGATCGCATTCAGCGCTTCGTTTGGGGTAGTTCGAAGGGCTCCACTCATACACAAGGCCGCCATGCGCTGTACTTTGTTAAGTGGAGTTAAGATACATTGTTTGTGTAAAGCGGTCCACCACAGAGCCACTCCATATAGTAGGATTGGCTTGACTACCGCTATGTATATCCAATTGACGATTTTAGGGGACATACCCCATCTTAGCCCAATTGCTTTTTTACAAGAGTAAAGTGCAATGGTCGCTTTCTTGGTTCTCTCTTGGTTGTTTAGGCCCCATTTAAGACGCTTATCTAATACTAACCCCAAGTATCTTGCGTGCTCGCTAAAAGAGAGATTACAGTTGTTTAAAGTGGGTGGGTTAAGTTTTGGGATTTTGTACCAAGTCCGTTCTTTGTAGTCCATTCCGATAGTGTTTTTAGTTTTGCGGTCATAAGATCGCATAACGTTTGTGGATACCTACCATTAAAGATGATAGCGACATCGTCTGCGTATGCCACTATTTTACAGCCTCCTCCTTCAAGAATCCGCAGTAGTTTATTTACCGCGATATTCCATAAAAGGGGTGATAGTACACCCCCTTGCGGAGTGCCTCTGTTCACTAATCTAGTCTGGGTCGAGGTCCCTAGTGTGGCCGTGACCAATCTGCTTATCAGCAATTTGTGGATCAGCCCCACCAGCGGTGGCTCAACCCCTAGTTCAGTGAGGGATTCTGTTATTGCCGTGGGGAGCACGTTGTTGAACGCTCCTTCTATGTCAAGGAAGGCGATCAAGGTGTATTCTTTTATACTGAGTGATTTCTCGATGTTGCTTACTACCAAGTGTAGCGCCGATTCGGTCGACTTACCTTTGGTGTATGCGTGTTGCGCCTCTGATATCTGCGTCGGGTCAATGATGTCTCTAATATGTAGACCTAACAGTCTTTCTAGGATTTTTAGCAGGAATGATGTCAGACTTATCGGTCTGAAATCCTTCGCTGCAGTATGGGTGGCTTTCCCTGTCTTAGGGATGAAAACGACTTTCGTTTCCCGCCATGCTGTTCTCCTACTGCAAGAATGGTCTGGAATATTTTTCTCAGCCAGTTTATAGCTAGTTCTCCTGCTTCTTGAATATGTGCCGGTGTTATATTGTCCGGTCCCGGCGATTTGTATGGCTTAAAACTATGAATGGACCAGTTTATATTACGGTCTGATAGTAGGAGATTTAAGTTTATTCCTTCTCCAGTGTGTCTTCCTGGGGGATGTCCTGTTTGTAGGCTCCCTGGGAAGTGAGCGTCTAGGAGTAGGTTTAGGGATTCTTCACTAGAGTCTGACCATGATCCGTCAGCCTTTTGGAGATAGCCTAGGGATACGGCTGTCTTAGAAAGTATTTTTCTGAGCCTTGCGGCATCAGTTGTCTTTTCAATGTCCGAGCAGAAGTTCTGCCACGCAGTTCTCTTCTCTTTTCTAATGGCCTTTTTGTATGTGGCTAGTTCCTTTTTGTAGCTTTGCCAGTTTATGTCCTCATTTGCAGCTTTCGCTCTGTTGAACAGGTTTCTGCATTTGGCTCTGAGGATTGATAATTGCTGGGTCCACCAAGGAGGTTTTTTCCTTCCCCTTGGTTTCCCTAACGGGCATGCAGCTGAGAATGCCGCGTTGCATGCTTCTGTGAATTTGTTTACTATATTATTTAGTTCCTGAGTGCAAGGAGTGCTTTCTGGTGGCTTCCTGGGGAGGAAGTTCGATAGAATTTCTTTGTATTTATTTCAGTTTGCCCGCCTGGGGTTGGCAAAGCTGACCGGCGCAGGTGATACTAGGGACAAAGTTTTCTCTATAAACCTATGATCTGAAAATGAGTGCTCGTTGGAGACAGCCCAGTTTGTGACTGTGCTTATGAGTGAATCTGATGCCAGGGTTAGATCTATGATCGTTTGGCACGTTTTTGTTATAAAAGTAGGGTTATTGCCCCTATTGCAAAGAAATAAGTTCGATTTAAGAATGAAATCGAATAAAGACTCACCTCTGTCGTTGTTGATAGGGCAGCCCCACTGAGTATGGTGGGCATTTGCGTCGCATCCTATCACCAAACCTTTCTTAAGCTCTTCACATGCCTGTAGCAGTCCTCTGACTAGCGCGTCTGGGGGGTCTACCTTTTCGGAAGCCATGTAGGCCGATAACATCCTAAAAGAGCCGCTTTGCAGCTCCAGGCTTATTGCTGTGTTGTCTCCGTTGCTGTATTTGTGAAGCAGAAATGTACTAAGATGCCGTTTGGCTAAAATGCAGGTTCGAAATTTTACCTTGTTTGGGGTCAAGCATAAGCTTGTAGTCTTTTGTTCCCAGTCCAGCAACCCTGCCTCCTGCTACCCAGGGTTCCTGAACTAAGACCACGTCGGCTTCGCCTTTGGCCAGGCGAAGCAAAAGAGCAGCGGACGCTGCTTTACTGTGATGTAGGTTGATCTGCAGGAGTCTTAGCGACATCCCCAGCTGCAACCTCCACCACAGTAACGTCGGCCTCCGAATCGCTCAGGTCCACTTCGTCGATTGCCGGTCCCATCGCTCGCATCTCTCTGCTTAGCGACGAGTCGGTTGAATAGCCGTCCTCCGGCACCACCAGGGGCCTCCACTTCCTCCGCAAGCACCTGCTCGGCTGGGTTGCCGGCAGGACTTCCCCGAGGAATTAGAGTCCCCTTTATATATTTTAATGTGTATGGCACTGAGCACTTAAGCGTTCCCCGAGCAGTCTCTATGGGAGCGATAGACTCCTTATTCAGTACCACAATCGCTTGGTTTACATCACCTTCGTGCTCCTCCACCTCACTATGGGGCCAACGACCACTTTGGTTGGCCAAAACCCATTTTTGAAAAGTCGTCAAAACCAAAAAAGTTGTTTTAGGATGTATTAACAGAAGACCAATCTGCAATGTTACGTATCAGGAATTCCGATAGAGTGCGCTTCTGTTAAGATAACAGCTGTTAAATCAGATGTTTAAGATGCAAGCCACGTGCTTTTGAAATTCGACTTTTAAATTGCATTTTTAAAGTGTTTAAAAAAGCAGTTTATAAGCGTTCCAAAAATTTTTTGTGATATGAATTCGATGAATGGTGGTGTGTACTTAGTGTTTGTGTGTTTAAACGGTTGAAATCTATCGTGCTGTCTTTGAACCTAAGTGATAAAGTGAGTTGCCTAAAACGCGTTTTTTAAATAGAAAACTAATTTTTAAATAGAGCAACAAAGTGAGTCCAGCGGAGTCCACTTCTGAAACCTATTGAGATTTGTAGAGTATTAAATTATTTTTAAAATGTATATGGTTAAAATCGCCACTTATTGCCACTTTTTCCGAAATTTAAATTTTAAGCACATAACCTCAAGTTTTGCAACCTTAACAGTAGTTGCGTTGAATATTAGAATCCTTTTGATTTTCAATGAAATATTGAACTAGAATCCGAAGAGCATGATGTTTAATAGCAGGTGCCATTTTTTTACTTATTAATAAAATTATTTTAATCCGATTTTCGTGCATTTACATTGAACCTTTGTGGAACGAAGAACATTTTGCTTTGCATTTTGAATTCTATTCAGAAGCAGATATAAAAAATATAATATAAATGTAATTATAAAGTATATAATAATAGAAAAAAAAATTATTCGATTATCTTAAAAAATAACAAAGTTGACTAAATCGATCGTATGGCAGCTATGGGATATATTTGTTCGATCCCATTCATTTTAACATATATGTTGCCTAAGGATACCAAAATACCATTGGTAAAGTTTTATCTCGATATCTCTAAAATTGAGCGAGTTATTAATTTTGGCCAACAAAAGTGGTCGTTGGCCCCATAGTGCACCTTAACGACTTTCCAGTCTTTTGTGGGGAGATGTGGGTTGCATTCTTGCAACATAAAGAGGATGTCCTCCGGTGATGCGATTGCTGCTGGGAGCCAAATTCTGGCTCGCGGTCTACTGGTTACGTCACACCAATCTAGTGCGACTATGTTCGCCCCTTCGTAGACTGCTCCGAGCTGAGCTACCGCCTGTTTATATAGGTCAGCTGATCGCTGATTATCGCAGGCCACCACTTTTACACTGCCCTGGTACCAGCCCGCGTCCATACAGCAAGGCGCTGAACCGGGCTTCTCGCGTACCATACGCAGGCAAATGAGTGACAGCTTGGACTCAACCGCCTTCCATTTGTTTCTGGGGATCCTGTTCTCCGGATTTCCCCTATCTATGAGTCCAAGTAGGACCCGATCTTTGGTGATCTCGGCAAAGGAGACCGACGGCTGGATCTTCGATCTCTTCGCCGACGGGCCGGGCAGCTCTATGGAGCGTTGCCTCTTCGCCTGAGCACCTTCTTGTTGGGGCTTCTCTTGCCCATAGTTGGGAAACACCGTCCTTGCCCACTCTACCTTCTTTAGCCATTCGGGCGAAGGCGTGGCGACAGTGCTTCTGGCATGTGAGCGCAGGGTTTGGGCGGCAGTCCGTCTCTCTGCGTATGTAAAATTCTTCTTTGCACCAGCGGGTGACCCGATCGACTTTGCTGCGCCTACCACTGGTTTTGGCGCAGATGCGCACATAGCAGAGGCGTTAGCGACAGTCTTTCTGTCCCCCGACATCCCTAGTTTGGGATGGGGCCCTTTCTGAGCCCTACTGGTGCTTGCAGTGGAACCATCGTTCGTCTTTGCAGCGCCGGGTTTTTGTGGAGTTCCCGTCTCCGTTTTTTTGTTTGTGTTTCTGTGTGTTGTTTCCATAGCTGGTCCCACGAGCTGCGGAGAAGGGGAAAGATCCGCCCGGGCAGAGATCCAGAGATGACCCTATTAAAATTTTTTACCATTCAATTCTTATAACACTAAACTGATTTGCTAAGATTTATTTTGGCCACAAACATGCCCCCATTTTCTTTCAGTGGCAAAAAAAAAACCCCAATTTCTATAAAAAATTCTGGACGCTAAACGCGTTAATCAATCGATGCGATTTTTGGCCAAAATTTAGTCCTCTACATAATAAAGATTCTATTTAATTTAATATTCGATATTTTAATGTTTACTATTTTTTATCGATCTTTGAAAATCTAAGAATCTTCCTCATTTTTTCCAAACGGCAAAAAAACACTGATCTAAGTCAATTAGCAATATGAAAATTTATCAAGGGAATCCTGATACTTTAAGGATTCATATGGTGGTTTTACTGAAGCTCTAGCTCAATTCTAAAAAAAAGTTACATTAGCCTAAAGTAGGAATAATAATTCCAACAAATTATACACAAGCATTGAACACCGAATGCATTCTCTCGCACTGTCTCACTCTCTCTCTCTCTCTCTGACTCTGTGTAGTACAATAATTGTGCGGCGGCTGATCTTGATTTCTTTTTAAAACTTAAAATTAAAAACTTAAAACTGAATTAAACTTAACAATAAATTAACAATAAATTAAAATTAAATTATACCAGCAACACACACGAATAAACCCCGTCAAGGCGTTCAAGCCGCTGGGCTTTGGAAAAAGGGCAGGGGGGCAGTCATCTATATATATAAAACTGTTCATTGAAAACTAAGAATCAACGCACAGCCTAAACTAATTAAATGACCCTATTAAAATTTTTTACCCTTCAATTCTTATAACACTAAACTGATTTGCTAAGATTTATTTTGGCCACAAGCATGCCCCCATTTTCTTTCAGTGGCAAAAAACCCCCAATTTCTATAAAAAATTCTGGACGCTAAACGCGTTAATCAATCGATGCGATTTTTGGCCAAAATTTAGCCCTCTACATAATAAAGATTCTATTTAATTTAATATTCGATATTTTAATGTTTACTATTTTGTATCGATCTTTGAAAATCTAAGAATCTTCCTCATTTTTTCCAAACGGCAAAAAACACTGATCTAAGTCAATTAGCAATATGAAAATTTTTGAGGGAATCCTGATACTTTAAGGATTCATATGGTGGTTTTACTGAAGCTCTAGGTCAATTCTAAAAAAAGTTACATTAGCCTAAAGTAGGAATAATAATTTCAACAAATTACACACAAGCATTGAACACCGAATACATTCTCTCGCACTGTCTCTCTCTCTCTCTCTCTCTGACTCTGTTTACTACAATAATTGAGCGGCGGCTGATCTTGATTTCTTTTAAAACTTAAAATTAAAAACTTAAAACTAAATTAAACTTAACAATAAATTAACAATAAATTAAAATTAAATTATACCAGCAACACACACGAATAAACCCCGTCAAAGCGTTCAAGCCGCTGGGCTTTGGAAAAAGGGCAGGGGGGCAGTCATCTATTTATATAAAACTGTTCATTGAAAACTAAGAATCAACGCACAGCCTAAACTAATTAAATGACCCTATTAAAATTTTTTACCATTCAATTCTTATAACACTAAACTGATTTGCTAAGATTTATTTTGGCCACAAAAATGCCCCCATTTTCATTCAGTGGCAAAAAACCCCCAGTTTCTATAAAAAATTCTGGACGCTAAACGCGTTAATCAATCGATGCGATTTTTGGCCAAAATTTAGTCCTCTACATAATAAATATTCAATTTAATTTAATATTCGATATTTTAATGTTTACTATTTTTTATCAATCTTTGAAAATCTAAGAATCTTCTTCATTTTTTCCAAACGGCAAAAAAACACTGATCTAAGTCAATTAGCAATATGAAAATTTATCGAGGGAATCCTGATACTTTAAGGATTCATATGGTGGTTTTACTGAAGCTCTAGGTCAATTCTAAAAAAAGTTACATTAGCCTAAAGTAGGAATAATAATTCCAACAAATTATACACAAGCATTGAACACCGAATGCATTCTCTCGCACTGTCTCACTCTCTCTCTCTCTCTCTCTCTCTGATTCTGTGTAGTACAATAATTGTGCGGCGGCTGATCCTGATTTCTTTTTAAAACTTAAAATTAAAAACTTAAAACTGAATTAAACTTAACAATAAATTAACAATAAATTAAAATTAAATTATACCAGCAACACACACGAATAAACCCCGTCAAAGCGTTCAAGCCGCTGGGCTTTGTGAAAAGGGCAGGGGGCAGTCATCATCTCTATATATAAAGCTATCAGTAAGAAAACTGGGAATCAACGCACAGCCAAAACCACTGGTTAACAATATTAATATCCATTTTTATTACATTCTAATAACTTTAAACTGATTTGCTAAGATTTATTGGGGCTCCCCAAGTGGCCCCAATCGATTCCAATTGAAAAAAAGGTCAATTTTCCTTTCAAAAATTCTGGACGCTAAACCGTTTTAGCAATCGAATCCGTGTTTTCGCCTAAAAAAAGGTTAAGACATTATAATTGTTTAAAAAATTTGACCGCTTAGATTTAAGGCTTCCTTCGGTAAAGTTTTTCCTTAAGCTTTAACGATTCATTTGATGGTTTCACCAAAGCTCTAGCTATCTTCTAAACAAAGAAACTAAGCAAAAAGTCGATCTTTTATCGAAATTAAATGTCTCCATAAGCATCATACGTTTTCTGCCTGCATATGGCTATCTCTCTCTGCAATTTCATACAAATTGTCAACAAATGATTCCATCTCCCTCCCTCTCTCTCTGCCTTGCATTTCCGAACGCTTCCTTAAAAATATAAAATGAGCTTTAATACGGTTTTAATATCTGTAGACATTAGTTTATAGTTATTGGTGACCCAAAAGATTGCAAAGACTTCAAAATGGTCATTAACGCTGATAAAAGGCCAGCAAATGCTCATAGAGGTCGTTATAATGCACCTCAAACAAATGAAGTGGGTTTGGTATTAGTTGATCAACAAATTCCAAGTCGGGACATTTTTATTGAGAGTCATAATAGCAAAGTGAACTTTACCGATCTTATGACTGTCTACAATATCCATTAATTTTTTTCCACGGATATGATGGATATTCCATAAATATTCCCCAACGGGATCCGTTAACAAAAAATTATCTAAAGAAGACTGTATCTGCATTAAGCTTTTACAGTTATCGAATAATTCTTAGGGAGACTGAAGTCAATCACTTGCATTATTATAGAGCTCTGTTTAATCAATTTTTGGTTGATATGAGTGCAAAAATGGAAACAGAACGGTTTAATTATATTCGAGCAAATCAAAAAAAGTTGGGAGCAGAAAGTTACATATGTATGTACATCTTCAAGACGCTATAGGTAGGGGAGATGCAGATATGACTCAACTTGGTCAGATGGTGATTTTACCTTCCACTTTTACAGGCTCTCCTCGATATATGCATGAAAAGACCCAGGATGCTATGACTTATGTTCGACATCATGGCCGACCTGATATTTTAATAACATTTACCTGTAACCCTAAATGGGAGGAAATAAAGAATGAGTAGTTTCCAGGCCAAAAAGCTCAGAATTGTCATGACCTGATATCTCGAGTCTTTCATTTAAAAGTTAAAACATTAATGGCGCTGTTGGTTAAAGTCCAATTGTTTGGTGAAGTACAGTGTTTTATGTATTCTATTGAATGGCAAAAACGTGGTCTGCCCCATGTCCACATACTTATTACATAAGAAAAGTAGGATATTGGGGTTATCCATCGCAAGCGAAGCTGCGGGCACCCTGCTAGTCTATATATATAAAACTGTTCATTGAAAACTAAGAATCAACGCACAGCCTAAACTAATTAAATGACCCTATTAAAATTTTTTACCATTCAATTCTTATAACACTAAACTGATTTGCTAAGATTTATTTTGGCCACAAACATGCCCCCATTTTCTTCCAGTGGCAAAAAACCCCCAATTTCTATAAAAAAAATCTGGACGCTAAACGCGTTAATCAATCGATGCGATTTTAAGCCAAAATTTAGTCCTCTACATAATAAAGTTTCTATTTAATTTAATATTCGATATTTTAATGTTTACTATTTTTTATCGATCTTTGAAAATCTAAGAATCTTCCTCATTTTTTCCAAACGGCAAAAAAACACTGATCTAAGTCAATTAGCAATATGAAAATTTATCGAGGGAATCCTGATACTTTAAGGATTCATATGGTGGTTTTACTGAAGCTCTAGGTCAATTCTAAAAAAAGTTACATTAGCCTAAAGTAGGAATAATAATTCCAACAAATTATACACAAGCATTGAACACCGAATGCATTCTCTCGCACTGTTCTCTCTCTCTCTCTCTCTCTGACTCTGTGTAGTACAATAATTGTGCGGCGGCTGATCTTGATTTCTTTTTAAAACTTAAAACTGAATTAAACTTAACAATAAATAAACAATAAATTAAAATTAAATTATACCAGCAACACACACGAATAAACCCCGTCAAAGCGTTCAAGCCGTTGGGTTTTGTGAAAAGGGCAGGGGGGCAGTCATCTATATATATAAAACTGTTCATTGAAAACTAAGAATCAACGCACAGCCTAAACTAATTAAATGACCCTATTAAAATTTTTTACCATTCAATTCTTATAACACTAAACTGATTTGCTAAGATTTATTTTGGCCACAAACATGCCCCCATTCTCTTTCAGTGGCAAAAAACCCCCAATTTCTATAAAAAAAATTCTGGACGCTAAACGCGTTAATCTATCGATGCGATTTTTGGCCAAAATTTAGTCCTCTACATAATAAAGATTCTATTTAATTTAATATTCGATATTTTAATGTTTACTATTTTTATCGATCTTTGAAAATCTAAGAATCTTCCTCATATTTTCCAAACGGCAAAAAAACACTGATCTAAGTCAATTAGCAATATGAAAATTTATCGAGGGAATCCTGATACTTTAAGGATTCATATGGTGGTTTTACTGAAGCTCTAGGTCAATTCTAAAAAAAGTTACATTAGCCTAAAGTAGGAATAATAATTCCAACAAATTATACACAAGCATTGAACACCGAATGCATTCTCTCGCACTGTCTCACTCTCTCTCTCTCTCTGATTCTGTGTAGTACAATAATTGTGCGGCGGCTGATCTTGATTTCTTTTTATTATACCCTTGCAGAGGGTATTATAATTTCAGTCAAAAGTTTGCAACGCAGTGAAGGAGACATTTCCGACCCTGTAAAGTATATATATTCTTGATCAGCATCACCAGGAGAGTCGATCTAGCCATGTCCGTCCGTCTGTCCGTCCGTCTGTCCGTCCGTCTGTCCGTCTGTCCGTCCGTCCGTTTCTACGCAAACTAGTCCCTCAGTTTTAAAGCTATCTGCCTGAAACTTTTTCAAAAGTTGTCTTTCTATTGCAGGTAGAATATAAGTCGGAACGAGCCGGATCGGGCCACTATATCATATAGCTGCCATATAACTGAACGATCGGAAATGCCATAACTTTGGTGTTTGTAAAAATAGGAAGCTGGGATTATCTATGGGTTTTATATTTGGCCAATTAATCTGACCCACCAAATTTCAAAAGGATCGGCCGACTATATCCTATAGCCGCCATATAACTGATTGATCGGAAATGCCATAACTTTGGCATCCGACATACCAAATTTCAAAAGGATCGGCCGACTATATTCTATAGCTGCCATATAACTGAACGATTGGAACTGCCATAACTTTGGTGTTTTTAAAGTTAGGAAGTTGGGACTTTTATGAGTGTTAAGAATGCATCATATGAATAATTTTGGAGAATATAATTTACAGAATATTCTGCAAGGGTATTTCAACTTCGGCTCCGCCCGAAGTTAGCTTTCCTTTCTTGTTAAAACTTAAAATTAAAAACTTAAAACTGAATTAAACTTAACAATAAATTAACAATAAATTAAAATTAAATTATACCAGCAACACACACGAATAAACCCCGTCAAAGCGTTCAAGCCGCTGGGCTTTGTGAAAAGGGCAGGGGGCAGTCATTATCTCTATATATAAAGCTATCAGTAAGAAAACTGGGAATCAACGCACAGCCAAAACCACTGGTTAACAATATTAATATCCATTTTTATTACATTCTAATAACTTTAAACTGATTTGCTAAGATTTATTGGGGCTCCCCAAGTGGCCCCAATCGATTCCAATTGGAAAAAAGGGTAAATTTTCCTTTCAAAAATTCTGGACGCTAAACCGTTTTAGCAATCGAATCCGTGTTTTCGCCTAAAAAAGGTTAAGACATTATAAATGTTTAAAAAATTTGACCGCTTAGATTTAAGGCTTTTTACTATTTTTAACACCCGTTCTGAAATTACAATTTAGCCAAAAATATCTTCAAACGTCGAAAAATGGCACTTCTAAACTGAGTATCAAAAATTCCTTCGGTAAAGTTTTTCCTTAAGCTTTAACGATTCATTTGAAACTAAGCAAAAAGTCGTTCTTTTATCGAATTTAAGTGTCTCCATAAGCATCATACTTTTTCTGCCTGCATATTGCTATCTCTCTCTGCAATTTCATACAAATTGTCAACAAATGATTCCATCTCCCTCCCTCTCTCTCTGCCTTGCATTTCCGTACGCTTCCTTAAAAATATAAAATGAGCTTTAATACGGTTTTAATATCTGTAGACATTAGTTTATAGTTATTGGTGACCCAAAAGATTGCAAAGACTTCAAAATGGTCATTAACGCTGATAAAAAGCCAGCAAATGCTCATAGAGGTCGTTATAATGCACCTCAAACAAATGAAGTGGGTTTGGTATTAGTTGATCAACAATTTCCAAGTCGGGACATTTTTATTGAGAGTCATAATAGCAAAGTGAACTTTACCGATCTTATGACTGTCTACAATATCCATTAATTTTTTGCCACGGATATGATGGATATTCCATAAATATTCCCCAACGGGATCCGTTAACAAAAAATTATCTAAAGAAGACTGTATCTGCATTAAGCTTTTACAGTTATCGAATAATTCTTAGGGAGACTGAAGTCAATCACTTGCATTATTATAGAGCTCTGTTTAATCAATTTTTGGTTGATATGAGTGCAAAAATGGAAAAAGAACGGTTTAATTATATTCGAGCAAATCAAAAAAAGTTGGGAGCAGAAAGTTACATATGTATGTACATCTTCAAGACGCTATAGGTAGGGGAGATGCAGATATGACTCAACTTGGTCAGATGGTGATTTTACCTTCCACTTTTACAGGCTCTCCTCGATATATGCATGAAAAGACCCAGGATGCTATGACTTATGTTCGACATCATGGCCGACCTGATATTTTAATAACATTTACCTGTAACCCTAAATGGGAGGAAATAACGAATGAGTTGTTTCCAGGCCAAAAACCTCAGAATCGTCATGACCTGATATCTCGAGTCTTTCATTTAAAAGTTAAAACATTAATGGCGCTGTTGGTTAAAGGCCAATTGTTTGGTGAATTACAGTGTTTTATGTATTCTATTGAATGGCAAAAACGTGGTCTGCCCCATGTCCACATACTTATTACATAAGAAAAGTAGGATATTATATATATATATATAGTAACATACCCACACCCACATATCTACCACATAAACATATTTACATTACGCATTTGTCACACCCAAAATCATCGGCTCCCAAGAGTCGCCAATTAATATAAACATCCTCTTGAGTTATAAACAAATGAAAGAACCCCAAATTGTCGGCTCCCACGACTGACCAATTTATGTAAACATCCTCTTGCATTATAAACAAATGTCCCCAAACTCCAAAAAGCTTTTATCCCCCAATACTGTAAAATTGCAGACGCAGCTCAAACCTAGATCGCTCTCTTGCTCAGTGCTCTCATTTTGGACACTCTCAATTTATCAATAAAGTTCTTTCTCCCAATCGAAGGTTTGATAAGCGCCAGCTTAGTTTTTAAGTTCGAGTTTTAAGTTGAATCTTGTAAGGAGCAGACCTATCTCTCCCAGTTCGCGTTTACACTATTTTGATAAATAAAAATTATATTTTTTTCAAAGTGCTAAATCCCGAATTTGTTATTGGCGCAGCCGGTAGGATATAACTTTTTATACGGTTATATCCTTAAAGAACCCAAACGTCGTTCGTCCCAGTGCAATTATAAACCAGCTATCGCAGTGTCGGTTTGTGTCGCTAATATACGAACGGAAACCTCAATTTGTGCAACACGCTATCGAAGCTCAGGTTGCGAGGTTTTTTTAAAACATAAATCTTGACCCTGTGACTGTCAAGTAACTAAAACAAATTTTTGCAAAAACCCGTTTTATTGTAAAAGCTAGTGCCTTTGTTCGTAACACAAGGGTTACTAAAAAATAAAACACCTTAGTTCTCCCCACCAGTGGTAAGAGACAAGGTATAACAAATTTAAATCAAATTCATAATACAAAACTTTTAAAATTGTGAAAAATTTATAAAACTAAATAAAATACCAAAAATGGCAGAACCAGTGATATTATTGTCAGAAAACCATCTAAATCAAGCCCTGAACCAAATCAGGCAAGTGCCGCAATTTGGAGGCAACACGCTCGAACTCAGCCCGTTCATCAGGAGGATAGACTTCATCCTGGAGTTGTACCCCACAACATGTATACGCCAGTCAAGCGTATTCTTCAGTGCGATTGAAATGCAGCTTCACGGAGATGCCCAGAGGATATCTCAACTATCAACAGCCAGATGCTGGAGGGATTTAAGGAACGCCCTCATCAACGAATATAAAACCCAGACGCCCTGCGAAGAACTACTAAGACGTCTGTATAACACCCCCTTTCCTGGGTGTATACGTAAGTTTGTTGAGGACATTGAGTCCAAATCCTTTGTAATATTAAATAAATTAGCCTTAGAAAATAACGCTTCAAATACAATTTTATACACAAATGCTCTTAATAATACAGTTAAAGATGTTATTATGAAAAAATTGCCAGACAGACTTTTTATGACATTGGCTAGGTATGATATTACTAATGCTAATAAACTAAAATGTGTAGCACAACAAGAAGGTTGTTATGAAACATTTTATTCAGATCGAACAAAGAATTCACAAAGTCAAAACCAAGATAAGAGAAATTATCAACCCCAACAAAATACTAATAAACAACAAAACTATAATTCCCAAAACCAATACAGACAGCAGAATAATATTTCCCCAAATCAATATAAGCAACAGGCTAGTACATCTCAAGGCCATCATAAGCCTAATTATAATAAAAATAACAGCGAAACTTTTTATGAAAACCACCCATTATATCAAGCAACAAAACAAGAATTCCAACAAAAATTAAATTATAATCAGGTTAGGAATCCTATAAATTATCAATCACAACAAAATGGGGCTAATGCTCCTAATCGACCAATAAAAAGAAATCGCGAAAGTACGAGTGGCCATATGAAAATGGATACCGAAAATTTTCATCAACAAGCCTCGGACACCGAACAGGAAATAGAAAACCCTTACATACGAATCATCATGAATAACCAAGAGTTCCGATGTGTTGTAGACACAGGCTCTTCTATTAATTTAATTAAAGAAAATTACTTTAATTTTCCAACCAAAAATACACCCCTTAAAGTTCATACCATAAATGGTAATATTCAGTTAAATACATCCGTGTCCTACCATGCAAGTAAGCTTTGTCCGACCAAACAAACATTTTGGGTCCATAATTTTTCCGATAGATATGATATGCTCATAGGAAGAGAATATCTCGAAGCTTGTAACGCAATTATTAATTATAAATCAAAAACAGTTAATTTAAACGGTTATCAATTCGGAATGAGATTTAATTATAACGATTTCGAATATAAACAAGGAGAAGCAGAAATTGATTGCTGCGATCCCCCATTTTCAACAGATACACCTTTTAATTTTGCAATAAATAACGACTTGCAAGAAACCAATAAGTTTAGATTAGAACACCTTAATGACGAGGAAAAAGATAATCTTAAGAAAATTTTATATGAATTTAGCGACATACAGTACAAAGAAAGTGACAATTTGACTTTCACTAGTACTATCAAGCATGTCATTCATACAAAAAATGAGCAACCGGTTTACAAAAAACCATACAAATATCCTCAAGCTTACGACCAAGAAGTCGATTCGCAAATGAGAGATATGATAAAACAGGGAATAATTCGAAAGTCAAATTCCCCTTATTGCTCACCCATTTGGATAGTACCAAAGAAAGGTGATGCATCTGGAACAAAAAAGTTCCGTATCGTAATTGACTATCGTAATTTAAATGAAATTACGGTAGATGACAAATACCCTATCCCGGTCATGGATGAAATATTGGACAAACTTGGTAGATGCCAATATTTTACCACTATTGACCTTGCAAAAGGTTTTCACCAAATACAAATGGATGAAAATTCTATTCCAAAGACAGCTTTTTCCACCAAAAATGGCCATTATGAATATACTCGAATGCCCTTTGGATTGAAAAATGCCCCTGCTACCTTTCAAAGGTGCATGAACAATCTCTTAGAAGATTTGATCTACAAGGATTGTTTGGTCTACATGGACGATATTATCGTGTACTCCACTTCATTGGAGGAACATGTATTATCTTTGCGAAAGGTATTTGAAAAATTACGAGAAGCTAATCTCAAGCTTCAACTCGACAAATGTGAGTTTATGAAAAAGGAAACAGAATTCCTTGGACATATTATAACAACAACTGGTATAAAACCAAATCCTCTCAAAATAGAGGCAATACAAAATTTCCCTATACCCAAATCCCCAAAACAAATAAAATCCTTTTTAGGTCTTTGTGGTTTTTATAGGAAATTTATCCCAAACTTTGCTAAAATAGCAAAACCAATGACAGCAAAGCTTAAAAAAGGCGTAACTTTAAATGTAAAAGACAATGATTATGTACAAGCGTTTGAAAAACTTAAACTTTTAATAATGTCCGATCCAATACTTATATACCCAAATTTCGAAAAACCATTTTCACTAACAACAGATGCAAGTAATATTGCTATAGGAGCAGTATTATCGCAAAATCATAAACCAATCTGTTATGCCAGCAGAACTCTTAATGAACACGAAATTAATTATTCGGCAATAGAAAAAGAACTTTTAGCTATTGTCTGGGCCACCAAATATTTCAGGTCCTATCTTTTTGGCAGAAAATTTCTGATCCTAAGTGATCACAGGCCTCTAGTATGGCTCAATAATATTAAAGAACCTAATATGAAATTACAACGCTGGAAAATCAAACTAAATGAGTTTGATTATGAAATAAAATATTTGCCCGGTAAAGAAAACCATGTGGCAGACGCCTTATCTAGAATAAGAATAGAGGAAGCCTATTTAGGAGAGACTTCCAGTAATTCAAATACAATAACAACAGTAGCTACAGTGCATAGTGCACCAGAAGATAACCAAAACCACATTTCAATAACAGAAAGACCACTGAATTATTATAACAGACAACTAGAATTTATAAGAGGAGACTTAAATGAAGTCGAAGTAATAAATTATTTTCATAAAACAAAAATCATAATAACATATAAAGAGATGACAATAGAATACGCAAAACAATTAATAATTGAATACTTTTCTAATAAGAAAAGCGTAATATACTTTCCAATTGAAACAGACTTTTTAATTTTTCAAAAGGCATACGTTGAAATTATTTCCCCAGATAACTTAACTAAAACAATGAAAACTAATAGTAAATTAATAGATATTAACACTTACGCAGAATTCAAAGAAATTATTATTAAAACACACAGAGAACTATTACATCCAGGAATAGAAAAACAAACAGCACTTTTTAAAGAAAAATATTATTTTCCCGATCACCAAAAATTAATTCAAAATTTTATTAATGAATGCGAAGTATGCAACATCGCAAAAACAGAACACAGAAATACTAAATTAGAATTCGAAATAACCCCAGAAATTTTTAATCCAAGAGAAAAATATGTCATTGATTTTTATATGATAGATAATAAACAATTTTTATCTTGTATAGACATTTATTCAAAATTTGCCACCTTAATAGAAGTCAACAGTCGAGATTGGTTAGAAGCAAAAAGAGCATTAACTAAAGTTTTTAATGAAATGGGTAAACCAAACCAAATTAAAGCAGACAAAGATTCAGCTTTCATGTGTGCAGCATTGCAACTTTGGTTAAAATCTGAAGATGTTGTTATTGATATAACAACAAGCAAAAATGGAATTTCTGACGTTGAGAGATTTCATAAAACAGTAAATGAAAAGTTAAGAATCATAAACAGTGAAACAGACATAGAAAATAAGCTAACAAAATTTGAAACTATTCTTTATGTCTATAATCATAAAACAAAACATAACACGACAGGCAGAACTCCTGCAGATATTTTTATTTTCGCTGGAACTCCAAAATATAATACACAGTCAAATAAAATCAATAAAATAGAAAAACTAAATGAATCACGAAATAAATTTGAATTTGATACTAGATATCGACAAGCTCCACTAGTAAAATCAAAAACCACTAATCCGTTTAAAAAGACAGGAAAAATCACAAAATTAGATGATAATCATTACGAAGAAGTTAACAGAGGAAGAAAAATAATACATTATAAGTCTAAATATAAGAAAACAAAGAAAATTAACGAAAATAAATACGATAATTCCAGATGCACGCCAAATGAAAACCAAACCTAACTTGTTGATCAACACTATCAACATCTTATTAATTTTAATACATTTTACAAACCAATACTAATCAAATATTGATAATTTCTCATATCCCAAAAGACATTATAAAAACTTCAATATTCAAAATTTTGCCTTACCCAAATAAATTTAATGACATATTAACAGAACCTTTACAAGACAAATATTATTTTCAAAATAATCAAATATTTTCATTTAACACAAAAGAAAGAGTTACAAATAAATGCATTATAGGAATATTAAACCAAGCCAATGCCGAATGTAAATACACAAAAATGTATAAAAAAATATGAAACAAATTATATAGAGCCAAATTTTATAATTACTTGGAACTTACCGAAAACTATTTATGTTAACAATAATGTAACAATGATAGAACCACTGTCAATAATTGAAGCAAAAGATATAATAAGAATACATACAAGAAAAAATAACACATTTCAAATTATAATACTTACTATTTTAATTGTAATAATTATAATTTTAATTATTTACTTCATCTATAAATTTAAGAGTATTCCGAGAAACATTGTAATTAAATATAAAAATCAAAACAAAAACAATACTAAGAACCCAGAAAATATAACAGAATTAAACAATATTGCACCAAATGAAAATACCCTACAATTAAACGAAAATACTACACAAACTAATATACCCACTCACATATACCCTAATATATCCGCCTGAGGACAGGCTTTTTTCTAATGGATGGGGAAGTAACATACCCACACCCACATATCTACCACATAAAAGTAACATACACACACCCACATATCTACCACATAAACATATTTACATTACGCATTTGTCACACCCAAAATCATCGGCTCCCAAGAGTCGCCAATTAATATAAACATCCTCTTGAGTTATAAACAAATGAAAGAACCCCAAATTGTCGGCTCCCACGACTGACCAATTTATGTAAACATCCTCTTGCATTATAAACAAATGTCCCCAAACTCCAAAAAGCTTTTATCCCCCAATACTGTAAAATTGCAGACGCAGCTCAAACCTAGATCGCTCTCTTGCTCAGTGCTCTCATTTTGGACACTCTCAATTTATCAATAAAGTTCTTTCTCCCAATCGAAGGTTTGATAAGCGCCAGCTTAGTTTTTAAGTTCGAGTTTTAAGTTGAATCTTGTAAGGAGCAGACCTATCTCTCCCAGTTCGCGTTTACACTATTTTGATAAATAAAAATTATATTTTTTTCAAAGTGCTAAATCCCGAATTTGTTATTATATATATATACTAGCAGGGTGCCCGCAGCTTCGCTTGCGATGGATAACCCCAATATCCTACTTTTCTTATGTAATAAGTATGTGGACATGGGGCAGACCACGTTTTTGCCATTCAATAGAATACATAAAACACTGTAATTCACCAAACAATTGGCCCTTAACCAACAGAGCCATTAATGTTTTAACTTTTAAATGAAAGACTCGAGATATCAGGTCATGACGATTCTGAGGTTTTTGGCCTGGAAACAACTCATTCGTTATTTCCTCCCATTTAGGGTTACAGGTAAATGTTATTAAAATATCAGGTCGGCCATGATGTCGAACATAAGTCATAGCATCCTGGGTCTTTTCATGCATATATCGAGGAGAGCCTGTAAAAGTGGAAGGTAAAATCACCATCTGACCAAGTTGAGTCATATCTGCATCTCCCCTACCTATAGCGTCTTGAAGATGTACATACATATGTAACTTTCTGCTCCCAACTTTTTTTGATTTGCTCGAATATAATTAAACCGTTCTATTTCCATTTTTGCACTCATATCAACCAAAAATTGATTAAACAGAGCTCTATAATAATGCAAGTGATTGACTTCAGTCTCCCTAAGAATTATTCGATAACTGTAAAAGCTTAATGCAGATACAGTCTTCTTTAGATAATTTTTTGTTAACGGATCCCGTTGGGGAATATTTATGGAATATCCATCATATCCGTGGCAAAAAATTAATGGATATTGTAGACAGTCATAAGATCGGTAAAGTTCACTTTGCTATTATGACTCTCAATAAAAATGTCCCGACTTGGAAATTGTTGATCAACTAATACCAAACCCACTTCATTTGTTTGAGGTGCATTATAACGACCTCTATGAGCATTTGCTGGCCTTGTATCAGCGTTAATGACCATTTTGAAGTCTTTGCAATCTTTTGGGTCACCAATAACTATAAACTAATGTCTACAGATATTAAAACCGTATTAAAGCTCATTTTATATTTTTAAGGAAGCGTACGGAAATGCAAGGCAGAGAGAGAGGGAGGGAGATGGAATCATTTGTTGACAATTTGTATGAAATTGCAGAGAGAGATAGCAATATGCCGGCAGAAAACGTATGATGCTTATGGAGACACTTAAATTCGATAAAAGATCGACTTTTTGCTTAGTTTCTTTGTTTAGAAGATAGCTAGAGCTTTGGTGAAACCATCAAATGAATCGTTAAAGCTTAAGGGAAAAACTTTACCGAAGGAATTTTTGATACTCAGTTTAGAAGTGCCATTTTTCGACGTTTGAAGATATTTTTGGCTAAATTGTAATTTCAGAACGGGTGTTAAAAATAGTAAAAAGCCTTAAATCTAAGCGGTCAAATTTTTTAAACATTTATAATGTCTTAACCTTTTTTGGCGAAAACACGGATTCGATTGCTAAAACGGTTTAGCGTCCAGAATTTTTGAAAGGAAAATTGACCTTTTTTCCCAATTGGAATCGATTGGGGCCACTTGGGGAGCCCCAATAAATCTTAGCAAATCAGTTTAAAGTTATTAGAATGTAATAAAAATGCATATTAATATTGTTAACCAGTGGTTTTGGCTGTGCGTTGATTCCCAGTTTTCTTACTGATAGCTTTATATATAGAGATGATGACTGCCCCCTGCCCTTTTCACAAAGCCCAGCGGCTTAAACGCTTTGACGGGGTTTATTCGTGTGTGTTGCTGGTATAATTTAATTTTAATTTATTGTTAATTTATTGTTAAGTTTAATTCAGTTTTAAGTTTTTAATTTTAAGTTTTAAAAAGAAATCAAGATCAGCCGCCGCACAATTATTGTACTACACAGAATCAGAGAGAGAGAGAGTGAGACAGTGCGAGAGAATGCATTCGGTGTTCAATGCTTGTGTATAATTTGTTGGAATTATTATTCCTACTTTAGGCTAATGTAACTTTTTTTAGAATTGACCTAGAGCTTCAGTAAAACCACCATATGAATCCTTAAAGTATCAGGATTCCCTCGATTAATTTTCATATTGCTAATTGACTTAGATCAGTGTTTTTTTGCCGTTTGGAAAATATGAGGAAGATTCTTAGATTTTCAAAGATCGATAAAAAATAGTAAACATTAAAATATCGAATATTAAATTAAATGGAATCTTTATTATGTAGAGGACTAAATTTTGGCCAAAAATCGCATCGATTGAATAACGCGTTTAGCGTTCATATTTTTTTTATGGAAATTGGGGGTTTTTTGCCACTGGAAGAAAATGGGGGCATGTTTGTGGCCAAAATAAATCTTAGCAAATCAGTTTAGTGTTATAAGAATTGAATGGTAAAAAATTTTAATAGGGTCATTTAATTAGTTTAGGCTGTCCAGCTTATTGTGATGCTGATTCTGCTGCTTGTCGCCGACTACTGCGGCGGCCACAGGAATTCATTATTAACAAGAGAGAACGCTATAGTCGGGTGCCCCGACTATCAGATACCCGTTACTCAGGTATAGGGAGTGCGAGGGAGATGGAGATAGAAACTTTGATCACGCATAACTTTTTAACGAATGGTCCGATTTGAAAAATTTCTTCTACATTTCGATAGGTATTGATAAACACAATAAAACTGCATTTTTACTTTTCCGAAATATTTAAATTTTTAAAATCGTGTATAAGCGATTGTGGGCGTTAAAGGGGGCGTGGCACCTTTTTGAAACAAACTTGCGCTGCGTAGGAACTCCTAGAATCTGCATGCAAAATGCCAATCTTCTAGCTTTTATAGTTTCCGAGATCTCAGCGTTCATACGGACGGACAGACAGACGGACAGACAGACGGACAGACGGACAGACGGACAGACGGACATGGCTATATCGACTCGGCTAGTGACCCTGATCAAGAATATATATACTTTATAGGGTCGGAAACGCTTCCTTCTAGCTGTTACATACTTTTGCACGAATACAATATACCCTTTTACTCTACGAGTAACGGGTATAACGAGGACGGAAGCTAACTTCGGCAAGCCGTTCAATTCTTATAACACTAAACTGATTTGCTAAGATTTATTTTGGCCACAAACATGCCCCCATTTTCTTCCAGTGGCAAAAAACCCCCAATTTCTATAAAAAAAATCTGGACGCTAAACGCGTTTATCAATCGATGCGATTTTTGGCCAAAATTTAGTCCTTTACATAATGAAGATTCTATTTAATTTAATATTGGATATTTTAATGTTTACTATTTTTTATCGATTTTTGAAAATCTAAGAATCTTCCTCATTTTTTCATAACGGCAAAAAAACACTGATCTAAGTCAATTAGCAATATGAAAATTTATCGAGGGAATCCTGATACCTTAAGGATTCATATGGTGGTTTTACTGAAGCTCTAGGTCAATTCTAAAAAAGTTACATTGGCCTAAAGTAGGAATAATAATTCCAACAAATTATACACAAGCATTGAACACCGAATGCATTCTCTCGCACTGTCTCTCTCTCTCTGACTCTGTTTACTACAATAATTGAGCGGCGGCTGATCTTGATTTTTATACCCTTGCAGAGGGTATTATAATTTTGGTCAAAAGTGTGCAACGCAGTGAAGGAGACATCTCCGACCCTATAAAGTATATATATTCTTGATCAGGATCACCTCCTGAGTTGATATAAGCATGTCCGTCTGTCCGTCTGTCCGTCTGTCCGTCCGTCCGTCTGTCCGTCTGTCCGTCTGTCCGTCTGTCCGTCTGTCTGTCCGTCTGTCTGTTTCTACGCGAACTAGTCTCTCAGTTTTAAAGATATCGAATTGAAAATTTCCACACACCCTTCTTTTCTTTGCACGCAGTATATAAGTCGGAACGGCCGGGATCGGTAGACTATATCCTATAGCTCCCATATAACTGATTGATCGGAAATGCCATTACTTTGGTGTTTGTAAAGTTAGGAAGTTGGGATTTACTATGGGTTTTATATATGGCCAAACAATCCGACATACCAAATTTCATAAGGATCGGCCGACTATATCCTATAGCTGCCATATAACTGATATATCGGAAATGCCATAACTTTGGTGTTTGTTAAACTAGGGAGTTGGGATTCTCTATTGGTTTTATTTTTGGCCAATCAATCCGATCTACCAAATTTCATAAGGATCGGCCGACTATATCCTACAGCTGCCATATAACTGAACGATAGGAAATTTCATAACTATAGTGTTTTTAAAATTAGGAAGTTGGGATTTTTTATGACTATTAAGAATGCATCATATGAATAATTTTGGAGAATATAATTTACAGAATATTCTGCAAGGGTATATCAACTTCGGCTCCGCCCGAAGTTAGCTTTCCTTTCTTGTTTTTTTTAAACTTAAAATCAAAAACTTAAAACTAAATTAAACTTAACAATAAATTTACAATAAATTAAAATTAAATTATACAGCAACACACACGAATAAGCCCCGTCAAAGCATTCAATCCACTGGGCTTTGTGACAGGGGGGAAGTCATCATCTCTATATATAAAGCTATCAGTAAGAAAACGGGGAATCAACGCACAGCCAAAACCACTGGTTAACAATATTAATATCCATTTTTATTACATTCTAATAACTTTAAACTGATTTATTGGGGCTCCCCAAGTGGCCCCAATCGCTTCCAATTGGAAAAAAGGTCAATTTTCCTTTCAAAAATTCTGGACGCTAAACCGTTTAACCAATCGAATCCGTGTTTTCGCTCAAAAATAGTTTAAGACATTTTAAATGTTTAAAAAATTTGAAAGAAAAAGTTAACGGGGAAACTTTCAATTTGGTCAGAGTCTTATCAAGAAAATTTCTTTGCATAACCGTGTATTTTGGTGTACAACCGTATGTGAGCAATAATAGTATTATATTAGTTCGCCTTTCTCGGAAATTTCATTTTTTCTATAGAACGTGCAAATTTGTTGATATTTTTGATGTTAACTTAAAAATTTGGTGAGTTATGCCAGTTAATTTCGTTTTATACTATTCTTAATAAGTAAAGTCATAAATGATTTACATTTAAATGAATATTTTGTTATTTATTAATTATGTGCAGTTGTGATATACCAATTAGCATACTTGCATTTTGTACATATACAGATGCGTTTTTGTAGTTTTTAATCTTATTATTCGATATAAACATTGCATAAATTGCACTATTTAAAAAATATTGTCTTAATACATATTTAAGAGCTTCCCGTATGGAGACAGGTATAATGTAAACATAAGACATCGCAAGCGAAGCTGCGGGCACCCTGCTAGTATTATATATTGGTTTAAGCCTGTCTGTAAGGAATTGCTTTGATATTTCAGCTTGCAACGTAAACGTACGGCTAGTTCAGAAAAGCTAGTCCAGCTTATTGTGATGCTGATTCTGCTGCTTGTCGCCGACTACTGCGGCGGCCACAGGAATTCATTATTAACGAGGACGGAAGCTAACTTCGGCAAGCCGTTCAATTCTTATAACACTAAACTGATTTGCTAAGATTTATTTTGGCCACAAACATGCCCCCATTTTCTTCCAGTGGCAAAAAACCCCCAATTTCTATAAAAAAAATCTGGACGCTAAACGCGTTTATCAATCGATGCGATTTTTGGCCAAAATTTAGTCCTTTACATAATGAAGATTCTATTTAATTTAATATTGGATATTTTAATGTTTACTATTTTTTATCGATTTTTGAAAATCTAAGAATCTTCCTCATTTTTTCATAACGGCAAAAAAACACTGATCTAAGTCAATTAGCAATATGAAAATTTATCGAGGGAATCCTGATACCTTAAGGATTCATATGGTGGTTTTACTGAAGCTCTAGGTCAATTCTAAAAAAGTTACATTGGCCTAAAGTAGGAATAATAATTCCAACAAATTATACACAAGCATTGAACACCGAATGCATTCTCTCGCACTGTCTCTCTCTCTCTGACTCTGTTTACTACAATAATTGAGCGGCGGCTGATCTTGATTTTTTTTTTAAACTTAAAATCAAAAACTTAAAACTAAATTAAACTTAACAATAAATTTACAATAAATTAAAATTAAATTATACAGCAACACACACGAATAAGCCCCGTCAAAGCGTTCAAGCCACTGGGCTTTGTGACAGGGGGGAAGTCATCATCTCTATATATAAAGCTATCAGTAAGAAAACGGGGAATCAACGCACAGCCAAAACCACTGGTTAACAATATTAATATCCATTTTTATTACATTCTAATAACTTTAAACTGATTTATTGGGGCTCCCCAAGTGGCCCCAATCGCTTCCAATTGGAAAAAGGTCAATTTTCCTTTCAAAAATTCTGGACGCTAAACCGTTTAACCAATCGAATCCGTGTTTTCGCTCAAAAATAGTTTAAGACATTTTAAATGTTTAAAAAATTTGAAAGAAAAAGTTAACGGGGAAACTTTCAATTTGGTCAGAGTCTTATCAAGAAAATTTCTTTGCATAACCGTGTATTTTGGTGTACAACCGTATGTGAGCAATAATAGTATTATATTAGTTCGCCTTTCTCGGAAATTTCATTTTTTCTATAGAACGTGCAAATTTGTTGATATTTTTTATGTTAACTTAAAAATTTGGTGAGTTATGCCAGTTAGTTTCGTTTTATACTATTCTTAATAAGTAAAGTCATAAATGATTTACATTTAAATGAATATTTTGTTATTTATTAATTATGTGCAGTTGTGATATACCAATTAGCATACTTGCATTTTGTACATATACAGATGCGTTTTTGTAGTTTTTAATCTTATTATTCGATATAAACATTGCATAAATTGCACTATTTAAAAAATATTGTCTTAATACATATTTAAGAGCTTCCCGTATGGAGACAGGTATAATGTAAACATAAGACATCGCAAGCGAAGCTGCGGGCACCCTGCTAGTATTATATATTGGTTTAAGCCTGTCTGTAAGGAATTGCTTTGATATTTCAGCTTGCAACGTAAACGTACGGCTAGTTCAGAAAAGCTAGTCCAGACTACTGCGGCGGCCACAGGAATTCATTATTAACGAGGACGGAAGCTAACTTCGGCAAGCCGTTCAATTCTTATAACACTAAACTGATTTGCTAAGATTTATTTTGGCCACAAACATGCCCCCATTTTCTTCCAGTGGCAAAAAACCCCCAATTTCTATAAAAAAATCTGGACGCTAAACGCGTTTATCAATCGATGCGATTTTTGGCCAAAATTTAGTCCTTTACATAATGAAGATTCTATTTAATTTAATATTGGATATTTTAATGTTTACTATTTTTTATCGATTTTTGAAAATCTAAGAATCTTCCTCAATTTTTCATAACGGCAAAAAAACACTGATCTAAGTCAATTAGCAATATGAAAATTTATCGAGGGAATCCTGATACCTTAAGGATTCATATGGTGGTTTTACTGAAGCTCTAGGTCAATTCTAAAAAAGTTACATTGGCCTAAAGTAGGAATAATAATTCCAACAAATTATAAACAAGCATTGAACACCGAATGCATTCTCTCGCACTGTCTCTCTCTCTCTGACTCTGTTTACTACAATAATTGAGCGGCGGCTGATCTTGATTTTTTTTTAAACTTAAAATCAAAAACTTAAAACTAAATTAAACTTAACAATAAATTTACAATAAATTAAAATTAAATTATACAGCAACACACACGAATAAGCCCCGTCAAAGCATTCAATCCACTGGGCTTTGTGACAGGGGGAAGTCATCATCTCTATATATAAAGCTATCAGTAAGAAAACGGGGAATCAACGCACAGCCAAAACCACTGGTTAACAATATTAATATCCATTTTTATTACATTCTAATAACTTTAAACTGATTTATTGGGGCTCCCCAAGTGGCCCCAATCGCTTCCAATTGGAAAAAAGGTCAATTTTCTTTTCAAAAATTCTGGACGCTAAACCGTTTAACCAATCGAATCCGTGTTTTCGCTCAAAAATAGTTTAAGACATTTTAAATGTTTAAAAAATTTGAAAGAAAAAGTTAGCGGGGAAACTTTCAATTTGGTCAGAGTCTTATCAAGAAAATTTCTTTGCATAACCGTGTATTTTGGTGTACAACCGTATGTGAGCAATAATAGTATTATATTAGTTCGCCTTTCTCGGAAATTTCATTTTTTCTATAGAACGTGCAAATTTGTTGATATTTTTGATGTTAACTTAAAAATTTGGTGAGTTATGCCAGTTAGTTTCGTTTTATACTATTCTTAATAAGTAAAGTCATAAATGATTTACATTTAAATGAATATTTTGTTATTTATTAATTATGTGCAGTTGTGATATACCAATTAGCATACTTGCATTTTGTACATATACAGATGCGTTTTTGTAGTTTTTAATCTTATTATTCGATATAAACATTGCATAAATTGCACTATTTAAAAATATTGTCTTAATACATATTTAAGAGCTTCCCGTATGGAGACAGGTATAATGTAAACATAAGACATCGCAAGCGAAGCTGCGGGCACCCTGCTAGTATTATATATTGGTTTAAGCCTGTCTGTAAGGAATTGCTTTGATATTTCAGCTTGCAACGTAAACGTACGGCTAGTTCAGAAAAGCTAGTCCAGCTTATTGTGATGCTGATTCTGCTGCTTGTCGCCGACTACTGCGGCGGCCACAGGAATTCATTATTAACGAGGACGGAAGCTAACTTCGGCAAGCCGTTCAATTCTTATAACACTAAACTGATTTGCTAAGATTTATTTTGGCCACAAACATGCCCCCATTTTCTTCCAGTGGCAAAAAACCCCAATTTCTATAAAAAAAATCTGGACGCTAAACGCGTTTATCAATCGATGCGATTTTTGGCCAAAATTTAGTCCTTTACATAATGAAGATTCTATTTAATTTAATATTGGATATTTTAATGTTTACTATTTTTTATCGATTTTTGAAAATCTAAGAATCTTCCTCATTTTTTCATAACGGCAAAAAAACACTGATCTAAGTCAATTAGCAATATAAAAATTTATCGAGGGAATCCTGATACCTTAAGGATTCATATGGTGGTTTTACTGAAGCTCTAGGTCAATTCTAAAAAAGTTACATTGGCCTAAAGTAGGAATAATAATTCCAACAAATTATACACAAGCATTGAACACCGAATGCATTCTCTCGCACTGTCTCTCTCTCTCTGACTCTGTTTACTACAATAATTGAGCGGCGGCTGATCTTGATTTTTTTTTTAAACTTAAAATCAAAAACTTAAAACTAAATTAAACTTAACAATAAATTTACAATAAATTAAAATTAAATTATACAGCAACACACACGAATAAGCCCCGTCAAAGCATTCAATCCACTGGGCTTTGTGACAGGGGGGAAGTCATCATCTCTATATATAAAGCTATCAGTAAGAAAACGGGGAATCAACGCACAGCCAAAACCACTGGTTAACAATATTAATATCCATTTTTATTACATTCTAATAACTTTAAACTGATTTATTGGGGCTCCCCAAGTGGCCCCAATCGCTTCCAATTGGAAAAAGGTCAATTTTCCTTTCAAAAATTCTGGACGCTAAACCGTTTAACCAATCGAATCCGTGTTTTCGCTCAAAAATAGTTTAAGACATTTTAAATGTTTAAAAAATTTGAAAGAAAAAGTTAGCGGGGAAACTTTCAATTTGGTCAGAGTCTTATCAAGAAAATTTCTTTGCATAACCGTGTATTTTGGTGTACAACCGTATGTGAGCAATAATAGTATTATATTAGTTCGCCTTTCTCGGAAATTTCATTTTTTCTATAGAACGTGCAAATTTGTTGATATTTTTGATGTTAACTTAAAAATTTGGTGAGTTATGCCAGTTAGTTTCGTTTTATACTATTCTTAATAAGTAAAGTCATAAATGATTTACATTTAAATGAATATTTTGTTATTTATTAATTATGTGCAGTTGTGATATACCAATTAGCATACTTGCATTTTGTACATATACAGATGCGTTTTTGTAGTTTTTAATCTTATTATTCGATATAAACATTGCATAAATTGCACTATTTAAAAATATTGTCTTAATACATATTTAAGAGCTTCCCGTATGGAGACAGGTATAATGTAAACATAAGACATCGCAAGCGAAGCTGCGGGCACCCTGCTAGTATTATATATTGGTTTAAGCCTGTCTGTAAGGAATTGCTTTGATATTTCAGCTTGCAACGTAAACGTACGGCTAGTTCAGAAAAGCTAGTCCAGCTTATTGTGATGCTGATTCTGCTGCTTGTCGCCGACTACTGCGGCGGCCACAGGAATTCATTATTAACGAGGACGGAAGCTAACTTCGGCAAGCCGAAGTTTTAATACCCTTGCAGACTTTGACGAAATTGCTAAAACTGAAAAAGTAGCGAAAGGAATAAGGTATACATAAATAAACTAGATTTGCGTCGTTTGATGTCAATTGCTTTTATACTGCAAAAATGTCATATAAAAATGGAAAAAAAGGGATACTTTCGCAGCCTTTAACTATTTTTCCTACGGAAGCTATAAGAAATAGACGTCCGATCGGCAAGCGCTTTTACCCTAATCAAGATATGCGTAAATAAATAAGACTTGGAAAAATGTATGTCAGTAGCTTACACACTACGCGAAAAATTCAGAAAACCAACAAATTTGGACCGATTTCACCCTGTTGTTCCTATGGGAGCTGTAGGATATAGACGTCCGATCGTCACGTGCTTTTACCCTAATCAAGGTATGCATAAAAAAATACGATTTGGAAAGATTCATGTCAATTGTTTATATACTGTGCGAAATATCCTAAAAATCATTAAATTTTAATAGATTTCACCGTATTGTTCCTATGGGAGCTATAGGATATAGACGTCCGATCGCCAAGCGCTTTTACCCTGATCAAGGTATGCATAAAAAAATAAGATTTGGAAAGATTTATGTTAATAGCTTTTACACTGCGCGAAATATCTTCCATTCTTGAAAGTTATATCCGATTGTTCCTATGGGAGCTATAGGATATAGACGTCCGATCAGCACGCGCTTTTACCTTGATGAAGGAATGCATAAAAAAATACGATTTGAAAAAATTTATAGCAATAGCTTTTACACAGCGCGAAATATTCTGAAAAACATCAAATTTGGACCGATTTTACCCTATTGTTCCTATGGAGCTATAGGATATAGACGTCCGATCGCCACGCGCTTTTACCCTGATCAAGGTATGCATAAAAAATACGATTTGGAAAGATTCATGTCAATAGCTTTTACACTGCGCGAAATATCATCAATTCTTGCAAGATATATCCGATTGTTCCTATGGGAGCTATAGGATATAGAGGTCCGATCGGGGCGATTTTCAAACTTGATCTGCGTACACATGTTTTAGGACGAGTGTGAAAGTTTCAGATCGCTAGCTTTTAAACTGAGCTCGCAAACGGTATTGAAACAGACGGACAGACGGACAGAAGGACAGACGGACAGACGGACATGGCTATATCGACTCCCCTATTGATCCTGATCAAGAATATATATACTTTATAGGGTCGGAAACGTCTCCTTCACTGCGTTACAAACTTCTGACCAAAATTATAATACCCTCTGCAAGGGTATAAAAAGGATCTCAAGATCCATTATCTCTTCTAACTAACTGATTATTTAAAAATAGGAAGGCGAAAAATCTCGAGTACATCAGATACCGATTCTGTCCAAGTCCGACTGTCACAGATGTCCATCGTTTTCAGAGTACCGAATTATAACAAATGTCATTTATAAAAATAATAAAAAGCAACAGACACAAAGAAGTATTTGAGAAAGTCTAGAAACTTCTTTATAAGGACAAGAAACAGCTAAACACGAGGAGTGAACGCCAAGCTTGTAAAGTTCCGCTTGTAAGGCAAAGTGACCAGCCTTATGAAAAGCCTTAGATAACCATGTTAAAAACTCCTTATGACGTTTACTAGACTTGTGTTTTGATTCAAATCCAGAAGGTGATTGTCTATTAAGAACATCACCACTTACACAACCACTCACCCAACTCTAGAGCTGACTGTAGATGCGAGAACAAAACTGAATAAAAAATACGAAAAGTCTGTTTAACGAATTCGCTGCTTTCGTAAGGCAAACTTTCATCGCTTAAATATTTATATATCCAGCTATGACTGGACCGAATTTTATTCATGCACTAACATGGATGAGGCCGTTAATATATTTTTTAGTGCATTGAACTCCTTCTTTTATCTGTGTGTTCCGTTATACTATCCGTCGATTTCAAATAATCCTCCATGGTTTAATAAGGAGTTGTCACATCTAAAAAATGTTAGCTCCGTACTTTTCAATAAATTTAAAATGTGCGGATCACAATCTACTTTCTCTCGATACCTAAGTGCTCGGTCAAATTTTACCGTGCTTAACGCCTGGTGTTATAAAAGCTATCTGACTCGTTGTAGGGTCCAGTTTTCACAAGTTTTGTTAACACTAAGCGTAAATCATTACTATCATTTGAAAATTCTACGGCAAATACTGATCAGGCAATTGCCGATCTATTTGCCCAGTTCTTACAGACAACATTTTCTGTTTCATCATATTCATATGTCATATCCAAGTCAAACTTAATTTTTTGTCCGAGGTTAAGCGAAAGCTCCATTCTATGGGACCTCCATAAAGTTAAACCAGTATATTCACCGGGTCCCGACGGAGTTCCAGGCTTCGTGCTTAGATACTGTGCTGAAACTCTCAAATTGTTTACCTTATCTTTGGAAACTTTTCACTTCCCCCTTGTTTGGAAGGAGTCATTCGTTATTCCCCACCATAAGAAAGGAAAGAAATCGAATACAAGCAATTTCAGAGGCATATCCAAATTATCCGACATTCCAAAGCTTTTTGAAAACGTTATTACACCCCACTTGCAACATATTTTATATCAATTATATCTCAACATGGATCTACGAAGATCTACGACGTCAAATCTCTTGGAACTAACATCTTTTTTAATAAATGGCTTCAGAAACAACATGCAGACTGACGTTGCACTATGGGGCCAACGGCCACTTTTGTTGGCCAAAATTAATAACTCGCTCAATTCTAGAGATATCGTGATAAAACTTTACCACTCGTTTTTTGGTCTCCTTAAGCAACATATATGTTAAAAAGAATAGGATCGAACAAATATATCCCATAGTTGCCATACGATCGATTTAGTCAACTTTGTTATTTTTTAAGATAATCGAATAATTTTTTTTTTTATTATATACTTTATAATTACATTTATATTATATTTTTTTATATTTTTTATATCTGCTTCTGAATAGAATTCAAAATCCTTTGGCGTGGTTTGGTTACCGGTTAAAGATTACTTCCAATTTCGGTTGGATGACTCCTTCCTGGACCTTCGCGCGACAAAACGAAATATTTTGTCGGTGACTGTTCGACTTTTCGATCCACTTGGCCTCTTGTGTCCTTTAGTTACAAGGGCTTTATTCAAAGGTGCAGAAAAGGGTCTAGACCTTTGAAAAAGGTATTTCGACAAGAGAACTGAATTTCGCTTTTCAAAAAATTGTTAAGGCCAATTTCACGAATTTAGTGATGATATTAGTAAAATTCGGAAAAATAAACCGGTAGCAACGAATATCCAAAAGCTAATTTATTCTCCTGAATAAAGAATAAATTAAATTGGTACGAGTTGGGAGTCGGTTATTAAATGCTCCTTTCCCGTACGAAGCCAAATTCCCGTTCTTGCTGTCTAAAATCTCACAATTCATTAGATCATATGTGTCATACCTGCACGCTACGAATTGTCACGGTGGCTCTCGAGCTCTTGTAAGTCGGAAAATAAACTTCAGAAACTGATGTCAATTCCCGATTAAAAATTAATGTCAAGGGTGACAAGGGTGAAATATTATCAGCAAAGCTGACAAACTAACGAAAATCAAAGAAAACTGCCGGCCAATATACATTAAAGGCTGATCAGATGGCAAGGTCTCTAGGAAGTGTATATATAACAGATGGTCATTCTGGAGTTAGCCAGAAGTTATTACACCCAGCCAGCAACAATTACTTATTAGGTAAAACTTATCACAGTAACACAAATTAACAGAGGTGGTCATTGGTAATAACATTGGCTTACCTCCCCGTGCTCCACGCCCCAACTTAATGGCAGCTAAATATGCAGACGACACGGCCAAGAAGTGGAATATATCCGTTGTGAGGGACTGTATTAAGCATACACCATATACATTTGTGTATGTAAATGTAACTACTTGTATATGTAAATATATAGGCCAAGATTGGGATTAAGGGTAGAACAAGCAAGTGTACATATATAGGCTAAGAATAGGATTAAAGGTAGAATAAACCAACGTCTCTAGATTATAAGTTAGCATACGGCCGACAACAAAAGTCCCATGAAGGGCACCCTGTAAATATTAGCATAGGGGCTACACAGCCGAATCGACATGTACACGGCGGAAATGACTAGCCCGCCGTCAGCGCCAACACACACGCATCGGCAGAGCCGACGCACACGGCAAAGTCACACTCCACGGCAGACCCAGAACACGGCGGCAGAGCCAACATCGACTGAGCCACATACCGGCAGAGCCCCGGCAGAGCCCGGACCAGCTTCAACAGAGCCCGAGCCGAAGTAGGAAGCAAATGGCGCGATCTCGCACGTACGCCCGAAGTTCTCTTCGAGGAGGACATACGAGGTCAGCCGTGTCAGTATATAAGGCCGGCGAATCAACACAACAGGAGTCAGTCAATCCCGGGACAACAAACCGCGAACACCATGTGACGAGTCTTAAACTCCCAACACATCCCGATGCAGGAGATCGGCTTAGCAACAGCGAAGGAGGCGGGAATACCGGAGAAATGAAGGGCATCCAGGTCAAACGGGAAATATATAAAGAGCAACAAGGTCGAACCGTAAACTGGCGGTATTCGAACTCGCACAAAAAGGACGCACCGTGAACTAACGGTACCGCGATGGACCTTGGACCCCCGCCCGGCAAGGGCAACGAGGTCATACGGTAAATTGGCGGACTTCGGACCCGCACAAAGAGGACACCCCGTGAATGAACGGTACTGCAGTGGACCTTGCACCGGAACTCGGCGAGTGAAATAACGGCACCTCCAACGCCTATAAAAGGATGGCGCAAGCGCAGCTCGGAACAGTACGAGTGAGAGAATTAAAGCGAGTGCGTGAAGAGATTGCAAAGTCGAGACGCCAAACGACGACAAGTCTGCAAGGCTGAGGCTACAACGCTAGGTCGTGGTCATACCGAACTTAGGGAGTCCTTGCGCGGTGTCAGGCGATAAAGGTGGCTAAGCGATAAGGGAGAACTTTGTTCTACCTGCTAGGCGATACACCTTGCCGACAAAGTCCAGACTGAACTCCGGGGGCCAGGCGATAAAGGTTGCTTGGCGATAAGGCGAAACATCGTTTCACCTGCTAGGCGATACACCTTGCCGGCCCCGGTAGGGAAGTTCGCATAACATCTAGGGTTTTGGTAGAGCCGTCCCGATCTCAGTCACCCGGAGCAGCAAGCCGAAGCAACGCAGCAGCAAGCCAGGAGCGACGCAATAGCAGCAGCGAGGAGCGACGCAGCATAGGACAGCGTTAACGGGTAACAAAACAGTAGCAAGAAAGCTATATTTTGAGAATTACTAAGCCAGAACCAACCTTATCCCTTCTGGCGTTATCCTTTGGTCACGGGCAATATAAACTTGGTGGAACGAACTCACAACCTCTCTGAGCTAGCCGCACGTTTACGTAGCGTGCACGAAATAAAGAATCAGGTCGTTATAATCAATCCGTCCTCCGCGATCTACCAAAAAGGACAACCATCTTCAAGGATCACACGGGACTACACATAGTCAACAATCATCAAAAGACTACACATAGTCGGAGCTAAGGACTACACACAGCAATGAAGAACTACACATACAATCAAACACCACCACCCAGCCAGGATAACGAATCCTGCCTAAAACAATCATCATTATCAGACACGAACCATTTGACCATGAGAGTCACATGGATCTCGTACCGAAAGAAGCAATCAATTTCAACTCGGAAGTCGGAAAATACAACACCCGGCTTAAACACTTGCTCCATCTTGATGGTCAAGGTAACCAAGGGGGTACTCACTTTCAACGGCACCTCAGATCCGCTCAGCTTCATCGAGCATCTGGAGGAACGGGCTGATGCGTACCGGATCGTCCGGAGGTATCTGTCCCATGCCCTCATCGTCCTGCAGATCGGACGAGCAGAAAACTGGATCCTTACCAGCGGTCTACAAGGAAAAACATGAACCGAGGTACGCCGAGCATTAATCCCGCCTGAAGAAAGAAGCCAATAGTTGCACGGCATCTTCAAAGTTGCCCGTGAGCGTGCCACCGCCGAGCAAGGTCGGCACTATAATTTGCGACGACGAGTATGGAGGCCTGCACTAGGCACTCTCGTTCTTGTGCGCCGGCATTCGTTATCCAACGCTGCAGTGAGATTTGCTGCTAAGTTGTTCGCTCGCGAACGTCGGCGATTGCAGACGTGTTTTTCTTGTCTTTTTATCGTCAACGAAAATTTAAATAAAACCAAGCATAGTGCAGTGCAAGCTCTAAACAACAATACACAGTGGGCGAAAAGACGCTTAGTGCGATGAACTTCGTACTTTTTGTGTAAATAAACAAGAAGAAAATCTAAAACATCAAGCTATGAGTGAATTCGACACTCATACGGTGCTCCAACGACAGCAAGACGAGCGTCGGCTCTCTCTACAACGTAACAACGCATACCATTCAATCGTGTCAATGCAAGACAACGCGACCGCAAACCCAACAAAAACTAACCAACCGCAATCAATAACTCCAAGCCCGAGTAATGAACTCAATCCAACATCGCAAGGCAGTGCGCGGTTTTGCTGTCCAGCGCTCTTGTTGGATAAAACCCCATACCCTTCCCTCATGCCAACCTGCTTAGCCACGGTCACCAGTACAGTGACGTCATTAGCAACTGCAACGGCAACTTCTACAACAACTACAATAGTATCGACTGCTCGCGCAATACCATCTACTGTAACAACGAAATCTGCTGTGCAAGCAAATAATGCAGCACCTTACACCATCGCGCTCTCTTTAAAACCTCTCTCTCTCTTTCGGCCGTACAGACTGGTATGGATCGGTACATACAAATAAAACGTAAGCTCAGCCCGCAGAACTCTAGAGTCTAGACTTGTTTATTCTGCTAAAATAACTCGCGGCATCTCAAAACAATCTACAATAGAGAAGCCCATAGAAGCAAACAGATTTGCTATTTTGGCAGATAAATCCGATGATATACCTCCTGAATACATCATAGGGTACAATAAAAAGCCTAATGCTCTCTAATGCTCACGTAAACTCGATACTGAATCTAATCGGACCAGACAATTTCTACATAATTCCATTTACAAAGGGAAATATTCACGAAACAAAAGTTCAGACTAATACGGAACTAAACACAAAATTTTGTCGAAGTATTTAAACGACAATAATAAAAACTTCTACACGTACCAATTAAAAAGCAGTAAAGGTCAGCAAGTAGTACTTAGTACGCTGAAGTTACAGGCGCACTGAAGGAGAATGGTTTTAATGTAAAAAAATGTTATTAACATTTTGAATAGAGAAAGAAAGCCACATCCTCTTTTCAAGGTAGAACTTGAACCCAAACCAAATCCAAGCCTCTGAAAAAAAATGAAGTGCATCCAGAACGTTTTGATTGAGCTGCTTGTTGCTCAAAAACAGACTAAGTAAACAATGGCTCCACTCCGTATATCACTGTGGAACGCCAACGGCTTCTCACAGCGCAAACTCGAGTTAACTCAATTCCTTAATAATAACCATATCGATGTAATGATACTCGCAGAAACTTCTCTTACAAATAAATATAATTTCCAGATTCGAGGCTACTTCTTCTACAACACGAATCACCCAGACGGGAAAGCACATGGAGGCACTGGGATTCTGATTAGAAATCGCATTAAGCACTGCTTCCACAATACCTTCGCCTCTAACTACATTCAAGCTACATCTATAGATGTACATATGGATCACCGATCTTTAAAGCTTGCCGCCGTATACTGTCCTCCTTGGTTTACAATATCCGAATCGGAATTCATGGACTAATTCAACTCTCTGAGCGAACAATTTATAGTAGCAGGCGACTTTAATGCCAAGCATACGCACTGGGGGTCTTGACTTGTGACTCCAAAGGGAAGGCAGTTGTACAATGCAATATTAAAAACAAGAAAGGAAAGCTAACTTCGCGCGGAGCCGAAGTTGATATACCCTTGCAGAATATTCTGTAAATTGTATTCTCCAAAATTATTCATATGATGCATTCTTAATACTCATAAAAATCCCAACTTCCTAACTTTAAAAACACCAAAGTTATGGCATTTCCAATCGTTCAGTTATATGGCAGCTAAAGGATAGTCGGCCGATCCCGGCCGTTCCGACTTATATACTGCGTGCAAAGGAAAGAAGGGTGTGTGCAAAGTTTCAATTCGAAATTTTTAAAACTGAGAGACTAGTTTGCGTAGAAACAGACAGACGGACATGCTTATATCAACTCAGGACGCGATCCTGATCAAGAATATAAATACTTAATATGGTCGGAGATGTCTCCTTCACTGCGTTGCACACTTTTGACCAAAATTATAATACCCTCTGCAACGGTATAACAAGCAACAAGCTAGACTGTGTGTCACCTGGGACACCTACATATTGGCCAACAGATCCCAGAAAACTGCCAGACTTGATAGATTTTGAAGTCACAAAAAACATTCCACACAACCTGATAAGCGCCAACTCTTTATCAGATCTATCGTCGATCACTCGCCTGTACTCCTTCAACTAAATCTACATCCAGTTACGGGAGATAAACCATTCAGACTAACAACGAATAAAACCAATTGGCTTAAGTACAAAAATATGTAAGTTTGAATATTGAGTTGAATCCACGTTTGAATGACGAATTTTTCTACAAACACTCTTGAATCCGTCGTGGTCGCAGCAGCTCGCAACACCACAAACGCATAGAACATCCTACAATCATAGATACACGAACGTCGAAATAGAACAGCTTGTTCTAGCAAAGCGACGCTCACGGCGAGAATGGCAATCCTACAGATAACCATCTGCAAAACAAAGGTTAAAAGACGCTACACGGAGGCTCTCAGCTACATTACGTCATGAAAAAGAAAGGTCCCAAAAACATTACATAGAGCAGTTATCCCCAATGAGCTCCAAGTTCCCACTTTGGAGAGCACACTCATCACTCTGCGCACCATTAGAATCTGCAATGCCAATAAGGACATCCACAGGCAACTGGGCGCGCAGCGACGGAGAAAGAGCCGACAGATTAGCCGAACATGTTCAAAATGTATTTCAGCCCAATACATCATCAAACGGAATCTCACTGCCAGCAACACCAGATATCGACACATCTACTTATGAACCAATTGTATTTAGGCCACGTGAGTTACTCAAAATCATAAATGAACAACTCAACCCAAAAAATTCTCCAGGATGCGACCTAATATCACAAAAAATGACTATTAAACTTCCTTTCTGTGCAGTTCGAGCTATTTGCCAACTCTTCAATGCAATAACGAGACATGGACACTTCCCAGAGAAACGGAAAAAGTCGATCATCATAATGATACCAAAACCTGGCAAAGACCGCACAATTGCTTCATCATATAGACCAATTAGTTTACTAACGTGTCTATCAAAACTCTTCAAAAAATGCTTCTTGGCACATATTACCCCATAGCTCAGAACACACAACAAAATCCCGACTCATCAATTCGGTTTTCGAGAAAAACATGGAACCATCGAGCAAGTCAACCGCATAACTTCAGAAATCCGAAATGCATTCGAACAAAGGGAGTATATTTCTGGACGTAGCTTTCGACAGAGTATGGTTAGAAGGTTTAATGCACAAAATAACAGAAATGTTCCCAACCAACACTCCCAAACTTCTGAAGTCATAAGTTTACAACAGGAAATTCTCAGTAAGATGTAATGCTGACATGTCCGATGACTACATAATCAGAGCCGGAGTTCCTCATGGGTACTAGGCTTAACGAAAAAAATGCAAACAATTAACGTTCACACTTAACAGGCAAGACTGCCCTCTACTTACTCTAAACAACACAGTGGTTCCGATACCAAATGAAGTAACATATCTTGGCGTACAACTCGATATACGTTTTACTTGGCGCAGCCACATGGAAGCCAAAAGAACACATTTAAATCTCAAAGCCAACAGCCTCCACTGGCTTATCGATAGCCGCTCGCCCCTTAGTACTTCTATACAACACCGTTTTGAAACCAATCTGGATGTACGGCTCTCAGTAGTGGGGGAATGCCAGTAACAGCAGATTGGATATAATGCAAAGAACTCAATCAAAAATTCTCAGAACCATCACCGGGGCACCGTGGTATGTAAACATTCACAGGGACCTTCACATATCACTCGTCGGAGAAGAGATAGCACAAATCATAACAAAGTGCTACAACAGTACATCCAAATCATCTCGCGAGAGCCCTCGCGCGAATCCAGCGCTAATTATTAGTTAAAATTAAACTGTTAGATAATGTATTATTTTAAGATTTGCAAACTTATTGTTAGACTCATAAAGAGAAGATCCAATAAATAAAAATACCAAGCTTAGAAAAAAAAGGTATCCGCAAAATACGACGGGCCCTAAAAAGTCGTAAAGTTCTTGTCCCCGAACATAGTTCGACTACAGGAGCCAACAACTCGCCGACACCGTACCGCGAGTATCGACAACTTGAAACCATACCACCAAGACGGTGACGAAGACTGCGGCAACGATGTGGATCAGACAGGCCAGGCAGACAAGTCCGGCATCAACGAAAACCATGGTGTCAACGACGCCACGGCCCAGCAATAACAGCACTACCAAATTTTCAAAAATCTCAACGACCATCACGGTCAAGCACGATTAATCGATATCCATCGCCATCGAATGGATACTCGATCCCGCCTCAAAAAATACGTTAGAAAGGGCTGTGTAAATGGGTCCAGGATACAAAAGCTTCAAATTTCACAACGAGTGCACCTCAACCAAATCGACGCAAACCAAGGAGACATGGATGGGCAGGCCTCCATGACGATGGAGGAGCAGGAGGAGCCGGTGAGACAGGCCTCGGGCCGAACCCTACGTGGCGGCGAGACAGATAGGAGTTAGAGCTATGTTAGGACCGACTAAGAAAGGGGAAATAAACTACTTAACGAAACATTTATATTTTTAACAGCCAAGGCGGGAGCGGTAAGAGGGTTCTCGGGGACGCGAACTTTACGGCCGTGGAGACTACTTCTCCTCCCAAAGTTCCTCACCTGGCACGGCTGGGGACCCGGGTTCTCGGTGTCGCAAACGCCGCGGCCGTGAGACTACTTCCTCTCCTCCTCGAGGTCCTCACCTGGCTCGGTGGCCAAGGCGCGAGCGACACCCGGGTTCTCGTGGTCGCGAACGTTGCGGCCATGGAGGCCACTCCCGCCTCCTCCGATCTTCCGAGCCAGGTCGGTGGTCCGCCCGACACCCGGCGCACGCGATCGGGCCCGTTTCGGCAACATCGCAGTCGGCACCCGGACTCACGGGACCGCCTCGACTGCACCCCGAAAGGATTCCACTCCCTGGCAGAGGCACACGCCACTGGGTGGCGGAGGCGTTGCTTCTCAGTCACACACGGTCATGGGCTCGGTTGGTATCCACTCCTGGGTGGCGGGACCAGTATTGGTCAACCCAGCGCCGCGGCAGGATTCTTAACGGGTCCGCAACCCTTTTTCACCTTCTAATTTCCCCATGCCCAACAACTCCGGCCGTTTGGCCACCCGTCCTGTCTGTCCCAGCAAATATATAAATATTTGTGTGGGAGGCCCTGGTACGATTTTGTATGTATCCTGCCCCGTGATTAGCATCTTTACACCATCAACGGCAATAACTCCACTGCAACTACATTTTCCATCCGCAGCTTATTTTCAAAAACAATTGAACCAAAAAGATCAAGTTTTCTAAATTGCCATTTGCACACTTCACCGCTATTTCTCCTAAACAAATTCATTTTATAAAAGTCTTAGGATGCCTTAGTCTTAACGGAATTGGGTCAACGGCATAAGCTCATTGTATTTGGGCGTGGTTTTTGGTAAGCTTATTCATATTGTAACCTTACGAGAATAAGGATCAAAACGATCCCGTATTGTCAAAGTTGTTCGTCAAAAGTTACTTAATTTTCTTGACACTATCACCTTGTTGTGTCAGCACCCCCTTTTTTACGGTTTCTACCAACTCATGTTGAAATCTTTGATTACAATATAAGTTAATTGGGTATGATGTTGGTATAAGATAAGTGTTGATTAAAAATAAGTTAGTTTTAAATGGAGTTTGCAAGAAAAAAGGTCTGATCACAAAGTTCTACTTAAAAATATTGGTAAAATGAAATCGGAAAAATAAAATTAGTTTGATGTTTTTAATATCAGTTAATCTTCGAAAATTTGCGGAGTTGTTGTTAAGCTCCTGACCTATGACTTTCTCTGTCTATCCTGCTCAGAGGTGTATAATATCGGAGTTAATCGGTGTTACGCTCCCGCTCTCTCTCTCTTTTCGTTCTATCTCGTTTCGAGGTGTCTAACATCAAAGATAATCGGTGTATCGCTCCTGCTATGTCGCTCCTTATTCTCTCTCATCAAAAAGTTATTTGCTGTACAGGAGAGTATTCCCTGCTATACATGTGATAAAATTCAACACGCAGGGCTATTGTGGCCTGGTTCGCGATGCCATCGATCAGATGCCTACGCTACTGATGAGTGCATGATATTTAAAAACCAAGCAATATCAATTCCCAAAAGCGCAAAAATGTGGCGCTCGGTGGGCATTCTATGGCAGGTGCCGTGCAACCTGCTGCCCGCAATTCGCTTTCAGCTCAGCTGTCAATCGCTCTCTCGCTCCTTCACCTTCTGAACACACGGCACCTCTCTCTCGCCGCTCTACAGTTACCACGGACGAATTCGCAGCATATCTGGCAACTGGCAGGCTTCCTCCTTGGTGATCTCGCACAACCCTTGCCTTATTTGTGCGGAGTTATTTAGCTCCTCACATTCTTCCCGTTCTTCGGGAACGAAATGAGCCTCGCACCTCTTCTTTGGCTGTTACCCTTGCAGATCCTTCTAGCCTTTGGGTTCTCTCGATCATCTGTTTAAGTTCCCAGATGATGGTCCTCCTTCCCTCGACGTCGCTTCTTCTCGTTCAACTCAGTTTCCGCCCCAAGACGTGTTCCCCGTAGAATTTGTTTACTCCATCTATCCAGCTTTTATCCATGTAAATCCTTGTAGCCTTCGAGTCCCCTTGATTCTCCAGATGGTTCTCTCGACGCTCACAGCTCGTTTCTGAGTTCTCCCACGCCGATCCCCCATTTCTCTTCCCGCCCAAGATGTTTCCCCTCAGACGTTTCGTGTTCTGAGCATCTCCTTTCTTCTTGAATTGGCCGCTTACGATGTTTCCCCACAGACATTTTGCGTTCTTGGTATCTCCTTTCTTCTGTCCTCTGGTCACTCGCTGTCCAGAGCGGTTATCGATGGTAGCGAAGTTCTGTAGTGTGACCCTTCCTGTGCCGATATTTCCAGTATTCTGTGCCCATCGATCGACACTATCGTTAAGTGCCAATCGACCGCTTATTGATCGAAGCAACCCCATTTCTTTTTTACGTGGCAGAAACCCTTCACCCATCGTGTAATTTTCTGAGTTAGTACCCCACCATTTTCTTTGTTGTAGGCCGAGATTAATGTATTTCTGTTTCCTTCAGACCCTGCTTTAAATATTTTTTTTCGTGTTATTATTTTGTGTGTCTTGTGCGCGTTTGTGATGTTCTCCGTACACCCTCTGCCAGTATATTTTTTCTTTTAGGTTTGTGTTTTATATGAATTTTTATTGAACGAAAACCCGCTTTCCCGACGGCCCCAGCCTCACTCGGTAGCGGCGTCCGCCCTGCTGCACTAGGACACATTGCTTGCCGCCCCTCCGTCATGCGTCTGCAACCGCGGCGCCGCCTGTATCCATTCGGACCATTTTTATTGCCTTTCGTCGGTCAGGGATGCCTGGCGCTGAAACGGAGGTCTGAAGGTCCCCACCGGCGCGGATTGGTGCCTTTCCAGCCTGGGCCTCTGCCAGGGCACGGTGTGGGGCCACACTCACGGCCCTTTCTCTACCGGATCCTCATCCTGGTCCGACCTGTTTTCGCCCGACGACGGGGGTTTCGTCCCAGTCGTGGTCGGGGATGCGCTTCCCGCGTAGTCTGGGGTCTCGACTGCCGCCCTCCGGACTGGGCACCTCTTTTCCGGCATTGAACTGGGATTCAGCCGGACCTTTCGGCCAGGACCACGTCACAGCGTGCTGCCACCAAAGAACCCCTTCCACCGTAAAGATGTTCCGGGCATGGCTTACATGGGCCATGTGTATCTCCGCCCGGTAATACCGTCCCTGGGGCCCCTGCGTGTCCTCCTCCGTCCTTTGTTGCCCTCCCGGGGGTGCCCTCTGGGGCTCCTGTGCCTCCTCTCCCTTATCTGGGGTGTGCCTGGGCGACGGTGGTGCGGTCTCGGTCCACTCGTCAGGTGCCGGGGCACACCCACAGATCCTCCACCTCTTTCCTAGGGATAGGAACGTATCGTTGCGTAGGTGGACGAGCTGGTGTCTACTTGGGTGGTGCGTGTGCCTCTTCCTCCTGCTCCGCTGTGCCGTCTCCCCCTTTTCTTCGGCCGCCAGTACTCTTGGCTTGATCTCACCCGTATATATTCTAACGACGCTACGCACAATATAAGTAAATTAACATTAGGAAATATAAAGTATAATAATAAGCCTAGGTTAAGAGAAAAACATGAAGTTTAGATAATAAAAGCATGAAGCGAAAGTCAAATAGTCAGGCGAGCGCGCCAAAAGGAAGAGCTGGGCACACTGAACATCGACCACCTAGCCACACGCGCTAAGTCGCATTGTACAGGATTTTTCCGCTGTAAAGCCACATTAATCGGGGCCAACGGGTATAAAAAGGGCACCTGTTCCCCCTCCAATTCACTCTGCAACCGACCGCCTTACGCTTGGGTGTGAGCAACTTCTCTGGGAGTTAATTGTGAAGTCTATTTTATGGTAGGGTCTAGTACCCCGTCCAAATACATTGTAGTTAGCTAACCTTCCTCTTCATCCCTTTACCCACTCCCAGAAATACCGACCGTCATCAGTGACAGACGTTCTTGTGAATTCCACCACCCACTCCCGACTTCGAGGGACGAAGCCGCCTTCAGTGGCAGCCGACTCCAATCTCGAGCCATCACTCGGTTCACCGAGTCGATCACCCGCTCGAGTCCCACTCGGATCGCCGAGCTTACCTTCGCAGACCAACAGTGGGGTCCGACAACGCCGACGTACGGACCCCCCTCGTCGCACTAGCTTTGTCTTAAACTCTGTAAAATTTAAGTTGAATAAACGTAATACCCTTCAATTTCACCTAACCCCGTTCGTGTCAAACTCTGGGAACCGGGTCCAACTCTTACAGCAACCACTCCTGACATAAATCAAAATGTTGGAACGAACACCTGGACACCGTTGAACTAACTCAGGTCAGCAGGATCATTATATGGCGCCCGAGACAGGTTAAAGTGGTTGGTCGTAAGGAACACAGACCACACAGAGAAGATCAGGCGGAGGCTAGGATAACTAACGGAGAAACACAAGAAGGAGAAAGGGTCGACGGAACAAAGCAAAACACCGACAGAGGACCTCAACACGGTAGCAAACCGGATCGACTTACTGGTGAAACAAATCAAAACACCAACGCGGTCAGACCTAAAGACACCAGACATGCCGGACAAAAAGGAACGGAAAATAGGGGTGGAAACCTTGGACCGAGTGCGGAGCTGGGGGATACGCTACTAGGGAACAACTAATCCCCTAGAATTCCTCAGTAAAATGGAGGAGTGGGCCAAAGGCTACGGGATAGACAAAGACGCTCTGATTCAGACGATGCCCTTCATCCTGAAGGGAGTAGCAGTAGACTGGTGGAACCCACACCGAGTCAGTTAAGTACATGGGAGGAACTGATGGAGGAACTATTGGAATATTTCCTACCACCCAGATACCAGGAACAGGGAGATACGGAACTAACTAAGGAATACGCAATGAACCTCAGGAATTTGATGAGATTCACAGAGTATTCGGAAGAATCAAAGTACGACAAAAATTGCAGAAGCAAAATAAAACTCTATACTAGACGGTCAGGATTCAAAACATTGGCGGAATTCCTGAAATTAGCCAAAGAAGTAGAAGAAATATAGGCAATGGAAGGAACCAACCGACCGGTGGTAACAGGGAACCAGAACTTAACATCAGATATCTGGATGAGATACGGCGGAACAGGGCATGGGGTATGCGGCAGAAACGGAACAAGAACAACGGAGTGTTGCAAAGCCATGACGGGAAACGCCGGAGGTCCGAGCAAATAACGCTGGTAGCTCAGGACCAGAAACAATTACATGGGACCAATTAAGGTGTGACGAATTCCAGATATTAGCCATAATAAAAATCGGAGCGGTAAAAGCGAAAGGGGTGGTAGATACGGGAGCGTTACGTAGCGTGGTCAGTAGGAGAAGGAACAATGAGTTGAGAAAACATGGAGGAAAGCGAGGACAGAAATAACAATGGCAAACGGATCAAAACAAAAATCGGAGGGAGACTTCACAGCCAGAATACAATTTGCCGGAGAAGAATTCGAGTTGGATTTTCTAATTTTAATTTTTAGGAGAAATATTACTGGGAATTGACTTTCTGGCGAAGACACAGACAAGGATTCAATGCGGCAATCTGGAGGAGGAAACCAGGCAGACCTCAATCGAAACGGAACCAACGGAGGAGGAGATCAACAAATTTCTGGAAAAACAAAGGCAAGTATGGAATGAAGGGAAATAGTAATATTACAACCCCTATGATTTATATGAAGGATGATAGGCCAGTAAAACAAAGATACTACCCACTAAACCCAAAGCAGCAAGTGATAATCAACGAAGAAGTAGATGAATTGCTGGCATTGGGATTAATAGAACCATCACATAGCTCATACAGCGCGCCAGTGGTGCTGGTAAAAAAGAAAATCAACGAGTGGAATGTGTGTGGACTATCGGCTGCTGAACGAACGAACCGAAAAGGATGCTTATCCAGTACCAAGAATGGACTTTATCTTAAATCAGCTAAGAGAGGCGAAATTCATCAGCACGCAGGACCTAAAATCCGGGTATTGGCAGATACCAATGGAGGATCACAGTTGATAATATATAGCGTTCAACGTACCGGGACGGGGTTTATTCCAGTGGAAGGCGATGCCGTTTGGACTCACAACCGCTCCGGCTACATTCCAAAGAGCATTACGGTCATAGGCCCAGAAATGGAGCTGTTCGCGCTCGCATACCTGGACGACATCGTGGTCATTGGGAGGAACAAAAAAGAACACTTGGAGAAATTAAGGGAGGTGTTCAGACGGCTACAAAACGCAAACCTAAAGATAAATGCGGAAAAGTGTAATTTCTTTCAAACCGAGTTAAAATACTTGGGACACACCGCGGCCGACAAGGGCATCAATTGCCAACACCGAAAAGCACAAGAGGTACACAGTTTCTTAGGTATGGCATCATACTACAGGAAATTCAACCCTGGATTCACCGAAAAAGCAAGTGCACTTCAAAAACTGGTAAAGAAAGGAAAAAAAATCGAATGGCAAGCCCAACATCAAGAAGCGTTCGAACGGATAAAGGAAAGCTTAACGATAGCACCGGTACTTGCGTGCCCAGACTTTACAAAACAGTTCAAACTGCAAACGGATGCAAGTGACTTGGGAATAGGAGCAGTACTAACCCAGGAGGATGCCGAAGGGGAACATATGATCTCGTACGCAAGCAGAAAGTTGAGTAAGGAAGAACAAAATTATAGTGCCTCGGAAAAAGAGTGCCTAGCAATCTACTGGAGCATCAATAAATACAAAATGTACCTGGAGGGCTACCGATTTGTAGTGGTAACGGACCATTTGGCGCTGAAATAGTTGAATTCAATAGAAAGCCCCTCAGGGAGGCACTCGGATTACAACCATTCCAATTCGAGGTCAGATACCGAAAAGGAAAGTAGAACGCAGTATCAGACGCCTTGTCCAGAGCACCAGCAGTGGAAGTAAAAACCGCAAGTAGTCAAACCAATCAGGTGAAGGCAACGGGGAATTTAAGATCGACGGGGAAAGACTGTACAAAAAAGGCGGTAGCAAAAGATACCTGCAACCATGGAAACTATGCATCTCGAAGAGCGAAATTCAAACGGTGCTCCAAGAAAACCACTGGAACACAACGGCGGGACACCTGGGAATATTCAAGAAACGATTAAGGAGAGATATTTTTGGCCCAGAATGCGGATGGACATCATAAAATTCGTAAAGGCTTGCGGGTAAAATGCTAACTAAGATCACCGAAACACCATGGGAAACCTTATGCGTAGACTTCGTCGGACCACTACCACGCTCAAAGCATGGAAACACCACACTAGTAGTGATAGTCGATAAAATATCGAAATGGACCGAAGTCGCGGCGGTAAGGCAGGCAACGGCAGAGGCCTTCCTGAAACTATTTAGGGAAAGGATAATCGCAAGAGTTGGAGCACCAAGGACACTGATATCCGACAATTGGGTCCAGTTTACTGGAAAGAAAACTAAGACCGCCATGGAGCAGTGGGGAATACAGCAACATTTCACCGCACCACATACGCCACAACAGAACCCAACCGAAAGGACGAACCGAACCATCAAAACCATGATATCACAAATGGCAGGGGAGGAACAAACCAGGTGGGACGAGAATCTGCCAGAGCTAATTTTAGCATATAACAGCAGCACATCCGAGTTAACGGGATTTAATCCCGCACAGTTACTGTATGGAAGGAATCTCCGACTTCGGGGAGCTCTATTCGACAAGGTTACTAATGGAGCGGGACTAGCAACAGAAACAGTAGCAGCAAGGTGGAAACGACTACGAGGGATCAGAAGTGAAGCAATCCAGAATATGGAAGAGGCTGCGGAAACACAAAAATTCCATTACGATCTACAAAAGAGAGAATGGAAACGAAGTGTGGGACAGCTAGTCTGGTGCAAAACTCATTACCTATAAAACGCCGCGGAAAAGTTTAACGCGAAACTGGCGCCAAAATACGACGGGCCGAGGGTAGTAGACAATTTCTGTTCACCGGTGATAGTTAGACTAAAAGATCCAAAAACCAAGAAATCGAAACGTGCATATATAGGCGACTTGAAAATATATATTCAAACTAACCAAGCTTTTGATAATTCAGAGGCAGCAGGTAACTCATGTGACGTCTGACTCTTTTCAGGACACAACAACAACATGGACAAATTCCAACAGTCGAGCAAGAAATTAAAGAAGGAGTGCAAGCGGCTGCAGCAGGCAAAAAGGGTAGCGCAACTGATAGCGGCCAGAACAGCGGGGGCTGGAGTGCGGGTACGGACAGCGCCAACCCGCCTCAAGCCACTGATGTGCAGTCTGACGGGAGGCACGGTCACAAAGGATGGCCATCTGGAACCTCGAGCACTGGCGCAACCATCCGCAGCACGACCCGTAGCTGGAAGAGCGAGAGTGGAACCCGTCCCGAAAAAACAAGGGTATCCGCCGTCGCCGGATAGGGACGTGCTGGAATTACACCCTTCAGATCCAGCCGCAGAAGACCAGCAAAGTGCGGAGGTACTCCATGGCCCACCGGTTCAAGCAGCAGCACAACAGCAGGAACAGCCGGAGGTGTTCACCAACGAGATGGGGTGGACAGTACCAGCGGATGCAATGTTGTCGGCCAGGGCAGTGGACGAGGTGAAGGAGCGCTGGAGGCAGAAGTGGAAAGGGCGTCAGCAGACCATCTTGGTTGAGGATGTCTGCAAAACGTGGAAGTTGATATTGGGCAGAGGGTCGAAAATAACAATTCGGCACTTTGTGCCTTCGCAAGCGAGGGGAGGTGTGACGCTCCAGAGCGCACAATATAAGTAAATTAACATTAGGAAATATAAAGTATAATAATAAGCCTAGGTTAAGAGAAAAACACAAAGTTTAGATAATAAAAGCATGAAGCGAATGTCAAATAGTCAGGCGAGCGCGGCAAAAGGACCTGGAAGACCTAAGTGGCCTCAAAGCTTTCTCTCATCACCTGGAAGACCTTAGTGCACTCCACACCTTCTCTCACCCTGGCAGACCTCTGTGGTCTCGGGACGGACCTACCTAGACGTAAGGGGAAACATATCCTGGCCTAGTCCAAAGGGGCCACGTGGCTGAGGCAAACGCTCCGGCACAACCATATCTACCGGAGCATACTTTCCGGCGCAACAAAAAGCCCGTTTTTCTCGCCCACAGGACGCCAACCGCTGCGCAACTACCGAAGGACGACCAGTAGCGGCTCACGATCACGCTAGACGACAACGCACACGTACGGACCCGCCTGGTCGCACTAGCTTTGTCTTAAACTCTTTAAAATTTAAGTTAAATAAACGAAATACCCTTCAATTTCACCTAACCCCGTACGTGTCATACTCTGGGAACCGGGTCCAACTCTTACAGCAATCACTCCTGACATAAATAAAAATGTTGGAAATGCTGGACACCGTTGAACTATCTCCACACAGCAGGATCGTTACAACCGACGCTGAATCCTGCAAGGCTTATGCCCGAGGCTGAATCCGTCTGCCTCGTTATATGAGTCCTTGTGCACCCTTTCTTTTCTTTGTGTGCATCCTATTTTGCGCGGCGTATCGATGGACGAATCCGTCTGCTTTGTTGTCGGGGTCCCTATGCATCCTATCCTATTTTTTTATACTGGTAGGGGTTTTTTAGTCTGTCACTATACAGAATCTGGCGTATGCTGGATGCTATAATAATCTCTGGCCAGTTCTCGTCCCAAGTTCTCTGGTCCTTTCCTGCGATCTGAGCTATCATAGTCTTTATCGTAGGGTTCACCCGTTCTGTTGGGTTGTTATGTGGCGTGTCGGGCGCCCTGAATTTCTGCTTTATTCCCATTTCGCTGAGAAACCTTTTAAAGGATCGGATGGTGAACTACACTCCGTTGTCGGTTATCACTATCTTCGGAGCCCCAAACCTTGATATTATGCGTTCTCTAAACGACTTCTGTAAAGTCTCCGCTATTGCTGTTTGGAGGGGCACAATTTCCGTCCATTTGGAAACTCGATCAATTAATACCAGTATCATCTGGCTTCCGTGCTTCGACCTTGGCAGTGGCTCGATAAAATCTGCACATATTGTTGCCCATGGTTCCTCTGATCCTGTGTTAGCATTTTCCCGGCACCCTGCAGCTGATTGGGCTTGTATTTCAGGCACACTTCACACTTGAGTACAAGGGTCCTGGCGTCTCTGTGCTTTTCTGGCCAGTAGTACCGGGCTGCCAGGCGTCCTATGGTTCTTCTACTTCCAACATGCCCAGCGGATGGTCATATTCTGGTCATACCTGATTCTTTATTTCTTGCTCGCTACGTAAACGTACGGCTAGCTCTGAATAGTTGTAAGTTCGTTCCACCAAATTTATAATGAGATACTGCCCTTGACCAAAGAATAACGCCAGAAAGGATAAGGTTGGTGCTGGTTTATTATTTTTCGAACTATAGCCTTATTGCTACAGCTTCTGCTGCTCGCTGAGATCGGGTCGGCTCCTTAAGTTCGGTTTGACCACGACCTCAGCGTTGTAGCGTCGTCGTCGTTCGGCGTCTCGACTTTGCGATCTTAATCCTTGGGCACTTGGGCTTCCATTTTAATTATTCCGCGTTCACGCACTCGCTGTTTCGCGCACTTGTACTGTCCCTGAGCTGCAATTGCGCCGTTATTTATAGGCGCTGGAGGTCCACTGCAGTACCGTTCATTCACGGTGCGTCCTCTTTGTGCGGGTCCGAAGTCCACCAGTTTACCGTTTGATTCTTTGCCCTTGCTGGGCGTGAGTCCAAGGTCCATCGCGGTACCGTTATGGTTATCTTGTAGTAGGGCTTGTCTTAGACCTTGTGAAACGGACAGTTTCCACGCCACGACATCTTTACTGCCCGCTCTGTGTGGAATGTGCCTATGGAGCGACTCGCCTGCCATTACATAGTCTGTGATCCAGCCGCAGACATTGGTCCGTTCTGCCAATGTGTCTTTCATGCCCCTAAGAGTCTCTGGCAATGGTTGTAGTGATGGCGTTTACAACCACATTTAGCAGTCCCTTCCTGTACGCTATCTCGAAGTCGTACTGCTGTAACTCTAGGGCCCATCTTTCTATCCTTCCAGAAGAGCTTTCTATGCTGTTTAACCACTTTAAAGTCATTTGGTCTGTTACCACTTTAAAATGGTAGCCTCCAAGTAAGATTTCAGCTTCCTGATTGCCCACTCGATTGGCAATCATTCTTTTTCCGTTGTGGAGTAATTTTTCTCCGCTCCGTTTAGGGTCCGGCTTGAGTATGAAATGACTTTTTCGCCGTCCTCTGCTTATTGTGTCTGGATTGCATCTAAACAATAATCGCTGGCGTCCGTCTGCATGATGAACCTTTTCCTGAAATCCGGGCACGCCAGCACATGATCGGCCACCAACCTTACCTTTACTTCTTCGAAAGCCTGCTGTTGTTCCGGCGTCCACTTTGTACCTTTCCGTAGTAGATCATTAAGTGGTTTTATTATCCGCGCAAAAGCTGGCGAAAATTGTACCATGAAGCTACGCCTAGGTATTGTCATAGTTCGCGTATCGTCGACGGTGGCTCTAGTTCGGCTATGGCTGCTACTTTCTCGGTATCTATGCCTATTCCTTCGCAAGTTACGCGGTGTCCGAGGAAAAGCAAATCTTGCTTGAAGAATTGACACTATTCGGCGTTTATTCTTAAGTTTGCATCCTGTAGGTTCTCCACGTGTTCTTTCAGCGTGCGTCCGATCCCAATAATGTCATATTGATACGCAAACGCGTATGGCGAAATCTCCAGGCCAATTACTCGAGAGCCCTTTGAAAAGTGGCCGTACTGAGTATAATCCGAAGGGCATTACCTTCCATTGGAACAAGCTTTTGCGGGTACTGACATGCTGTCGAATTCTGCTATCTGTTTGTCAAGGAATTTCTCAATGTCCTCTTCCCCACTTCCGTGTGAAACTACCGCCACCGACAGCCTTTGCGCCAGCTATCCATTGTGTCGTTTTCTCGCAATTCATGCACGCATTTAATTCTGCCCCGATACTGTAAGAAAATTCGGGGTACTAGCTCGTGCACCACTCCTGGAAGTATTAGAAGATTCATGTCCATTCGTTTGTTGCCAAACTTCACCGTGACGTCGATCTGTGAGATTATTCCGCTGCATCTTCCGTCTGCCTACCTTACCTGTCGTCTTGTCCTTGTGGCAACAGGTAGGCCTCCTCCTTGGTGATTACGCACATCTCTAGACTTATTTGTGCGGAGTTATTTAACTCCTCACAAGCTGACTAAATTTTAATCGGATAGTTTTTCCTTCCCATATAATATTATTGTATGTACAGAAACCTGGTTAACGCCGGATATTCTTAGCTCCGAAATGTTCGCTGGTAAGTACACAATTTACAGGTTTGAGCGTCAGTCCAGACGGGGAGGTGGAGTTTTAATTGCTGTCGACTCAACTCTTTCGTCTGAATTACTAACTTCCGAAGAACTTAATGACATCGAATTCCTAGGCATAAAATTATCGTTTCCCGGTTTTTTGTATATATATTAAGTGTTTATATATCCCACCATCATCTGAGTTCCCAATTTACGCGAATCACCTTTCCGTTTTCCAGTCCATTTAAAAAAAACTGTCAGATCGAAATCAGTTAGTAGTATTAGGTGATTTTAATACACCTATTGTGACATGGTTCTTAGACGAAAACTGTAATATTTTAGTTTATTTAGCGCAGCAAGACTTTATTAACGACTTGCTTGACATTGCGCTATCCCAAGTGTTTAGGTCAGTGGCGCACTGCACCGCCGCTGCTCGCTGAGCTCTCCGAGCTTTTGCTCTAGCCCCTCTTGCGCTCCCTCGCTCGTTTTCTCGCAACGTCCGCTCTCCTGAGCGCGAGCCTTGGGCTTCGGATCCGAACTCCTCGGTCGGTAAATAACGCCAGGTGTTTTAAAAGTTATGTGGCTCATTTTAGTGTCCAGTTTTCACAAGATAATTTTGTTAATACTAAAATTTGAAATTTTTGATCAGGCAATTGCTGATCTCTTTGCCCAGTTTTTCCAGACAACATATTCTGTTTCATCCCGTCCAAATCGGTCTTATTCATATGCCATATCCAAGTCAAACATAATTTTTTCTCCGAGGTTAGCGAAAGCTCTCTCTTGGATCTTGGATCTCCATAAAGTTGAACCACTCTTTTCACCGGGTCCCGACGGAGTTCCAGGCTGCGTGCTTAGAGAAGCTGAAACTGACCTCTGCACAAATTGTTTACCTTATCTTTGGAAATTTCTTACTTCCAATTTATTTGGAAGAAGTCTTTTGATATTTTGATATTAAGAAAGGAAATAAATCGAATACCTTCAATTACAGAGGCATATCCAAATTATCCGCCATCCCAAAGCTTTTCGAAAACGTTATTACACCCCACTTGCGACGTATTTTAGATCAATTATATCTCCATGTCAACAGGGATTTATAAGGCGAAGATCTACGACGACAAACCTCTTGGAGCTAACGTCTTTTGTAATAAATGGCTTCAGAAAGAACATGCAGACTTACGTTGTTTACCCTGATTTCAAAAAAGCGTTTGATTCAGTAAAGCACTCGCCTCTTATATTTAAGCTAGACTTATTAGGGTTTAACATAGATCTTAGATTATCTAAGTGGTAGGACTCAACGAGTCCTGTTTAAAAACTCTATCTCTAATTTGATCCGAGTTACTTCAGGCGTCCCACTAGGAAGCCACCTTGGCACACTTCTTTTTACTTTATTTATCAACAATCTCCCTCTAATCTTGACAAAGTCTCGTGTCCTCATGTACGCTCATGACGTGAAGTTATGCCTGCAATATAACGAAATTTCCAGCAGTTCAGATATACAATCGGACCTAAAAGCTTTTCAAACTTGGTGTTTTAAAAATCTTTTCGATTTAAATAGCGCTAAGTGTAAAGTAATGACATTTTTTAGGGTGAACTCACAATATGCCACGTATAAGCTGCATACAGACCGGATAGAGTCTGTGCGAAATAACTTTTTATTATTTCCTCTACGGGGCCTAACCTGAAGTGCCTTATTTTATCATCCTACTCAAGTAGACTTCTTCCAATTAATCTACCATCTTTATTAAACCGTAGAATGATGCTTGCACTACTTTTATTCATAAACTTATTCACGGGGACAGCACAAAATAAGTATTAGTATTAGTTTCGTATGTATTCTAACTTAGTCTGTCCGTTTCTATATTGTCCTCGATCTCGTTTTTAACGCCTATTGGGGAAATGGGCCCGCGCGTAACAACCACTACTTGGTGTCGTAAGGGCCACCTATGTGTAGATTAAGATTACTATCGATTATCTCCGCGTCACGTACATAGCCATAAATAAATAGAACTTGTATTCTGATAAACTTAAACATTACATATATAAGTTAACACATTTAGGGGTAACTTATAAATCGGTAGAATTCTTTGGCTATTCTTAAATCTAGTGTTTTTATGAGCAGACTCAGCTTAAGCGTCTTTAGGACCTTGCCTGGTTCTCGGCAAGGTGAGTTATGCACTTTTTGCAAGTGACAAGCGGTAAGCTTGCCGATATTAATAAAGAGCGGATAGCTCTATGAATTTGACTCCAGCAAAAGCTGCATAATTATTGAATTGGTTATCGAGCCCTTTGGGCCGTTAACGAAGAGAAGTTCTCCAATCATATTCTGCACAATCCAGGAACGGCGGTAAGCCCACCAACACAGACGGCCAGCACATCACTCGGAGAAGAAGTTCTTCGAACACATACGTCGCTCACCGTGTCGTCACCCCCTCCTTACGGACAGCGGCTAGCGACAACCAGGAACAACCACACGTATTTAATTTATATACTTAAATCACTTCTTCACAATTACATGCAAAAACAAAAACAATATGGAAACTGTTACATATTTATAAGAGTAAATTTTCTGTAGCTTGGTTTAAGGCACCGATGGCTCGAAGTGCTGGTGCTGCGACTTTACTTCTCAAATTACTTTGTTCACTGCCCTCCGTCGATATATGATATTATGTTTATTAACAAAACGAATTTTAAATCGTATTGCTGATATTTCTGGGACTTAATGCTTGAGCATAAAATAAATAAGGTTAGATCACTATTTCACTTTTTATACCCGTTACTCGTAGAGTAAAAAGGTATATTGTATTCGTGCAAAAGTATGTAACAAGTAGAAACAAGAAAGGAAAGCTAACTTCGGGCGGAGCCGAAGTTGAAATACCCTTGCAGAATATTCTGTAAATTATATTCTCCAAAATTATTCATATGATGCATTCTTAACACTCATAAAAGTCCCAACTTCCTAACTTTAAAAACACCAAAGTTATGGCATTTCCAATCGTTCAGTTATATGACAGCTATAGAATATAGTCGGCCGATCCTTTTGAAATTTGGTATGTCGGATTGATTGGCTAAAAATAAATACCATAGAAAATCCCAACTTCCTAACTTAACAAACACCAAAGTTATGGAATTTCCGATCAATCAGTTATATGGCGGCTATAGGATATAGTCGGCCGATCCTTTTGAAATTTGGTGGGTCAGATTAATTGGCCAAATATAAAACCCATAGATAATCCCAGCTTCCTATTTTTACAAACACCAAAGTTATGGCATTTCCGATCGTTCAGTTATATGGCAGCTATATGATATAGTGGCCCGATCCGGCTCGTTCCGACTTATATACTACCTGCAATAGAAAGACAACTTTTGAAAAAGTTTCAGGCAGATAGCTTTAAAACTGAGGGACTAGTTTGCGTAGAAACGGACGGACGGACAGACGGACAGACGGACGGACAGACGGACGGACAGACGGACATGGCTAGATCGACTCTCCTGGTGATGCTGATCAAGAATATATATACTTTACAGGGTCGGAAATGTCTCCTTCACTGCGTTGCAAACTTTTGACTGAAATTATAATACTCTCTGCAAGGGTATAAAAAGCGTTTCCGACCCTATAAAGTATATATATTCTTGTTCAGGATCACTAGCTGAGTCGATCTAGCCATGTCCGTCTGCCTGACCGTCTGTCTGTCTGTCCGTATGAACGCTGAGATCTCGGAAACTATAAAAGCTAGAAGATTGGCAGTTTGCATGTAGATTTAAGGAGTTCCTACGCAGCGCAAGTTTATTTCAAAATGGTGCCACGCCCCCTCTGACGCCCACAAGCCACAAGCTGTGGCCTCAGTTTTTATGCTATTATGAAAATTTTAATTGATATGTATTTGTTTCGTCAATAAATATCGATTGGCCTAATAAAAGTTTGCCACGCCCACTCTAACGCCCAGAAACCCATTAAACGCTTAAGCCTGGCTAGCGCCTACATTTCCGCCTTTCATGGCCCGTGGTACCAATGTCTTGGGGTAGATGGCGTCATCTAACGGATGACTTTGGAACAGCTGGCCAAGGTGCTCAACAGAGTCAACGTTAATTCTCGATAAGGATTTCTATTAGAGGAAATTGGCGTATGTGTGTATGTATGTAAGCATATACATATGTATTTATTTACATTGTACACAGTTGCAATTGCCCGGCAAAGATAACTCCTCTCAAAGAAAGCCGTAATAATGACATAATACTATTTAAGAATGTATGTGTTTAGCCAATGTTAGTATGTATGTTTAATATTTCTAGTCAATTTATTACAAGAAGGCATATTTATATTAAGTTGTTTAGCTGAGTAACGGGTATCTAATAGTCGAGGCACTCGACTATAGCGTTCTCTCTTGTTTTTAACTCAGTTGATATATGGCCAGAAGCTTCCAAGCTATGCGAATATACTTTGCTGTCTAGTATGTGTAAGTAACAGGCTCGAATTTATCGATGCCTATACAATTGCAATCTTATGTATACGAATAAATCTAATCCGTCCGTCAATCTGTCCGCCGTTTCCACGCCAACTAGTCCCTCGGTTTTAAATTTAGGCAGTATATAAGTCGGATCAGACCGGATCGGTCACCATATAATAATGCTCCCATAGAAACAATTGAAAAAATATTATAGTTTCCTTGTTTCTTATTTTATATCTATGCACTCAAATGTATACAATTATTCAGCAATTTCAGAAATAAAGTTTTACTGAAGTCGGACGACTGTATCATATAGTTGCCATTGAAACAATTGGAAAAAGGATAGTAAAATTATAGCTTTAGATATAGTTATGTTTAACGATTTTAAATTTTGCGTTTACTTTTATAAAAATATGAATGGTTTTACAATTTATCGGAAAATCGACCTAGCCATTGTTTGAAGGCATCGAACTTGAAATATCAAATATTTAATTTTTGTAAAAGCTGCAAGGGTATATAAACTTCCTTTCTTGTTTGTGTCCAGTATTGTCTTTTTTTATTGAATGACTATTGTAAGTTAGGCCATGGATAAACCATGATTGAAGGCTTTATACTTGTCACCTTATACAATACATAAATATAAGATTTTACGAGCTCTGGTTCTGTCAATATGAATATCTATCTTGAGCCGTAAATAACGATCTGTAACTTAAAACCTACAAGGGTGCAGTGCCGAACAATTGTAATCTTAAGTACAGGACACTAGAGCCTGACCATAAATATAGTTCTCACACTGCACAAAAGGTCGCCTTGCAGGAGACCGTTGATAAGGCTCCCGCTCAGGCTTACAGATGTGGTCTCTGTGTAGACCATAGGTAAGGATTATAAGAATTTCATGTAAGTAACGCAAGCGAAGACTTAGAAAAATAAAGTCAGTTTTTAATACAAAACTCAAAAGTGATGGTTGTTTTCCTTATAACAGGAATCCCTCACATTTTGGTCATTCGAGCCTTTTTTTCCTTGCGGAACAATTGGCCAGACTACTTTGCAGTTTTCCCCCACCAGTGCACAGTGGTCGGGCTTGTATGGAGCCGCGGCCATAAATACTTCTAGAAGTGCTATCGTTATGAAACTTTTACCAAAAATCTAAAAAAAATATTATAAATATATGTTAAAAAAATGGCCAGATCGGACCACTATATCCTATAGCTTCCATAGGAACGATTTTCTCAGTGGTTGCGTTCACATGAGAGAGCAGTCACAAATTCATTTCTTGTAATCATAATAGGCTGAACTTTTTAATGTAAGTTATTTACAAACTTGGAACTGTAATATAAAAGTATGGGAGTGATTACTCACTCCACCTCCCACGCCCACCTTCCCAAAAAAGTTATAACAAGCAAAACGAACAATAATAAAAATTAAATGGTTTCATCAAGTAACAAAAGAGTTGACTCTAATAGTTTTGACTTTTCCTTATAATTTACTTTTCTTTGTCTACTAATAAATGGATCGGAACTTAAAAGCAGTCTGTTAATTAAGTCTGTATTTGAGGCGATCCTTGAAATTTTGCGTGTATGTAGGAGTCGGAATTTTTTAATATCCTTAATTCTTGCTTCAGCGGCTTCTTCTGAAAGTTCTCCTATCGATTGTTTATCAAATTTTGTTGGACATCAGCAATTACTTGTCGTAATTTTCTAGCGTGTGTGCCTTTTTTGGAGCACCATGTATTAAAAATATGTAGGCGTGCGAACACACACTGACTTATGTTGCCTATGAAATTAAAAGTTATAAACAAAAATTTGTATATATTACGAAGTTTTTATACACAATGTAAACCACAAGTAAAGACGAAGACAAACACACAAAACAAACATAGGGGCTCTGCTGGACAAGTTCGACCTTGAAGAAATAAAAAGATGCGTTAGATTATTGATTGTATCACACACATCTGCAAGTTTCTGCAGCTGACTTAAACACTTTTATTAAGTAACAAGAAAGGAAAGCTAACTTCGGGCGGAGCCGAAGTTGATATACCCTTGCAGAATATTCTGTAAATTATATTCTCCAAAATTATTCATATGATGCATTCTTAATACTCATAAAAAGTCCCAACTTCCTAACTTTAAAAACACCAAAGTTATAGCATTTCCAATCGTTCAATTATATGGCAGCTATAAGATATAGTCGGCCGATCCTTATGAAATTTGGTAGGTCGGATTAATTGGCCAAAAATAAAGCCCATAGAAAATCCCAACTTTCTAACTTTACAAACACCAAAGTTATGGCATTTCCGATCAATCAGTTATATGGCAGCTATAGGATATAGTCGGCCGATCCGTATGAAATTTGGTAGGTCAGATTGATTGGCCAAATATAAAACCCATAGAAAATCCCAACTTCCTAACTTTACAAACACCAAAGATATTGCATTTCCGATCAATCAGTTATATGGCAGCTATAGGATATAGTCGGCCGATCCCGGCCGTTCCGACTTATATACTGCGTGCAAAGGAAAGAAGGGTGTATGCAAAGTTTCAATTCGATATCTTTAAAACTGAGAGACTAGTTCGCGTAGAAACAGACAGACGGACAGACAGACGGACAGACTGACGGACAGACAGACGGACAGACAGACGGACAGACGGACAGACGGACAGACGGACATGGCTATATCAACTCAGGAGGTGATCCTGATCAAGAATATATATACTTTATAGGGTCGGAGATTTCTCCTTCACTGCGTTGCACACTTTTGACCAAAATTATAATACCCTCTGCAAGGGTATAAAAACTCTGATTAATACAATGAACATAATATCTATGGGGGAATCGGGGGGGAACAGAACTAAAACTTTAGGTAAACATAAAAAAGACGTTCACAAAAAACACAAAAAATATTAAATCGATTTTGTTAATTTCACTAAAAAATTTGTTGGATTTATTTAATTCTTAATATATACATTTAAAGTAAATACCTTAAACTTCAAAATGCATTTTGAATAATGAAAATCGGATCACTATATCAAACGTTTGACCACTTTGAAGCGCAATTTTGTTTTGTAAAAATTCTTGCTAAGTACAGCTGCGCTGCAAAAATGTTCACATGATCACGCTTTGCATTCTATTTTTAGCAAGTCCCGTTAGATTTCCAGACAACACCGGCTTGCCATCAAGAAGTTTGAACATTTTAGAGACAATTTGCTTGCAATTTTTTTCTATTCGTTGTTATCACTTTTTTTGATTTTTGGCATCTGGCGGAACCACTGTGCAGTGGTAAGAAACTCAGAGAAATTGTGCACCTTAAAGATTCTGTCAAGTGCTAGACACTTGCAGCTAAAGGTTGCAAATAGATTCACACGATTGTTTTCCTCCACCAGTTGTAAGAGACAAAAGTGTTGAACAAAAAAAAAAAAGCATAAAAATAAAGTCTTTTTTGTTTTTTAAAGCATCTTAAAGATTCTGTTTTTTTTTTTCAAAAGCTAAAGGTCGCTACCCATTGAGCGTTTCCGAGGCCATAACATCGGAAAAATAAAACATAAAAAGTGTGTTTTTTTTTATATTAACTAAAAAAAAATTTTTTAGTTTATAAGTCGTGTTTGAGGCAACATCAGACAAATAAATAAAATTTGTGAAATGTGCAACAAAATTTAAAAAAAGTGCCCACAAATTAACAATTGTGATAAAAAAAATTTCTATTGGATTAAAATAGAACAAGAAAGGAAAGCTAACTTCGGGCGGAGCCGAAGTTGAAATACCCTTGCAGAATATTCTGTAAATTATATTCTCCAAAATTATTCATATGATGCATTCTTAACACTCATAAAAGTCCCAACTTCCTAACTTTAAAAACACCAAAGTTATGGCATTTCCAGTCGTTCAGTTATATGGCAGAATAATAGTCGGCCGATCCTTTTGAAATTTGGTATGTCGGATTGATTGGCTAAAAATAAATACCATAGAAAATCCCAACTTCCTAACTTAACAAACACCAAAGTTATGGAATTTCCGATCAATCAGTTATATGGCGGCTATAGGATATAGTCGGCCGATCCTTTTGAAATTTGGTGGGTCAGATTAATTGGCCAAATATAAAACCCATAGATAATCCCAGCTTCCTATTTTTACAAACACCAAAGTTATGGCATTTCCGATAGTTCAGTTATATGGCAGCTATATGATATAGTGGCCCGATCCGGCTCGTTCCGACTTATACACTACCTGCAATAGAAAGACAACTTTTGAAAAAGTTTCAGGCAGATAGCTTTAAAACTGAGGGACTAGTTTGCGTAGAAACGGACGGACGGACAGACGGACAGACGGACGGACAGACGGACGGACAGACGGACGGACAGACGGACGGACAGACGGACATGGCTAGATCGACTCTCCTGGTGATGCTGATCAAGAATATATATACTTTATAGGGTCGGAAATGTCTCCTTCACTGCGTTGCAAACTTTTGACTGAAATTATAATACCCTCTGCAAGGGCATAAAAAGTGCCTACAAATGCTAAAAGCCAAAGAGCTAAGCATAATTAAATAAAATGCCTTCTAATTACCGAAGCCAACAAAACCAAAATAAATTACAACACTAAAACCAAAAATTAAAAATTGAAAAAAAAAAAAACAAAATCATCTGTAAAAGAAGACCAGCACCCCCAACAAAGACGACTTCAAGCATCATCTTTATTAACGACGTCAAGCAGCCTGCATAAAAAACCAACGACATCGACATCAAGAATCGCCGACATCAGCGTCCAGTAAAATTCAGATAAGTTAGAAATAAAAAATTATTATTATTATTTTCTTAACGTACATTATTAAATATATATATAAATTAAGAAAATGTTGTCCGAAAAGACCATTGAGTTCCTGCAGAAGCAGTCCGAGCTAACGCAGCAGATCAGGCTTTCAGAGGCAAAAGTGCACTTAACTCAACAGGAGTTTAAAAAATCTGTAGAACTAGAAAATGCTTTTATATTTAATCATAGTATTTTGGTCAAAAAATAAATATTTTACATCAAAACATTATGATGCGATGATGATGATATTTTCTAAACTAAGGAATCAAACAAAGGCAAACTAGGTCACAAATAGGTGAGATTAAGCCCGCTCCGGGGGATGCTAAATTAATGAAAGATTTTGACGACAATGTGGGACATTTAAATAATTATCTCGAGGAAACTTTTAATAATTTAAATTGCGATCTACTTTCCCTTAAAATTAGAAAAAAGAAAATTCAATTTTTAAAAACTAAAACTTTTGGTTTATTAGATGAGGTAAAAAGTTGTGTTGAAACTTCGGAATTTGATGACCAGATAACCGAATTAGAATTCGGTTCTTGTTATAATTTACCAACACATAATATAACACAGTGTTATAAATTTAAGGGAATGGAACCAGAAGAAAGAATTGACTGGGCAAAGAAAAGACACCTATGTTTAAAGTGTCTAAAGCATTCAAGCAATAATAAGTGCACTAATGAAATTCTTTGCTTGAATTGCAAAAAACCGCACCACACGCTTCTTCACATTAGGACGACGGAACAAGTCTTATTGGCCACAGCATTGATTCATGTGAAATCATCTAGTTCGAAAAACTCAGAGCGCTGATTGACAGTGGATCTCATAGTACGATAATATCGGAGGAAGCTTCACAAATGCTCAAGTTGCCAAAAAAAAAAAATTATACAGAGATTAGTGGAGTTTCCTCGATAAAAAAATGCATATCAAAGCATAAAATAAAACTAAACATTAAATCTTTAAAAGAAAGGAAAAATGAGTTAGTAGTGGAGGCAATTGTCTTCCCAAAATTAATGAAGGCGTTGCCAATGCGCTCATTAAACATTAATAAAACGAGGTGGCAAAACTACCCTTTAGCCGATCCCGAGTTTAACAAGTCAGGTCGAGTGGACTTAATTATAGGGGCCGATTTATATGCTAAAATTCTTCAGAAAGGAGTAATAAAGAAAGGCGGTCTTCTTGGTCAAAACACAGACTTTGGTTGGATAGTGTCTGGATGCACCAAATCAAAAGGAAGTAACACGGTAGTTGCAACCACGATAGAGTGCAAGGACTTGGAAAAATTTTGGGAATTAGAAGAAGAAAGTAAGGAAGATTTAGAGTCCGAGATTTGTGAAGACAATTTCACGAAAACAACACACATAGACTCTTCAGGACGATATGTTGTGAAGATGCCCTTTTAGGAAGAGCAAACCTTGGGGGAATCGAAAGGCCAAGCCATGGCAAGATTTTTGAGTTTGGAGAAGAAACTAGTAAGGAATCAAAACCTAAAAGAACAGTACTGCAAGTTTATGACAGCATACATGTCTTTAGGGCATATGGTTGAGGCAAAATCAGAAGTTAAGTATTATTTACCACATCAAGCCGTAATTAGAGATAAGAGCTTAACTACAAAATTAAGGGTGGTGATTGATGCGACAGCAAAAACCACTAATAATAAATGTCTTAATGATATTATGTGGATTGGACCTAAAGTTCAAAAAGATATTTTCGACATTATTTTAAAATGGCGCAGATGGCAGTATGTAATTTCAGCGGACATTGAAAAAATGTACCGTCAGATAAATATAGCGGAGAGAGATCAAGAATTTTTGCATGTCTTGTGGAGAGATTATCCAAAAAATAAAATCAAAGACTATAAATTAACTACAGTTACCTATGTTACTGCTTCGTCTCCATATTTAGCTAAAAGAGCGGGTATAGGAGATAAATGTAAAGATCCGATAATCAGTTGTGACGGTTTGTCGTTGTCGGGTGGCTCAGGGATGGCCAGGGTTCGTCACAAGAATTTGATTGTGTCAGGCGTGGTTTCTGAAAGAGAGTTCCGACCCAGCCCAGAGTAGAAGTCGTGGGGAATTACTTAGTAATTGATTATAACTAGGTTTTGTTTCAGTAAGAATCTTGACATTTGATTAATAACTAACGGGTTCTCCGGACGGGCGGGGTGCCGCCCTTGCTGCTTTCGCTTCCTTCGTCCACTTCGAATGCCTGGTATCGGGAGCCGTCCAGCTGCTCGAGAGGAACAGCACGGGATTACGGCTGCTGGTAGAATAGACCCCGGGGCGGGTTGCCACGTAGCGAGCCTGAATTAAGAGTATGGTGCTTGGGGACCCTGAAGTCATTCACGAGCGAGAGAGAGTTTAGTGCGTGGGGACCCTAAAGTCAGCCGCAAGAGACAGAATTTTGCTTGGGGACCCTGAAGTCAACCGCAAGAGAGAGAGAATGTTGCTTGGGGACCCTGAGGTCAGCCGCAAGAGAGAGAGAATGTTGCTTGGGGACCCTGAAGTCAGCCGCAAGAGAGAGAGAGAGTGGCTTGGGGACCCTGAAGTCAGCCACAAGAGAGAGAGAGAGTTGCTTGGGGACCCTGAAGTCAGCCACAAGAGAGAGAGAGAGAGTTCGGCCGGTGAACCACGCCGTAAGGAAGCGTGATCCTGAAATCAGACGTCTCCTAGGATACCTTCGGATCGGCAAGCCGAGCCGAGCTTAAGAAGGTTAGGGGCAGGAGGAAGTACTACGGGAGCTAACTACAATGTATAAGCGGACTTGGATCAAATGATCTAGTTCACCAAAAAATGACTTCGCTGCTTACCACCACTGAAGAGTTGCCTCTATACCCTTAGACGGTCTGCTGCTAAGTGACCTTCAATGGCCCGTGGTCCGCCTTATATAGGGCTCGGCGAGATCTAGTGTGCCCGCCGCCTGTGTGGGATTTGCCGGTATAGGTGTGGCCATCTCTCTCGGTCTAGTGTGCCCCTACGTGCGCGATCGTTGGCGCGCGCGCGTTCTTAGTTTGAATTTGAATTTAAACGCTCCTTTTAGTCTTTTTTATTTATATCTTGTTTTTGTGCGCGCAGCGTCACACTCACCACATTTTAGTGGTATTGTATCGTGGTGTAGTTTCCCCAGTTCGACACCACCCGCGAGGTTGCCTCTCCATCGCTGCTGTCTTCCGCTTCTTTTTTCTGCCAGCTTCTCCCTTATCCTGGCTCTTGCCGTCTTTGACACTTCCGCTCCTTCTGGTATTGACCATCCTTCGTCGCCGCGCTCCTCCTCATGGAGCTCGAGTATGTCCCGGTCCGGTGTCTCGGCTGACCGGCTGCTCGCCCGGCTCCCGCCATTGGTATCGGCCCAGTCTTGGCCCTAGTCTACGCTGCTGCTATCTTTGCATGTTTTTCGCGGAATCTCCGCGCTGCCTGGTGTTCGTTCAGTATTGTATTTCTTCCTCCGTACGGCTTAGTGTCTCCAATGTATATCCTCTTTATTTTCCGTGTGTTCGGGTCTTTTACTGCCACTTTCGTCCGCGTCTTCCTTGCTTTTTTCTGCTGTGATCCCTTGTACTTCTCCTTGATCCAGGTGTCCGTGACCTCTATTGGTTTTAGCTCGTCCTGTCCTGCTCTGGGTAAGGCGTCTGCTACCTCATTCCATTTTTCCACTTCTGTTAGTATCATTAACGTTACCCTGAACGCTCTTCCTCCAAATTGGATTTCTGCCGCGAATTCTCCTATCGCCTTCTGCGTTGCTCCGTTGGCCATTGTTATTTCTGCTCGGGTTCCACACCATTTGCCTTGTTGCTTCAGATATTCATATCTGCTTCCGCTTATCGCGCTTCTTGATGCTCCTGTGTCCACGGTTCCTTTCGCTGTCTTGTTTCCGACCCTTATCCGGGCTACTATTTGGAGCCCGTCGCAACACAGCTGTTCCCCTGCTGCTGGCTCCTTTATTGCCGCCTGAGCTGCCAGCTTCATCTGCTCAAGCCTCCTGCAGCACTCCTTGGTTCTCGTACCGTTTCTTCCACAGACCCAGCAAAACAGCCTCGGCGGATTGCTGCACGTGCTTGCCGCATGTCCGGTTCCTCCGCAGCGCATGCATATCTCCGGTCCTAGTTGCTGCTGTGCAGGTTGGCTTGCCAGTGTCCGGTCCTATGCCTCTATTTCTTCAACTTCCTCCGCTAGTTTGAGGTATTCTGTCAACGAGTTGAATCCTGCCCTCCTAACGTATAGCTTTATCTTGCTCCTGCTGTTTTTGTATACTCGGTCCAGTTTTGCTTCTTCTGAGAGTTTTGTGAATTGCATCAGTTTTCTTAGTCCCATTGCGTATTCTCTTACGGGCTCCGTTTCTCTCTGTTTCATCTGTGCAATTTGAGTCTCCAACTGTTCCTCATACCTCGGCGGCAAAAAGTATTCCAGCACTTCTGTTCTGAGCTGAGTCCACGTTACGATCCTGGTCGGCGTGGTGTTCCACAAATCGCTCGCGATCCCCTCCAGGATGAATGGCATCGTCTGTATCAGCTGGTCCTCCCATATTCCGTATCTGCCTGCCCACGGTTCCATTTTGCTTAGGAACTCCAACCCACTGGAGTTCCTAAGTACCGGATGCCCCATCCGCGTACCCGGTCCATGACTTCTGTTCCCATTTTTATTTCTATCTTTCCTTCCATTTCGTCACCTAGACTTGCTCTTTTGGTGTCCATTATCCCAGCTGTTGTAATGGCTGATGGGCCTTCGTTGCTGTTTCCCTTCTCTTCCCTGGTTACCACGATCGCCGGAATTGTTTCTTTCGCCGGGCTTTTTTCTCTCCTATATTTTTCTGTCAGTTCTGCGAGTCTTTGCCTGACTGTTTCTGTATGATCCGTTTTTTTGGCGAACGCTGCCAACAAGAGTCTTAAATCTTCACTTATTTCTGCCGTTCCTAATCCGAACTCTTCCGTGTATTTCGATAGTTCTTTGGTGCCAGATATACCCAGCGCGACATTACTCCGCTGGAGTCGGTTTATCTCTTGCAACCACTTTAACCTGCTCGGACGCCACTGTGACGGTTTGTCGTTGTCGGGTGGCTCAGGGATGGCCAGGGTTCGTCACAAAAATTTGTTTGTGTCAGGCGTGGTTGCTGAAAGAGAGTTCCGACCCAGCCCAGAGTAGAAGTCGTGGGTAATTACTTAGTAATTGATTATAACTAGGTTTTGTTTCAGTAAGAATCCTGACATTTGATTAATAACTAACGGGTTCTCCGGACGGGCGGGGTGCCGCCCTTGCTGCTTTCGCTTCCTTCGTCCACTTCGAATGCCTGGTATCGGGAGCCGTCCAGCTGCTCGAGAGGAACAGCACGGGACCTTGAAGTCAGCCGCAAGAGAGAGAGAATGTTGCTTAGGGACCCTGAGGTCAACCGCAAAAGAGAATGTTGCTTGGGGGCCCTGAGGTCAGCCACAAGAGAGAGAGATTGTTGCTTGGGGACCCTGAAGTCAGCCGCAAGAGAGAGAGAGAGTGGCTTGGGGACCCTGAAGTCAGCCACAAGAGAGAGAGAGAGTTGCTTGGGGACCCTGAAGTCAGCCACAAGAGAGAGAGAGAGAGAGTTCGGCCGGTGAACCGCGCCGTAAGGAAGCGTGATCCTGAAATCAGACGTCTCCTAGTGATACCTTCGGATCGGCAAGCCGAGCCGAGCTTAAGAAGGTTAGGGGCAGGAGGAAGTACTACGGGAGCTAACTACAATGTATAAGCGGACTTGGATCAAATGATCTAGTTCACCAAAAAATGACTTCGCTGCTTACCACCACTGAAGAGTTGCCTCTATACCCTTAGACGGTCTGCTGCTAAGTGACCTTCAATGGCCCGTGGTCCACCTTATATAGGGCTCGGCGAGATCTAGTGTGCCCGCCGCATGTGTGGGATTTGCCGGTATAGGTGTGGCCATCTCTCTCGGTCGTTGGCGCGCGCGCTTTCGTAGTTTGAATTTGAATTTAAACGCTCCTTTTAGTCTTTTTTATTTATATCTTGTTTTTGTGCGCGCAGCGTCACACAGTGGAATTATAAAAAATGATTTCTATATGGTTGATTTCATGACAGGATCAGACGGCATTAAAGAATCCAATGAAATCGTTAAACAGGTCTCATTGGAGTTAGACAAAGTAGGTGCTGCTCGGAAGTTGGATAAAGAAGTTCTAAAAGACATTAAATATAACACTAGAGCAGCTTTAGAAATTAAAAACGATAAAATTCATTGGCATTTTATCCCGGCAGGACCTCACTTTGGAGGTATTTCCGAAACATTAGTTCTTTCAGGGAAAAAGACAGATAATTTTTTATGGAAAATAAGTTAATTATAAAATCTGAAATTCCTCTATTTAGTAGACACCCGTCTTAGCTTTTTAGAATTATTCCTTTACCAATACAGAACAAAGACAGAATGATTATGGTTCATATTTCTTCGGAATATTTAACTTATAACTTTGAAATCGATTCTTATGACGTAATGTCCGAATCAACTTTAAGTCAGTGTCAAAGATGGCAGTAAAATAAGAGAATTTGCAAAGGAAGTTGGCCTTGGAATTCTGCAAATGACAATTCTTGTGAAGTACAACCACTTAAGCCAAACAGAGTTTCAGAGCTAGAAAAGAAAAGTAGTTGGTTGTTTAAGGTTCCTTTTAATTCCAAGATAAGAGTACAATGCACAAATTCAGTTACTTGATTTTCCAAAGCAAGGAATTCTAAGTATTGCGCCAGATTGTACTGCTAGAACGGATGATAAGATTTTGATTGCCCATCATAATATTAAATCTGAGAGTGAAGAAGTTTTATTATCATGTGGGAGATATTAGTCAAATTCCAAAGGTTGTTTGGGATCCATTGAAATTGGATTCTATTAATCATACTGTTGAGATTGCACGCCTTAATAAAGAAATTAAATATTTAACAGAAAATCATATTAAATTCAAAGATTTGCATTTTCATCATATATCCGGACATGCTTCTTTAGGAATTGGATTAATAATAACAATAATCATGGTAATATATGACATAAGAAAATGTGCTACAAGGCAACGATTGCAAGCCATTACTTTCGCCAGACCGTTGCAAGGTGTCTTATAATAAGTTAAAATCAAATAAATAAATATATCGAATTAAAAATACAGTCCACTAATTTTATGTTTGCATTGTTAATGGAAAGAATTGATGTATTAATAACCTGTACACCTCACCTTGCCGGCCCTTGGCAGAATGTTCAAGAAGAACACTAATTATCATAAATATAAGATTTTACGAGCTCTGGTTCTGAATATCTATCTTGAGCCGTAAATAACGATCTGTAACTTAAAACCTACAAGGGTGCAGTGCCGAACAATTGTAATCTTAAGTACAGGCCACTTGAGCCTGACCATAAATACAGTTTGTCAAGAAACTCTTTACACACTGAAAAAAGAACATATTTTTTGACTTTGCACGCAATAAGGCATTTCGTTTAGTTTTTTCAATATTTTTTTAATGCAGAACTATTATATAGGAACTTTTTAATGAGTATGTACAAAAATAAAAACATAACAACGCAAGGAAAAACTAGTAAGAAACAAAATACGAGTTTACACATTTTTGACACTATCAAGAAACTCTTTACACAAAATACTAAAACTACAGTTTAATGAATATATCTAAACTAATTTTAATATTTAGTATGACCCCCCTTAGCTTTGACGACTAGCCTAGTACGATTTTTCATCGAACTGACCAACTTTTGTAGATCATACTCCAACGGAATTTTATGCCACTCTTCCAGTACTGCCGCTTTTAAGGCGGCGCGGTTTTTGGGCTGCCTTTTTGCCACTTTTTTCTTCAGATAAACCCACAAATTTTCGATGGGGTTCATGTCGGGGCTCTGAGGAGGTGTATCTATCACCTTTTGACAATTATAAAGGAGCCATGTTCGTACAGTGAGCTCCTTATGTTTGGGGTCATTGTCTTGATAAAATTTAAATTTTGGCTTATTATCGACAATAAGCCCAAGTTTGTTCGCACTTTGCCCCAAATTTGTTTTGAGAATGGAGAGATATTGCTCAGCATTCATTGTATTTTCAATAAACGCAAGCTCTCCCACTCCCTTGCTGCTTATGCATCCCCAAACCATCACCGACAATTTTCCAAATTTGACTGCTGGAATGTTGTTTCGCTGATCTAATGCTGTAAGCGGCTTGCGCCATACCCTAGTTGGTCCATCATTATAATAAAGCATTATTTAGGTTTCGTCACAGAATATGACGTCATCCCAATAGTTGTCTGGCTGAATGCTCATGATGACAGCAAAAGTTAGGCGCTTTTCAATATTTATTTTTGAAAGCAACGGCTTCTTACGCGCAACTCTCGAAGAGTATTTGTTCCGCAGAATTAGTTGGCGGACTGATTCATGTGAAACGACGGCACTCTTCTTCCAACTCCTTAGCAAGGGTTCTGGTCGAAATTTGGGGGTTTTGACGGACCTTACGCATGATAAGGCGGTCTGCCCGATTGTCAATCTTTTTTTTCGACCACTTCCACACTTTGCTTCCAGTCTGCCTTTAATTAAATCATAAGAATTGACTCATTATTAGTGCTTATCAACATTTTTAATTGGTAGGAAAGTATTTACATCTTGTTTTCCTATCGCTTGGTTCAAAGCTCCCAAGCTCCCTTACAAATTTCCCCGAAAACCCACAAATCAGTTGGAAACTACATTTTTCGCTTCTTCCCTAAGTGGAAACTTGATGTAATTAAATTTTAAGGTACGACTTACAGTAGGGAGAAAAAGTAATTCCACGTTCATCATTTTCATGTTCGAGCGCTCATAAAACGTAAATGATTCCATATTCTATTTGAAAAAAACAGGCGTAATTATTAAAAAATATAAGAAACAATTATAAAACCAAAAAGGAAAGGCATGTACCCAGTTTTCCACCTTCCGTTTTTCACTATAGTTTTTGATCTCCCTCAGCAATAGACATGCAGACCAGAGATTTGCAACGAGTCAAACGTTTTTGGGTACACACGATCATTGACTCGTATCTGGTATGATTCAATCACTTTGCTTGATCCAAAAAGTATAAGCGGTGAGCGAAAGTTCTGTTCTGTTGCATCAAACGATCAAAGCTTATTAATGACCGAGTTTGTGAGTGCAACATTTCTCATACATGATTGTTGTGATCAAATATTTGGGGTCGCTTCTGTTCAGATGGTTTACATGAGAGGTTTTTTTCGTACAGTAATTTTCGTCTGAGATCAGTTTAATCGACTTTGTGAGTTTTGTGGCACGCGTTAATTTGTAAAGGTTTTATAAAATGGACATCTCTAAATATAAAACTATCAGTAAGAAAACAGGGAACCCACGCAGAGCCAAAACCACTGGTTAACAATATTAATATGCATTTTTATTACATTCTAATAACTTTAAACTGATTTGCTAAGACTTATTGGGGCTCTCCAAGTGGCCCCAATCGCTTCCAATTGGAAAAAAGTCAATTTTCCTTTCAAAAATTCTGGACGCTAAACCGTTTTAGCAATCGAATCCGTGTTTTCGCCTAAAAAAAGGTTAAGACATTAAAAATGTTTAAAAAATTTGACCGCTTAGATTTAAAGCTTTTTACTATTTTTAACACCCGTTCTGAAATTACAATTTAGCCAAAAATATCTTCAAACGTCGAAAAATGGCACTTCTAAACTGAGTATCAAAAATTCCTTCGGTAAAGTTTTTCCTTAAGCTTTAACGATTCATTTGATGGTTTCACCAAAGCTCTAGCTATCTTCTAAACAAAGAAACTTAGCAAAAAGTCGATCTATTATCGAATTTAAGTGCTCTTCACAGTTATTGCTGCCAGAATACTCAGACCGTTGCAAGGTGTCTTATAATAAGTTAAAATCAAATAAATAAATATATCGAATTAAAAATACAGTCCACTAATTTTATGTTTGCATTGTTAATGAAAAGAATTGATGTATTAATAACCTGTACACCTCACCTTGCCGGCCCTTGGCAGAATGTTCAAGAAGAACACTAATTATCATAAATATAAGATTTTACGAGCTCTGGTTCTGAATATCTATCTTGAGCCGTAAATAACGATCTGTAACTTAAAACCTACAAGGGTGCAGTGCCGAACAATTGTAATCTTAAGTACAGGCCACTTGAGCCTGACCATAAATACAGTTTGTCAAGAAACTCTTTACACACTGAAAAAAGAACATATTTTTTGACTTTGCACGCAATAAGGCATTTCGTTTAGTTTTTTCAATATTTTTTTAATGCAGAACTATTATATAGGAACTTTTTAATGAGTATGTACAAAAATAAAAACATAACAACGCAAGGAAAAACTAGTAAGAAACAAAATACGAGTTTACACATTTTTGACACTATCAAGAAACTCTTTACACAAAATACTAAAACTACAGTTTAATGAATATATCTAAACTAATTTTAATATTTAGTATGACCCCCCTTAGCTTTGACGACTAGCCTAGTACGATTTTTCATCGAACTGACCAACTTTTGTAGATCATACTCCAACGGAATTTTATGCCACTCTTCCAGTACTGCCGCTTTTAAGGCGGCGCGGTTTTTGGGATGCCTTTTTGCCACTTCAGATAAACCCACAAATTTTCGATGGGGTTCATGTCGGGGCTCTGAGGAGGTGTATCTATCACCTTTTGACAATTATAAAGGAGCCATGTTCGTACAGTGAGCTCCTTATGTTTGGGGTCATTGTCTTGATAAAATTTAAATTTTGGCTTATTATCGACAATAAGCCCAAGTTTGTTCGCACTTTGCCTCAAATTTGTTTTGAGAATGGAGAGATATTGCTCAGCATTCATTGTATTTTCAATAAACGCAAGCTCTCCCACTCCCTTGCTGCTTATGCATCCCCAAACCATCACCGACAATTTGCCAAATTTGACTGTTGGAATGTTGTTTCGCTGATCTAATGCTGTAAGCGGCTTGCGCCATACCCTAGTTGGTCCATCATTATAATAAAGCATTATTTAGGTTTCGTCACAGAATATGACGTCATCCCAATAGTTGTCTGGCTGAATGCTCATGATGACAGCAAAAGTTAGGCGCTTTTCAATATTTATTTTTGAAAGCAGCGGCTTCTTACGGGCAACTCTCGAAGAGTATTTGTTCCGCAGAATTAGTTGGCGGACTGTTTCATGTGAAACGACCGTGCCACACTCTTCTTCCAACTCCTTAGCAAGGGTTCTGGTCGAAATTTGGGGGTTTTGACGGACCTTACGCATGATAAGGCGGTCTGCCCGCTTGTCAATCTTTTTTTTTCGACCACTTCCACACTTTGCTTCCAGTCTGCCTTTAATTAAATCATAAGAATTGACTCATTATTAGTGCTTATCAACATTTTTAATTGGTAGGAAAGTATTTACATCTTGTTTTCCTATCGCTTGGTTCAAAGCTCCCAAGCTCCCTTACAAATTTCCCCGAAAACCCACAAATCAGTTGGAAACTACATTTTTCGCTTCTTCCCTAAGTGGAAACTTGATGTAATTAAATTTTAAGGTACGACTTACAGTAGGGAGAAAAAGTAATTCCACGTTCATCATTTTCATGTTCGAGCGCTCATAAAACGTAAATGATTCCATATTCTATTTGAAAAAAACAGGCGTAATTATTAAAAAATATAAGAAACAATTATAAAACCAAAAAGGAAAGGCATGTACCCAGTTTTCCACCTTCCGTTTTTCACTATAGTTTTTGATCTCCCTCAGCAATAGACATGCAGACCAGAGATTTGCAACGAGTCAAACGTTTTTGGGTACACACGATCATTGACTCGTATCTGGTATGATTCAATCACTTTGCTTGATCCAAAAAGTATAAGCGGTGAGCGAAAGTTCTGTTCTGTTGCATCGAACGATCAAAGCTTATTAATGACCGAGTTTGTGAGTGCAACATTTCTCATACATGATTGTTGTGATCAAATATTTGGGGTCGCTTCTGTTCAGATGGTTTACATGAGAGGTTTTTTCGTACAGTAATTTTCGTCTGAGATCAGTTTAATCGACTTTGTGAGTTTTGTGGCACGCGTTAATTTGTAAAGGTTTTATAAAATGGACATCTCTAAATATAAAACTATCAGTAAGAAAACAGGGAACCCACGCAGAGCCAAAACCACTGGTTAACAATATTAATATGCATTTTTATTACATTCTAATAACTTTAAACTGATTTGCTAAGACTTATTGGGGCTCTCCAAGTGGCCCCAATCGCTTCCAATTGGAAAAAAGTCAATTTTCCTTTCAAAAATTCTGGACGCTAAACCGTTTTAGAAATCGAATCCGTGTTTTCGCCTAAAAAAAGGTTAAGACATTATAAATGTTTAAAAAATTTGACCGCTTAGATTTAAGGCTTTTTACTATTTTTAACACCCGTTCTGAAATTACAATTTAGCCAAAAATATCTTCAAACGTCGAAAAATGGCACTTCTAAACTGAGTATCAAAAATTCCTTCGGTAAAGTTTTTCCTTAAGCTTTAACGATTCATTTGATGGTTTCACCAAGCTAGCTATCTTCTAAACAAAGAAACTAAGCAAAAAGTCGATCTATTATCGAATTTAAGTGCTCTTCACAGTTATTGCTGCCAGAATACTCAAAAGCCGTTTTTTTGGCGAAAATCTATTTGGTCTGGTTTTTGATAGTGTAGTAAAAATATAACATTCAAATTGTTTTTGCGGTGTTTATTTTTACAGTGTTTTGCCACGCGCTGTTAGGAAACATAAGAGCGGGTGATCGCAGTAGATAGAGAGAGAGGAAAGAGTGTAGCAAGTGCGCAAAAGAAGAAGTTAACGGGGAAACTTTCAATTTGGTCAGAGTCGTATTAAGAAAATAACCGTATATTTTGGTGTATAAACGTATGTGAACAATAATATTATTATTTTAGTTTCCCGTTCTCGGAATTTAAATTTTTGCTATAGAATGTGCAAATTTGTTGATATCTTTGATGTTAACTTAAAAATTTGGTGAGTTATGCCAGTTAGTTTCGTTTTTTACTATTCTTAATTAGTAAAGTCATAAATGATTTACATTTAAATGAATATTTGGTTATTTATTAATTATGTGCAGTTGTGATATACCAATTAGTTGCATTTTGTACATATATAAATGCGTTTTTGTAGTTTTTAATCTTATTATTCGATATAAACATTGCATAAATTGCACTATTTAAAAAATATTGTCTTAATATTTAAGAGCTTCCTGTATGGAGACAGGTATAATGCAAACATAAAACATCGCAAGCGAAGCTGCGGGCACCCTGCTAGTGGTTTTATAAAATGGACATGTTGCTGATCAAATTTCACATGGCACATACACACTATCTGCCAAACGTAAAGGACGCAGTTTAATTTGGAATTTCTTGGCAGAAATTGTAAAGCCATATTGACCGGATTCGTATTCTGCCGCACTTCCTCCAAGGTTCTAAAGTACACCGCAAGCCAAACATCTAATTTAAACACCCATAGCTGCTGAAAATTAACTAAGCAGAAATCACCTTAAAACTGTGACTCCGCTTTGGACAAGTCTGAGGCTATAGAAAAATGTACATCGTGGGTAACGGAAGACTGTCGACCATTTACAGCTGTGCGTGGATTTGGCTTTCTTAAGCTAGTACAATTTTTCATCAAGATCGGGGCCACTTATGGTGAACACATTGATTTGGAAGATTTATTACCGGATCCCACTACAATTTCTCGAAAGGTCAAAAAGTGCGCCACTGAGAAAAAACAAAATATTTTTTTTTTTTTATACTTTATTCTTATTTATTGGATCTTCTCTATTACTTAAGAGACTAACAATAAGTTTACAAATCTTAATCTATGTTACCTTAATTTATGTTATTGAAGAGGGATGGGAAATCATCAAACAATTTCTTCTTTTACGGGATTTATGTCCAGGTCTCTCTGGATGTTTGCGTTGCGGATGTACCAGGGGGCTCCAGTTATTGTTCGTAGGGTCTTTGATTGTACTCTTTGAATAATTTCTATATTGCTGCTGCTTGCGTTTCCCCAGAGCTCGGAACCGTAGGTCCAGATCGGCTTTAAGCACGAGTTATACAGTAGTACTTTATATTCGAGTGGAAGGGGGGAGCGGTAGTTCATGAGCCAGTGAAGGCTGCTGGTCTTTAGTTTTAAATGGGTCTTCTTTGCTTCTATATGCTTTCTCCAGGTAAGCCTCCTGTCTAAGTGTATGCCGAGATAGGTGACTTCGTCTGCTTGTGAAACCGGCTTGTTGTTTAGCGCCAGTGGTGGGCATTTCGACAAGTTTAGTGTAAATGTAATGTGCTTACACTTTTGCTCGTTGACTTTGATACGCCAGTCTGCGAGCCATTTTTCTACAGCTACCAGGTGTTCTTTTAAATGGGCTGTTGCTGTTTTTGGGCATTTCGAGCGGCTGATAATGGCAGTGTCGTCAGCAAAGGTTGAGATGAGGGTCTGGCGGCTTGTTGGAATGTCTGCCGTGTAAAGGATGTCCAAGCACACTTCCTTGGGGTACTCCAGCTTCGATGTTACGGATGGTTGAAGTAAAGGTTTTACATCTCACGGTGAAAACTCTGTTTCTGAGGTATGACTCAAGCAACATGTGGGTGTTTTCCGGTAGGAGGGTTTTGATTTTGTATACCAGACCGTCGATCTAGACGCGATCAAATGCTTCGAAAGCCGTGCGAATTTCAGATGTTAAGCGGTTTACTTGTTCGATAGTTCAATGCTTTTCCCTAAATCCGAATTGGTGCAGAGGGATCGTTCTGTTGTTTTGAAGATGTGTTACTAGATGAACAAGAAGCAGTTTTTTAAATAGTTTTGATAGACATGGGAGCAGACTGATGGGCCGGGACGAGGAAGGCTGGGATTTGTCTTTTCCTGGCTTCGGGATCATTGTAATGACAGACCTTTTCCATTGGTCAGGAAAGTAGCCCCATTTCAATATTGAGTTAAGTATAAATGGGATGCATCTGACTGCGTATGCAGGTAATTCAATTATCATTTTAGGAGAAATAAAATCGTGACCAGGAGCTTTTTTTGGGTTTATGTGTTATTTAATGGCCTTAAGTATTGTGCTGGTTTCAAGGGTAACTGGGGAAGACGGCGACGCTGGCGAGACATTCGGTAGAGTGAATTGGTTGGATGGCGGCTTTAAAAAGTTTTCCAAGTGATGGGAAAAGGCGTTAGCTCTTTCTTCGTCACTGCGAGCCCAGGCACCGAATTGGCCAATCGGGATCTATTGGTGGTTGCATGTTTGGGTGAGCTCTCCATAGTGGGAATTTATTACCCGTCGGGGATAGTTTCGCAATGTAGGCCCGTTGAGCCTGGTTCTTTTCGGTAGAGAGGGCCTTCGACAATTTTCTAGATGCTTCATTAAGTCTTTTCTTAGTAGCTGGGGACCGATGAGTCTGCCAGTCTCTGCGAAGTCTACGTTTTTCAAGTAGTAGAGACTCGATCTGGATACTTGAGCGTCCAGCTCTTAGCGGGTTTGTGGATGAGGGTTCTGGCGTAGAATGTTTGGCGGCAGAGCACATTACGTCCGTGAGGTGTTTAAGCGACTTATCAATGTCAGATTCAGAGGAAACACGATCAAGTTGGATGTGTTTTTTGTACTTCAGCCAGTTTGTTTTGTTTGATGTTAGATGTTGGGAGCGTTCCAGAAGCTGCGGCTGTTCAGATAGACAGAGGAGAACTGGCAAATGGTCCGATGTAAGCTCTTCTAAGGTTTTTACGTTAATCAGACTGTGCGAAACTCTTCTAATAACAGCGAAATCGATAATGTCAGGTTGTTTATTTGGATCTGTGGGCCAGTATGTAGGTGAGACAAAATCAAGCTTATTACCAGGAGTGATTATGCGTTGTATAATTGGCAGCCTTTGGGGTTGATAAGACGAGATCCCCAGTGGGGATGCTTTGCGTTATAATCACCGGCAGCTATAAAGCAGCGTCCTAGTGAGTTGTAGAAATTCATGAACTCATTTTCTGCAATACTGAAGCGTGGGGGCAATATATGGCGCATAGGGTAAGTGGGCCGCCAATTAGGTAGGGATGTGGCCTGCAGGTAGTTAGTAGCGAATGTCTCCAAGGGAAATCATCATTTATGCGTTGTTTTATGAGTATACCGGTACCTCCGTGTGCTTTACCGTCCGGGTGGTTGGTCGCGTGGAATATATATCCGATGATATGGAAGTAGTTTTTATTAGTTAGATGGGTTTCAGAAAGTAGCATGATATCGATATTGTGGCTGTTTAGGAACTGTAGGAGTTCGTTTTTGTGCCGGGAAACGCCCTTTGCGTTCCAGAAGCATATTCTTAAGGAGTCTATTTATACAGACTTTTGTTTGATCAGCAGTTCCATTAGAAGACTCTGTTTTCGCAGTAGTTCTTGAAGGGAACTTTAAATCGTCATCATGACGTTTGCAAGAGTAGCTATTGTAGATTCTAGACCGCTTAGTGTTTGTGGGGGAAGAGTTTGGTTTTGCTGCGTAGAAGGTTGAGTTGTTTTTTGGCCATTTTGGCTTAAGATCGGAAAATCATTTAGGTTTGGTATGGGTGGCTGTGGACGCGATGCTGCAGTCTGGGAGGTAGATGTTTGTGAGATTCCAGGGTAGCGGAGTGCGTTGGCAAAGGAGACACCAGGAGTGGTTGATGGGGTGAAGATGTTTGGTTGGGCAGAGTGTTGAGCGGCGAATGGATTACTGCGTCTCTGATTTAGGCGGCTCTTGAGTTCTTTGTAGACGGGACAGCCCCGGTAGTTGGCAGTATGATTTCCCCCACAGTTACTGCATTTCCTCAGAGAAGGGGCTTCTTTGTTTCCCAGGCGTGCTTCAATGCAATGCAAATCTCCACAGGCGACACAAACTGGTCGCAGGGTGCAGTAGGTTCTTGTATGCCCGAACTCCTGGCAGTTTGTACACTGTACGGGGGCGTTCCGCTTATGCGGTTCCTCTACGGTGATTCTTCGGTGAAGGAGATATTGCAGATTGTAAATAGGATTCACTGCATTTTTTTTAGAGGTTTCGTCTCTAGGGCTAGTTCAATCTTAAACAGTGGTTGAGGAATTTTATCCCTGTTTACTATGTTCCAGATGTGCTTAACGTCGAAGCCTTTTTCCGTGAGGCCTTCAGCTATTTCTGCTACCGCAACAGTCGATTCTATACCTTTAAGTACAACAACCAACTAAAAAGTAAGAAAGGGGTACATTCTTACTTTTTAGTTGGTAAGTGTAGTTAGTAATTTATAAGCTCATTGTCGAGATATCTTGTTACAGAACGGAAGTTGTCTTCGTTGTTAACCTGGAGTTTTGCTTCTAATATGTTTCCTCTTTTTAGGGTGTTGATATAGAAGTGGTTAGGCCCGATTACTTGTTTAAGCTTATTGATCAGATCGACACTGTTGTGTTTCCTAATATATAATATATTGGCGGTGGCTTTACAGCTTTCATGGCTTGAGGCGCCTGATCCTTGTCTTCTTCGGTCTCGCCAAGTATGGGAAATCTGTTTTCGGATCTTCGTGTGTTGCCTAAAGTTTTCGGTACTTTTGGCAAATTTGAGTTTACGTTTTTTTGAGGACTAAGCTTTCTTTTTATTTGTACATACCGATCGATCCCCGTCTGTAAGAGAGTATTATTCGTAAGAGGGTCAGTAGAGCTAAGTTTTACTTGTGGTGTTGAGATAGGCCACTGGGTAGCCGCAGACGTTAAAGTTGTTGTTGTCGTTGACGTTGCTGTAGTAAGAGAGGGTACAGTGCTGGTGGGCGCACAAGCCGAAGTAGTCGGTGCATCGATGAGAGAGAGAGGTGACGGGCATCCACGACTGAGTAACGGCAGCGCTGCTTGAGCATAAAATCGCTGGTGACAGTGAGCGGGCTCTTTCGGTGGCGGTCAGTGAAGTTGATTTGGTTGTTGCCTCCGATGAGTCAATTAAAATGTAAGCATTGTTCCGTGCAGAAGGCAGCAGTCGTTCGTCTAGTTGTATTTGTTGCCGATCGCGACTAGGCTTCGTGGCTTTACCGGGTGCACTTGTTAATATTTTATTTGCGTTCGACATTTTTAATTGTTTTTAATTAGCTAGATCGGTTTTAAATTTAGTTTTAATCGCAAGGATATGGGATATGGCATTGCTGCCAGCGTCTTTTCGCTATTTTTCTTATTTTTGGTGGTCACTTTGTAGATTTTTGGAAGTCTTTCGGCAGGGCGAGCAAAAAGACACGTCTACGCGGTTCGGTGGTTCTGGTGGTTTTTTTCAAAACAAAATATTAAAGACGAAATAATTAACATTGTAAGCAGCGGAGCCTCAGCTACAGTCGACATGTGGACATGAGTGAAAAGGAATTTTCTAGGCGTTACATTTCATTACCAAAAGGAGTTTAAATTTTTCGATATTGTTTTGGGCATGAAATCAATAGATTTCCAAAGATCTACAGGTGACAATGTCTTGCGAAAACTTAAAAGCCTGTTCACGGAATTGAATGTTCAAAATATTGATAATATTAAGTTTATTACTGATAGAGGCTCCAATATAGTCAAAGCTTTGGAACAAAATATTCGCTTAAACTGTAGCAGCCACTTATTCTCGAATGTGTTAGACAAATCTTTGTGTGGCACCAAGGAGCTAACAGGTATCTTAGAATCGTGCAAAAAGGTAGTTAAATATTTTCAGAAAGCATCTTATACCTACTTTGTTTAAAAGCCAATGTCCGACAAGGTGGAACTCGCACTAAATTGAAAATTGGGGTGAAATGAACAGAATCTTAAAAAATAATGATCACAGCCAGCTTTTTTTAAATATAAACACTACTACAGCTCTGGTTGAAATGTGTGAAAATTTTGAAATTATTTTTAAGAAACACCAACTTTGTAGTTCCCCATCGTTGTGTTATGTTCATCCATCTATTTTAAAATTTCAAAGCCTTTGTACGCCAAATTCTGAAGATGTTATCTCAATTTCGATTTTAAAGGAGAATATCCTAGTTAACATTGATGAAATATTTAATAAGACAATCAAACTTGGAAATCCAAGAACCGCCCGAGGACGAACTTGAAAAATATAGCAAGGAATTCGTTAAAATAGACTACAAATTTAGTTTAATTGAATGGTGGCAAAATAAGCTAAATAAATACCCCTTGTTGGCAACACTAGCGATCCAGATACATTCAATGACAGCTGGCAGTGCGGCAGCTGAGCGATCTTTTTCATTGCATGGGAACATTATTACAGAAAAACGAAACCGATTGGAGCCAGGATCAGTTGACAGTTTGCTTTTCCTAAAGTCTTATTATAAAAATTATAATAAATATATTTAGACATCATAATCATTATAATCGTAGTCATAAGTTTTGTTTTTAGCTTTAAGATCGGACATAAAGTCCTATGTTATAAATTGAAATAATAGAAAGTAAGGAAAAAACCTAATTAAACTAGTATTAATTTTTGAGCCAAGACACACACCCTGGACCAAGCGTGAGGCCCGCGATCGATAGCACAATCGATAGCGGGGAGCTGGTTCAGCGAACGCGACACTCAACAGAAGTTCGATCTCTGATCTAACCTCGGCCTCTTTCGTTTTTGACTTTTCGCCGAGAGTGGACGTGTGCTCGAGCGTCCCTCCGCTACGCTACTACGAATACAAACGCGTCGATCCAAGCAACACCGAACTGTGCATCAGATTTCACGTAAGCAAAGGTAACCATTGTGAGGGCAGCAGCCAGGCCAACCCCCCCCCACGCGGCGCATCTCGGCCGAGAGCTCCCATCTCAGAATCCCTGTAGCGTAGAAACCCCGTAGACTCCTATTATAGCCGGAGTATAATACCCTCGTAGGCTCCGTGAAATATCCGGAGTGTAGTACCCTCGTAGGCTCCGAGATTAACCGGTGTGTAATACCCTCGTAGGCTCCGAGATTAACCGGAGTGTAATACCCTCGTAGACTCCGAGAAATTTCTGGAGTGTAGTACCCTCGTAGGCTCCGAGAATATCCGGAGTGTAGAACCCTCTTAGCCTCCGAGACTATCCGGAGGGTAGAAACCTCGTAGACTCCGAGGATATCCGGAGTGTAGGACACCCGTAGATTCCGAGTCCACCCAGAGGTAGATAACCCCGCCGTCCCCGTAGCCAACTCCAGTCGGAGTCATCCCAGTTCACCACCAAGCAGTGCGATCGTCCTCTCAGTACCCCGTTCTGCCACCAGAGGGCGTTCTCAGCGAGACTCCTCCCAGTTCCCCACCAAGCAGTGCGATCGCCCTCTCAGTACCCCGTTCTGCCACCAGAGGGCGTCGCGAACCGGATCCTCCCGGGTTTCGCGGCGTCCTAAAGTACATATCGGGTCGTCAACCTCGCGGAACGCTCGGATCCCTTTACGGTTTCTCCGTAAGGAAGCATACGAGACGACTGGAAACTGTGCGGAAACCTTTACGATCGGTAGCCACCATCGAATAGCACCCGTCTCGAGGCGTCTACCACCTCCCATACAAATTCTTACTACACGTTTCACCCTTGTATATAAAGGCAATTTACCTCACGTGCCCCGAGCCCCGTACCTTTGGGGGAAGAAAAACCTAGCCTTAGCGGCCCCGCCGCAAACAGAAGCGCCGGATCAAGCCTCGGCGTCTCCTCTGTAGGCCCGTCTCGAACCACCCCTAGCTTCGCTATTACTCGCCCCTCCCATGTGATCACTAACCAAGAAACTTGTATGGAGCCGAGCCACGACCGGAACCGCCGCGAGGTCGTTTGCGTCCCCGAGTGAATCCGTAAATGGGGCTTCCAATTCGATGGGTATTTAGACCCCTTAGCCTTCGTCGAGAAGATCGAAAGCCGGGCCTTATCCTACGGGATCGACCAAGGACTCCTTCCTCGAGCAATGGCAGAGCTGCTGACGAGCAGAGCGGACAAATGGTTCCAAGCAAGGCGCCTCCAAGGGGCTGACTGGATCACATTTCGGCGCGAATTCCTCGAGTTTTTTCTTCCACCCCGATACCTCCAGCGCTTGGACGACCAGATTCGGAGTCGTGAGCAACTGAAAGGGGAAACGTTTAAAGACTTTATGCTAGATCTTCGAGTTCTCATGCGCCATGCGGGCTACAACGAAACCCAAGAGCTGGATAGGACCATTGTGGAACTGGGTCAGTTGGCCACTGAGTTCGAGACCGTCCGGCGAGTCATGCTTTCGGCTTGCATTCGGCCCCGGCCACATTCCAGAGTGCTCTGGATAACGTGATTGGGCCAGACCTCGACCCATACGCCTTCGCCTACCTCGATGACATTATTGACATCGGAGCCAGCCTAGGAGAACACATGGACAGTCTGCGCAAAGTCTTTGAACGATTGAGGAGAGCCAACCTGCGCATCAACCAGGAAAAGTGCTCATTCTTCAAGAGGAAACTGGCCTACCTCGGGCATGTGATCAGTGACCAGGGCATCCACACCGATCCGGACAAGGTTGCCGCCGTACGAAACCTGAGCCCTTCCACGAGCTTACGGGAGCTGAGGAGATGCCTCGGGATGGCCTCATGGTACCGGCGATTCGTACCCAACTTCGCCTCAGTGGTCCAGCCCATGACCAACCTGCTGAGGAAAAACCAACGGTGGAAGTGGGAGCCGGAGCAACAGAGTGCCTTCGATCTCCTGAAAAATTTACTGACAGACGCACCCGTGCTGGCATGCCCAGATTTCTCCGTCAAGATGACACTCCAGACTGACGCCAGCAACTACGGACTCGGGGGAGTACTAACCCAGGAGATCGACGGCCAGGAACGAGTCATTGCCTACGTCAGTCGCAAGCTCGATGCCGCGGAGTTGAATTATTCACCTACGGAAAAAGAATGCTTGGCCATTGTCTGGCGAATACGGAAATTCGACGTAATCACCGACCACCTGGCCCTGAAATGGCTTGACCAAATAGAAAACCCAACCGGAAGAATTGTCAGATGGGCCTTAGAACTCCAGCAATATCAATACGACGTACATTACCGCCGCGGAAAGTATAACGTTGTAGCCGACGCTCTATCCCGATAACCTCTGGGGCACTTACAGAGACTTACGCAAGGCGAGCAGCAGTGCAAGTGGCTGCAACGAAAGATGAATGACGGTCGAGGCGACCCACAGAAGTTCCCCGACTTCATCAATAAAAACCTCGGCCACCGTCCAGATGACCAGGACTACGTACCGTGGAAGCTGTGCGTAGCAGCCGAACATCGAGCTCGAACCTACATGAATGCCATGATGCACCCACACCCGGACATCTTGGCGTTAGAAAGACCATCATCAGAATCTCGCAGAAGTACTTCTGGCCAGGGATGTTTCGCGATGTGCGACGATACGTACGTCAATGTATGAAATACAAGTCAGAACAGCGACAACAAGCCGGAAAGATGCTAACAAGACAGATCAGTGAACTCTTTGGCATACTGTGTGCGGATTTCGTCGGACCGCTGCCCCGCTCTAAGGAGGAGAATACCATACTCCTCGTCTTTTTCGACACCTTCACCAAGTGGGTTGAGTTGATACCCCTACGCAAGGCAACCACGCGACTCTGATACGAGCTTTCCGCGAACGGATCATCAGCCATTTCGGAGCACCGAGGAAACTGGTGTGCGATAACGGTTCACAATTCATCAGCAAGGCATTCAAAGACTTCCTTAAGGAAACGGGAGTGGAACCCCAATTCACCGCCCCATACTGCCCACGAGAGAATCCGACCGAGCGCGCGAATCGCACAGTCAAGACGATGATCGCCCAGTACGTGGCGAATGGACAGATCACCTGGGACAGTTTGCTACCAGAACTGTCAATCGCGATCAACACAAGTGTCTCAGAATCGACCGGGTATAGCCCAGCGACAGCGTGACCCTCAGACAGCAACATCGCCCCAGAGCCCATTGGAGAGAGTGGAGCGCTTGAGGAGGTCTTTCAGATCGTGCAGAACAACCTACAAAAAGCCAGCCGAGAGCAGGGGAGGCATTATAACCTGCGTCGACGAACCTGGAAGCCCGAAATGGGATCTGTCGAAAGCAATAGAAGGGTTCGCAGCGAAGCTCGCCCCAAAGTTTGACGGACCGTATAAAGTGGTCGCTTTCCCGTCGCCTAACGTCGTCCGAATCCGCCTACCCGGCCAGCGGAAGGGGCGACTTGCAAATCTTGGAGACTTAAAAGCGTTCCATTCTTCTTCCACAGGTAACACCGACGATGAAGACAGCGAAACCACCATTGAGGACCCCGGCGACCAACACGGACAGTCCCAAAGAGGTCAACCGACCGACACTAGCAACGGGGGGTGATCATAAGTACCTCAATCTTCCTTTGTGTCCCCGCTAAATTTAAATTCGTTGTAAACCATTAAGACTTTACGATTCTGAGATTCCTTCGCTGATGCCCATTTATCCCTATTGCTATGTATCAATACGATTTAGCGTCGCTTGTGAACAGTTTACCTTTGTGCTCTGAGTTTTTGTATTTTTTCAGTGATTTTGTGCGAGTGTTTTGTGTTTATTTATTTACAAAGCTTAACTTAATATCTGTGTTAGAAATTTTAAATAGATATCATAGTAAACGGGTATGTGCTTATAATTGTTTTAACATTTTTATTAGATTTGTTTAACCTTGTAGCTTTGTTAGTGTAATTTACGCTCTCTATACTTGCTAGAACTCTTTTACTCCCTCTCAATCTCTCCCGCTCTATTTTATAACTGTAATTTACTCTCTATGAACTTCTGGTAGACTTTTTCGTTTATTTCTCTAACTCTGTCTCTCTCTTGCATGCTTTACATTGCCTTTGTTTATTGATTAAAGTTGTTGTGTTGCACACGCCACGCTCAGTCGATATAAAATTTATTCTCTCGTGCTCTCTTTATTCGATTTAATTAGTGATCTCGCGCTCTTACTTTTTTCGTGTTTTGTCCCCTTGTGGTTTCTGGATTTGATCCCAGTGCCAAATTTACTTTGAGGTATTTTTCATATTCCTATTTTTTTATTTGCTTTAAACTTACAATGTCTCTTGTCTGTTCTAAAAAAAATTGTACTCTTGCGTCTTCAACTAAAGACCCTTTTATTTTTTGCTGGCTCTGCGATTCGATGATGCACGTTAAATGTGCAGGATTTACTGACAGAGTCAAAGATTTCATTGATCTTAATTCTGGTCCAATGTGGTCATGTGGGTCCTGCAAGGAAATGGTAGTTGAGATGAGCGGCTTTATGAAGCAGACTCGAGACAGCCTATTGAATATCTCAGGAGCTTTTAAACAACTCAATGAGGGGTTCAATTCCGTCTGTGCCCAGTTTAATAATAAAAAATTATTAACCGAGTCGCCTAAACGCAAAAAGCCAGTTTAACCGCCGTTAATATGATTGTGGAATCCACCCCAAATCCGAACTTGGTAGCAGCAGTTTCTGTTGACACAGGGGTAAATGAACCAACTGTGCCTATGGATACAGCTAGTTCGGGTGGTACCTCTGTTTCCAGTATAAAATCTACAGTACTGGCTAAGTCAAAGAATTCGTTGCCGACCGTACCTACAGGTACAGTAGGCACCGTTCCTGGTTCTCAGCCCAGTGTGGTTCAGACTGCTGCTTGGGGGCGTAAGAAACTTTCAGTTGTTCCACAAAGGAAGCAATTATTTGTTTCTAGATTCACCCCAGATACCACATCTGAGGATGTTTTGGAATTTATACGTGAAAAATTCCCATCCGAGGATATTGCAGTTGAACAATTTCGATTTTCAGAGATATCTGACTCTGAAGTTCTCTCAAATAACTTTAATACTTATAGGACCGATCGCCCCTCACATAGGGGGGGGCGGTGTACTGATTGCTGTTACCTCAAGCCTAACATCCGAAAGAATTCTCACTCATATCCCAAACGAAATTGAATTTGTAAGTGTGAAAGTTTCCTTGCAATCTTTATCTATTTTTGTTACATGTTCCTATATTCCACCTGGCATCTAGTAATTTATGAGCACCATCTGTCCGCAATAAAATCCGTACTATCCCTTCTTTCTAACAGAGACCTTTTGATTGTTTTGGGTGACTTTAATCTACCGGATATTTCTTGGTCTCCTCCCACTGACTCACATGTCGCTATACCTTTATCCGCCCATGATTTTGTTGATGGCCTTTTAGAATTATCGTTACAGCAAGTAAGCTTTACACGAAATTCTTTAAATAGACAATTAGATCTTGTGTTTGTTTCAGACCCGTCCGAGGTCACGGTATGTAGAATTGACGCTCTTGTTGTACCTGAAGACCGATATCATCCAACAATGGAATTGACAATTTGCCTCCCCTGCTCTGATACCCTCTCTCCTTTAGTGTCGCCAACTAAAATTAGATGTTTTCGTAAATGTGACTATAATAAACTTAACGATATGATTTCTCATTATAATTGGACAGACTTGTACAATTGTACAGACATTGAAAGTGCCACTGAACTATTCTATATAGTGTTAAATACTTTTTTTAATGAATGCGTTCCTGATAGGTTTCCTTTAGACCTAAACAGGCCTCCTTGGTTTACCAATGCGCTTCAAAGACTTAAAAACCTTAAATCAAATACTTATAAAAAAGTATAAAAAATCGGGTAAGACATTAGATTTTTCGAAATAATCTAAATCGATGTAAATTTGAATTTTCAAATGATCCGAAACAGTTTTTCAGCTTTGTTAATGCCAAGCGTAAGTCATCGGCATTGCCTTTATCGGTACGTCTAAACTCAATGGAGGCATCGACGGATTCTGACATTGCTGATTTGTTTGCTGAGTTTTTCCAAACCACTTATAGTTCGACAGCTTGGTCAAATTCTAACTACCCTAATCCCTTAAATAGGGCTAATTGTATTTTTACCCCTTTAATTACTGAAAACTCTCTCTTAATAGATTTAGAAACAACAACGCCGACTTATTCTCCCGGTCCAGATGGACTTCCTGGATGTGTGCTCAAGTTTTGTGCGTCAACCATTTGTAAACCGATTCTTAAACTTTTTAATTTGTCTATTTCATCATCAGTTTTTCCTACTATCTGGAAGGACTCTTTTATTATTCCACTTCATAAAAAGGGTGCGAAGGCTGATGCCAAGAATTATAGAGGTATTTCCAAATTGTCGGCAATTCCTAAAGCATTTGAACGTATTATCACTTCTCATTTGCAACATTTATGTTCCTCGCTTATATCACCGTGTCAGCATGGTTTTGTTAAGCGAAGATCGACCACCACCAACCTTCTTGAATTGTCATCTATTGTAATAAATGGATTTCAGAAAAAAATGCAGACTGACGTTATATATACAGATTTTAGTAAGGCCTTTGACTCCGTCAACCACTCTCTTCTCTTATTCAAATTAGATCTGCTTGGGTTTCCTGGTAATCTATTAACTTGGATTTCAAGTTACTTGAATGGTAGGACTCAGAGGGTTATATTCAAGTATTCTGTTTCAAAATTGATCTACATGACATCTGGAGTCCCTCAGGGAAGTCATCTGGGCCCTTTGCTGTTTACTTTGTTTATCAACGATCTTCCCTCTATCATAACACATTCTCGTTTTCTAATGTATGCTGATGATGTTAAGCTTTGTTTATCATATAATGATATAGCGTCCGGATTTAACTTACAGTCAGATATTGATTGTTTTCATGAATGGTGTGAGTACAACCTTTTAAAGTTGAACTACCTTAAATGCAACGTCATTTTTTTTTACGTTTATTAGTTATTTTCTTTAAAATACGTTACTCGACCGTATATATTCAGTTAACGATTTAGGTGTTCTTCTTGACCCTAAACTTAAATTTGACTGCCACATAATGTCCACTGTTAATAAAGCCATGAGTGTTCTTGGCTTTATAAAGCGTTGGTCAAAAGAATTTGATGACCCTTATACGACCAAATTATTATTTACCTCCCTTGTCTGTCCTTTTGGAATATTGTTCGTCGGTTTGGAGTCCACAATATCAAGTGCACATTGACCGTATTGAGTCGGTACAAAAAAAATTTCTTCTATTTGCCCTTCGTAGTTTGAACTGGGATCTGCACGAGCCCTTTCGCGTTCTATGCAATACTTATAACAACCTTTATCATCTAATTTGCATTTCCACTTCTATCCCGTTATTAAAAACTAATATTTTAACTCATTTGCTTTTCTCTTAATTGTGTCTTTTATTTTCACTTGTGTCTTGTCTCTATTTAATTTATGTATTTTCCAGCGACGACGAGGAAGGACGCGGGGAACTGGGTCCCTTTGTCGAGGACGCCAGCGACAACGGGAGCGAGGATGCGTACTCAATGAGCAGCCGGGAGTACGACGACGACCCACAGGAAGGCGCGGCACACTACGTGTACATGGGCAAGGACCGATGATCCAGATTGAAGCACCGTATCGGCCACCCGATGACCCGATCGTGACCTTCCCGCCGTCCCCCGTACGCCTGTACCAAAGACCAATATAATCTCTAAGATGCATAACGGCCATACATTGGTTTTGCAATATGCAGCCCGTTTTTTGGTGGCGTCGAAAATTCCGCTCTCTCCACTCGCACAAAGTTGAGAGCGTAAAAATCTAAAAATAGAATTGCAATATGGCAATGAAGCTTGATGTAAAGCTTTTTTATATACCTTAAAAACGAATATCTGCATATTTAATTCATAGTTTCGTTTTAAATATTTAAATTAAAGCTAATTAATTATAGCTTTAGTACAATACATATAAAACTGCTTGATTAAATTTAAAAATATACCAATAAAGTTAATATATTTGTATATAATATGATTGTTAAACAAAAACAAAGCGAAGTTTATTTAAATTGGATATATTTAAAGGATATTTAATTAAAAATGTTTCGCTTTATTTTTTATATGGCTGTTTCTTATTAACTTTAAAATGGAAATATTAAATTTAATTTTTAATCAAATATATAAAACTTTGATTTATGATTTATGGAAATATTAAATTTAATTTTAATTCAAATATATTAAACTTTGATATTATGATTTATGGAAATATTAAATTTAATTTTAATTAAAATATATTAAACTTTGATTTAATGATTTATGGAAATATTAAATTTAATTTTAATTCAAATATATTAAACTTTGATTTAATGACTTCAAATATTTAAAGTAAATACGAATAACATCATATCTAATATTATCAATCTGCATTTAAATATTTTCATACTTATAGTATAGTATAGTATAGTATAGTATAGTATAGTATACTATAGTATATTTAATATATTGACTACTTAAATTATTTAATCAATTTAATAGAATATTTAACATATTAACTATTTTAATTATTTAGTATATTTTATACATAAATAGTTAATATACAAATACATATACAAATATTTATTATAAATTTTTACTGGGTAGGTTTAATTTTCAAAATTTAGCTACCTTATGTATATATTTAAATATAATACAAGTACATTTTATAAAAGTTATCTATTTTTAGTATTTTGTATGAAAATAAAATTTGGTTGTGCCTTTTAAAATTGATTTGAAGCTTTTTTGGAAAGAAAAGCGCGCGAACCTTTTTTGTTTCCCCTTTGGATTTTTCTTTTTTCTAAATAATTAAAAAAGTTAATATACAAATACTTATATAAATTTATTTTATATTACGATAATAATTTTATATAATGTTATTGTAATATGTAAGATATAAAAATACCACATATTTTTAAATCCGTATATTTAAAATACAATAAATATAAAAATATTCATCCTGTTCAATCGCAAAATTTCTGAGGCTCCTAAAAATCGTTCACACGTCGCACGCATACCCTAATGACAATTATTCCAATGTTAAGTTACGTATGAAATAAATTATGTATCTTTATATACGTAGATATATTTCGTCATTACTAAAAATATACCACATTCGAATAATTATCACATACAAAATAAGTATTTTTAATAATGTTAGAATTTAAAATAAAGAGTATATTTCGATAGCGCGCTGCAGCGAAGAAATGTTTGTGAATACATGTGCACACATACAGTCGTCGGCTGTCGCAGTATGCGTGCAAGAGAACGGCTGGCTCTAGAGCGCTCTCTCGCTGGCTTTTGGGCAAGAGAGCCAAGAGAGAGATCCGCGCAACACCGACCAGTGCACCGAGCTCCCTTCCTGTACATCTCGACCGGCACACCCGCACGTGAAGGCTCCGAGAAATATCCGGAGTGTAGTACCCTCGAAGGCTCCGAGATTAACCGGAGTGTAATACCCTCGTAGGCTCCGAGAAATTTCCGGAGTGTAGTACCCTTGTAGGCTCTAAGATTAACAGGAGTGTAGTACCCTCGCAGGCTCCGAGAATATCCGGAGTGTAAAACCCTCTTAGCCTCCGAGACTATCCGGAGGTTAGAAACCTCGTAGACTCCGAGGATATCCGGAGTGTAGGACGCCCCTAGATTCCGAGTCCACCCGGAGGTAGATAAACCCCGCCGTCCCCGAAGCCAACTCCAGTCGGAGTCATCCCAGTTCACCACCAAGCAGTGCGATCGCCCTCTCAGTACCCCGTTCTGCCACCAGAGGGCGTTCTCAGCGAGACTCCTCCCAGTTCCCCACCAAGCAGTGCCATCGCCCTCTCAGTACCCCGTTCTGCCACCAGATGGCGTTCTCAACGAGACTCCTCCCAGTTCCCCACCAAGCAGTGCAATCGCCCTCTCAGTACCTCGTACTGCCACCAGAGAGCGTCGCAAACCGGATCCTCACGGGTTTCGCGCTAAGCAGCGTAGTAGGCCCTATCGCCACCCCAGGCCGCCTGGCGGCGTCCTAAAGTACATATCGGGTCGTCAACTTCGCGTTACGCTCGGATCCCTTTACTGTTTCCCCGTAAGGAAGCAAACGAGACGACTGGAAACTGTGCGGAAACCTTTACGATCAGTAGCCACCATCGAATAGCACCCGTCTCGAGGCGTCTACCACCTCCCATACAAATTCCTAATACAGGTTCCACCCTTTAAAAATTAAGTCAAACAAGAAAAAACATTGTATAGATTGTTTTGGATCTGTTCTTATACTTAAATAAATTCACATAACACAATATGAAATAAGCTGGTAAAGACACTCTTGAATTTACTACGAGCAGAAAAAATATTAAGTTACTAAGCAAATGAGGTAGAACTATTCACGTAGTCTCGCAGTGTACAAAGCGCTGAAGGCGTATACAGGGGCTCCATCCTACCTATAAACGCTTCTGACCAAGATTAATTTCACAAAAGAGCAGCTCTAACAGCAGAATAGTTCCTGGGCAAGAATAAAAATCAACTTAGCTCATAATTAAACAGAAAAAAGCACCTGCAACTAGTCCGCCTACTCCTAGTACGATAAAAGCCCCTTGCAGCATGCGGAGGCTTAGTGGACTGATAATATCGGGATCGTTGTTTTGATTTCGGCTCTGAACCTCGGTGTTTCTTCCATTGCCACTGGCTTTACCGTTTTCCGTAGCTGCCAACTCATTGTATTGCCTGACGTTATCCTTGGAAATCTTGCGGGACTGTGCCGCGTATTCGGCAGTGGTCATCTTTTCTAGGATTCCTCCCTCGAACAAGTGCATGAGGCTGAAATAATTTTACGGAGAAAAAAGCTAAAGTAAATTTGGAAGAACTTGTTACTTTTTAAAATATTGTATGTTTAAATGTTCGTGGAAGACCTAATTCAGCTTTGTACATGGTAAAGTAGCCCTAATTTTACTTAAAATGAATTACTCCCATGTTTATAAACTAAAAAACAGAGTAATATATATGTATAAGCATAAGCATTGTTTTTAATTATCATTAAGACTGAAAGAATTTTTTGAAGAGCTCCCAAAAAACTGTCAACCATTTCAAAGTATCCGAGAAACCGAACATATACGGGCACATTGAGAATGAGTCGAAAGAAAACACATTAAAAAATTTTGATGCTTAACAGATGTTCCGCTCCGAGCAAAACTCTTTTTTTGTTTTCTTTTTTTTACTCTTTAAGGGACTTCCTTGATCGGTCACATTCGGCAAAAGAGTCTTATGTGTATCGTTCGACTGTGTGATCTTTGCGCGACAGCAAAGTTTTGTTCGGCTTCTGTGATATCCATTAAATATGCTCTATGTTGTAGTTGAAACAAGCCGTGGAAAATTTGTAAAATGTGTGAAGCGAATCTGAACGGAAAGACCAAAAAAATATGAAGCGCCATTTGATCTCACAGCTTTCAGAAACATTGGAAGACTTCGATAAAAATAACTTAAGGGTGACCCATTTGTATTGAGATAAACGAAAGGTTAATGACTTCACCGGCATGACAGACGGTTTTATGTTATTAGATGGTAAATGATTCCGCGACATGGTAAACCCTATTAATGATGGAACACATGACATAGCGAATCATATCGGGTCATGTGAAAAAAAGAGCTGTCGATCAGGCATCAAACCCTTGGCTAAAGGAATTCTGATTTGTCTTAAAATAGGTATTGCCGCTAAGTTGGCCAATGCCATATTAGAAGTAACTCTACAGATCTACTCAAAACACTTAAAATGATACAAATAGATAACAAATCGTTTTAGGTAGACGAGGCCTATGAGCATAGCAGCAGCAAAGATAAATGAAGTAACGACGAGCTTATGGGCAAGTCCACTTAAATGTAGCAAATGTACATCTCGTGAGAAGCGCTTCACACACACTTCAGTTGTGCGATTAAGGAGAAAGCAAATCAACGAAAATATAAGTATTTGCGTAAATGTGCAAAATAAAGTATAAAATATAATATAATTAATCCTGATCAACGAGTATATAAATAAGTTAACAAGAATATACAAAATCCATTCAATTTAACTGAGTAACCTCGACAGACGAACGCTAATGTAGCAGAAAATGTTCAAAAACTTGAAGTAGATGATGAGAGAGTTCCTTTGTGTGAAATCATTTTGAATTATGAACATCGACTGGACCTGGATCGATCCTTATGTTGAAGTAATTAGGGCCACTTTCTATTTGTGATATTCAAAAACCAATAGTTTTATTAATAGTGAGCTTTGTGTAGGTTCGTTTACAGGAAAAGGGCCAACTACAATATTGGGTAATGTTTCAGACTATGAGTCAGGAATAAGTCTCCCAATAGAGGGCCGTCCAAGTATCCAATTGTCAAATGGATGTAATCTTTTTAGTCTTTTTTTGTTTGTTTGTTTGTGTCAGGGCAAATCTATTTGTATGTAAGAGAAATCTTGTTCTGTAACGTGTGGCAGTGTAAGTAAGCTTCTGGGCGAAGAAAGGCCTGACGTGTATATAGTATACAAAGCAGGGCCCAGCACACTTTCTTGAGGGACTCCAGCAATGTATTGGTCGCTTTGTAGGCTTTGAACAACGAACATCCATTTGGTAGGTTCTGCCAACAAGAAATGAGCTAAGGAGAAGAAAGTATGTTGGAGGAAGTATAGACTTTAGCTTATAGAGTATGCCGCAGTGCCAGACACGATCAACGGCTTGCTTCACATCCAAGATACTCCGCAATAATATTTTTTTCGTCTCAAAGTGTTTCAGAATACAATAGAAAACACAATGCATCAATCAATTCAGGAGCACTATGTAGACTTCTAAAACCAAACTAGTGGTCTGTAATTGCTCCTGGACTAGATCTCGAAAATCTTAGAGAAAGTCGGCATTAGACTTATGGATCGAATAAGTCAGCACAGCAGATTCAGACGCCTGTAACTGTAAGAAAAACTAGTAAAACTAGTTCAGCAAGAAAAACTAGTAAACAGTGACTTATTCAATTAATAGATGAACTAAGAATAAAGAGCCAAAACAGCCAATATTCGAGCTATTGTATAAATCCACACAAAAGAGTGGTTTTACCACCACAAGAAAGAGGGATTTCTAACTTCAATTGACAAATGCGATTTACCCTTCATTACATACCACATCGATCACTTCATGCCAATGGAAATGACGACCAAGCGATATAATCACATCCTTGTCATAGTAGACGGGTTCTCGAAATAAGTTTTGCTCTACCCAACTCGTAGCACTGGTAAGGACGAAGTTCTAAACTGTCTGAATAAAAAAATCATTTTGGAAATCCGTGTCGCATAGTGTCTGATAGTGGCACTGCTTTCACATCTTTCGTATTCAAGGAATGCTGCGAGTCACACAACATAGAGCATCTGCTTATAGCGACAGGTGTACCACGCGGAAATGGCCAAGTCGAAAGACTTCACAAGACCGTCGAACCAATGCTAGCAATGTTCAGCTATGAAAATCCATTAGCTTGATATTAATACGTGGCACTAGTTCAGCAAATTATCAATAGCACCGAGACAAGAAGCACCAAGATTACGCCTTTGATATGCGGTTATCCGGCTGCAATGAACTAAAGGACTTTTTTTTTTTTTTCGCGCGGATTCCCACGGCCCACTTACCCGCCCAACCGACCGAGGGGCGCAGCCGTGTATCGTACGGCACGATTCGCGATAGGATAGACGCGAGATAGGAAAATAAAGGTAAAGGTCCGGGGAAAAAAGTAATAGTTAGATCAATCTTGTGCCAATGAAGCAAGTATTAATCGTTTTAGGAGCGGCAGAGAGTCAAGATTTGATATTACAGGAAAAAGTCTATTATAGTCAGAACATAATACTCTGAAAGGCTCATGCAAGGCTTAGTTAGATCTACAATGATTTAAAATTAGGGGAATATAATTTCTAGTTAATCTACTTGGCACAGAAAAGTTTAGCCGACTTAACAAGTCGGGGCAGTCAATATCACCATGTATAAGGTTATAAATAAAGATAGTACCAAGCATCGTTCTACGGTTGGCTAGGGATGGTAAATTAATCAAAAGGAGTCTACTAGAATAAGAAGGTAAGATAAGATTTGCATCCCAGTTTAGGCGCCGTAAAGCAAAAAGAAGGACTTGATGCAGGAGTTCGCTATAAAATATCGAAATGAAGAAAGAATAATGTTTCGCCAATCAGCCAGAGAGAACATCAAAAAGGTACAAGAAGAAAATAAGAAAGCGTTTGATTTGAAGCGGAAACAAGAAAGAGTCTATCATCTTAATGATTTGGTAGCAATTAAGAGAACTCAGTATGGTGTCGGATTAAAGCTTAAGGGGAAGTTTTTAGGGCCCTATTAAATGTAAATGATATTTATCTTGTTTAGTCTCTTCTCTCTAAATTTTAGATATATTATATACAAAAGGGGCCACAGAAGTAGCCAACATTAAATGGGAGTCCTGGAGTAACTGGCATTCACTGGCAGATTTAGTATTATCTATTGCATTAGTCTTGGCCTTGCTCAGTTACATCTCACACAGTTGTGAATAATGCTTTAGTTTCTTCTTGAAGTTTTCGATGCTTACAATTGGACCGTTATACGTTTGAGACATTGCTTTTTTTGTTTTCCTTTCAAAAACGCCGTAGCTGTTTGAGGTCTGCAGAAAATGCTACTTGACCGGTTCACAGGATTATTGATTGGTAAGAATTTTTATCCCGCAGTTGTTCTTGTAGCAGAAACTCAGTAATATAGTACTAATTGAAATGCTCTGCCCGCAGTTGTATATCCCTTCTCCGATTATTCTTGGCACAATAGTCGTTTTGTTCTTTTTAAAAAGGATATTATACTACCACACCATAAAACCATAAGTTATTGTCGCCAAATTTTTTTGTGTTGTTCGTTCGGGAGAGAACGACAGCCAATTTGTTGGCCGATCATACGTGAAGCCACTGAGTCTAGTTTCTGACTGCCATTCGATTTTCCACAAATGTGAGAAAGGTCCATGCAATGGCATTAATCCATGACAGTAACACTATGATATCACTAGAGAAATATCCCGCAATAATACTACGAAGATCCTTTTTAATTCGTTAATCTCGTCACCTAAAACTGCGTCACATGAATTATGTTTGGGGTAAGGTTTGACACCCTTTTGATCTGTGTGCGATTTCGATCAGAGTAATTTAACTGAAACGTGATTGCTTCATCGTAACCTCGCTCTGAAGGAGGAACAAAAGTATCGAGGTACAGGAAGCTGAGGTCCTTGAGGATTCACGCGGCTAACTCCTTGCATTGAGTTTTGAGTATTGCTTCGCATGTCCGGCAGAATCAAACAATAAGAGTCCTTCGACAAGAAACCGTGGGCTCGGAAAGGAAGTTATCTAAAACCAGCTGGCTTGGGAAAAAAGACGTCTTGCCGAATTCCGGCGTATGCTGAAAAGTCAGCTAAGAATTACGTGTCCTGGTGCGACTAGCCAGAAAGGATGTACTATAGATCCTCGGGTGTTTGCACTGAGAGCACACCATTTCACCGCCAGAATCCAAGAACAGCAGCTGGCCAAATGCCGAGAGCCAAACACCTGGCAACCAGCAAAAAAACTATGTTCCTTTATTTGTAGTAAACGGCAAAGAGGCTAGGACGGAATCGTTCCTCTTGAACGTACACCTGAAAAATCAGGTAGAAACTGAGCAGTGACCGGTCGGGACAGAGCAAGCGGCAGGGCGCTGAGGCTGCGAAAGGCGCACGCGTCAGGTCGTCAAATAAAGATCTCTATATTTCCAACCTTTCGTCTGCTTTCGCTGAACAGGTCTTTCTTTCCCATGCCGAAAACCTTTGGTGCAATATCCCGAGCACGCCTATTGCTGAAAATTGTTAAGAAAACGGGACTCAGTATTCAGTCTTTTGCTAACTGTGGGTTTTTGGGAATTGTGTTTGGCGGTGAAATTAAATTTATAAGAGATGTTTGATGATTCTGAATTCTCCAGCGATCAGAATCGTTCATCTTGTGAGTATGTCTCCTCGTTAGTGTGTGATGTACATGTTGCTGACGAGTTGTTTGCGGAACTTATTTTCTCAGCAACAATCCTGTCAAACTTTTAAAGAATGTGTTTTTCGAACTTAATTTTTGAGCAGAAACGAAAAGTAGTACTGGGCACCAATAATCTTCACTTTTTGATTCCTGCCCTAGCGAAACTCTGGTCAGCCAACATTATGTCTTTTGGAAATTAAAACTTGAAGAAGTTAAATTAAGTTGATAGGCGATGATGTTGACGCACAGATGGTTTGGATTTGTATATGTGAGGATCTTTATTTGCCGGCTTGGCCATCGGCCCAGGACTATTGGAGACAAATTGGTGATTGACGCCTTATAGTGAAACTCCGCTCTCAGTCCCGTAGTCTCGTCCCGTCTACGTCTGACGTAGACTTGATGTGTGTTGTTTACTAGCGTTCTTTTTTTTTTTTTTTTAGCGCGCGGAGTCCCACGACCCACTTACCCGCCCAACCGACAGATGGGCGCAGCCGTGTATCGTACGGCGCGATTCGCGAGTAGATAGACGCGAGATATGGAAATATAGGTAAAAGTCCGGGGAAAAAATTAACAGAAAGATCAATTTTGTGCCAATGAAGCTTGTAGTAATCGTTTTAGGAGCGGCAGAGAGTCAAGATTTGAGATTACAGGAAAAAGTCTATTATAGTCAGAACATAATACTCTGAAAGGCTCATGCAAGGCATAGTTAGATCAACAATGATTAGGGGAATATAATTTCTAGTTTAGCCGACTTACCAAGTCGGGCGAGTCAATATCACCATGTATAAGGTTATAAATGAAGACAGTACCAAGCATCGTTCTACGGTTGGCTAGGGAGGATAAATTAATAAAGATAAGTCTACTAGAATAAGAAGGTAAGCTAAGATTTGCATCCTAGTTTATGCGCCGTAAAGCAAAAAGAAGAAAGTTTTTTTGTACTGATTCAATACGATTCCGTATTTTGGACTCCAGACGGAAGACCCATACTCCAGAATCGGACGGACTAACGAAATAAATAAAGTTTTAGTCAAATAAGGGTCATCGAATTCTTTTGACCACCTTTTAATAAATCCAAGCACTCCTCTGGCTTTATTAACCATGGAAATGTGATTAGAAAATTTTAGTTTAGGGTCCAAGAGAACGCCAAGATCGTTTACAAGAGTTATTCTATCCAAAGAGTGTTTAAACTTAGTAAATTATCTCGGCACCAGTTTTGAAAATTGTCTAGATCGGATTGCAAGTCTAAATGGCAGGAAATGTCCTTATACTGCAGGCACAACTTAACATCATCTGCGTACATAAGTAAGCGAGAATGACTTATAATTGATGAAAGATCGTTAATAAATAATGTAAAAAGTAACGGACCCAGATGACTCCCTTGTGGGACACCGGAGGTAAAACGGAGAATTTTAGAAATTGAATTTTTAAAATGGACCCTTTGTGACCTGCCATTCAGACAACAAATCAATTTAAGCAGATCAACAGGAAAACCTAAAAGGTCAAGTTTTTGAACAAGAAGTAAGTGACTTACAGAGTCAAATGCTTTACTAAAGTCAGTGTAAATGACGTCTATTTGAAAACTACTATTGAAGCCTTTTATCACATATGTAGTGAGCTCTAGAAGGTATGTGCTTGTGGATCTACGTTTAATAAATCTGTGTTGACATGGAGAAATGATTGATCTACAAGGGCGCTGCAAATGAGGAGTAATGATTTTTTCATAAAGGTTTTGAATAGCTGACAACTTAGAAATAGCTCTGTAGTTACTGGCTTCTAACTTGTTACCTTTTTTGAAAAGAGGAATAACAAATGATTCCTTCCAAATATTTGGGAATTGTGAAGTTTCTAGAGATGAGGTAAACAACTTGTGAAGAGGTTTGCACAGGGCCTTAGCGCAATACCTAAGTACGCACCCAGGAATACCATCGGGCCCTGGCGAATAAACAGGCTTAATACGAAAAAGATCCAAAAGAAGAGATCTTTCCGTTAAAGTGGGACAGAATATAAGGTTTGACTTGTATATGGTGTCAGAATAAGGCTGTGATCAATAATCTAAAGTAGAGTAAGTCGTTTGAAAAAATTGGGCAAATAAATCGGCTATTGCCTGATCTGAGGTTGCCGTCATGTTTTCGAATGACAGGGAGGAAGGAAAAGAATTAGATTTACGCTTGGTGTTAACGAAATTATAAAACTGTTTCGGGTCCTGAGAGAACTGGACCTTACAACGGTTTAAGTAACTACTATAACACTGAGCATTAAATACGGTAAATCTTGACCGAGCACTTAAATATCTAGTAAAAACAGATTGAGAACCGGTATTTTTATATTTCCTAAAAAGTCTGGTCTAAACATTTCTTAAGTGTGTCAACTCTTATATTTATTGGAAATTGACGGATAGTGTCACGGAACACATGAATTAAAAAATGAGTTTATTGCAGTGTAAGAAAAGATCAGACCAATTAAAGCCAGAAATAAAATTATTTAGCCTCAGAAAGTCTGCCTTGCGAAAACAATGTATTCGTTTGGATGATTTTTATGACTTTTCTTCAAATGAAAGTTCGATTGTAGGGTGATATGGATCTTCAGGTTGCGTGAGTGATGCTACTCTGGACGGAAACACACCTTCTGGATTTGATAAAAAACACAAATCAAGTAGGCGACCTAAAGAGTTTCAAACATGGTTTACTTGAGATAGAGATATGTCAAGCAGGACGTCAATAAAATCATGCTGTGCTATAGGTAGTAAGACATTCGATCCATCCTCAGTGGACCAAGTAACGCCAGATATATTAAAATCAACTTCAATTAAGATTCCACCTCCCCGTCTAGAGGGACGGTCATACCTATATATTGGTTTACTTACCTGGAAAAACTTCGGAGCTAAAGATCTGCGGCTTTAACCAGGTTTCTGTTAACACACTATTATGAGATGCAAAGGAAAGGCTACAATTTAGTGAGCTTGCTACGCAAACCTCTTGCATTCTGATAGGAAAAAAGGAGGTTGGAAGTTAGTTTTTTGAAATTGGTACACTGGTTTGGCCCTGACTAGGAAATTCTACTCCCACGGGCCCCTTCTTATTTATCTAAGCCTCGAACTCTTTTACAACCATATTATCCGGTTAAAAGTCGCGCGAGCATATGTCTACAAAGAGCTCGTTAGGGACAGTTATCTTAAAAGATGAAATGTCTCTAGCATAAGAAAATTTAAGCTTTTCCACCTTTACACTATTACAATCGGCTTTAGTTTTGTCTTGTATATAAGACAATACATCAGAAGATGTTTGATCAGGGGAAAGCCGAGAAAAGAAAATTTGTTTCTTTAGTGGAACCACTGAAAGGAATTTTGGTGAAGCAGAAATTGTTTCTGCAAAACCAACTTGAGCCGGTTGTCCGGACTCAGTAGTCCCTTGTGGTGGTGATGCTACATTCTGAGAGATAGGTGGATCCGCTAATTGTGAATCCACTACGGACAAATCGGAATTCTTGCATGCATTCTGTTACAGATTGTTCGGATACCGAATCTTTTTTAGCTGCTGATCTTAGCAACATTTGAGTGTTTGCTGCAATCAGCTGCTGATCCACCGGAATGCTCTGTTGTTCTTTTGTTTTGGGTTGCGGGGTGTTCCCCTTTTGCTGCTTACCACCATCGGCCTGTTTGCGCTTAGGGGACTCTTCTAATAGCTTACGACTATTAAACTGCGAATCCAGCGCAGAGAGGAGATCATCAGCTCGTCGAAAACTATCTCTAGCAACTCCGAAACAGCTAATCAGCCCCATCAGGCCGCCTTTAGTTTGAACGATTTCATCTCATCTATTAGACTGGTCAGCCCTGATTACGAGGCTGCATTTTTTGCAGAAGCAGACTAAATTATTATTATTCATTTTATCTATTGAAACCACTGCACCAAGAAAACCAATTGAAATTTATAAGCGAGCAGTTATAAGTACCGCACGAGCGCAGAAACTGCACGCTTAAAGCTTTCAAAACAAAGAGAGCGAGAGAGCTGGAGCGTAAATTAGTTAAAGTGCATGAAAAAGCTAAAAACAGCACTACGACTTACGACGATCAACGCACAAAAGAGAAACGGCGGGGTTACAAGAAAAGAAAACACAGAACAGAAATTAAAACAATTTGTTAGTATTATTACACAAGTGCACAAAGATTTATAGTTCACTCGAGAAGCAAACGGAATTTAAATGTATGTTTGAATTAACTGGAAGAAAATGAAAATTGTTTTGATAACATGGGATGGGATAAAACCCACTGATGCTCACTGATACAACTTCCACCGCTCAATCTGCTTATATAAGGCTACGTATCCCATTTTTTATCGAAGTCTCTTGTGTAACGAACCGCTACACTCATTGATATAAATCAGGCTCGATGTTGTCTTGAGATACCAGCGCACGCGAAAAATATATCCGGCTCTGGCACTTCGGCTATGGGTGTGATGGTCTTGCTGATACCTCGGAATGCCTTCCCTAACAATACATAGATACTCGCGTGCTTCACCGAACTGAAACCGGGTTAGAGAGACGCACACATTAGATCATCACTTTATATTCCCTACTTTTCCATTTTGGCTGACTTCTCCTGGTCTTGCCCACCCTACCAATGGTCGCTCATATCCTCAGCACTTGACAGCCTGAGCGACCCCTTCATCAAGTGCTACCCTACATTACAAGACAACGCTAGCTGCGGCCACTTTTTCAACTTAGCAAAACATATAAAATTTTATTAACAGCTACGAATATAAACCATTACTTCAATTAAACCGTAAAAAGACATGCATAAAATAAATAAATAAATACAAACAATAAAATATATAAATAAATACAAACAATAAATATAAATATATGTTAAAATGTGACAAATAATGGGTGCATAAGACAATTTAAATAACTTGCTGGTTGATAAGAACAATGGTTAGCTGAGGCATGGAGATTATATCATTCGAGAGTTGCTTTGTAAATTTATTTATTTTATTTAACTAATTTTTCATCATTTTTTTTTTAATTCAATTTTTTTTCATTAACTTTATTTTTACCATTTAAATGAAATGAGGCATCACGTTATTCATAACCAGCTTTTAGTTCAACCTGAATTCAATCTTATTTACTTTATTTTTTTCTCTGAGTGTAGCAAGTTTTGTTTCTTTTTTTTTACATATTCGTTTTTTTTCTCTTTTAGGTTAACATTCTAGATTTTAATTGTTCGACTTTTCTTATGAGATTTTATATAGATTTTCTTTTTAACAAGAAAGGGAAGCTAACTTCGGGCGGAGCCGAAGTTGATATACCCTTGCAGAATATTCTGTATATTATATTTTCCAAAACTATTCATATGACGCATTCTTAATAAAAAATGCCAACTTCCTAACTTTAAATCGTTCAGTTATATGGCAGCTGTAGGATATAGTCGGCCGATCCTTATGAAATTTGGTAGGTCGAATTGATTGGCTAAAAATGAAACCCGTAGAAAATTCCCAACTTCCTAACTCAAAAAACACCAAAGTTATGGCATTTCCGATCAATCAGTTATAAGGCGGCTATGGGATATAGTCGGCCGATCCGGCTCGTTCCGACTTATATACTACCTGCAATAGAAAGACAACTTTTGGGAAAGTTTCAAGCAGATAGCTTTAAAACTGAGGGACTAGTTTGCGTAGAAACGGACGGACGGACGGACAGACGGACTGACAGACGGACCGACGGACATGGCTAGATCGACTCTCCTGGTGATGCTGATCAAGAATATATATACTTTATAGGGTCGGAAATGTCTCCATCACTGCGTTGCAAACTTTTGACTGAAATTATAATACCCTCTGCAAGGGTATAAAACTCACCACACTTATGTCCATCCACCGACGAAAGCGCTTTCCTCGTTGACGATGGCTAAATAAGGTTAATTAAGGAAAACATATACACAGAGACATACATTTTTCAACCAGGAGAAATTAGAAAAGCTGTTATGTACAGCCCGTGAGCATCTTCTGATGGCTTCAGCACTGCACTATCTGGGATATAACTAGGAATTAATCCCCAAACCACACTTTCACCGAACAAAATAAAATTAACCTTTCTTCTTCTCTCCTTTTGACGAACGAACACTTACTGCATAACTTAAACCGAATTTTAACTCTAAACTTCCCGCTTCTCCGTGGCGGGTACTCCGATTGACCTACCAGACCGGGATTTCGCCGGAACGCGAGGATTTTCTTGGCTTGAATGCTCTCTTTTTAACTCCCGGAGAATTGCTTTCAAAAATGCAGACCGTAGCCGCGACGTCGTATGCGCACTCCGAGCAAAGCGAAACTGGTAATTTCGATTCGATCGAACCTGGGTTTTGTTCGCCTCGATTAACCGGCTCGATGGTCGGTCGGCGCCAAGCTCTCTTTCCTGGCTTAATAAATTTGGGTGCTGACGCACCGGTTAACGAGGACAATTAAAGATAGAAATATAAATGGACACTTAGTTGCGCCCTTCCTTGTGCGCTGCTGCTCTGAATGGAAACGCTGGCGTGGAGGTTGCTCGCTGGTTATGTGGACTGCGCTGGCGCCCCTTGGTATCGATCGAACTCGCCTTTATTCTACTTTGTGGCCTTCGACCCGATTGGACCCAATTTCGCATTATAACCAGCTGCGAAATTGCTCTGTTTGAAGTTTCTTTGATAGACCTCTTGACCTTCCCTACACCTACACCTATTCTGATTTTTTTCAAATTGTTTCTTCATCACTTCTAACGCTTTACTGCGGACAAGTTCTAGAGAATCTTTCTTTGAGAATGCCAACGATCTATCTTCGAGCAAATTAAGAGCTCTTAGCAACTTATACGTGGCACCAGTTGAAATGAAATGCTGTCCAAAAACCATGTAGTAAGGCGAAGTCCCTAAATTCGAGTAAACTGCTGACCTGAGAGCTCAGCAAATTCTGCTTAGCTGCTCATCCCAATCCTTTTGGTCGCTACGCTCGTATGTCGCTACGCTTGCATGGCAGCAATCACTGATCGATTTACTTGATCTGGGATACGGACCCAAAAAGTCGACGTATAATTTCTGAAAAGGCATTGCAGACTCTGGAGCTTTTCCCATTGGTGGTTTTAATGTACAAATTGGAGCCTTAGTCATTTTACATGTCTCGTAAGCCTTAATATACTCCATCACGTCCTTCACCAGTCGTGGCCAATAGTAATACCTTCTTAGCCTTTCCAACGTTTTATGAATACCCCCATGTGAAGCTAAAGAATCATCATGTACATTCTTGAGGACGTCGGGCACCAGGCCAATAGGAATCCACAACTTCCAGCAAAAGTTATCATGAATCGGATCCCCAGACAAGTATTCCGTTTTTCTAAATATAAATTAAGTTTCTCGGCTAGATAGACATAGTCGGGATCGCAAAAGTGCTTGGATGATCAACCAATAATGCTATCTCTTCTTCATTGACCCGGGATAAGGCGTCAGGAACTACATTGAGCTTACCGCTTCTATGCTCAATTTTAAAGTTAAAACCCTGAAGTTTCAATGCCCACCGAGCAAGCCTAGAATTCTGATCTGTCTGCGACATTAGCCACTTGAGAGACGCGTGGTCCGTAATGACTGTGAAGTCATGACCCTCAACATATGCCCGAAACCGTTTTATGCTAATTATTGCAGCCAAACACTCTTTTTCGCTGACCGTGTATGACTTTTGCACTTTGCTCAATTTCTTCGAGACAAATGCTATAGGACATTCCTCGCCACTCTCCGATTTCTGCACTAACACCCCTTCTACTCCGGAGTTACTGGCATCCCAATGAATGTAAAATGGCTGGCTAAAATCTGGGCTACGCAGAACTGGGGCCGAACACAGCATTTCCTTTAATTTCTTAAATGCTTCCTCACCTTCAGGAGTCATTATAAATTTCTGCCTGGGCTTTAAAAGATCCGTCAAGGGTGCTGACACTGCTGCAAACTTACTGATGAATTTTCTGTTCCACCCGACCATTCCAAGAAATCTTCTCAATGATTTTAGCGTCCTGGGCAATGGAAAATCCGTCATTGTCGATATTTTATCTGGGTCCGTCCGCACTACTCCTTCTCCTACAATATGACCCAAATACCTAACACTTTTTACACAAAATTAGCTTTTCTCCACATGCAGATCTAAAGGGATTTGCCAATAGGCATCTTTGAGGTCGAGACTAGAAATGAAGTTAGCTTTGGGAAGACGACTAAGTATTGCATCTATTTGTGGTAAAGGATATGCATCCCTTCTTGTAACGGCGTTCACTTTTCTGTTATCGAGGCAAAGGCGCACCTTTCCTGGCTTCTGCACCAACACAACCAGCGAAGACCAAGGACTATCAGACTCCTCAATCACGCCGAGCTTAATCATTCGGTTAACTTCTTCGTAAAGCAACTTCTCTACAGCTGGTGAAACCGGAAAGTGCTTTTGTTTTAGGGGCTTGGCGTCTCCGACATCGATAGAGTGAGACAGAATGCTAGTTTTTCCTAGTCCCAAGTCCGCAAAAGAAGGAAATTTACCAACGACCGCTTGAAAATCGGCTTGTTAAGTACTAGACAAAACATAAGCATCACTGGTCAACTCATCGAAATTCATTTCGGGTGGCAAAAGCTCAAAAACGGTCCAGATGTCTATCCCTAAATACAAATCCTGGCTCAATGAGGGAATAATATATAATTCTAACTCTTTTACCTTTCCCTCATACTGAACTGTTGTCTTAAAACGTCCTATGACTTTTTGCTTTTGACCGTCGCCTGTATTTGCTGTGGTTGCCACTCTCTTAAACGGTACTCTCTGTCTGAGAATTTGTTGGACCAAACTCCCTCCCACGGCACTCATGGATGCACCTGTATCGAAAAGACCAAGTACAACTCTATCTAAAATCCGAATCTCAGTGTACGGGCGTCTATCCTGATTCTTATATCTAATAGCATTAATAGCTTTGGCCGCTTGCCAAACATCTCTAATTCTTCTCGCATTCCGAGAGATAGTTCTAACTGGGTTTGCTGTAAAATTTGATGATGATTTATTTTTCATTAGCTGTGACCAAAAGGTTGCGCTTAAAGTTACTGGCCGGCCTTTCTCGGAGAACACACGGCTGTTGCCGGGGTCATGTGTTCAACCTCGGGTTTTTTTGACACCTTTGGCAAACATCCTTATAGGTATCAGCAAGGCCGCACCCAAAGCAGAATACTCTTTTTTTCATCTTGCATTGCTGATACCGATCACCCTCTTGCTTACAATTCCAGCACACCAACCCGAAAGCCTCTACTTGTGGTACCTGATTCGCTTCAGAAAACTCCGAAGCGTCCTCACAATCTTGTACTAACACAGATACTTGCGTCCGATAAGGAGCTTCACGTCCTCAAGATACTGTTTGTGTAAAGCTTCAGTAAGCAAATCCCACCTAAAGCTATCCGAAGTTTTATGAAAGCGCCAATAAAATTCGCGAGCCTTTCCCTCGAACAGTACACTGGCGTTGCCGCATAGCAAGTCAAACCTTGAATTAAGCGTTATATAGAAATTTATCCACACTTAACCCTTCTTTATCTCCATTGAACCGCAACTTCCAACTACTAATGATCTGTCCGACCTTATCGGGACGACTGCTCAAATCAGAGCTTGTAAAAGCTGAAATGGGCCTGTTCGGCATTTCAATCTCCCCCATATCCAAAGGAGCTCTGAAATTATGGACTGCTTCTTGTCTTGACGGCTCTTGAATATGGGCATATGAAGTTGCCTGAATTAATGCAATGAATTAATGAATGCAATCCGATTGGATTAGCAGTTCATTTTCCATCGCTTTCAACTGCTGCGCCACAATGATACCGATAGCCTCAGAGTCCGCTGCACTGGTTGCTTGTTTACTAGTTGATCCTTTTTGCTTTCTGCTTTCTCCTTTGGGATGGCAACCAGGTCAACTGCTCTTAGCCTTTACTTAAATTTTTAAACAATCTTTGTGGAACTCCTGACCGAATTTGGCACGGGCTACTTGGTCCGCCGGCAACAATTTGTCGCAAATCACGCATTTTGACTCAGCGACCTTTTTTTTTAATTACCAAAAGGAAGTAAAAATATGGTGATTCTTCGCGTTACACCGATCGAGATACACCAAAAATGCAGCTACAAAAGTTTAAAACGACTCGAACCAAAATACCAGGAACGGTATGACTGACTGCAATTTAAGATATAAATTCCAAGATATAAATATATGAAAATTTATCCAAGTTTCGATCCACCAGATCTACGTAGTTCGAACAAGTTTGATCGAACCGATAGCTTGAGCTTAACTTGGACTTAAAAAAGTTGATTCTTTTTTTTCTTTAGGTTGAATGCTCTTTAAGTTTAACAGTTTAATAAATGATTTCTGATCTGAAATTGTTCACTAGATACGATAAATAAAGGTGAAGATAAATATATAAAAGCGATAAAAACAAATAAAGAAAATCAATATCAAAAGTCTGGCCAGCAAGCATAGCTAATTGCTTGCAATAATAATGCACTTTTATACAACCAAAAGGTTTCGATCAGCACAAAAGGGAATTGGAAAAAATTTGGCGAGCATTGCTTATCGCTAATCAGCAGCGCGAAGAGTCCGCCGTGGTCAGACAAAATTTGTTTCTGTCTGCGGTCCATGCGGCTGACACTTCTACTCTTCCGTTTATGTTGGGCATATGTCTTCCGCTATTATCCGTGGCCTGAGTGTCTCTTTTGAAAGATCAAAGCTCAGTGTATCCTATGCGAATATTAACCGGAAACTATGTCCCATCTATGAAAATGGTTGTGCGCCTTTGTTAACTTCAAATCTAATTCCTCTTCTTTTAAACTTCTGTTCCGTTTTCCTATGCGTCCGAACAACTCCAACATATGTTTTTCTAAAAGCTGGGGCAACCTTGGGTAAATGACTGAACGTAAACACTGACTGGTATTAGTCCACCCCCTGACTGATGGAAAATTTTGAACAGCGATTATGTAATATGTGTGTGTGTGAGTCACTTATAATCCGATATGTGGCCAACACGTTAGGGCGCCAATCTTTTTATTCTTATTTATTATTTTATAATTCATAACTGTATGTAACGAATCGCTACACTCATTGATATAAACCAGGCTAGATGTTGTCTCGAGATACCAGCGCACGCGAAAAATATATCCGGCTCTGGCTCTTCGGCTATGTGTGTGATGGTCTTGCTGATACCTCGGAATGCCTTCCCTAACAATACATAGATACTCGCGTGCTTCACCAAACTGAAACCGGGTTAGAGAGACACACACATTAGATCATCACTTTATATTCCCTACTTTTCCATTTCGGCTGACTTCTCCTGGTCTTGCCCACCCTACCAATGGTCGCTCATATCCTCAGCGCTTGACAGCCTGAGCGACCCCTTCATCAAGTGCTACTCTACATTACAAGACAACGCTAGTTGCGGCCACTTTTTCAACTTAGCAAACATATAGAATTTTATTAACAGCTACGAATATAAACCATTACTTCAATTAAACCGTAAAAAGACATGCATAAAATAAATAAATAAATACAAACAAAAAATATATATATATGTTAAAATGTGACAAGTAATGGGTGCATAAGACAATTTAAAAAACTTGCTGGTTGATAAGAACAATGGTTAGCTGAGGCATGGGGATTATATCATTCGAGAGTTGCTTTGTAAATCTTCATATTTCATTTAACTAATTATACCCGATACTCGTAGAGTAAAAGGGTATATTGTATTCGTGCAAAAGTATGTTACAGGTAGAAGCGTTTCCGACCATATAAAGTATATATATTCTTGTTCAGGATCACTAGTCGAGTCGATCTAGCCATGTCCGTCTGTCCGTCTCTCCGTCTGTCTGTCTGTCCGTATGAACGCTGAGATCTCGGAAACTATAAAAGATAGAAGATTGGCATTTTGCATGTAGATTTTAGGAGTTCCTACGCAGCGCAAGTTTGTTTCAAAATGGTGCCACGCCCCCTCTGACGCCCACAAGCCACAAGCTGTGGCCACAATTTTGATGCTATTATAAAAAATTTAATTGATATGTATTTGTTTCGTCAATACCTATCGATTGGCCTAATAAAAGTTTGCCACGCCCACTCTAACGCCCAAAACCCCATTAAACGCTTAAGCGCCTACATTTCCGCCTTTCATGGCCCGTGGTACCAATGTCTTGGGGTAGATGGCGCAAAACATACAAGAAGGCATATTTATATTAAGTTGTTTAGCTGAGTAACGGGTATCTAATAGTCGAGGCACTCGACTATAGCGTTCTCTCTTGTTTTTCATCATTTTTTTTTTGTTTTTAATACAATTTTGACTTTAACTTTATTTTTACCATTTAAACGAAAAGAGGCATCACGTTATTCATAACCAGCTTTTAGTTCAACCTGAATTCAATCTAATTTACTTTATTTTTTTCGCTGAGTGTAGCAAGTTTTGTTTCTTTTCTTCTCCATATTCGTTTTTTCTCTTTTAGGTTAACATTCTAGATTTTAATTTTTCGACTTTTCTTATGAGATTTTATATAGATTTTCTTTTTAACAAGAAAGGAAAGCTAACTTCGGGCGGAGCCGAAGTTGATATACCCTTGCAGAATATCTGTATATTATATTTCCAAAACTATTCATATGATGCATTCTTAATAAAAAAATGCCAACTTCCTAACTTTAAATCGTTCAGTTATATGGCAGCTGTAGGATATAGTCGGCCGATCCTTATGAAATTTGGTAGGTCGAATTGATTGGCTAAAAATGAAACCCGTAGAAAATTCCCAACTTCCTAACTCAAAAAACACCAAAGTAATGGCATTTCCGATCAATCAGTTATATGGCGGCTAAAGGATATAGTCGGCCGATCCGGCTCGTTCCGACTTATATACTACCTGCAATAGAAAGACAACTTTTGGGAAAGTTTCAAGCAGATAGCTTTAAAATTGAGGGACCAGTTTGCGTAGAAACGGACGGACGGACGGACAGACGGACGGACAGACGGACAGACCGACGGACATGGCTAGATCGACTCTCCTGGTGATGCTGATCAAGAATATATATACTTTATAGGGTCGGAAATGTCTCCATCACTGCGTTGCAAACTTTTGACTGAAATTATAATACCCTCTGCAAGGGTATAAAACTCACCATTTTTCTACCAGGAGAAATTAGAAAAGCTGTTATGTACAGCCCGTGAGCATCTTCTGATGGCTTCAGCACTGCACTATCTGGGATATAACTAGGAATTAATCCCCAAACCACACTTTCACCGAACAAAATAAAATTAACCTTTCTTCTTCTCTCCTTTTGACGAACGAACACTTATTGCATAACTTAAACCGAATTTTAACCCTAAGCTTCCCGCTTCTCCGTGGAGGGTACTCCGATTGACCTACCAGACCGGGATTTCGCCGGAACGCGAGGATTTTCTTGGCTTGAATGCTCTCTTTTTAACTCCCGGAGAATTACTTTCAAAAATTGATCGAACCTAGGTTTTGTTCGCCTCGATTAATCGGCTCGATGGTCGGTCGGCGCCTAGCTCACTTTCACAATTAAAGATAGAAATATAAATGGACACTTAGTTGCGCCCTTCCTTGTGCGCTGCTGCTCTGAATGGAAACGCTGGCGTGGAGGTTGCTCGCTGGTTATGTGGACTGCGCTGGCACCCGTTGGTCTCGATCGAACTCGCCTTTATTCTACTTTGTGGCCTTCGAACATCATCCAACGATTGCCTATAAAACCCCCAAAAAGAATCACACATCTGCCTATAAACTCACTTTTTTTTTCTCCTCACCCTTTTTATGCGGCTCAAAGCCAAATTGCTTTACTCCTTCCCTTTGGCACCAATGTAAGATCACTCTTGTATACTATTCGAGCTTTAATTGATCACTGCTAATTATGACTTCACTCTGCTGCTGCCAAAACGGAAAAAGAACGAACACGCCGAATTCAGGGTTAAAGCGGAGACAGTTGATACTTGCCACTGTTGCTCTCTCGTAGCTATCCTACCGATATCTCCTATTCTCATCTTAACTCTAGTGGCAACGCAGTACCCTCTCTCACAACGTACAACAGATGGCGCTAGAAAAGTATCTTTGTGGCGGTCCAGATTAAGAGCCCGCACAGCGGACGAAAGTAGTACCAAAACAAAATCCTAAATTGAAAAGACTAGGCTGGTCACACTCTCTCCCACGATAAAGCTTTAAAGACAAACGTGTGACTCTGTAAATTATTAATCTATAAATTCAAACTAATAAAACTTCATATATCAAATTATAGTAACCAACTTGTGTTACCATAGTGGTGACCCCGAACTTGAACAGACTGCAAATACTCTTTAAGAGCGCTAAAAAAAAGGCAAAATTAAGATTTGCACAAAACTTCTGGCTTTCAGCCACACACACACACACAAAGCTGAAGCGACGCAACTAATACATTAAAAAGTGTATGCCCGCCGTACCCCGATACAACCTGCGCTCGCTAGTTCCTAGAAGGTTAATCTTTGACAACGACGCAACCCTCAACATGACCGACGAGTCGCAACAACTGCTGGATACGATCAGAGATCTACAAGCCCAAGTCGAGGCATTGCAGGTTAATTCTTCTTCAGCGCAGACGGCTAACACGGCTCCAACGGCACGAGCAACAATTTGACTCCCGAAATTCGCCCAAGTGGAACGATCATTTCGTCTGCACGGCGTCAATAACGATGACGACAAATTTGACTACATCACCGTAAATTTGGATCCAGAAGATGTTGTGACAGTTGAGGATTTAGTTACTCACCCGCCAGCGGCTAACAAGTATGATACTCTAAAGTCCCGATTGCTCGATAAGCTTGCAGAGTCAACCGAATCTAAGCTACGCCGTCTACTTCAAGGAGGAGGAACTGCTGGTCTGAAGCCTTCGCAAATTCTGGCTCATATGCGACGTCTGGCTCCTGAGTCAAGCAGCGAGTCAATAATCCGCACACTGTTCCTCGCCGAGATGCCCCAGAACATTCGCCCTATTTTATCGATATGGGAGAAAACGATCTCGAGAAAATTGCAAAAGTAGCTGACAAAATGCTAGAAACTATGGGCTCTGTCAGCTCCTTTGCGATCGACTTGAGCAACGTAGCAACGTAGCACTACGGTGAATGCGGTGACGCCGCAATTCACACCGCAGATTCCTCATAGACTCGGGTTCTGTGGTCTCAGTCATGCCAGGCTCACGAGCTAAGCAAAACGTCAAACAAAGCGATCTCACATTGTATGCAGCAAATGGAACTGTCATCCACACCTACGGCAGCGTACTGGTTGACCTCAACTTTGGACTTCGCCGTTCTTTCATGTGGCCTTTCATCGTAGCTGACACCGAGTTAGCTATCATAGGCGCCGATTTCTTATCCCATTTCAACTGCTCGTGGACGTTAAAGGCAAAAAACTAATTGATGCAAACACCAACTTGTCGAGCCCGGCTTTGCTTTCGAACGCGAAACATTACTCTGTGTCGACCATTAATGGTAAATATGGATTTCAAAGCCTACTGCAGGAATTCGTGGACCAGCTCATAGGACAAGCCACCGGCACGATGTAAAACACTACATAGAAACCACAGGAAGTCCAATATCCGATCGCCCACGCCGTCTGTCTGGTGAGAAACTAATCGCCCTTCCAAGAGCCAATGGTCAAGCCCATTAAATATGGTCAGCAAAAAGGATGGTGGTTGGCGTTCTTACGGGGACTATCGCAAGCTCAATGCTATAACGGTACCTGAATGTTATCCAATTGCTCACATTCACGACTTCTCGGAGCAGCTACACGGGAAAAAAATATTTTCTACACTTGATCTGGTGAAGGCGTACTATCAGATTCCAATGGCTGAGTGTGATATCCCTAAAACCGCCGTTTGCACTCCGTTTGGACTTATCGAATTCCTCTATATGCCGTTTGGTCTAAAGAATGCTACGCAAACCTTCCTAAGGATTTATCGACAATATTTTTCGTGGCGTTGATTTCGTTTATTGCTATATAGAAGATATCCTGATCATGTCCAAAACACCTGAGGAACACGAGAAGCATCTTCGGGCCGTCTTGGAGATCCTTCGTAGCCATGGACTCAGCATCAACCCTAGCAAGTGTCAGCTGGCCCAGGCCGAGGTGCAGTTTCTGAGCTACATCATCAATGAGCACGGAATCAAACCTCCAAGTCATCGTGTAAAAGCTGTTCAAAACTATGTGAGGCCCTATGTCCAGGCACCTCTTTCACAGCTCCTGAGGAACGTCAGGAATAACGACCAGTGCCAGGTCGAATGGACTCCAAATCGTATCGCCGCCTATGAGGCATGCAAAAAAAGTGTCACAGAAGTGGTACTGCTGGGTCATCCGAGTCCAACTGCACAACTGGTCCTGGTATGTGATGATTCTGATGTCGCGATAGGTGCTGCACTAGAACAGGTAATCGACGACCATAAGCGACCACTTGGTTTTTTCTCAAAGAAACTCTCGGACACTGAGAAAAACTACAGCACTTACGATCAGGAATTGCTCTCGATTTATAAAGCCATAAAATAATTCAAGCATTGCCTTAGGGTCGCATATTTTGCATCAAAACGGACCACAAGACTCCCGTTTACGCTTTTAGGCAACGGCCTAAAAAGGCGTCACCAAGGCAACTCCGTCATCTGGGCTACATTTCGCAGTTTACGACCGAAATCGTTCACGTCAAAGGAGCTGAAAACACTGTCGCAGATGCTTTCTCTAGGCTCTGTGCAATCAACATGCCAGTGTCGGTCACTCTACAGGAAATCGAGGAAGCACAGTCAGTTGATTCCGAACTGCCGAACTTACTGCAAGGGAGCACTTCTCTTCGACTGCAAAAAATCCGTTACGATGACAATGTTATGCTGTATTGTGACATTTCAACGAACACCGTTCGGCCGTACGTACCCACTACTCTTCGCAACAAAATTTTCTCTTTTTTCCATAGCCTTTCGCATCCGAGCGGAAGATCGACGCTGCAACAAATAAAGCAAAAATTTGTATGGCCGGCAATGCGGAAAAATATTATTGAATGGAGCAGGGCCTGCCTGCTATGCCAACGTGCTAAAATCAACCGGCACAATCATCAGACTCCACAGAAGATCATAGTTCCCAACGACAGATTCAATGACGTGCATCTGGACATCGTCATCATGTCGTTTCATCAAGACTTTCGGTACTGTCTCACCATGATAGACAGATTCACCCGTTGGCCCGAAGCTATTCCTCTCACAAACATCACTGCCGAGACGGGGGCCAACGCTTTTTGGTCACAATGGGTTGCGCGTTTTGGAACACCTAAAACCATAACGACCGATCAAGGCACTCAGTTTGAGTCTGCGCTCTTCAAGGAACTGGCTCAACTTATGGGAAGTGAACACATCCATACGACTGCGTATCACCCACAGTCAAACGGCATGGTCGAAAGGTGGCACAGGTCTTTTAAGCCTGCGATGATGTGTCACCCAAACACTCCTTGGCCAGAACTGCTACCTGTCGTCTTGCTAGGACTTCGAACGTGCTTTAAGGAGGATTTCAACTCATCGGCTGCCGAGATGCTCTACGGTACGTCGGTACGCTTGCCAAACGAATTCTTCGAAGACATAGATGCAAGCCCAGATTCTGCTACTTTTATTAGTAGCTTTCGCGAACATATGCGAAAAATACGTCCAACTCCAGCTGCACACCATTGTCATAAAGGAATAGACAAATGCTCGCACGTATTCATTCGCACCGATGCCGTCAAACAGCCTTTGGCCCATTTGAAGTTGTACATCGCAATAATGACCGAGTATTTCATTCATTCATTTCATTCTTAGAAGCGATGTTCAACTGGACTTCCAACCTGGAAGCAATGGGAAACCACGAACCTACGAGAAGCGAAGAGTCCAATTCATAACATCGTGACGTCGTCACTAGGGAGCGAGTACTGTGGCGGTCCAGATTAAGAGCCCGCACAGCGGACGGAAGCAGTACCAAAACAAAATCCTAAATTGAAATGACTAGGCTGGTCACACTCTCTCGACCAGGATAAAGCTTCAAAGACAAACGTGTGACTCTGTAAATTATTAATCTATAAATTCAAACTAATAAAACTTCATATATCAAATTATAGTAACCAACTTGTGTTACCATATCTTTTTCCGAGCAAACGCTACACTTGTTTACTCGTCCACAGACCACGGTTTTACCGTTAGACCTTTCACCTTTTGCCGACGGTAGAGTCCAATGTTCGTGATGCCCTGTTTTTTCCTTTTGCACTAAGCACGTCGAATCTATATCCTTGTAAGTCCTTGAAGCTGCTTCGTGAGTTCCACAGCTCCGATTCTGCTTTCCTCTTGAATTTCTCTAATATCGATAACTTGAAGAAGCGCAGCGTTGCCATCCGTTGGTAGCGATGTTCTGTGGTGTGACCCTCACAATGCTGATATTTCTATCACTACCCCACTGTTGCTGTTCGTAGGGGCACATTTAAAAAAAACTATCAATACCAGTAGCATTTTGTTTCCGTGTTTTGACCATGGCAATGGACCGACAAAGTCTGAAAATATTGTTGCCAGTGGTTCCTCTGTTCTCTGAGTTAGCATTGTGTCGGCTCTCTGATTCGGCTTGTACTTCAGCCAAACTTCGCAATTGCATAGTCCTGGCTAGTAGTACCAGGCTGCCAACCGTGCTACAGGACTTCTTCAATATGCCCAGATGATGGGGAGACACGATTTTCTTGTAGCAAGGTTTTCTTTAGTCCTTGTGAAACGCATAATTGACACAATATCTTTACTGCCCGCTTTGCGTGGGATGTGCCTATATAGTAATTTGTAGTAGTCAGGGTATTTTTGTGGTTGGGTTTGTATTTACTCGTACATACTCCTGACCCTACTGCAGTTATCGAACGGTTCTGCCGATGTATCTTTCATACCCTAAAGGTCTCTGGCAAAGGTTGTCTTGATAGAGCCACCACGTTTAGCTGTCCCTCCCTGTACGAAATCTCGAAGTCGTTCTGCTGTAACTTCAGGGCCCAACTTGCTATCCTGCCAGAAGGGCCTAACCACTTTAATGTCATGTGGTCCGTTACCACTTTAAAATGGTATCCTCCTCAGAACGACTTCAGCTTCCTGATCCACACGATTGCCAATCATTCTTTTTCTGTTGTGGAGTAATTTTTCTCTGCGCCGATATATAGTTGGCACACTGTCCCTCGAGGCTTCATTGCTCCTGATGCCATTTTAAGGTGAAGTGGCATATTGTGTTTTTTATCGCATTTAAAACACACGTAATGTACCTATTTGTAAAAGTCGCATAAAAAAGGATCCTTTCTGGAGGTCTACCCTGATTTTCCACTGTTCATGTATCTTTAGTCATGTATTATTTACCAAGCTAGCTTCCTATGTGCATGTAGTATTTCTGAGGTGCTTCCAAGTGATTGTTCATAAAGACCCCTGTTGTTTTTCTATAAGCATTTTGACCAGCACCGGATCCGAAGTTCTCACGACTATAAGATCCCCATCACTCAGCATACTAATTAAAATGTATCAAGCAGCATCCTTGCGCATCGCTAACAGTTTTTTTGGCTCTTTTCCGCTCTTTCAACATACATTTAATATATCCTATAACTACTAAGGTAATGGTACGGCTTAGAAACTGGAGCGAGGGTTCAGCTTTGCCACTAAAATCGGGATGAGAATGGGAGGTATCGGTAGGATAGCCGCGAACTGTCTCCGCTTTAACCTTGACTTCGACATGTGGTTACCGCCACTTTTCAGGCGTTCCTGATTGAACAGTGATAAAGATTCGAAAGTACACGCGCGTGTCCATACACAGTGCCAAAGGAAAGGAGAATATTTTCTAATTGGCGTTGAGCCGTATCCAAAGGGCACAGCTTGGTGGTGTTCGAAGGTCCCAAAGAATAGAGAGGGCGAATCTAACCAAAACGAACGTCCGCATGCGCAATCCACGCATCGAACATCTTGGGAGCAAGCCAATTTCAACGCTAACGTTTCGGCGAATTAAAGTAGCAGCGCACAAGGAAGGGTGTAATTATATGCCCCATTTTCGTCACATGATAGCTATATCTCTATAACTTATGCCCCGGCCCAAAATTATATTCGGCTAATCCAACAAAGAAAATCAGGGGACAACCTACAATCGAAACTTTCATTTGAATAGAAAAGACCCAGGTTCAATCGAGCAGATTTGTTAGTTTCGCTTTGTTCTAAGTGCGTATACGACGTCGCCGCTACGATCTTCGTTTTAAAAGTTATTTCGGCAGTTAAAAAGATATATAATCGCGATCTGGGACTCGACCGGCGGTAGCCGCCACAGAGAAGCGGGAAAATTACTGTTAGAGTTCGTAATAAGTTTTATTTGCCAAAAAGAAAAGAAGCAAAAGCTTTTTTTTTATACTTTATTCTTATTTATTGGATCTTCTCTATTACATAAGAGACTAACAATAAGTTTTCAAATCTTAATCTATAATACGTTAATTTATGTTATTGAAGAGGGATGGGAAATCATTCCGCTGTAGACGGGAATGATAGCTTAGCCGGTTGAGTTGTCTGGCTAGCAGGTTTGGGTGATATGATAATCTGGCTTCATATTTAATTTTTCTGGAAACAATTTCTTCTTTTACGGGATTTATATCCAGGTCTCTCTGGATGTTTGCGTTGCGGATGTAACAGGGGGCTCCAGTTATTGTTGGTAGGGTCTTTGATTGTACTCTTTGAATAATTTCTATATTGCTGCGGCTTGCGTTTCCCCAGAGCTCGGAACCGTAGGCTCAGATCGGCTTTAAGCACGAGTTATACAGTAGTACTTTATATTAGAGTGGAAGGGGGCAGCGGTATTTCATGAGCCAGTGAAGGTTTTTAGTTTTTAGTTTTAAATGGGTCTTCTTTGCTTCTATATGCTTTCTCCAGGTAAGCCTCCTCTCTAAGTGTATGCCGAGATAGGTGACTTCGTCTGCTCTTGGAACCGGCTTGTTGTTTAGCGCCAGTGGTGGGCATTTCGACAAGTTTAGTGTAAATGTAATGTGCTTACACTTTTGCTCGTTGACTTTGATACGCCAGTCTGCGAGCCATTTTTCTACAGCTACCAGGTGTTCTTTTAAATGGGCTGTTGCTGTTTTTGGGCATTTCGAGCGGCTGACAATGGCAGTGTCGTCAGCAAAGGTTGAGATGAGGGTCTGGCGGCTTGTTGGAATGTCTGCCGTGTAAAGGATGTCCAAGCACACTTCCTTGGGGTACTCCAGCTTCGATGTTACGGATGGTTGAAGTAAAGGTTTTACATCTCACGGTGAAAACTCTGTTTCTGAGGTATGACTCAAGCAACATGTGGGTGTTTTCCGGTAGGAGGGTTTTGATTTTGTATACCAGACCGTCGATCTAGACGCGATCAAATGCTTGTAATACGCCCAGAAATAAGGCACTGCAATATTGCTTGTGTTCGAAAGCCGTGCGAATTTCAGATGTTAAGCGGTTTACTTGTTCGATAGTTCAATGCTTTTCCCTAAATCCGAATTGGTGCAGAGGGATCGTTCTGTTGTTTTGAAGATGTGTTACTAGATGAACAAGAAGCAGTTTTTCAAATAGCTTTGATAGACATGGGAGCAGACTGATGGGCCGGTACGAGGAAGGCTGGGATTTGTATTTTCCTGGCTTCGGGATCATTGTAATGACAGACTTTTTCCATTGGTCAGGAAAGTAGCCCCATTTCAATATTGAGTTAAATATAAATGCGATGCATCTGACTGCGCATGCAGGTAATTCAATTATCATTTTTGGAGAAATAAAATCGTGACCAGGAGCTTTCTTTGGGTTTATATGTTTTTTAATAGCCTTAAGTATTGTGCTGGTTTCAAGGGTAACTGGGGAGAACGGCGACGCTAGCGAGACATTCGGTAGAGTGAATTGGTTGGATGGCGGGTGAGGCTTGAAGACGTTTTCCAAGTGATGGGCAAAGGTGTTAGCTCTTTCTTCGTCACTGCCCGCCCAGTCACCTGTTTGTGATCGAATTGGCCAATCGGGATGTTTGGGTGAGCTCTCCATAGTGGGAATTTATTACCCGTTGGGGATAGTTTCCCAATGTAGGCCCGTTGGGCCTGGTTCTTTTCGGTAGAGAGGGCCTTCGACAATTTTTGAGATGCTTCATTAAGTCTTTTCTTAGTAGCTGGGGACCGATGAGTCTGCCAGTCTCTGCGAAGTCTACGTTTTTCAAGTAGGAGAGACTCGATCTGGATACTTGAGCGTCCAGTTCTTAGCGGGTTTGTGGATGAGGGTTCTGGCGTAGAATGTTTGGCGGCAGATGACATTACGTCCATGAGGTGTTTAAGCGACTTATCAATGTCAAGCGTATTAGCAGGAGTGATGATAGCGTTGTATAATTGGCGGCCTTTTGGGTTGATAAGACGAGATCCCCAGTGGGGATGCTTTGCGTTATAATCACCGGCAGCTATAAAGCAGCGTCCTAGTGATTTGTAGAAATTCATAAACTCATTTTCTGCAATACTGAAGCGTGGGGGGCAATTTATAGCGGATAGGTTTATACGTAGGGATGTGGCCTGCAGGTAGTTAGTAGCGAATGTCTCCAAGGGATGATGTTTCATGCGAAGGCTCTGGTTTCGCAGTAGTTCTTGAAGGGAACTTTGAATCGTCATCATGACGTTTGCAAGAGTAGCTAGTGTATATTCTAGACCGCTAAGTGTTTGTGGGGGAAGAGTTTGGTTTTGCTGCGTAGAAGGTTGAGTTGTTGTTTGGCCATTTTGGCTTAAGAGCGGAAAATCATTTAGGTTTGGTATGGGTGGCTGTGGACGCAATGCTGCAGGCTGGGCGGTAGATGTTTGTGAGATTCCAGGGTAGCGGAGTGCGTTGGCAAAGGAGACACCAGGAGTGGTTGATGGGGTGAAGATGTTTGGTTGGGCAGAGTGTTGAGCGGCGAATGGATTACTGCGTCTCTGATTTAGGCGGCTCTTGAGTTCTTTGTAGACGGGACAGCCCCGGTAGTTGGCAGTATGATTTCCCCACAGTTACTGCATTTCCTCAGAGTAGGGTCTTCTTTGTTTCCCAGGCATGCTTCAATGCAATGCAAATCTCCACAGGCGACACAAACTGGTCGCAGGGTGCAGTAGGTTCTTGTATGCCCGAACTCCTGGCAGTTTGTACACTGTACGGGGCCGTTCCGCTTATGCGGTTCCTCTACGGTGATTCTTCGGTGAAGGAGATATTGCAGATTGTAAATAGGATTCACTGCATTTTTTTTAGAGGTTTCGTCTCTAGGGCTAGTTCAATCTTAAACAGTGGTTGAGGAATTTTATCCCTGTTTACTATGTTCCAGATGTGCTTAACGTCGAAGCCTTTTTCCGTGAGGCCTTCAGCTATTTCTGCTACCGCAACAGTCGATTCTATACCTTTAAGTACAACAACCAACTAAAAAGTAAGAAAGGGGTACATTCTTACTTTTTAGTTGGTAAGTGTAGTAATTTATAAGCTCATTGTCGAGATATCTTGTTACAGAACGGAAGTTGTCTTCGTTGTTAACCTGGAGTTTTGCTTCTAATATGTTTCCTCTTTTTAGGGTGTTGATATAGAAGTGGTTAGGCCCGATTACTTGTTTAAGCTTATTGATCAGATCGACACTGTTGTGTTTCCTAATATATATTGGCGGTGGCTTTACAGCTTTCATGACTTGAGGCGCCTTGTCTTCTTCGGTCTCGCCAAGTATGGCAAATCTGTTTTCGGATGTTCGTGTGTTGCCAAAAGTTTTCGGTACTTTTGGGAAATTTGAGTTTACGTTTTTTTGTGGACTAAGCTTTCTTTTTATTTGTACAAGTTAACACAAAACAAATTCGCAACCAAAGTTGGCCACGCCCATCCGGTATTGCACCCCAAAAAGTGCTGACTGCAGCGTCTGAACCACTTCCCGCTGCAGCGACGACAACGACAAAGCTCCGACGTTGGCAGAGGCAGCGTCAAAGTTATTGGGTATAAATATGGCAATTTCTGTAAACATAATTTAGTTCCAATTTTTGTGCAAATAAATACGGACACTCGTGAGAGCACCCCATAGGTTGCCCGGGTTCCACCGATACGAAAAATAAGTCGCGACTCCAAAAATCACCTGCAAGTGCACCCCATAGACTGCCCTGGTAACACCGGAAAAAGGCGCACCAAAGAAAAGAACTCACTTACATCAGACTGCAGGCGATCGCCGTAGACAACTGGACGGGAGTGTCAGGAAAAGGTACACCAGTAGCAAGGAGCAAAAAGGACTACTACCAACTGACCGGTTCAGGATGTATTTTATTTTACTGTAAGCTAAACTTTTAATTACAAACCACAAACCAAATAAGAAATCACAAAAGTGAAACATACCTAAAAGAAATCTTTTTAAACAAAAGCTAAAACAAAGGCAAAAAAACAACAAAAGCAACAACAAAGCAAAGAAACACACAAAACAAATAATATCTAAAATCTAAAAAATTATTAATTTAAGAATTTATATTTTACATACAACCCTACACAACTCTACACATACAAAAAATATTTTATTACAATGGCTAATCCTAATAATCTGATCAGGCCCGCGATGCTACCCAATAGTGGGGTACAAGCCCCTGAAATAAACCAAGTCCCAGCAAACTTAGTTAATATGCAAGCCCAAATACAAGAAATAGTAGAGAGAATTCTAAATCAAAAATTAAATCCAGATTCAGTGCCTCTACTCGATCAAACCTATACTGCTAATGCAAATAATATGAATGAATTTGACACAGTCCCAGACATAGTAAAAAGCCTCAGGAAATTTTCTGACCAAGCAGGAGAATTGAGCTCTTGGAGACAGAGCGTAGAGAGAATAATAAAAATATATTCATTAACAGAAGGATCCCCCAGGTACTATTCAATTTTAAATGTTATTAGAAACAAAATAGTAGGTAATGCAGACTCAGTTCTAGAATCATATAACACACCACTAAACTGGACAGCAATCTCCAAATGTTTAACAGCCCACTACGGTGATAAGCGAGACGTTACGACATTAGAATATCAGATGACTTCGTTAGTACAGGGTAATCAAACCACAGCAGATTTCTACCAACAGGTCTATACTCACTTATCACTCATCTTGAACAAAATTTCATGCATGGAAATGGGAAGAGAATCAATCGATCTTTTTGCCAAATCTTACAGAGACAAGGCGCTTGATACTTTTATTAGAGGTCTTAACGGCGACTTGCCTAGACTGCTAGGTACCAAAGAGCCGGCAGATCTTCCATCTGCACTTCAACTTTGCGAAAGACTAGAAAATCAAAATTTCAGAACCAATTACGCCAATAATAATCAAAACAATTCAAGAAAATTTGAAGGCCCTACTAGAGGACCTGCCTTACCAAAAAAATTCGCACAGCAACCATTCAACGCAGCTAGACAACCATTTATCCCACATTTAGCTCACGTTCCACAGACCCCGAAAATGACACCCTATTTTCCACAGCAGCAAATGCAATTCAGTGGACATCAACAACAATATTCTGCTTACCCAGCAATACAACCACCACGTCCATTGGCTCCAAAAACCTCTGCCTAAGCCAGAGCCTATGGATATAGATAAAAGTTTACAGACAAGACAAATAAATTATATGAACAGACCAAATAATGGAATGCAGGAAAACGACCACCACCTCAAATGACATTCAGACTGCTAGATTAAAGACAGAGAAATTTTCACATAAACACTGAACAAGAACAAACATTAGAAAATACCGACCAATTAACGGAAACTGACGAGCCAGCAGCCGAATACTATGCGGAAATTCCAGATTTCGAACAAGAAACAGAGGAAACCGAATATACTGGCCTTTATTTTTTAGAGTAAAATCCTCTTCATTACCTTACTTTCAATGTAAAACCGGTGATGGAGAGATGATCAAAATTTTAATAGACACCGGCTCTAATAAAAATTATATCCAACCGCGATTGGTAAAAAAACCAATCGAAAATAATAAATCTTTTTATGTAAGCTCCGTAGCCGGAGATATCCATATCACCCACCACACAATTGCCAACCCATTTGACTTAAAAGACACATTTGTTAAATTCTTTTTACTACCCTCATTAAAATCTTTCGATGCTATTATAGGAAATGATACACTTCGTGAAATCAACGCTCAAATAAATATGCAGGAAGGTTACATTTCAATTAAAAACAAACGTAAAATTAAAATAAAACAGAAAGCTTCTCCCGAAGTCAACAAGTTAGATATTCGAATAGACCATACAACAAAAATGCAAAAAGAAAATTTAAAAATTATTTGCTTAAAATTTCCAAACTTATTTGGCGACCCGGACGAAAAACTGACATACACTACCAAAGTAGAAGCCACTATAAGAAGTACAAACGAAAGTCCAATATACTCGAGGCACTACCCATACCCAGAAGCTCTTAGGCCCGAAGTCGAAAAACAAATACAAGAGCTACTCGAAAACGGCGTAATTAGACCTTCAAGGTCTCCGTATAATTCTCCAATATGGATTGTACCCAAAAAAATGGATGCCTCCGGACAGAAAAAACATAGAATGGTGATTGACTATAGGAAGCTTAACTTGGTCACTATTCCAGACAGATAGATAGACATAAACAATGTACTGGCACAACTAGGACAAAATAAATTTTTTTCTGTTTTAGACCTTAAAAGTGGATTTTACCAAATCCCACTCAGACAATCAGACATAGAAAAAACTGCATTTTCAGTAAATCAAGGCAAATATGAGTTTACCAGACTCCGGTTTGGACTTAAAAATGCCCCTTCCATTTTTCAAAGAGCGCTAGATGACATTCTTAGAGAACATATAGGAATTAGGTGTTTCGTCTACATTGACGACATTATTATCTTCAGTAAAAACGAAGAAAATCATCTAAAAGACATAGAAACTGTATTCAAAATTCTTGAAGACGCAAACATGAGAATTCAGTTAGATAAATGCGAATTTTTTAAGAAAGAAGTTGAATTTTTAGGATTTTTAGTAGCAGATACAGGTATTAAGAAAAATCCGGAAAAGGTGAGAGCAATCGTCGAATTCCCCGAACCAAAGACACTTAAAGATCTTCGTTCCTTTTTAGGACTGTCAGGGGCAAGGGAAGCATTTAAAAAATTAAAACACACTCTCGCCTCTGAGGTTATGTTATCATATCCAGACTACAATAAAGAATTTCAATTAACTACCGATGCTTCAGATTATGCTATTGGTGCCGTATTGGCCCAAGAAGACAAACCTATAATGTTTATTTCTAGGACTCTAAGTAAGGCAGAAGAAAGTTATGCCCCTAACAAAAAGGAAATGCTAGCTATAATTTGGTCTATACAGACTCTTAGAAATTTTCTGTACGGTCCGACTAAAGTGAAAATATTTACAGACCACGAATCTCTCACACACCCAACTAACCCTAAAAGCCGTAACGATCAGATGGAGAGGTAAATGAAGTTATAAAAACACTTGATCAAGACCAGTTGCCATACACTAATTTTGAAGACGCCATGAAAATAGCAGAAGTAAGCGTAGCAAGCAATGGGCCAACACTTATTTATATCATTAAAATTCCTATAACCGACACCAACTATTGTGAAGAACTTTTAATCAAACCAATAAAAATTGGTCAATATGTTAATAAAATTCGAAGCGAAAATGTAATCAAATGTAAAGGAAAACTTTTTGAAAAAATTTCCAAATGTAATAATTATAATGAGATAACCATTTGTAAACATAGAAATATGATAGACATACGTAATTCCTCATGCCTACCAAATTTATTAAAAAGTCGCCCTGCCACCTGCACTCGAATCAACAACCAACACATTCCAGTTCTACTCAACAAATTCTCCGGCAACATACAAATAAATGGGACATCCACAAGTCTCAACGGAACCTTTGTTATTAACTTCAGCAATTCCACAATTAATATTGATGGACAGACCTTCACCAACAAAGACACGGTACACTATCACCCGATGCCAGCAATTCTCCAAACTGAGATGACCATTAAAAAGATAGAAGAAAAGCTATCATTAGAATTGGTAAAAGAACTGAACATCAACAATACCAAGACCTTGGAACTGTTAAAAACAACATCGCATACAGCCGATTTTCTAATAAGTTCCATAATAATCATCGGACTAACTTCACTAGCTAGCCGCTTCTTGATTAAAAGGGTCAAAATAATGCACATCAACAAAATAGCTTCTGATAACGAGATCAATGACCGCATCGAGCGTGGACACTCGATTTTAAAGGTAGAGGAGTTAACACAAAACGAATTCGCAACCAAAGTTGGCCACGCGCATCAGGTATTGCACCAGCAAGTAGAAGTGCAAGGGCAACTTCCCGGCTGCTGACTGCAGCGTCTGAACCACTTCCCGCTGCAGCGACGACAACGACAAAGCTCCGACGTTGGCAGAGGCAGCGACAAAGTTATTGGGTATAAATTAGGGTTGTCGAAAATTTTAAAAATATCGTATCGATAATATTTTTTTTATAAAAAAAAAGATAATATTTAAAATATCACATAAAAATGTCGATATATTTGATATATTTGATATTTTTTGTGTTAAATGAAAAAATTGACCGCCCACAATAAAAAGACAATAAGTTTCTTTTTAAAAACAATAGTATTTTATTATACATATTTTATGACCAGTATGCAGGGTTTAGGGATTTTAATAACACCCTTTGCGTTATGTGTGCGTCAGTCATTTTGCTTCTTGAGTCGCACACAACACATTTGATGGCGGACATCGTTTTTTATATCCGTATAGTTTGATTTTACACTCAATTTTTTATTTCGCGCCGGAAATTTTTCAGTCAAGGTCGCTTTGGAATTCAGAGTGACCAAAGACAAAAATATCAAAAAAAATATCGGAATTCCGATATTTGTGCAAATAAAAATTCACGATATAAATATATCATTTTTCGGAAAAAATATCGATATGTTGATATTTTGATATATTATCAACAACCCTAGTATAAATATGGCAATTTCTGTAAACATAATTTAGTTCCAATTTTTGTGCAAATAAAAACGGACCAAGTGTCCTAAAATTTATATTTTTTTAAATACTGAAGTCACTCGTGTTTAACTTACATACCGATCGCTCCCCGTCTGTATGAGAGTATTATTCGTAAGAGGGTCAGTAGAGCTAAGTTTTACTTGTGGTGTTGAGATAGGCCACTGGGTAGCCGCAGACGTTAAAGTTGTTGTTGTCGTTGACGTTGCTGTAGTAAGAGAGGGTACAGTGCTGGTGGGCGCACAAGCCGAAGTAGTCGGTGCATCGATGAGAGAGAGAGATGACGGGCATTGTGATCTCCACGACTTAGTAACGGCAGCGCTGCTTGAGCATAAAATCGCTGGTGACAGTGAGCGGGCTCTTTCGGTAGCGGACAGTGACGTTGATTTTGTTGTTGCCTCCGATGAGTCAATTGAAATGTAAGCATTGTTCCGTGCAAAAGACAGCCGTCGTTCGTCTAGTTGTTGCCGATCGCGACTTGACTTCGTGGCTTTACCGGTTGCACTTGTTAATATTTTATTTGCGTTCGACATTTTTAATTGTTTTTGATTAGCTAGATCGGTTTTAAATTTAGTTTTAATCACAAGGAGATGTTGACCTTGGGATATGGCATTGCTGCCAGCGTCTTTTCGCTATTTTTCTTATTTTTGGTGGTCACTTTATAGATGGAAGTCTTTCGGCAGGGCGAGCAAAAAGACACGTCTACGCGGTTCGGTGGTTCTGGTGAAGCAAAAGTTAATTTTATTTTGTTCTGTGCAAGTGTGGTTTGGAGATTTATATCGAGTTATATCCCAGATCAAGTGCTAAGACCATAGAAGATGCTCACGTGATTTACATAACAGCTTCTCAATTTTGCCCTGCCTTTAAAAAATACATATTTGGTTGTGCATGTGTTTCTTTAATTACCTATCTTTAGCCATCTTCAACGAGGAAAGCGCGTTCGTCGGTGGATGGACAAAAGTGTTGTGTAACAAAAGTCAAAGATCAAAAATTTTAACCTAATAGAAAAAAACCATATGGTCAGAAATAAAGAAACAAAATTGCTACTCTCAGAAAATAGAAGGAAGTAAATTAAATGTGATTTAAATTGAGCTAAAAACAAATTATGTATGGCGCGTTGCATTCTTCCATTTAAATTGTAAAATCAGTCAAAACTTAAATTAAATTAAATAAAACAAGAGAGAACGCTATTGTCGAGTGCCTCGACTATTAGATACCCGTTACTCAGCTAAACAACTTAATATAAATATGCCTTCTTGTGTTTTTTTTTTTAACATAATGTGAATTATAGTGACCACAGGAAAAAAGGACAAAAAGTTCAAATTATCAATTTGAATTCGGCGATCTCTTAGTGCTGGCAGCTTTACAGCACGAGCATCCGCACCAGCGCTGCTTTAGCGCAGGCAGCTTTTTTCCTGCACCAGCATACACACATACACCATTGTTTGACTCAGACCTCCAATTTGGCTAACTAGATTTGATTTGCATAGTTCTTGGGATATAGTTCGGTATTGACAAATGAAAACCATCGAAATTTCCTTTAATAGAGAATTATAATTATCGAGAATTAACGTTGACTCTGTTGAGCACCTTGGCCAGCTGTTCCATCCGTTAGATGGCGCCATGAAAGGCGGAAATGTAGGCGCTAGCCAGGCTTAAGCGTTTAATCGGTTTTTGGGCGTTAGAGTGGGCGCGGCAAACTTTTATTAGGCCAATCGATATTTATTGACGAAACAAATACATATCAATTAAAATTTTCATAATATCATCAAAACTTTGGCCACAACTTGTGGCTTTTGGGCGTCAGAGGGGGCGTGGCACCATTTTGAAACAAACTTGCGCTGCGTAGGAACTCCTAAAATCTACATGCAAAATTCCAATCCTCTAGCTTTTATAGTTTCCGAGATCTCAGCGTTCATACGGACGGACAGACAGACGGACAGACGGACATGGCTCGATCGACTCGGCTAGTGCTCCTGAACAAGAATATATATACTTTATAGGGTCGGAAACGCTTCCTTCTACCTGTTACATACTTTTGCACGAATACAATATACCCTTTTACTCAACGTGTAACGGGTATTAATATTAATTAAATAATAAACGAATATACGAATATATATAAGTATTTAACGAAGGAAAAGTTCCCATCCCCATCTTTATATTCAGCAAAAAAGTTTTCAAGTTCCTGTTATGCACGTACCACTTATTATATTTTGCTATCTAAATATATTTATTATTCATATTTATTTGTTTTATACATGTTGTATCGACCTGATTTTTTATTTTGTGCTCGCTACGTAAACGTGCGGCTAGCTCAGAGAGGTTGTGTGTCCGTTCCAGGATTAGGTTGGTGCTGGTTTATTAATTCTCAAAATGTAGCCTTATTGCTACTGTTTTACTGCCCGTTGTCGCTGTCTTTTGCTGCGTCGCTCCTGGCCTGCTGCTGCGTAGCTCCTGGCTTGCTACTGCGTTGCTTCGGCTTGCTGCTCCGGGTGACTGAGCTCGGGACGGCTCCACCAAAACCCGGTGCATGTTTGATGTTCGCGTCCAACATCGAACCTTCGAACGTCATACTCGCAACTCACTCCGTCGAACTATATGGTTCGATGACGTTGCAGGTCGCCAGGTTGCGTTGCAACGAGATTCACAGTAAACACATTATTTAATTCAATTTATTCTTGCCAATGTTCTTTGTTGTTGTTTCATTTTATGCTTTTCAATTTTATCGTTATTATATATGTGCACCCTTTCTTTTATTTACACCACACACCTCACTTCCATCACATCACTATTTTAACTTACTGTTGCATATAAATTATAAAAATAATCGTTTTCATTATTTCGGTCCTTCTCAGTTCTCCGGGTATGGTGTGTCCTTTTTCTCCTTCCGGCTGATAGGTCCGGCTGCGCCAGTTATAGTATGTAATTAATTAGTGCTCCTGTTAGTCATCCAATATTCAGATAAGATTTAAATAAACAGTTGATGTGCTCGCTTTGGTTGTTCCAAACGGAAAAATTTTATTGCGGCTTGAGATTGTGACTGTCCGCTCGTGGCTGGAATAAATGCATCGCGCAGGAATTTCAGTTAGCTTCAGCACGGTGCAAAAAAAGAAAGTGTAGAAACAAATATTTTATTATTTGTTGCCATTAGTACCACTGCATCGCGGAAGGGTAATCGATGGACAACATCGCAGAAAAACTAAACAGACAAGGAAATCCCAAAGACCACTGCATCGCGCAAGGGTATTTGGTGAATCTTAAGGTTAAATAAAAAAGGGAATAAATCATAACACAAACAAGAAGAAATTGTTGCCGTATCGGAAACCACTGCATCGCGCAAGGGTGACGGTTAATCAATAATAATAGAAAACGAGGACGGAAGCTAACTTCGGCAAGCCGAAGTTTTAATACCCTTGCAGACTTTGACGAAATTGCTAAAAGTGAAAAAGTAGCGAAAGGAATAAGGTATACATAAGTAAACTAGATTTGCATCGTTTCAAGTCAATTGCTTTTATACTGCAAAAATGTCATATACAAATAGAAAAAAAGGGATACTTTCGCAGCCTTTAAAAATTTTCCCTATGTCCTTTAAGATATAGACTTCCGAGCGGCAAGCGCATTTACCCTAATCAAGATATGCGTAAATAAATAAGAATTGGAAAAATTTATGTTAGTAGCTTACACACTGCGCGAAATATTCTGATAATCATCAAATTTGGGCCGACTTCACCCTATTGTTCCTATGGGAGCTATAGGATATAGACGTCCGATCGTCACGCGCTTTACTCTGATCATGGTACGCATAAAAAAATAAGATTTGGAAAGATTTATGTCAATAGCTTTTACACTGCGCGAAATATCTTCCATTCTTGCAAGTTATATCCGATTGTTCCTATGGGAGCTATAGGATATAGACATCCGATCGGGGCGGTTTTCAAACTTGATCTGCGTACACTTGTTTTAGGACGACTGTGAAAGGTTCAGATCGCTAGCTTTAAAACTGAGCTCGCAAACGGTATTGAAACAGACGGACAGACGGACGGACGGACAGACGGACATGGCTATATCGACTCCCCTATTGATCCTGATCAAGAATATATATACTTTATAGGGTCGGAAACGCCTCCTTCACTGCGTTACAAACTTCTGACCAAAATTATAATACCCTCTGCAAGGGTATAAAAAAATATATATAAAAATAATATATGTATAGGTTAGAAAAAATATAAGGGAACCCGATACCACTGCATCGCGCAAGAGTATAGAAGGGTATGTAAAGAAAAGACACATACACATCACTTCCAACAAAATACATTCTCAAAAAATTATAAAACAAATTGAACAAATGATAATAACAACATTTTACAGATAAAAGACACCGACACACACCTCACTTCTAAGGAAAAGGAATTATTAAAGACACATCAGGAAAAAGCTAAGGAAATACATAATACAATATATACATACGTATACATATACAATATACACATGAAATATATAATAAGCGTAAGCATTACATTTTGAGCCCTCAACTTCTAGAGCAGTACAGAACAGGGAAACTGATACAATGACGCATCAGGAAAATTTAGGAATGCAACAGGCAACGTTTGAGTATTAGGCACAGTCAGTCACCTTGGAGTGCACCAGTTTGGCTAGTACCAAAGAAGATGGACCTATCAGGAAAACAAAAGTGGAGATTGGTGGTAGATTTTAGGAAGTTGAATGAGAAGACAGTGAAGGATAGGTATCCGATGCCAGTAATTGGCGAAGTGCTTGATAAACTGGGAAAGGCCATGTATTTGTTGGTATTATATTTGGCTAGCGGATACCATCAGATTGAGATGGAAAAACAGGACATTCCAAAAACAGCATTTAGAACAGATAACGGGCACTTTGAATATGTAAGGATGCCATTTGGACTGACATATGCTCCGGCGACGTTTCAAAGAGTGATGAATAACCTGATGGGAGAGTTGGTAGGCAAGATTTGTCTGGTATACATGGATGATATAACTGTGTATTCCCCGCCCTTACAAAGTCACATGCAAGACTTGAGGACAGTTTTTAAAAGAATAAGTGGAGCAAATTTTAAACTTCAAACAGATAAGTCATAATTTTTAAAGCAGGAGATAGAGTATTTAGGACATGTAGTGACACAAGAAGGAGTCAGACCAAGCCCAAAGAAGATTGAGGCCATAAAGCTTTTTCCTTTGCCCAAAAACCAAAGGAAATAAAGTCATTTCTTGGACTCATTGGGTATTACAGGAAATTCATAAAAGATTTTGCAAAAATAACCAAACCATTAACTAAGAGACTAAAAGGGAAACAACAAATAATCATAGATGTGGAATATACAAAAACTTTGGAACATTGCAAGACGTTGTTATGCAATGATCCATTGTTGAGATATCCAGATTTTACTAAGCCTTTTATTTTGACCACAGATGCTAGCAATTTTGCTATTGGTGCGGTGTTATCACAAGGGAAGTGATCGCCCAATCGCATTTGCGAGCAGAACGTTAAATGAGGCTGAAGTAAATTATTCCACAGTAGAGAAGGAAATGCTTGCCATAGTTTGGGGTATAAAACACTTCAGACCGTACTTGTTCCGTCACAAATTCACAATAGTCACAGATCACCGCCCACTAACTTGGCTAATGACTACGAGGTGACCTACAAAAAGGGGTCACAAAACGTCGTGGCAGACGCATTGAGCAGAATCGAACTACAAGTTCACAACAGTGAACTGGAGTCAACTCAGGACACTTGTGCGGGTCATACAGGTGAACTGGAATTAACTAGCATTCATGTGGCAGAAAAGCCACTGAATGACTTTAATATCCAGTTAATATTTGAGGTTGGGCCGACACCAGGCAGAACAGTGGTGACACCTTTTAGGAACAAGACAAGAAGGACGATAACAGAAAAGGAGTTCACAAAAGATGAAATTGCAAAAATTCTTAGGGAAGTGGTTAAACCGTACAGGATGTGTGCGATATGCACGTCAGATGAAGTCTTTAAAGAGGTAGAAGAAGCGTTTCAGAATTATTTTTGCAAGAGCAAACTGTATAAAGCAGTACGATGTCTTACCTTCATGCGGGAAATAACAGATATTAGTGAACAAAGAAAAGAAATAGAAAGGTATCATACCTCAGGTAATTATAGGGGAATAGATGAAACGTTTTGGAAGATGAGACGTGACATTTATTTTCCATTTATGAAAAACCGAGTAACACAGGTCATTAATGCGTGTGAAACTTGCCAGCCATTGAAATATGATCGCCAACCGCAAAAGGTGGTATTTCAAAATACGGAAACCCCGTGCAAGCCACTTGACATCGTTCATACGGATTTATACACAATCAACAAAAAACAAAAACGGGAAATCAATTTTGATACGGAGCATGAGTACTTAAGGAAGTTAAATGCTTATCAGGAGGAAGTGTATAAGGAGGTTAAGGACAAGTTGGAAAAACAAAAACAGGAAGGGACGCGAAAACTCAATGAGGGAAGAGAAGAACCCATGGAGTTGGAAAAAGCGGATGTAGTTCATAGGAAGGAGAATAGAAGAAATAAGCTAACACCTAGGTTTACGGAGCACATAGTAGATGAGGATAATGGGGTTACATTCGTTACAAAAAGGAAACAAAAGATACATAAATCAAAAATTAAAAAAAGAATTAAACAAAATTAAAACTAATCAATCACGGTTACAGGTGCATATTGGTCCATGGACAGACAATGGACGTGCAAACACTAAAACGAGAAGAAGCGATCGTAAAAATGGAACTGGGAAAAGCAAGAGTAATGGTCGCAGCGAAGACGTTTGACCATATAATAAACTTTAAAGACTACGAAGGTAATATCGCACAGATTGAAAATGCGTTGTTAGACATAGAGAATGTTAGATTCTCAGGTGAGGCAGTCCAGGTGGTTAAGGAAAAATTGTACCAGGTGAAGGAGAAGCTAGAAATACTTATACCAAGAAGTAGAGTCAAAAGAGGAATTTTTAATGGGTTAGGAAGCATGATAAAAATAGTTTCGGGAAATATGGACGCGTATGATGAGGAGAAAATAGGAAATAGATTAAAAGAATTAAGAAACGAAACAAGGTTTCTTACAAAAGAAGCGGACGAGCAAAGAACCTTTTATCAGGAAACCTTGAGTAGGTTTACGAAAATTACTAAGCATATAAATAAGGAACAGGAAGATATAAATTTGTTTATAAAAAAATATAAGAATAACGTATTTAAGGAAGTAACACAAGAGCACAATGAAATACATATGCTCCAGCATTTGAATAGGATTAGTTACAGTATTGATTTGTTAGCAGTGCACTTGAACAATATTGCGGAGAGCATATTGTTGCAAAACTTCGCATTGTGCCTAAATTCATTTTAGCAGAGACAGAATTAGATAGAATTATACAGTTTGTCGAGAGTCAAGGGCTCAAAATTGTTTCAAATGAACAAGTATATGAACTAATAAATATACAGGCACAAATAAATGAAACAGACATAAACAGTCACCATTCCGCTTCCCTCGGTCCGGCAACCATTTTTGCTAACCCATCTATCGCATCTACCGATCGAGACAGGCGTCTCGGCGCCGCCGTCCCTATTGCCTATGTCCGGCAACCCATTATTCCAAAATGTAAATAAACAACTGGCCCTTGCCTGGCCTTTTTATTGTGCGCTAAAAACTCTGAAGACTCCGCCCGCCACACGGATCCGATAGCGGACGCCATCAGCGACGACCAGCTTCGCCCATCGTCTGCTCCGGGCCCTCTTCGCTTGCTTGCTGGCCTCGAACGCCACCCTCGGCGGCCATCGTCCCTCGGCCACCTCCTCCCAGCGGCTGCTGTCCGCCGGTTGTTGGCGATGCAGCAATGGCCTTGCTGGCGGGGACCGTGGCTCCGGGCAGGACGACTTCCGAGATAATTTCGGCGGAGGTGCGGTCTCCTGGGCTGGCTCTTTCGGCGACGGCCACACCCAAGGCCCTCTCTCGAGCCCATCCGGATCACGGCCGATCCGTTTCGTTGGCGGTGCTGTCCCCGTCCTCCGTGACGGTAATGGCGGCGATGGTGGTGGTGGCAGCGGAGGCACTTGCGGCGGTGCCTGTGGCGGTGGTGGTGGCGGAGACTGTGGTGTCGGTGGCGAAGACTGTGGCGGCGGCGGTGGCGGTGGCGGCGGAGACTGTGGTGGCGGTGGCGGAGATGACTGCGGCGACGGCGGCGACGACTGCTGTTGAGGTGCCGGCTGCGTCCATATTAAAAACCCCAGAGTCTCGCCTCCATTTCGCCGCTGGCTGTTGCTCGGTGCCGCTTCCCCTCACCTATCCCCTTAAAGCTTTGCTGCTGCCTGCGTACATGATGTCGACCTGTTTTCGAATAGGCCCGGTTTCCTTGCCTCCTTGGTTCTGTATTCCGCGGCGGCCTTTGGACTCTCCCTTGCTACGGGGCTCCGAAAGGTCCTCTCCTCGGTGTGTGTTACCCGGTAACGGTGTCCGCAGCTTATGACCCTCCCTCTCCCGCTCTTGCGCTTCTATTTCGTCTGTGTGCGTTCTTTGGATGAGGTACCGTGCGCCCCGCCGACTTCAGCTTCGCTTCCCGGATCTGGCCACCAATGTTTTTTCGGTTTTAACTGGCTTATGTGGGCGGTTTTTTATTTGCCTGTATTCACATGCCGCAAATTGCATATTACTGGCGTATTAAAATTTAGTATTTTAAACGGCCCTTCGTATTTTGGTGCCAATTTCGCCGCGAATCCTTCTGCTGCCTTGGACAGACTGTATCTCCGATATTCGGTTTCCATGAGAGATTGTAGTGGGGTGCCTGATCCTGCGCTGCTTTTTCCATGTTCCGCCTCACCAGCTCGAAGATTTCCTTTAGCTTCTGTGCATTTTCGGACGGAGTTTGTGTTTGCCTTTCAGTGCCGATTGTTTCTTCGTCGTACAGTGCGTTGGGTAACCTGGGCTCTCTGCCTTGGGTGACGAAGCTGGCGAATATCCCGTGGACTTTGCCCCGCTCGTGTTCACGGCCAACTGCAATTCCGGCCACTTTTCGTTCCAAGTCCTCTGGTCTGCCCCGGTGAACTGGGCGATCATTGTTTTCACCGTCCTGTTGGCTCTCTCCGTCGGTTTTTTTGGGGCGTGTATGGGGCCGTGAACTGGTGACGGACGCCTAACTCATCCAGGAATTTTTTAAACGCCCTGCTGGTGAATTGAACGCCATTGTCCGTGATCAGCACATTGGGTAAAAATTTCTCTCTGGTCCATTCAGGGACCAGCTGGAATACCCTCTCGCCTTGGTCGGAATTCTGTGTGAGAATATCACGTTATCGCTGGCGTCGGTCTGCAGCACAAACGTCTTCGTAAAATTGGGGCACGCTAAGATTAGGTCTGCGATTAACCTGGCCTTGACAGCTTTAAAAGCCTGTTGATGGTCATCTATCAACTCCCATTTTCGGAGCAAGGTGTTCAACGAGTGCACCAGCGTCGCAAAATCTGGCACAAGACGCCTGTACCGCGACGCCACTCCCAAGTATTGTCGCAGCTTCTTAACGTTGGCCGGGGGTTTTATTAATGCAACTGCCGATACCTTTTCTGGGTCTGTTCCGATGCCTTGGTCTGTTATGCGATGCCTTGCACTTTTCAGCGTTTACTTTTAGGTTGGCAGCCAGTAGTTTCTTGAACACTTCCTTTAGGTTTTCCATGTGCTCCTTTAGCGTCCGGTCCAATAACCACGATCCAATGCTCGAATGTTGCCGACGCGGAGTGTAGACCAAATGGCATCACCTTCCACTGGAAATGGCCTTTCCCTGGTACAGTAAACGTCGTGTACTGCCTGCTGTCTGCCTCCAAGGGGATCCGCCAGTAACCGTCCTTTAAGTCGAGACTGCTGATGTACTTCGCATACCGCAGCTGGTCCAGGATGTAGTTTATCATCTGCATTGGGTATGCGTCCTTTACGGACCTCGCGTTTATTTGCGGGAAATCTACACACAGCCTCCACTTCCCAGTCTGATTCCTCACCATGATTATCATCCTTTTTCGAGTAGCTGGTCTACCTTGGCATTGATCTCGCCCTACATTTTTGTGTTTTTAGGGCAGTACCGCTGTTTAACTGGTTGGTCGTGCTTCATGGTGATCCTATGTACGGCCACGTTGGATGTTCCCTTTCTGCCTTCCAGTTTTTCCAACTCGGCCTTTAGAAACTTCTCCACATCCTTTTCCGCGATTTTTTTGGGTGTTTCCACTATTGCCACCGACAGTTTCTCCTCCAGCCATCCTCCTCGTCTTTCCTTTGCCGGTATCGACACGCCGTGTCCTGCGCACTCGACTTCGGCCCCGATTCTGGCGAGGAAATTCCGTCCCAACACCAGCTCCATTGACACTGTTTTCGTGCCAAGTCCGATTTTGGTCTCCAGCTGTGAATTTATTTCCCCGCAGCGACCGTCTGCCATCCGTACTTGCCTTCTCGTGGGTCCGACCCTTCCTGCCGCCTGCAGCCTGTCCGCTGTCATCTTCGCTGATGAAGCTCGCCGTTGCGCCGGTCTCCACCGTCGCCTTAAATTTTTGGTTGTGCGTCCGGGTCCTCCTGGCACCGCCTGCACACCGCACCCTGGTCTGTTCTTGGCCTTGGTACTGGGTGGCTCTGCACTTGCTGCTTACGGGGATTGTCGTCTGCCAGCGCCATCAAGGTGTCCAAATGACGACATTCGTACGGGCGAATGAACATCCGGAGTGCCTGCGTGCTCTTTTCTCTTATCCTTACCAGAGTTTCCTTGGCCAAAATATATAGTGGCCGCATCAGGGTCCGCATGTCCACCATGAAATCTTTAAAGCTTTCCCCGTAGGCTTGCTTCCTTGGTCTGACCTGGTCCGCCAGCTTCGCCATTTATCCTCGTTGAAGGAAGTAATTTTGGAAGCGTAGATAAAGTCTCCGATTAACCACTTTAAGGCTCTACCTTGTAGTAGCTCCGGCATTGCTCGCGCGATCTGGTAAGACACGACCGTAAGTCACGACTGACCACTGTACTTGCTCCAAAAATTCCAAGGGCTTGTCGTTTCCGTCGTACCGGAAATTCGACTCCCGGACCTGCTTGGCTACCTTTGCGTAGTCCTGCGTGTGCGTCCTGGTGCTCTCCTTCCTTTTTCGGCTACTCGCCCGCTGTCGGCCGTTGATTGCGATGCTCAACACATCCAAGCTCGCTATCAGGCCCACGGCACACCGGCCCTGGTGCACTGGTTTGGCCTCGACTAGGAAGTTTTACTCCCACGGGCCAAAAGTCGCCCGAGCATATGGCTTCAAAAAGCTCGTTTGGGACAGTTATCTTGAAAGATTAAATGTCTAAGAAAACTTAAACTTTTCCACCTTTACACTATTACAATCGGCTTTAGTTTTGTCTTGTATATAAGACAATACATCAGAAGATGTTTGATCAGGGGAAAGCCGTGAAACGAAAATTTGTTTCTTTAGTGGAACCACTGAGAGGGATTTTGGTGGAGCAGACATTGTTTCTGCAAAACCAACTTGAGCCGGTTGTCCGGACTAAGTAGCCCTTGTGGTGGTGATGCTACATTCTGAGAGATAGGTGGATCCGCTAATTGTGAATCCACTACGGACAAATCGGAATTCTTAGAAGTCCCTGGTTGCATGCATTCTGTTACGGATTGTTCGGATACCGAATCTTTTTTAGCTGCTGATCCTAGCAACATTCGAGGGTTTGCTGAAATCAGATTCTGATCCGCCGGAATGCTCTGTTGTTCTTTTGATTTCGGTTGCAGGGTGTTCCCCTTTTGCTCCTTACCACCAGCGGCCTTTTTGCGCTTAGGGGACTCATCTAATAGCCTACGACTATTAAACTGCGAATCCAGCGCAGAGAGGAGATCATCAGCTCGTCGAAAACTATCTCTAGCAACACCGAAAAAGCTAATCAGCCCCATCAGGCCGCCTTTAGTTTGGCGCATGAACAATTTCATCTCGTTCGCAACCTCGACACAAGCGTCACAACAAAACTGTAAATTGGGCCCCTTTGAAAGGTCATCACTTGTCCGGCCAGTAAAACCGGCGCACTTGGTGTGCACCATATTTTCACACTGCCAGAAAGTCATATTAGACTGGTCAGCCCTGATTACGAGGCTGCATTTTTTGCAGAAGCAGTCTAAATTTGTATTATTCATTTTATCTATTGAAACCACCAAGAAAACGAATTAAAATTTATAAGCGAGCAATTATAAGTACCGCAAGAGCGCAGAAACTGCACGCTTAAAACTTTCAAAACAAAGAGAGCGAGAGAGCGAGAGAGCGGGAGCGCAATTTAGTTTAAGTGCATGCAAAAGCAACAGCACTACGCCTTACGACGAACAACGCACAAAATAGAATCGACGGGGTTACAAGAAAAGAAAAACGGAACAGAATTAAGAGATTAAGACAATTTTTAGGTATTAATACAAACGTGCACAAAGATATTTAGATCACTCGCGAAGCGATCGGATTTTAAATGTATGTTTAAATTACTGAAAGAAGATGAAAATTCTTTTGACCCACCAATGGAATTAAATAAAACAGAAATACAAAATCGGAGCGCAGAAAAAAAACACGACCGTTCACATTGAAAGTTAAAGACGAAAGTCTTTTTGTTTCCTTGGTCAGGACAATGACTTTTGGGCGCCAGATGTAACGACCTGATTCTTCATTTTGTGCTCGCTACGTAAAAGTGCGGCTAGCTCAGAGAGGTTGTGAGTTCGATCCACCAAATTTAAAGTGAGCAAAAGATAACGCCAGAAATGATTAGGTTGGTGCTGGTTTATTGGTTCTCTAAAATATAGCCTTATTGCTATTATTCTGCTGCCCGTTGTCGCTGCCTTTTGCTGCGTCGCTCCTGTCCTGCTACTGCATCGCTCCTGGCTTGCTACTGCGTTGCTTCGGCTTGCTGCTCCGGGTGACTGAGATCGGGACGGCTCCACCAAAACCCTGGATCTTATGCGAACTTCCCTACCGGGGCCGGCAAGGTGTATTGCCTAGCAGGTGAAACGAAGTTTCGCCTTATCGCCTAGCCACCTATATCGCCTGGCTCCCGGAGTTCAGTCTGGACTTTGTCGGCAAGGTGTATCGCCTAGCAGGTAGATCAAAGTTCTACCTTATCGCCTAGCCACCTTTATCGTCTGACACCGCGCAAGGACTCTCTAAGTTCGATTTGACCACGACCTAGCACCGTTGGATCTTAACGTTGTAGCCTCAGCCTTGTAGACTTGTCGTCGTTTGGCGTCTCGACTTTGCGATCTTGATCCTTGGGCACTTCAGTTTCGATTCTACTTTTTCCGCGTTCACCACTCTCATTGATTCTCGCACTCGTACTGTCCCGAGCTGTGCTTGCGCCGTCCTTTTATAGGCGCTGTAGGTGCCGTTATTTCCCTTGCCGAGCTCGGCTCCAAGGTCCACTGAAGTACCTTTCATTCCGAAGTCCGCCAGTTGTATGATGTATGACCTCGTTGCCCTTGCCATATGAGGGTCCAAGGATCGAATATTTCCCGTTTGACTTGGATGCCCTTCATTTCTCCGGCATTCCCGCCTCCTTCGCTGTTGCTAACCCGATCTCCTGCATCGGGATTTGTGGGTAGTTTAAGACTCCTCACAATGTCTTTTTATGGTTTAGTTTAAGTAATGATTTATACTTCTAGCTTTTAATAAAATGTTATAATGTTTTGCTAAATTGGAAAGGTGGCCGCAGACTAACACTAGAAAAGGGGTCTCCCAGGCTGTGAGGCGCTGACGGTAGGAGTGACCATTGGTAAGGTGGGATTGGTACGGTCAGGATCATCATAACATCAACGGAGGCGAGACGAGTAGGTCAGCCGAAATGGGAAGAAGTAGGAAACGCGATAAGCAATGCTCGCCAGTCTTTTTTCCAATTCCCTTTTGTCCTGATCGAAACCTTTTGGTTATATAAAAGTGCATTATTATTGCAAGCAATTAGCTATGCTTGCTGGCCAGACTCTTGATATTGATTTTCTTGATTTCTGAAGTGTTTTATATCGATTTTATTTATCTTTCCCATTACTTATCTTATCTAGTAAACAATTTTAGAAAATAAAACATTCAATAAACTGTTGAGCCTAAAAACGTTTTACCTAAAAGAAAAAAAATAAATCTAAATTGTTAAGTCCAAGTTAGAAGCTCAAGCGGTCGGCTAGATCAAACTTGTTGGAACTAAATAGATCTGGTGGTTCAGAACTTGGATACATTTTTAAAAATTTATCTCTAGGAATTTATATCTTAAATTGCAGTCATCAGGAATTTTAGTTGGTTTAAGTCGTTTTAAACTCTTGTAGCTACATTTTTGTGCATCTGGCTCGTTGTAACACGTAGGCTCTTCAAATTTTTCACTTCGTGGTGGTTAAAACAATAAAAGGTTGCTAAGAAACCATAGATTTTCACGCTTCACGGCCAACCAAATGCGTGCAAATCCGTGGAAAATGCGGCCACGAGTTCCACAGATTGTATAGACAACCTAATCAAGGCTAAGGGCAGTTGCACTGGCTGCCATCCCAAAGGAGATAGCGGCAAACAAAATGGATCAGCTAGGACATCGAGTAAACAAGCAGCTAGTGGAGCTGACTCTATCGGAATCATTCTGGCGCAGCAGTTAAAGGCGATGCAAAATGTACTGATATCCCAACTAAACGATCGGATGGCACCAATAATTCAGGCAACCTTTTCTGCCCAGTTTTAAGAGCCGTCAAGACAGGCAGAAACAGTCCATAATTTCAGAGGGTTATGGTGGAGATTGAAATGCCGGACAGACCCATTTCAGCTTTTACAAGCTGAAAGATTATTAGTAGTTGGATGCTGCGGTTCAGTAGAGATAAAGACGGGTTAAGTGTGGATAAATTTCAATATCGGGTGGAGGCGCTAACACGCCAAACGATTAATTCAAGATTTGAGCGAAAGGATCGCGAATTTTATTGGAGCTTTCATAAAACTTAGGATAGTTCAAGGTGGGATTTGCTTACTAAAGCTTTACACAAACAGTATCGAGATACGCGGACTGATGTAGATCTGAGAGAGTCAAACCGAGATAGAAACCAGAAAGATAGGGAAAGTTTTGACTCGTTTTACGATGCCATTGTGCAAATCACGGATTGCCTAGAAGCACCCATGCCAGAAAAGGATTTAATCGAAACTCTTCGCAGGAATTTAAAACCTGAAATCAGGCACGAGCTTTTAAATGTAAGCATAGAATCGGTGCAGAGGCTACGGGATATTTTTCGGCGTAGGGAAGGTTTCCTTGAGGACGTGAAGCGTACTTAAGGTTATCAAAAGCCAGCTCCTTATCGGACGCAAATAGCTAAGTAAGTGCAAGATTGTGATGACGCTTCGGAGTTTTCGGATGTAAACCAGGTACCAGAAGTAGAGGCTTTCGGGCTGCTGTGCTTGAATTGTAAGAGGGTCATCTTAATCAGCAATGCAAGGTGAAAAAGAGAGTATTTTGCTTTGGATGCGGACTCGCTGATACTTACAAGGATGTTTGCCAAAGGTGTCAAAAAACCCGAAGTTGAACACACGACCCCGACAACAGCAGTGTGTTCTCCGAGAAAGGCCAGTGGATTCCGTTGTCAATCAGCACAAACTTTAAGCGCACCCGAGTCAGGTAAAGAGGGGAGGTCTCAAACTTTCTGGCCACAGCTGTTGAAAAATAAATCATCACCAAACTTTACAACAACCCCAGTTAGAACCTTTTCTCAAAACGCGAAAAGAATTCGAAATTTTTGGCAAGCGGCTAAAGCTATTAATGCTATCAGATAGAACAATCAGGATATACGCCCGTAAGATACAGGTGCATCCATCAAGAGTGGCAACCACAGCAAGTACCGCCGACGGTCAAAAACAAAAGGTCATAGGACGATAGTGTGAATTTTTTATGGAATTGTTAAAAACTTGAAGTTAGTTAGGGCGAAGGCGGGAGCACAATAAAGTTTTCTCTCGCTCTCGGCGAAGTCGCCCCGTCTTAGCCAACCTTCGTAAAGCTAGGCTCTAAGTACTTTGTCGAAATATAGAATTAATAATTTTAGCCACCGCAGTTTTTTTCGGTTTGAATGAATTAGAAAACTATCTGATTTTTCACGGCCCCCGGGTTGACGTTAAAATTATTAATATTTATTTTTGGCAACTAGTGCCAGTAAAAACTGTAAAAAACCGAGTTAACGAATCATTGCCAAAGTTTTAATTGGAAATAATGCCTGCTTTTAGATCAAGACTTGGACGGCGTTCACGCAATGCGATACATTCTCAGAATGTCCGTAATAATCGAACGCAAGAGGTACATGCCCGAATTGCACAGCTTCGCGCTGCACAAAGACCACCTCAAGCCCGACAAAATGTGAGTAGAAGAAGACCAGCCGCAAATGAAAACTTGAATCGCGCTGCATTCGCATACAATTCCGAAACACCCTACAAAGATCATAGCTGCGTTGTTATTGGTTCATTGTCTGTCGTATGTCAGCATTGCAATGCACTGAAGTTTCGATTGGAAACCCCCGGCTTATGCAGTGCAGGTGGCAAAATTAAATTGCCCGTTTTGATATCTATTCGCTACTATTTGGAAATTCAGCCCAATTAAACAGTTTCCTAAAGCTTGCACAAAAATATAACGGATGCTTTCAAATGACGTCATTTGGAGCCGAGGTTGTTCATCAACCAGGCTACAATCCGAGTTATAAGGTAATGGCGTCTCTTTATTATCTCACTTTTTTCAAAATTGCATCCCAACGTTCAGATTCAAGGGCAAATTCACCATCGAGCGGGCGCTTTGTTACCACCACCAAACAAGTACCATAAATTCCTTCAGATCTACTTCATTGGTGATTCGGAAGATGAACTAAATCAGCGTTGTGCAATTTTCACTGCAACTAAACGTAAAATTATACAACAATTGCAAAATCTTCTGTATGAGCGTAATGAATTGGTCAGATTGCTCAAAACCGCATTGGATACATTCTGATGACCAGAAAATCATTATCAGCGCTGACAAAACGCCCACTGGAAGCCATGCATGACAATTTAATGCTCCCACTATTAATGAAGTCGCAGTGGTGATTGTTGGCGAGAATGTTGAATCACGCGATATTGTTCTCAAGCTTGGGGTGATGGATAATTGCAGCGAGTTTATGAGACTCATCGGTCATTTGATCCACTTCAATACCCGTTGATGTTCTGTCGTGGAGAAGATGGGTATCACTTCAACATAAAGATGGTCAATCCAACGACAGGTTGTTTACAAGTCATCACTTCTTTTTGATTCTACAACCAAGTTGGAATTCAAATTTTAGGATATGAAACGAATAAGAAGGTCAGCTCTATGAATTTTTATGCTGTAACGACCTGATTCTTGAGTTTCTGCTCGCTACGTAAACGTGCGGCTACCTCAGAGAGGTTGTGAGTTCGTTCCACCAAATTTATATTGAGTGACTGCCCGTGACCAAAGAATAACGCCAGAAATGATTAGGTTGGTGCTGGTTTATTGGTTCTCTAAAATATAGCCTTATTGCTATTATTATGCTGCCCGTTGTCGCTGTCTTCTGCTGCGTTGCTCCTGGCTCGCTGTTGCGCTGCTCCTGGCGTGCTGCTGCGTCGCTCCTGGCTTACCGCTTAGGACTTCCTAAGTTTGATTTCACCACGACCTAGCACTGTTGGATCGCAGCGTTGTAGCCTCAGCCTTGTAGACTTCTCGTCGTTCGGCGTCTCGACTTTGCGATCTTCATCCTTGGACACTTCGGTTTCGATTTGTACTTATTCCGCGTCACGCACTCGCTCTGATTCTCGCACTCGTACCGTCCCGAGCTGCGCTTGCGCCGTCCTTTTATAGGCGCTGTTGGTGCCGTTATTTCCCTCGGTGTGTCCTATTTAGGCGGGTCCGAAGTCCGCCAATTTAGCGTATGACCCCGTTGCCCTTGCCGGGCGCGGGTCCAAGGTCCATCGAGGTTCCGTTAGTTCACGGTGTGTCCTCTTTAGACGGGTCCGAAGTCCGCCAATTCACCGTATGACCTCGTTGCCCTTGCCATATGAGGGTCCATTTCTCCGGCTTTCTCGCCTCCTCCGCTGTTGCTAGGCCGATCTCCTGCATCGGGATTTGTGGGGAGTTTAAGACTCCTCACAATGCGTATCGATTGATGATTCGACTAGATGTTGACAATCATCTGTTGAGATACCGCCGTTTGTTTCAACAGTACTGTGTCGACATGTACGTCAAAGTAGAAACGGAGCGTCTCAATTTCATTCGTTTCAATCAGTCGAAGTTGCGCTCAGACGAGTACATCCACTTGCGTGACGCCATCGCTACTGAAGGACACGCGGCCAACATCGGTTGTTTGACCATTCTTCCAGCTACTTATGGTGGAAGCCCTCGCCATATGCATGAGTACGCTCAAGGTGGGATGACGTATGTCCGTAATTAAGGACGCCCGGATTTATTCATCACGTTCACATGCAATCCGAAATGGCCCGAAATTACGAATCTGTTGCATCCAGGACAAACATCTAGCGATCGACCTGACATCACTGCACTAGTATTCAAGCAAAAGATCACAGTACTTATGAATTACATCGTTAAGCAGAAGGTTTTTGGCGCAGTTCGTTGTTGGATGTACTCGGTTGAGTGGCAGAAGCGTGGCTGACCACATGCGCATATTCTGCTTTGGATGTTCGACAAGATCCGACGAGATCAATTTGATTCGATTATTTAGCCGAAATACCAGATAAACAAACTGATCCCGAGCTGCATTCCATTGTGACACCGAGCATGATCCATGGCCCTTTCGGAGTCCACAACCCAGAATCAGTATGTATGGATAACGGAAACTGCACAAAACGATTTCCCCGTCCGTTGACGGCTGAAACAATTAGTGGATACGATGGATATCCATTGTATAGGCATCGTTCTCCAGATGACAACGGCAAATGGATTGAAGTAATGGTGAAACAAACGTAACAGTAATCGTGGATAACCGCTGGATCGTTCCATATTGCCCGCTTTTGTCGAAAACGTTCTCAACGCATTGCAATGTTGAGTACTGCAAATCTATTAAATCAATCAAATACGTTTGCAAATATGTGAACAAAGGGAGCGATATGGCGGTGTTTGGCATTGCTGATCCGAATGCAAATGATGAGGTAACGAAATTTCAACTTGGACGCTACGTTAGTTGTAACGAGGCCATTTGGCGGCAATTTTCATTTCCGATTCGTCAACCAATCAACTTTGGCTGCGTGCAGACGTGTTTTCTTAACGCTCCGGAAAAACAACTAGTAAATCAGTCGAAAACGTTCGAAAAATTAATAAACGCGAGGTTTGCGTTTCGCGATGCAAATCGCATATCGTAATCTAAAGTTTTAATTAATTAAATAATTAATCTTTTTTTTTTTTTTGTTTTTTTTTTTGTTTGTAGGCGACTTTTGATGTATGTTTAAATTTTTGAGCGCAATTTTCAACGTCTGTTTTGTAGTTCAGTCTTATGCTTGTGGGTGTGTTTGTTATATGTAACATTTCTATGGTGAAGCGTTTTTTGTAATGTTGTTCTTGTTCCAAAATAGTCGTTGCTTCAAAATTTGGTGAGTGACCACTGGTTTTACAGTGGGCCATAAGTGCTGTTTTTTGTATATTAGCTTGGTGTCTTAATTTGAAGTCTGATCTGTGTTGTGATATTCGAGTTTTTAGTTTGGATTTAGTTGTTCTCACATATATACTGTCACATTTTTCATTTATATCTCCATTGCATAGTATTTTATATACCACATTGTTTTTGTCAAACATTTGTATTTTGGACTTGGTCTTGTTGAATATTGGTCGTAGGGTATTGTTGGGCTTGTGTGCTATTGTTATTTTTTGTTTATTGTAAAATTCTGACTTTTTAAGGCGTTCTGATAGTCTTGGTATATATGTTACGGACATGTATTGTGTAGGTTCTCTACATTTTGTTTTTTGTTCCATGTTTTGGTGTCTTTTAATTAAAGTTCTAATTAGATGGTTTGGGAAGTCGTTGTCCTTTAAAATTTGTCTTATTTCATTTTTGGTTTCTTCATGAAAAATGTTGTCCGAAGTGGCTAGCATCCGTTGTATACAACCTATCGCTGTACTGATTATCTTTGTTTTAGGGTGTTTTGAGTTAAAGTTTATGATTCGTCCTGATGCTGTTGGTTTTTTATACCACTTTAGTTTTAGAATGTTCCCCTGTCTGTGAACCATTGAGTCCAAATATGCTAGTCCTCCATCTTCTTCCTGTTCCAGTGTGAATTTTATATTTTTATTGAAAGAGTTTAAAGCGTCAAGTGTGTTTTGTATTTCGTCTTCTTTTACTATTGCGAATAAATCATCCAGATACTTCGTCAAAAGTCTTGGTTTGTGTCCTAGTTTTTTCAAAGTGTTGTCTAATAGATCTTCCACTACTATGTCTGCAATTATTGGTGAAGCAGGGGATCCCATCGGCATTCCTTTTAGTTGTGTGTATATATCGTCATTAAATTTAAAATATCTGTTGTCTTGTATGCAAAATTGTACTATGTCCATAAACATTTTTTTCGGCATATTTGTATGTTCTTTTATTTTTGTCCATTTTTCTCTAATTGTGTCTAGTGCAAGGTCTATAGGTATGCTGGGAAATAGTGAGACTACATCAAATGATATTAATTTTTCATCATCACAGATGTACGTGTTGTTGATTCTTTCTTTAAATTCTATTGAGTTTTTGATGTTGTAGCTGGAGTCTATGGTGATGTTCTTCAATATGTTTGACATATATTTACAAAGTCCGTGTGATGGTGATCCTATAGAGCAGCATATGGGTCTTAATGGCGTCCCTTCCTTGTGGATTTTTGGTAGTCCGTATATGCGTGGTGGTAATGCCGTTGTCGTGACTAACTTATTCCTTTCGCTCCGTGAAATAAGTCCTTTTGTGAGTAGATTTTCCGCTAATTCATTGTTTCTTTTTTGAAGTTTCGATGTTATATCCTTTCGTAAAATCCGATATGTGTTCCTTTCCTCCAATATGTTATTCATTTTTTGATTGTAAGTATCTTTGTCCATAGCAACTGTCTTGTTTCCTTTGTCAGAAGTTAAAATTAGTATTTCGTCATTTTCTTTTAAAAATTTTCGTGTCTGCCCCACTGTGTCTAGTATTGCGCGAGCTATTGCACTTTCCCGAACCGACGTCATATAATCTTTAATAAGTAAAGAGAATTTAGTGCGTGACTCTTCTTGTTGCTCTTACCTATAAGAGTTTGCACCAATTCCTCTCCGTCCGCTATATACTTGAAGAGAGGGAAATTCTTCTTCTCTATTGGTATCGCGAACTTTGGACCCTTTGCAAGAAGTGCTTTCACGTCTGGCGGGAACTCCACATTCGTTTTGTTGACAAACCAATCGTTCGTTTTGTTGTTGTTCGTGAATATATTATTCCGTTCCTTTTGTAGTCTTCTATACTTCCTCTCATGTCTCTCTTTCAATGTTGTTGTTAGTTTCGCGACGTTTCTCTCGCTCTTCATAAGCATTTGTCAGCTGAGTTTAACTGCCTCTCCAGAATTTCTTTGGTTTCCTTTACCCTTTTGTTTAGTTCCTTCATTAAGTCATGTTTGTGTTTTATTATAATGTTTAGTACTTTCTTGTGGAATATATGTGAATGTCTAGCTAAGGCTCTGCTAATGTCTATAAATGTAATAAGCTATTTATATTTGACAATGACGCACATCCAGACATTAGAAGGTTGGGAAAGTGCAATAGATCGCGCAATACTAGACAAAGTGGGGCAGACACGAAAATTTTTAAAGGAAAATGACGAAATACTAATTTTAACTTCTGACAAAGGAAACAAGACAGTTGCTATGGACAAAGATACTTACAATCAAAAAATGAATAACATATTGGAGGAAAGGAACACATATCGGATTTTACGAAAGGATATAACATCGAAACTTCAAACAAGAAACAATGAATTAGCGGAAAATCTACTCACAAAAAAACTTATTTCACAGAGCGAAAGGAATAAGTTAGTCACGACAACGGCATTACCACCACGCATATACGGACTACCAAAAATCCACAAGGAAGGGACGCCATTAAGACCCATATGCTGCTCTATAGGATCACCATCACACGGACTTTGTAAATATATGTCAAACATATTGAAGAACATCACCATAGACTCCAGCTACAACATCAAAAACTCAGTAGAATTTATAGAAAGCATCAACAACACGTACATCTGTATTGATGAAAAATTAATATCATTTGATGTAGTCGCACTATTCCCCAGCATACCTATAGACCTTGCACTAGACACAATTAGAGAAAAATGGACAAAAATAAAAGAACATACAAATATGCCGACATGGACATAGTACCATTTTGTATACAAGACAACAAATATTTTACATAAATTTAATGACGATATATACACACAACGAAAAGGAATGCCGATGGGATCCCCTGCTTCACCAATAATTGCAGACATAGTAGTGGAAGATCTATTAGACAACACTTTGAAAAAACTAGGACACAAACCAAGACTTTTGACGAAGTGTCTGGATGATTTATTCGCAATAGTAAAAGAAGACGAAATACAAAACACACTTGACGCTTTAAACTCTTTCAATAAAAATATAAAATTCACACTGGAACAGGAAGAAGATGGAGGACTAGCATATTTGGACTCAATGGTTCACAGACAGGGGAACATTCTAAAACTAAAGTGGTATAAAAAACCAACAGCATCAGGACGAATCATAAACTTTAACTCAAAACACCCTAAAACAAAGATAATCAGTACAGCGGTAGGTTGTATACAACGGATGCTAGCCACTTCGGACAACATTTTTCATGAAGAAACCAAAAATGAAATAAGACAAATTTTAAAGGACAACGACTTCCCAAACCATCTAATTAGAACTTTAATTAAAAGACACCAAAACATTGAACAAAAAACAAAATGTAGAGAACCTACACAATACATGTCCGTAACATATATACCAAGAATATCAGAACGCCTTAAAAAGTCAGAATTTTACAATAAACAAAAAATAACAATAGCACACAAGCCCAACAATACCCTACGACCAAAATTCAACAAGACCAAGTCCAAAATACAAATGTTTGACAAAAACAATGTGGTATATAAAATACCATGCTATGGAGATATAAATAAAAAATGTGACAGTATATATGTAGGAACAACTAAATCCAAACTAAAAACTCGAATATCACAACACAGATCAGACTTCAAATTAAGACACCAAGCTAATATACAAAAAACAGCACTTATGGCCCACTGTAAAACCAGCGGTCACTCACCAAATTTTGAAGCAACGACTATTTTGGAACAAGAACAACATTACAAAAAACGCTTCACCATAGAAATGTTACATATAACAAACACACCCACAAGCATAAGACTGAACTACAAAACAGACGTTGAAAATTGCGCTCACATTTACAGACACTTACTTAATAACAACTAGTATTAATCTCCACGTCCGACGGTGCAGACGTGTAAAATTATGTAGGTGTAATAATTTTTAAAGCTGTGTTTTTTATTGTCTAAATTTATGTTATTTTATGTTTTTATGTTGATTATAGTTGCCCTGAAGACGGTTGCCGAAGTGCAACCGAAATATATTGGAAATAATAAAAAATAAAAATTAAAAACTTTTATTTAAAACATTTTTCAATTGTTGACCTCGAGCCGGAAAAACTCAAAAATTTAAATAATTAATCTTTATGCACTAACGATAAACAAATGAGTAAGAACGTGGATCAGCGCACTCAACGACAAAAACAACAAGACGAAGCCCGTGAAAAATTTCAGAGAGAGCAAGACAAACGTCGTCTTTCTTTGGCCCGTAACAATGCTTATTTTACGGTGACGAGTAATACTCTAAAACCGAAAGTGCTTGAAGGTGCAAGCTTACTGACCGCCGAAAACCAGAGTGCTAGTTCTTGCTCTCCCGCCCTGCTCTGTACCGCTCAAACGCCATGGAGTGAGCAATGCAAGACTCCAACAGAGCTTCTGCCGCCTAGCGCAACAACAACAGCAACTACTACGACTACTACAACGGTCTCTGTCGCCAACAATGCAATAACGACTCCACCCTCTTCTTGTGCTGCAGGTAAAGCAACAACACAACCAAGTGCAAAAATCCATGCAAACGGCAAAAACAAAGCTGCGGTAGAAGTGACAATACTGCAAGCGGGTTCGGCCATGCAGACAGCGCAAGCTAACACCCCCAAAAAACTCGGACGGCAATAAGCCAAAAATAAGTCGTTCCAACAAAGGCCCTGAAAATCCCGGGCCACTAAATGAAAATAGATTTTCCATTCTGGCGGAGCCTGAAACAGAGTCGGAACAATTAGCCTCAATAAAACTAAAGCTCCCACCTATTTTTATTCGGGAGAAGATCTCGAATGCCCTAGTCAACAAAATAGTTGAGCTTGTCGGAAAAGATAACTTTCATGTTATTCCGCTTATGAAAGGGAATATAAGCGAAACTAAACTCCAAGCCAAAACCGAAGACGATTTCCGAGCAGTGTCGAAGTACTTAAACGATGCCAAAAAGAATTACTACACGTACCAGCTGAAAAGTTGTAAAGGTTTGCAAGTTGTGATCAAGGGAATAGAACCCGATGTGACCCCCTCCGAAATTACAGAGGCCCTAAAAGAAAACGGTTTTTGCGCAAAAAATGTTAAAAACATTATGAACAAAAACAGGAAGCCGCAACCACTCTTCAAGGTCGAGCTGGAGCCAGACAGCAGAACTTTGAAAAAAAACGCAGTGCACCCGATCTACAAGTTGCAGTACCTTCTGCACCGTAGGATCACAGTGAAAGAGCCGCACAAACGGACCGGGCCAGTGCAATGCACAAATTGCCAGGAATACGGTCATACCAGGGCTGACTGCACCCTCAGGTCAGTATGTGTAGCTTGTGGAAACTGCCACGGCTCCGAACCCTGCCCTGCCAACAAGGAAGACTCTCTCACTAAAAAGTGTGTAAACTGCCAAGGAAACCACACCGCAAACTACAGAGACTGTCCAGTCTACAAGATTATGAAAAGTCGGATGCAACGAGCGACAACGGCACGCTTCCTGAACACACAAAACACTTATATGAGATCACAAACGACACCGGAAGTTTTCTTCGCAAAAGCAGCCAGATCATCATTTGGCCCTTCAATTACCACCAACGGAATGTCTTACGCCAGTACTTTAAGATCAGGCACAGTTCACATAGAGCCGAAAATTGATAACATCCAGCAGGCCATGGGACAGCCACAAAGTAACATGGAATCTATGATGATTACTTTGCAACAAAATATGATGGAATTTATGTCCTTCATGAAAACCACAATGCAAACCCTTATGCAAAACCAAAATATCTTGCTACAAATGCTTGCAGCTCAGCAGTCCAAATAAACCATTCCTAGCCTTCGAATAACTCTGTGGAACGCCAACAATGTTTCACGGCATAAACCTGAAATAACTCAATTTCTGAACGAAAACCACATCTGTTGCTGGCAGAAACGCATCACACCAGCAAATATAACTTTAAAATACGGGGATACACGTTCTACGGCACCGATCATCCAGATGGTAAAGCGCATGGCGGAACTGGCATCTTAATAAGAGACTGCGTCAAACACCACTTTCACCAACTGTTTGCAAAAAATCATCTGCAAGCTACTTCGATAAAATTACAGTTGGGCAACTGCAACCTTGCCATTGCCGCTGTCTACTGCCCACCCCGCTTTACAGTCTCCGAAGACCAATTCATGGACTTCTACAATTCACTTGGAGAGCGAGTCATAGCAGCAGGAGATTACAACGCCAAGCACACGCACTGGGGATCCCGCCTTGCGACCCCCAAAGGAAGGCAATTATATAATGCACTCATTAAAACAAGCAACAAACTGGACTACGTTTCACAAGACAGCCCTACATACTGGCCTACAGATCCTAGAAAACTACCTGATTTAATTAATTTTGCTGTGACAAAAAACATTTCTCGCAATCCGATATCAGCAAAATCGCTTTTGGATCTATCATCGGACCACTCACCTGTGCTAATAACACTTCTTCAAAGCGCGGAATTAATCGAGCACCCTCGCAGGGTCGCATTGAACCAACTGGCTGAAGTTCAAAATGTACGTATGTTCCCACATTGAACTAACTCCACAGCTTAACATCAAGGAGGACATCGACTGCTATGCCGATGCCCTGGAGTCTGTACTCGTCGCAGCAGCCAAAGTCTCCACACCGCAAGGGTGGGACGGGCACACACACCAACACAAAACTAACCTTGAAATCGAAAAGCTTGTTTTGGAGAAAAGACGTTTGAGACGTGCTTGGCAAACCAGCAGATCGCCATCCTCCAAACAAAGTCTTATTTGGAAACTCTTTAACGGGCTTACACGACTTGGCTATTTTCCAAAAAAATGGAAAAAATCGGTAATCATAATGATCCCAAAGCCAGGAAAAGATCACACAATACCAGCATCGTACAGACCGATAAGTTTACTCTCGTGTCTGTCAAAACTGCTCGAAAAATTCTTTTTGACGCGCATAATCCCATATCTGAAAGAGCACAACGTTATTCCAGCACACCAATTTAGCTTTCAAAAAAGCCATGGAACAATAGAGTAAGTCAACAGACTAACAACAGAAATACGGAATGCATTCGAGCTTCGGGAATACTGCAGTGCGGTATTCCTTGACGTTGCACAGGCTTTCGACCGAGTCTGGCTTGATGGCCTTATGCATAAAATCAGAACGATCCTGCCGGGAAACAATCACAGGATACTTGATACCGACGACTACGCTATAGAGGCTGGAGTTCCCCAAGGTAGCGCCCTTGGTCCAACTCTATTTCTCCTCTACACCGCAGATATTCCCACGAACGAGCGGCTAACTACTTCTACATTCGCAGACGATACCGCGATCATAAGTCGGTCCAAATGCCCAACTCAGGCAACAGCACTACTAGCTGATCATCTCGTTGTAGTGGAGAGGTGGTTATCAGACTGGCGTATAAAAATAAATGCGCAAAAGTGTAAACATATAACGTTTACTCTTAACAGACAAACGTGTCCCCCGCTAACCCTGAATAACACGCCACTTCCACAAGCTGACGATGTAATGTACCTTGGCATCCACATAGACAGGAGACTTACATGGCGGAGACATATCGAAGCTAAGAAAATTCACCTAAAACTAAAATCAAACAGTCTCCATTGGCTTATAAACGCGCGATCCCTCTCTGCCTGGACTTCAAGGTTCTGCTCTACAATTCAACGCTTAAGCCAGTCTGGACCTACGACTCCCAATTGTGGGGAAACGCGAGCAGCAGCAGCATCGACATTATTCAGCGAGCACAATCAAAAATCCTGAGAACTATCACTGTGGCACCTTGGGATGTTCGGAACGACAACATCCACAGAGATCTTGGGATTCTACCCGTAAAAGATGAAATATCAAAACAAAAAGCGTCCTACCAAACCAAGATAACTTGACCAGCCAACGTGCACGACGAGCAAGAATTCGGCGACAGCGAAATTGATGGGAGAATGCAAAATAATCATTTGGGATGAACGCACGATGGCGCATAAACGAGCTTTGGAGGCAGTTGACCGAACGATGAAGGATTTACGAGGTGATTCGAAACTATTTGGTGGGGCTTTGATATTGCTGTCCGGAGATTTTCGTCAAACGTTTCCTGTCATTCCGAAATCTACGGCTGCCGATGAAGTTAATCCATGCCTAAAATCGTCCTCTTTGTGGCGATATGTCAAGAAGTTTAAATTGTCCACGAATATGAGAGTCGCATTGCAGAATGACCCCTCCGCTGCTGAATTCTCGAGACAAATACTGGGGCTTGGCAATGGCGAAATTCCTGTTGATGTTTCGACCGGACTAATATCGTTCCCAGCAAATTTTTGCGAGTTCACATCGTCGAAAGAGGAGCTCATCACAAAAGTGTATCCCGACATTGCACAAAATTATAAAAATCTCGATTGGATTAGTGAACGGGCCATACTAGCAGCGAAGAATAAGAACGTAGATAGTTTGAATTTCGTTATTCAAAGTCAAATCGCTGGAGAACTGCATTCATACAGATACGTTGACAGCGTGGCCGACGAGGATGAAGCGACCCACTATCCGACAGAATTTTTGAGCTCACTGGATGTGCCAGGAACTCTAATTTGCAACTGAAAGAGGGATCAATTATTATAATGTTGCGGAATCTAAATCATCCCAGATTATGCAACGGTACGCGGTTGTCCGTTAAAAAACTGATGAACAACGTGATTCATTCGACGATTATTAAGGGAAAATTTAAAGGAGAGGAAGTTCTTATCCCACGAATTCCGATTATTCCAACAGATCTTCCATTCCAATTCAAGAGGATTCAGTTCCCAGTTCGATTGGCATTTGCGATGACAATCAATAGATCGCAAGGCCAATCGTTGGATGTCTGCGGGATTAATCTGGAATATCAATTTTTTCACATGGGCCTGTTCGCGTGTGGGAAAGCCGTCATCATTATTTATTTTTGCACCGGCTAACAAAACAAAAAATATTGTTTATCACATCGCTCTCCACTGATTTCGAGTCAAATAAATTTTTATGAAATTTGAATTACCAGTATATCATTATTACTCTGGGCTTATATGAAGTCGTGAAATTGGGGCGAGACAAAGTTCGCCGGGTGCTCTAGTTTATAATAAATAAAATAAAAATTATATTAAAATTTATTATATACACATACATATAGACATACACATTATATAACCTATTTGAACCGCCGTTGGATGCAACCTTTAATTGTGTTATATTATTGCAATCACTGTCGCCCCCAATTTATTTATTGAAACTCAAAAATTAATAGTTGGTAAAATCATCCCAGCCGCTATACATAACCAATACATAAGCCCTCATATACAAGCAGCTGCAGCGGTGAACTTTTTCGTTTGCCTTTTTCGCTTTCGCTTGTCCGCCGTTAGCAACGTTGTAATTGTTGTTGGACTTTCGATTTGGCGCGCTGACGACCAAAGTGACGCGCTACCCTGCATTCAGACGGGTATACTGATTTTTACCGTCATTTGCAACCACTATTAATTTTGATACCTCGTAGCTTCATATTCAATTTAATATTTTTTTTTTCGTCGTTTTCGTTGTGGATAATTATTAAAAATAATTTGTTCGAAACAAATTTAATAATCGAATTTAATTGTTATTTACTCTTGTTTTTTGTCGTCGTTCTAATTGAACAATTATCCTGTTTAAAATGTATTTATTTTATTAATTTAATATTCTTTGGATAAATAATTTATTTATATAGATAAATATATTTATTTTCGTGGCTTATATAAAAATAAATTAAAAATGAGTCCAGATAAGCCAAAATCTCTTGAACTTCTTGCGGATCTTAAAAATAAGCTCAAAAAACCAGTGATGAGCATCCGCCGATTAAATGATCGAATAGAAGCCGGCCAGATTCCGATTCAAGAAGTATAACTAAATTGTCGGCTAGAGATTTTAAATGCTTCAATTATTAAGGCAACTCAATTACAAGAACAGATCGAAGATTTAGATGATGGCGATGAGTTCGGAGAAGAGTTGGAAGAGCTTTCAATAATAACCAAGGCAAAAATAATGTCGCTTATCTCAGCCTTGACGACGGCAAGCGAAACCAAAATAATTGGATCAGCTTCGGTAGCACCAACTAGAGCTCGACTTCCGAATTTGGCATTGCCGAAATTCAGCGGCAAATATTCTGAGTTTAATTGAACAATTATCCTGTTTAAAATTTTTTTAATTTAGTAATTTATTATTTGGATAAATAATTTATTTATATAGATATATATTTTTATTTTTGTGGCTTATATAAAATATTTTTTTTTTTTAACTTTGCTTTTATTTATTGAATCTTTTCTTAATTTTGAGACTAACAATAAGTTTACGAATCTTAACATTAAAATGTTTTCGTTGCGAACGTACCACGGTGCCCCGGTGATTGTTCTCAAGATCTTCGACTGAGCTTGCTGGACTATGTCAATATTGCTATTGCTGGCATTCCCCCATAACTGAGAGCCGTACATCCATATATGTTTTAGTACCGAGTTATGCAGCAGGACTTTATATTCAAAACTAAGGGGAGACCGAGCGTTGATGAGCCAATGAAGGCCACTGGCTTTTAGCTTTAGATGTGTTCTTTTGGCTTTAATGTGCCGGCGCCATGTGAGTCTTCTGTCGAGATGTACTCCTAGATATGTCACATCGTTTGCTTGCAGGAGTAGAGTATCGTTTAACATGAGCGCCGGGCAGTTTTGCCTGTTCAGGGTGAACGTAACGTGCTTGCATTTTTGTTCGTTCACTTTAATTCGCCCATCTGACTTTGCAACATCGACCAGATAAAGAGCTAGCTGCGCAGTTGCTTGAATCGGGAATTTTGAGCGGCTGATAATGGCTGTATCATCAGCAAACGTAAATGTTGTTAGTCGTGTGATTGTTGGGATGTCTGCTGTGTGGAGGACATATAATGTTGGCCCAAGCACGCTTCCTTAAGGAACTCCAGCTCCAATAGTGAAGTCGTCAGTTATAGCAGTGCTGCATCTCACAGCAAATTTTCTGTCGTTGAGGTAAGACTCCAAAAGCTTATGGGTGTTGCAGGGGAGCATTGTTTTGATCTTGTGCATTAGACCTTCTAGCCAAACTCTATCAAATAATTGAAAGACGTCTAAAAATATGGCAGTGCAGTATTCTCGTTTTTCGAACGCGTTCCGAATTTCCCATGTTATCCGGTTGACCTGCTCAATTGTTCCGTGCTTTTCACGAAGCCCAAATTGATGTGACGGAATTCCTTCCTGGATTCTTAGGTATGTGTTTATCCGAGTCAATACGCATTTTTCAAAGAGTTTAGATAAGCATAAAAGTAGGCTTATAGGTCTATACGACGTGGGTATTGTGTGTTCTTTTCCCGGCTTTGCTATCATTATTATAATCGACTTTTTCCATCTCACTGGAAAGTGGTCAAGTTTTGCGATGGCATTAAAAAGTTGGGTGATAGTGCAAACGGCGCCATGTGGGAGCTCAATGATCATTTCGGGAGTTATGAGGTCGCAGCCCGGGGATTTTGTCGGATTCAGCTGATTTTTGATGATGTTAACGATTTCGTTTGGGCGAAACTCAGTTGGCTCATGTTGAAGCTGTGGCTCAAATGGTAAAGTCGGCAAAGTGAACGCACTAGTGGCAGGATTTGGTTGGAAGACATTTTTAAGGTGGTTGTCAAACGTGCTGGCTCTGTCTGCATCGCTGCGCGCCCAGCCGCCTGTTGGATTTCTAATAGGCATCACTGTTACTTTCGGTGAGCTTAGAGTTGGGTGAGCTCTCCATAGTGAGTGCAATTTATCCATGTAGCGTCGGTGGACATGTGCTTCTTCCAGCTGTTAAGCTGTTGTGAGTTGACGTGAGGCATATTTTAAGCGTTGCCTAGCAGATGGCGATCTGTGGAGTTGCCACTCTCGACGTAAGCGTCTCTTTTCGAGGACGAGCTGTTCTATTTGTAGATTTGTCTTCATTTGGTTGCTTTGTGTACTTGTAGTTTGGGGTGTTGAAACTCGAGCTGCAGAGACGAGTACAGACTCCAGTGTATTGACAAATCTGTCTACGTTAGCTTCATCGTTAAGATGAGTACTTAGCTCAATTCTTGTACTTAACCCAATTGGTTTTCTGTGATGTCAATTTATACGATTGCTCAAATGCGCCTGGATGTCGGAGTAGAATAAACAGGACAGGCGAGTGATCAGATGAAAGATCCGAGAGGCATTCGGCGCTTATCAGATTTTCAGGAATGTTTGTGGTAATTGCAAAGTCTATTAAATCCGGTAGTTTTTTTGGGTCTGCCGGCCACTATGTTGGTTTGCCAGGAGAAAAATAGTCCAGCTTGTTCTTGACTTTTATTCCTGCATTATAGAGCTTTTGGAGTCACGAGACGTGATCCCCAGTGTGTGTGCTTGGCATTGTAGTCCCCGGCTGCTATGAAGTGGTCTCCTAGTGAGTTGAAAAACTGCATAAACTCATCTTCAGCTATAGTGAAACGAGGGGGGCAGTATACGGCGGTTAGTGTAAGTTGGTTGCCAGTATTTATTTGTATATTTATAGATGTGGCCTGTAGGTAATTTTTAGCAAATTTGTTATAGTGGTGCTTAATACGGCTTCTGATTAGAATTCCTGTCCCACCATGTGCTTTACCATCTGGATGATTTGTTCCGTAGAATGAATAACCTCGTAGTTGAAAATTGTATTTGTTTGTAAGGTGTGTTTCTGAAAGTAGCATTACGTCGATATAGTTGTCGAGTAGGAATTGAGCTAACTCAAGTTTATGCTGTGAGAGGCCGTTAGCGTTCCACATAGATATCCTTAGGGAAGTCATTATTTGGATTGTTGTGAAACCAGCATTTGAATCAATAGATTTTGGTTTCGCATTAAATCTTGCATAGTTGCGCGCATAAACGACATAAACTCCGTAAGGCTTTGTTCAAGCTGTATATCATATCATATCTTCAAAGTTGCTTTTTGTTAGCCAGTCCTGATTTCAAAGCGCTTGCGTAAGTCACATTTTTATCAGAGTTTATGGGTCCTAGGGTCCTGAGGATCTGGCTGCAGTCGAGAAGAAGACTTCAGTGTTTGATCTGGAAGCTGTCATCTGTTTATTTTATGTGCGGGCGTCAGTTCCTCTCTGGTGGATGCGACTTTTCAGCTCCTTATAAACAGGGCAGCCTCTGTAGTTAGCAGTGTGATTGCCACCGCAGTTGCCGCACTTTTTCGAGTTGCAGTCATCTTTGCTCGTTGGGCAGTGTTCTGGTTCGAGATCAACCATAAAGAGTGGCTGCGGCTTTCTATCCCTGTTAAGGATGTTGAAGACTGTCTTAGCCCTAAATCCCTTCTCTTGTTGCGCCTTTGTTATCTCTGCAGGCGTTACGTCGGACTCTATGCCCTTAAGTACGACTTGCTGGCCCTTGCTACTTTTTAGCTGATATGAGTAAAAGTTACTTTTATTCTCGGTAAGATATTTCGATAATACTCTGTAATTATCTTCGGACTTCATTTGAACGGACTTCTTATGGATGTTGCCCTTTACTATAGGTATTAGCACATACATCGCTCTTCGGCAGCAGAGACGTTGATGGTAGCGAGGGGGAGCAAGAACGCGCTCTCTCGCTCGCTACCTTTAAGAATTCGATCAAGTTGGGGGTGTTTGCCCGCGCTTGATCAGAGTTTGCATTATTTTCGGTTGCTTTAAAAGAGAAGTACGCGTAATTTCTTTGTACTGAGAGCCGTCTCTCGTCTTGCTCACGTTGACGTTATGTGTGAACGTCGTTCAGACTCATTGTATTCGTGGAAAAGTTAATTAGAGTTTTAAGTGTTAAGTTTTATATTAATTAAATGACCAATTAATATAAACATTCGCGATTTCATCGCAGAAATCGTCTTTTCGCGTTATAGTAGATTTATTAAAACGGTCACTGCACTTTTGTGATTTTATTAAATACTTATATAAAAATAAATTAAAAACAAGAGAGAACGCTATAGTCGGGTGCCCCGACTATCAGATACCCGTTACTCAGGTAATGGGAGTGCGTGGGAGATGGAGATAGAAACTTTGATCACGCATAACTTTTTAACGATTAATGCACTCATTAAAACAAGCAACAAACTGGACTACGTTTCACAAGACAGCCCTACATACTGGCCTACAGATCCTAGAAAACTACCTGATTTAATTAATTTTGCTGTGACAAAAAACATTTCTCGCAATCCGATATCAGCAAAATCGCTTTTGGATCTATCATCGGACCACTCACCTGTGCTAATAACACTTCTTCAAAGCGCGGAATTAATCGAGCACCCTCGCAGGCTGACGTCGCATTGAACCAACTGGCTGAAGTTCAAAATGTACGTATGTTCCCACATTGAACTAACTCCACAGCTTAACATCAAGGAGGACATCGACTGCTATGCCGATGCCCTGGAGTCTGTACTCGTCGCAGCAGCCAAAGTCTCCACACCGCAAGGGTGGGACGGGCACACACACCAACACAAAACTAACCTTGAAATCGAAAAGCTTGTTTTGGAGAAAAGACGTTTGAGACGTGCTTGGCAAACTAGCAGATCGCCATCCTCCAAACAAAGTCTTAAGGAAGCTGGTCGCAGACTGACCAGGGCTCTAAGGCAAGAAGAAGTAAAAGCACAACGTCAGTAAATTGTGAAACTAAGCATCCCTTGTGGAGGGCCCACCCAAATCTAAGTGCGCCGGCCGAAACAGTAATTCCCATAAGAGACTCTTCAGGCAGCTGGGCCAGAAGCGACAAAGACAGAGCTTGTACATTTGCTTTGCACCTTCAAAATGTTTTCCAGCCAAACCCTGCAACTAATTCATTCGCACTACCGTCGCCGTCAATTCGAATCAATTCTGAGACGGAGCCAATTCTGTTTCAACCAAATGAAGTTGCAAAAGTAATCAGCGAGCAATTGAAACCAAAAAAGGCCCCATGCGGTTCAAATAACTCCCAAAATGTTAATCGAACTACCAAACTGTGCAGTTGAGGTTATTTGTAAACTCTTTAACGGGATTACACGACTTGGCTATTTTCCAAAAAAAATGGAAAAAATCGGTAATCATAATGATCCCAAAGCCAGGAAAAGATCACACAATACCAGCATCGTACAGACCGATAAGTTTACTCTCGTGTCTGTCAAAACTGCTCGAAAAATGCCTTTTGACGCGCATAATCCCATATCTGAAAGAGCACAACGTTATTCCAGCACACCAATTTAGCTTTCAAAAAAGCCATGGAACAATAGAGTATGTCAACAGACTAACAACAGAAATACGGAATGCATTCGAGCTTCGGGAATACTGCAGTGCGGCCTTGATGGCCTTATGCATAAAATCAGAACGATCCTGCCGGGAAACACTCACAGGATACTTGATACCGACGACTACGCTATAGAGGCTGGAGTTCCCCAAGGTAGCGCCCTTGGTCCAACTCTATTTCTCCTCTACACCGCAGATATTCCCACGAACGAGCGGCTAACTACTTCTACATTCGCAGACGATACCGCGATCATAAGTCGGTCCAAATGCCCAACTCAGGCAACAGCACTACTAGCTGATCATCTCGTTGTAGTGGAGAGGTGGTTATCAGACTGGCGTATAAAAATAAATGCGCAAAAGTGTAAACATATAACGTTTACTCTTAACAGACAAACGTGTCCCCCGCTAACCCTGAATAACACGCCACTTCCACAAGCTGACGATGTAATGTACCTTGGCATCCACCTAGACAGGAGACTTACATGGCGGAGACATATCGAAGCTAAGAAAATTCACCTAAAACTAAAATCAAACAGTCTCCATTGGCTTATAAACGCGCGATCCCCCTCTGCCTGGACTTCAAGGTTCTGATCTACAATTCAACGCTTAAGCCAGTCTGGACCTACGACTCCCAATTGTGGGGAAACGCGAGCAGCAGCAGCATCGACATTATTCAGCGAGCACAATCAAAAATCCTGAGAACTATCACTGTGGCACCTTGGGATGTTCGGAACGACAACATCCACAGAGATCTTGGGATTCTACCCGTAAAAGATGAAATATCAAAACAAAAAGCGTCCTACCAAACCAAGATAACTTGACCAGCCAACGTGCACGACGAGCAAGAATTCGGCGACAGCGAAATTGATGGGAGAATGCAAAATAATCATTTGGGATGAACGCACGATGGCGCATAAACGAGCTTTGGAGGCAGTTGACCGAACGATGAAGGATTTACGAGGTGATTCGAAACTATTTGGTGGGGCTTTGATATTGCTGTCCGGAGATTTTCGTCAAACGTTTCCTGTCATTCCGAAATCTACGGCTGCCGATGAAGTTAATCCATGCCTAAAATCGTCCTCTTTGTGGCGATATGTCAAGAAGTTTAAATTGTCCACGAATATGAGAGTCGCATTGCAGAATGACCCCTCCGCTGCTGAATTCTCGAGACAAATACTGGCGCTTGGCAATGGCGAAATTCCTGTTGATGTTTCGACCGGACTAATATCGTTCCCAGCAAATTTTTGCGAGTTCACATCGTCGAAAGAGGAGCTCATCACAAAAGTGTATCCCGACATTGCACAAAATTATAAAAATCTCGATTGGATTAGTGAACGGGCCATACTAGCAGCGAAGAATAAGAACGTAGATAGTTTGAATTTCGTTATTCAAAGTCAAATCGCTGGAGAACTGCATTCATACAGATACGTTGACAGCGTGGCCGACGAGGATGAAGCGACCCACTATCCGACAGAATTTTTGAGCTCACTGGATGTGCCAGGAACTCTAATTTGCAACTGAAAGAGGGATCAATTATTATAATGTTGCGGAATCTAAATCATCCCAGATTATGCAACGGTACGCGGTTGTCCGTTAAAAAACTGATGAACAACGTGATTCATTCGACGATTATTAAGGGAAAATTTAAAGGAGAGGAAGTTCTTATCCCACGAATTCCGATTATTCCAACAGATCTTCCATTCCAATTCAAGAGGATTCAGTTCCCAGTTCGATTGGCATTTGCGATGACAATCAATAGATCGCAAGGCCAATCGTTGGATGTCTGCGGGATTAATCTGGAATATCAATTTTTTCACATGGGCCTGTTCGCGTGTGGGAAAGCCGTCATCATTATTTATTTTTGCACCGGCTAACAAAACAAAAAATATTGTTTATCACATCGCTCTCCACTGATTTCGAGTCAAATAAATTTTTATGAAATTTGAATTACCAGTATTTCATTATTACTCTGGGCTTATATGAAGTCGTGAAATTGGGGCGAGACAAAGTTCGCCGGGTGCTCTAGTTTATCTAAACTACTATATAAAAGTCTTCGAATAAAAAATGGGTCAGTGGTAAATTCCTACCAGAGCGGATTGACATAAAAATCTAGAAAAATCCGCATAATTCTGAAATAATTAGGAGACGTGTGTGAGGTACAAATTAAAACAATAAACGACCCCAAAGTGCCCCAAAATTCGATTCGTTTTTTTAAATTCTTTCTTTTGCCATTTTTCTGTTATAAATGTTGTTAAAATGGTTTAAAAAAATTATGATCATAATCTTATGGCATAGCCGCAACTAACTGCATTTAAATTTTTTGAAAATTCAGCCTCCTTAACCAAGTCCCCAATATTTTCCAATTCTCTTATGCGTGACGTCACGGCCTCCACATATGTTTGTATGTATGTTCTGCTGGCGCACTTTGCATTAAGTCGTAAATGAGTGTATGTAGCATTTTAAGTGTGACCGCGCAGGGGAAAAAATGAAAATACCAGTCACAAAAAATTTAAAATGCGCGGTTAAAAAATCGATTATATCGCAAATCTTTTCATTTGTTTTCAAATGTTGAGTTATCTACAAACTTTGGATTTGTAAAAAACAAAAATAAACAATGATTCGCTCTGCTATGTACACACACACGCACGAAATATGTATAATCAAAAAATCAAGATAATACTGATATCCTTTTGCTAAAAGAATATTTAATTTACATTTCCACAACAGATTTAAGACATTTTGTAACCGATTTTTGTCATTTAAAATTCAAATCGCATTGATAATATTAAAAGAACATTAAATATTCAAACCAATTGATTCTCACGCTCTTTATTACACGTGCCTCATATTGTTTAAACAAATGCAAATGTTTAAACAATTTGATTCACGGCGTCCCCCACCTGTCTTTATTATTAATATAATCTTTTTCTTTTGCATACTTCTTTACGTCCCATTAAATGACCGTTTGCTGTAATTAATTCAAGTGAAACAGAAAAAGATTGAAAATAAGAACTATCATGTTAGGCATCGTGAGGAAATTCAAACTGCAAAAAAAACACAACAAAAGAATACAAAGAGTGCACATTCGTGGAAAGTAAAACATAATTCCGCTTTTTTATACGATTTAAATCTGGCATACAATTCTGATAAATCAGTTGATATTGGAATAATGAATAAGAGATGCTCATTTTGTGGCGCCTTAAAATGGAAGGAAGAGTCAAAAGGTATGTGTTGCAAAGAGGGAAAAGTCCAGCTTCCATCTCTTAAAACATTACCAGATCCTCTTTTAAGTCTTTTAAATGGTGATCACCCAGACCATACACATTTTATGGGGCTTACCAGAAAATATAATAATTGTTTTCAAATGACTTCATTTGGTGCGACAAAAGTTATTAATGAAGGTTATATGCCCACATTTAAAGTACAGGGGCAAGTTTACCACTTAGTTGGTAGCGTTTTGCCAGCTTCTAAAGAAGAAGCTCAGTTTCTCCAAATTTATTTTATTGGTGAGGACAATGTAGAAGCCGATTTCAGGTGTAAAAACAGTCCTGGAGTTAAAAATGCGTTAGTTAAATCACTACAGTTGATGCTGCATGAAAGTAATCCATATGTTAAGGATTTTAAAACTGCTCTTAAAAGAGTTCCGAAGAATTGTAGCCAATTTAAAATGGTTATTCACGCCAATAAAAAGCCTGTTAGGGCTCATAGAGGTCGTTATAACGCACCCCAAGCAAATGAGGTCGCTTTGGTATTAGTTGACCAACAATTTGAAAAAAGGGACATTATTATTGAGGGTTATAATAATCAGTTAAAAAGAATCAGTGAACTTCACCGATCTTATGACGCCCTACAATATCCATTAATGTTTTGTCATGGAGAAGATGGTTACACTATAGATATACCCAAAATTGACCCCGTTTCAAAAAAAAACGTTAAGAAAACAGTCTCAGCGTTAGATTTTTACAGTTTCCGAATAATGCTTAGAGAAAATGTATGGAATCACCTGCACTATTTTAGAGCTCTCTTTAGTCAATTTTTGGTTGATATGTATGCTAAAATAGAAACAGAAAGGCTTAATTTTATTCGGCTAAATCAAAAAAAGCTGAGAGCAGAAAGCTACATACATCTTCAAGATGCTATAGGTAGGAATGATGTAGATTTAGCACAGTTTGGACAGATGGTAATTTTACCTTCATCCTTTACTGGCTCGCCACGGTACATGCACGAAAAAACTCAAGATGCCATGACATATGTTCGTTATTATGGTCGTCCTGATCTTTTTATTACATTTACCTGTAATCCTAAATGGAAAGAAATTAAAAGTGCACTATTTTTAGGGCAGAAGCCTCACGATCGGCATGATATCATTGCTCGAGTCTTTCATTTAAAGGTCAAAGCTATAATGTCTTTAATTAATAGTCATAGTTTGTTTGGGGAAGTGCAATGCTTTATGTATACGATAGAGTGGCAGAAACGTGGTCTCCCACATGCACATATACTGATTTGGTTAAAGTCTAAGATCACGCCTCAACAATTTGATTCAATTATATGTGCAGAAATTCCAGATTCTGAAAAGGATCCTCTCCTATATGAGATTGTTAAGGCTAATATGATTCATGGACCATGTGGCCGCTTAAACCTAAAATCGCCCTGTATGAACGAGGGTAATTGTTCCAAAAAGTTTCCGCGATCGTTGCTTAATGAAACTGTTACTGGAAAAGATGGTTACCCTAAATATAGGCGAAGAGCACCTGAAGATGGTGGCTTCACCATGGAAATTAATGGAAACATAATTGACAATAGGTGGGTAGTGCCCTATAATTGTGTTCTCCTGCGGACCTTTGAGGCTCATATTAATGTAGAGCTCTGTAGTTCAATTAAATCCATTAAATACGTTTGCAAATACATCAATAAGGGCAGTGATCAAGCTACATTTACTGTGGAAAGCCCTACTAATGAGGTTCAACTATATCGAAGCGGTCGATATATCAGTAGTTCTGAAGCAGTGTGGAGAATTCTTGCATTCCCCATACATGAAAGGTATCCGGCAATTGTATATTTGGCCGTGCATTTGGAAAATGGTCAACGGATATATTTTGATCCTAATAATCAAAATCAATTAGTTAACCAGTTAACCAACGCTTCAATAACGACACTGACTGGGTTTTTCGAACTTTGTAAAACGGATTCATTTGCAAGGACCCTTCTTTATGTTGAAGTACCTTCCTATTTCACGTGGAACAATAAAAAGTTCCAAAGGAGAAAGAGAGGTAATATTGTACCTGGTTTTCCTGGAATTAGAATGGATGATGTTTTAGGTCGAGTGTATACCATACACCCTAAAAATAGTGAATGCTATTACCTAAGACTACTTCTTCATGAAGTGCGGGGACCAACCTCATTCTTATTTCTTAAAACAGTTAATAACATTACGTATGCTACATTTCAATTGGCATGTAAGGCTTTGGGCTTACTAGAAGATGACACACACTGGGAATATACCCTAAAGGAAGCAGCTTTATGTAAATCGCCAATTCAATTACGTGATTTATTTGCGGTGATGTTAGTAAATTGTCAAATGGCTGATGCCGCACATCTTTGGGAAATGTATAAAGAAAGCTTTTCAGAAGACATTTTGTACGAGTTTTCTCTAATAGTGGCAGAAGTCAATCAAGATCTACTGGATAGAGTGTTTAATAAATGTCTTATTTTAATCGAAGATATAACACTGTCCATTGGAGGTACGTGTCTATTAGACTATGGTTTGCCCGAACCGATTAGAGTTAGTAGACCACTTCAAAATAGGGAATATTTAAACGAAATAAATTACTTTTTAATTTTGTTTGTAAGCGACCTTTGATGTATGTTTGAATTTTTTTTTTTTTTTATAAATGAAAAATGTGACAGTACATATGTAGGAACAACTAAATCCAAACTAAAAACTCGAATATCACAACACAGATCAGACTTCAAATTAAGACACCAAGCTAATATACAAAAAACAGCACTTATGGCCCACTGTAAAACCAGCGGTCACTCACCAAATTTTGAAGCAACGACTATTTTGGAACAAGAACAACATTACAAAAAACGCTTCACCATAGAAATGTTACATATAACAAACACACCCACAAGCATAAGACTGAACTACAAAACAGACGTTGAAAATTGCGCTCACATTTACAGACACTTACTTAATAACAACTAGTATTAATCTCCACGTCCGACGGTGCAGACGTGTAAAATTATGTAGGTGTAATAATTTTTAAAGCTGTGTTTTTTATTGTCTAAATTTATGTTATTTTATGTTTTTATGTTGATTATAGTTGCCCTGAAGACGGTTGCCGAAGTGCAACCGAAATATATTGGAAATAATAAAAAATAAAAATTAAAAACTTTTATTTATAACATTTTTCAATTGTTGACCTCGAGCCGGAAAAACTCAAAAAAAAAAAAAAAAAATTCGAAATAAATTACAATATTAATGAATTCGAATTAAGTAAAGACGAAAATTCCCTTAACGATGAGCAAAGAATGGCATTTCAAAAAATATTACAAAGTGTTCAAAATGAAAACGGTGAAATATTTTTTTTGGATGCCCCCGGTGGCACAGGCAAGACATTTTTATTGAATTTGTTGTTAGCAAAATTACGACATAATAATAATGTAGCATTGGCTGTTGCTTCTTCAGGTATAGCTGCTACGCTGTTAAATGGGGGACGCACAGCCCACTCTGTGTTTAAACTCCCATTGGATTTAATAAATGTAGAAACACCATGTTGCTCAATATCTAAACGGTGTAATATGGCATTGGTTTTTCAAGAATGTAGACTTACTGTTTGGGATGAATGCACAATGGCTCATAAGAGTGCTTTTGAAGCGTTGGATAGAATGTTGAAAGATATTCGTGGTAATGATTTTCTAATGGGAGGTATGACGGTTTTATTATCTGGAGATTTTCGTCAAACGCTTCCTGTAGTTCCTCGAGGAACAAGGGCAGATGAAATACAAGCCTGCTTAAAATCATCATTTCTTTGGCCTACTACTCAAAAATTGTGCCTAACAAAAAACATGCGTGTGCATTTAAAGGGCGATACAACTGCTGGAATTTTTGCACATACATTATTGAGAATTGGAGACGGTCTTTTTCCAACTGTCGAAGGAAAAATAATTATTCCTTCAGGTTTAGGAACTGTTGTAACTTCCCTTGAGGAGCTCACATCAAATATATTTCCGGAAATTTCAAAAATCTCAACCAAATCATTAGATTGGTTTTCGGAGAGAGCAATATTAACTGCTAGAAATGATAGAGCTGTGGTAATAAATAACATACTGTTAAAATCATTTGATGGTATTGAAGTTACGTATAAGTCTATTGATTCAGTCACTGAAGTTGATGAAGCAGTTCATTTTCCGGTTGAATTTCTCAACCAACAAAATCCACCTGGACTTCCCTTACACATTCTAAAGCTTAAGATTGGTGCACCAATTATGCTGTTGAGAAATTTAAGACCTCCAAAACTATGTAACGGTACAAGATTGCAAGTAAAAGCTCTTCATAACAATTTAATCGAAGCTGTGGTTTTTACTGGCTGTGCCAAAGGAGAAATTGTTTTTATACCACGAATACCCCTAATACCATCAAATCTACCGTTTCAGTTTAAAAGACTTCAGTTCCCTGTAAAAGTTTGCTTTGCAATAACGATAAATAAATCGCAAGGTCAGACCTTAAAACTAGCTGGACTAGATTTAAGGGACGATTGCTTCTCTCATGGTCAGTTTTATGTGGCCTGTTCAAGAGTTAGCTCCTCTGAGTCTTTAATTATTTTAGCGCCAGAAGGAAAATCAAAAAATATCGTTTATAGAGAAGTCTTGCAAAAATGTTAAACATTTCTAATTAAAATGCACTGTGGAATAGGCCTCATGGGGAAACCACAAAAAAAAAAACGCGCCAAAACCTCTACCTCTATGGTGGTGTGGAAATGTGGAATGGTTTTAGTTTAAATAAAGTAGCAAATAAAAAAGTTAATCAAAAGTATAGTTTTAAGCGATATAGTTAGGAAATTGCTAATCTTAATTTCCGCAGGCGAAGCTGCGGGCTACCTTGCTAGTAATAAATAAAATAACAAGAAAGAAAAGCTAACTTCGGGCGGAGCCGAAGTTGATATACCCTTGCAGAATATTCTGTAAATTATATTCTCCAAAATTATTCATATGATGCAATCTTAATACTCATAAAAAATCCCAACTTCCTAACTTTAAAAACACCAAAGTTATGGCATTTCCAATCGTTCAGTTATATGGCAGCTATAGGATATAGTCGGCCGATCCTTATGAAATTTGATAGGTTGGATTGATTGGTTAAAAATAGAACCCATAGAAAATCCCAACTTCCTAACTTAACAAAAACCAAAGTTGTGGCATTTCCGATCAATCAGTTATATGGTGGCTATAGGATATAGTCGGCCGATCCTTATGAAATTTGGTAGTTCGGATTGATAGGCCAAATATAACACCCATAGAAAATCCCAACTTCCTAACTTCACAAACACCAAAGTTATGGCATTTCCGATCAATCAGTTATATGGCAGCTATAGGATATAGTCGGCCGATCCTTATGAAATTTGGTACGTCGGATTGATTGGCCAAATATAATACCCATAGAGAGTCCCAACTTCCTAACTTAACAAACAGCAGAGTTATGGCATTTCCGATCAATCAGTTATATGGCAGCTATAGGATATAGTCGGCCGATCCCGGCCGTTCCGACTTATATACTGCGTGCAAAGGAAAGAAGGGTGGGTGCAAAGTTTCAATTCGATATCTTTAAAACTGAGAGACTAGTTCGCGTAGAAACAGACAGACGGACAGACAGACGGACAGACAGACGGACAGACGGACAGACGGACAGACGGACAGACGGACATGGCTATATCAACTCAGGAGGTGATCCTGATCAAGAATATATATACTTTATAGGGTCGGAGATGTCTCCTTCACTGCGTTGCACACTTTTGACCAAAATTATAATACCCTCTGCAAGGGTATAAAAATTATATTAAAATTTATTATATACACATACATATACACATACACATTATATAACCTATTTGAACCGCCGTTGGATGCAACCTTTAATTGTGTTATATTTTTGCAATCACTGTCGCCCCCAATTTATTTATTGAAACTCAAAAATTAATAGTTGGTAAAATCATCCCAGCCGCTATACATAGCCAATACATAAGCCCTCATATACAAGCAGCTGCAGTGGTGAACTTTTTCGTTTTCCTTTTTCGCTTTCGCTTGTCCGCCGTTAGCAACGTTGTAATTGTTGTTGGACTTTCGATTTGGCGCGCTGACGACCAAAGTGACGCGCTACCCTGCATTCAGACGGGTATACTGATTTTTACCGTCATTTGCAACCACTATTAATTTTGATACCTCGTAGCTTCATATTCAATTTAATATTTTTTTTTTCGTCGTTTTCGTTGTGGATAATTATTAAAAATAATTTGTTCGAAACAAATTTAATAATCGAATTTAATTGTTATTTACTCTTGTTTTTTGTCGTCGTTCTAATTGAACAATTATCCTGTTTAAAATGTATTTATTTTATTAATTTAATATTCTTTGGATAAATAATTTATTTATATAGATAAATATATTTATTTTCGTGGCTTATATAAAAATAAATTAAAAACAAGAAAGGAAAGCTAACTTCGGGCGAAGCCGAAGTTGATATACCCTTGCAGAATACTCTGTAAATTATATTCTCCAAAATTATTCATATGATGCATTCTTAATACTCATAAAAAATCACAACTTTCTTACTTTAAAAACACCAAAGTTATGGCATTTCCAATCGTTCAGTTATATGGCAGCTATAGGATATAGTCGGCCGATCCTTATGAAATTTGATAGGTCGGATTGGTTGGCCAAAAATAAAGCCCATAGAAAATCCCAACTTCCTAACTTAACAAACACCAAAGTTATGACATTTCCGATCAATCAGTTATATGGCAGCTAAAGGATATAGTCGGCCGATCCTTATGAAATTTGGTAGGTCGGATTGATTGGCCAAATATAAAACCCATAGGAAGTCCCAGCTTCCTAACTTTACAAACACCAAAGTTATGGCATTTCCGATCAATCAGTTATATGGCAGCTATAGGATATAGTCGGCCGATCCCGTCCGTTCCGACTTATATACTGCGTGCAAAGGAAAAAAGGGTGTGTGCAAAGTTTCAGTTCGATAGCTTTAAAACTGAGAGACTAGTTTGCGTAGAAACAGACAGACGGACAGACGGACAGACAGACGGACAGACAGACGGACAGACAGACGGACAGACAGACGGACAGACGGACATGGCTATATCAACTCAGGAGGTGATCCTGATCAAGAATATATATACTTTATAGGGTCGGAGATGTCTCCTTCACTGCGTTGCACACTTTTGACCAAAATTATAATACCCTCTGCAAGGGTATAATGAGTCCAGATAAGCCAAAATCTCTTGAACTTCTTGCGGATCTTAAAAATAAGCTCAAAAAACCAGTGATGAGCATCCGCCGATTAAATGATCGAATAGAAGCCGGCCAGATTCCGATTCAAGAAGTATAACTAAATTGTCGGCTAGAGATTTTAAATGCTTCAATTATTAAGGCAACTCAATTACAAGAACAGATCGAAGATTTAGATGATGGCGATGAGTTCGGAGAAGAGTTGGAAGAGCTTTCAATAATAACCAAGGCAAAAATAATGTCGCTTATCTCAGCCTTGACGACGGCAAGCGAAACCAAAATAATTGGATCAGCTTCGGTAGCACCAACTAGAGCTCGATAATGGCTGTATCATCAACAAACGTAAATGTTGTTAGTCGTGTGCTTGTTGGGATGTCTGCTGTGTAGAGGACATATAATGTTGGCCCAAGCACGCTTCCTTGAGGAACTCCAGCTCCAATAGTGAAGTCGTCAGTTATAGCAGTGCTGCATCTCACAGCAAATTTTCTGTCGTTGAGGTAAGACTCCAAAAGCTTATGGGTGTTGCAGGGGAGCATTGTTTTGATCTTGTGCATTAGACCTTCTAGCCAAACTCTATCAAATAATTGAAAGACGTCTAAAAATATGGCAGTGCAGTATTCTCGTTTTTCGAACGCGTTCCGAATTTCCCATGTTATCCGGTTGACCTGCTCAATTGTTCCGTGCTTTTCACGAAGCCCAAATTGATGTGACGGAATTCCTTCCTGGATTCTTAGGTATGTGTTTATCCGAGTCAATACGCATTTTTCAAAGAGTTTAGATAAGCATAAAAGTAGGCTTATAGGTCTATACGACGTGGGAATTGTGTGTTCTTTTCCCGGCTTTGCTATCATTATTATAATCGACTTTTTCCATCTCATTGGAAAGTGGCCAAGTTTTGCGATGGCATTAAAAAGTTGGGTGATAGTGCAAACGGCGCCATGTGGGAGCTCAATGATCATTTCGGGAGTTATAAGGTCGCAGCCCGGGGATTTTGTCGGATTCAGCTGATTTTTGATGATGTTAACGATTTCGTTTGGGCGAAACTCAGTTGGCTCATGTTGAAGCTGTGGCTCAAATGGTAAAGTCGGCAAAGTGAACGCACTAGTGGCAGGATTTGGTTGGAAGACATTTTTAAGGTGGTTGTCAAACGTGCTGGCTCTGTCTGCATCGCTGCGCGCCCAGCCGCCTGTGGGATTTCTAATAGGCATCACTGTTACTTTCGGTGAGCTTAGAGTTGGGTGAGCTCTCCATAGTAAGTGTTTTGTACCAGACTTTGACAATTGCTCCATGTAGCGTCGGTGGACATGTGCTTCTTCCAGCTGTTAAGCTGTTGTGAGTTGACGTGAGGCATATTTTAAGCGTTGCCTAGCAGATGGCGATCTGTGGAGTTGCCACTCTCGACGTAAGCGTCTCTTTTCGAGGACGAGCTGTTCTATTTGTAGATTTGTCTTCATTTGGTTGCTTTGTGTACTTGTAGTTTGGGGTGTTGAAACTCGAGCTGCAGAGACGAGTACAGACTCCAGTGTATTGACAAATCTGTCTACGTTAGCTTCATCGTTAAGATGAGTACTTAGCTCAATTCTTGTACTTAACCCAATTGGTTTTCTGTGATGTCAATTTATACGATTGCTCAAATGCGCCTGGATGTCGGAGTAGAATAAACAGGACAGGCGAGTGATCAGATGAAAGATCCGAGAGGCATTCGGCGCTTATCAGATTTTCAGGAATGTTTGTGGTAATTGCAAAGTCTATTAAATCCGGTAGTTTTTTTGGGTCTGCCGGCCACTATGTTGGTTTGCCAGGAGAAAAATAGTCCAGCTTGTTCTTGACTTTTATTCCTGCATTATAGAGCTTTTGGAGTCACGAGACGTGATCCCCAGTGTGTGTGCTTGGCATTGTAGTCCCCGGCTGCTATGAAGTGGTCTCCTAGTGAGTTGAAAAACTGCATAAACTCATCTTCAGCTATAGTGAAACGAGGGGGGCAGTATCCTGCGGTTAGTGTAAGTTGGTTGCCAGTATTTATTTGTATATTTATAGATGTGGCCTGTAGGTAATTTTTAGCAAATTTGTTATAGTGGTGGTTAATACGGCTTCTGATTAGAATTCCTGTCCCACCATGTGCTTTACCATCTGGATGATTTGTTCCGTAGAATGAATAACCTCGTAGTTGAAAATTGTATTTGTTTGTAAGGTGTGTTTCTGAAAGTAGCATTACGTCGATATAGTTGTCGAGTAGGAATTGAGCTAACTCAAGTTTATGCTGTGAGAGGCCGTTAGCGTTCCACATAGATATCCTTAGGGAAGTCATTATTTGGATTGTTGTGAAACCAGCATTTGAATCAATAGATTTTGGTTTCGCATTAAATCTTGCATAGTTGCGCGCATAAACGACATAAACTCCGTAAGGCTTTGTTCAAGCTGTATATCATATCATATCTTCAAAGTTGCTTTATGGCTGCTCCGGGGATTGTTGCTGCTGAGCCGTGTTCGGTTCTTGGTATGCTGATTGCAGAAATGAACTTTTTGAGACAGGGTTAGCCAGTCCTGATTTCAAAGCGCTTGCGTAAGTCACATTTTTATCAGAGTTTATGGGTCCTAGAGTCCTGAGGATCTGGCTGCAGTCGAGAAGAAGACTTCAGTGTTTGATCTGGAAGCTGTCATCTGTTTATTTTATGTGCGGGCGTCAGTTCCTCTCTGGTGGATGCGACTTTTCAGCTCCTTGTAAACAGGGCAGCCTCTGTAGTTAGCAGTGTGATTGCCACCGCAGTGGCCGCACTTTTTCGAGTTGCAGTCATCTTTGCTCGTTGGGCAGTGTTCTGGTTCGAGCTCAACCTTAAAGAGTGGCTGCGGCTTCCTATCCCTGTTAAGGATGTTGAAGACTGTCTTAGCGCTAAATCCCATCTCTTGTTGCGCCTTTGTTATCTCTGCAGGCGTTACGTCGGACTCTATGCCCTTAAGTACGACTTGCTGGCCCTTGCTACTTTTTAGCTGATATGAGTAAAAGTTATTTTTATTCTCGGTAAGATATTTCGATAATACTCTGTAATTATCTTCGGACTTCATTTGAACGGACTTCTTATGGATGTTGCCCTTTACTAGAGGTATTAGCACATACAGCGCTCTTCGGCAGCAGAGACGTTGATGGTAGCGAGGGGGAGCAAGAACGCGCTCTCTCGCTCGCTACCTTTAAGAATTCGATCAAGTTGGGGGTGATTGCCCGCGCTTGATCAGAGTTTGCATTATATTCGGTTGCTTTAAAAGAGAAGTACGCGTAATTTCTTTGTACTGAGAGCCGTCTCTCGTCTTGCTCACGTTGACGTTATGTGTGAACGTCGTTCAGACTCATTGTATTCGTGGAAAAGTTAATTAGAGTTTTAAGTGTTAAGTTTTATATTAATTAAATGACCAATTAATATAAACATTCGCGATTTCATCGCAGAAATCGTCTTTTCACTGCACTTTTGTGATTTTATTAAATACTTATATAAAAATAAATTAAAAACAAGAGAGAACGCTATAGTCGGGTGCCCCGACTATCAAATACCCGTTACTCAGGTAAAGGGAGTGCGAGGGAGATGGAGATAGAAACTTTGATCACGCATAACTTTTTAACGAATGGTCCGATTTGAAAAATTTCTTCTACATTTCGATAGGTATTGATAAACACAATAAAACTGCATTTTTACTTTTCCGAAATATTGTGGGCGTTAAAGGGGGCGTGGCACCTTTTTGAAACAAACTTGCGCTGCTTAGGAACTCCTAGAATCTGCATGCAAAATGCCAAACTTCTAGCTTTTATAGTTTCCGAGATCTCAGCGTTCATACGGACGGACAGACAGACGGACAGACGGACATGGCTAGATCGACTCGGCTAGTGATCCTGAACAAGAATATATATACTTTATAGGGTCGGAAACGCTTCCTTCTACCTGTTACATACTTTTGCACGAATACAATATACCCTTTTACTCTACAAGTAACGGGTATAATGAGTCCAGATAAGCCAAAATCTCTTGAACTTCTTGCGGATCTTAAAAATAAGCTCAAAAAACCAGTGATGGGCATCCGCCGATTAAATGATCGAATAGTAGCCGGCCAGATTCCGATTTAAGAAGTAGAACTAAATTGTCGGCTAGAGATTTTAAATGCTTCAATTATTAAGGCAACTCAATTACAAGAACAGATCGAAGATTTAGATGATGGCGATGAGTTCGGAGAAGAGTTGGAAGAGCTTTCAATAATAACCAAGGCAAAAATAATATCGCTTATCTCAGCCCTGAAGACGGCAAGCGAAACCAAAATAATTGGATCAGCTTCTGTAGCCCAAACTCGAGTTCGACTTCCGAATTTGGCTTTGCCGAAATTCAGCGGCAAATATTCGGAGTTTTATTAGCCTTTTCGAAACTCTTGTTCATCAAGACGACAGCATTCCCGTTATTGAAAAATTCAATCACTTAATTTCTTGTCTTTCTGGTGAAGCTTTGAGAACTATTAAGGCCTACCAAGTCACCGAGAGCCATTATAAATAGGCTATGTTCAGCCTGAAAAAAGTGTATGATAACGAATGTTTAATTTTTATGAATAATATTTCAACATTGTTTAGTCTTCCGAAAATAACGCAACAGTCAGCGTCGTCTTTAAGGCGATAGAGATAAGCGACATTATTTTTGCCTCGGTTATAATTGAAAGCTCTTCAAACTCTTGCGATGGAATCAACTTCCTTAGGCATCAATTGTGTGCCAAAGGGTCACACTGTTTCGAAATGCAAATTTAATAAATGTCGAGTTTGTGGCCGCTCGCATCACGTTTTACTGCATAGGTATACAGTGTCCGAAAATAGTTTAGCGTTGCCACCAAGCCAACAGATTCTTTCTCCCTCTTTAAATCAAGATCAGCCTTCCAAATCACATGTTATGCATGCGACATCATTGGACAGAGTGATTTTAGCCACGTCGATCGTCAGTGTCAGAACTAAAAACGGTGAATATATTCGGGCCCGAGCACTTCCTGACTCTGGATTCCAAACGAATTTTATAACAGAGGACCTAGCTCACCGCTTACAGATCGGTAAAGAGGAGCCGTGTATAAATTTACTTGGTATTGGCCAATTGTCAAGTTAAGAAAAAGGTACACACAATGGTGAAGTCGCGTATAAATGGAAGTGAGTTCTCTTTCGATTTTTGGATTTTGAAATCAATATCAATGACTGGAAAATTCCAAAGAACCTACCACTAGCAGACCCCTATTTCTACAAGCCACAAAGAATAGATATGTTAATAGAAGCAGATTTTACAAAGTCAAACCTTTGCATTACCGAAACAAGAAAATGAGCTACGATTATGTGGCTTTCTCGACATAACTTTATCTTGCTTTGGTTTCGTTGATTCTTCAGCGGATAAATGCTGGTACAATTGCTGGTTTACAATTTTTTTCAAAATCGGGCCAAAGCGGTAACCTTTCATAATCTATTTGTTTTTCCCATTTTTGTTTGGTCACTGGGTCTACTCTGTTCAAAACAATATAGATCAACATTGCATTTGAAATCTTGGTGTCGTCTCATATCGATAACAAAGAACTGTATATAGATGATACGGTGTCGATAATATTTCTCAAGACTAAGACACTCCCAAGGCTTGAGTTATGTGTCGCTCACCTTTTCGCAGATCTCTGACACAGAATCAAGCCCCTATTAAAGGTACCTATCGAACGAATTGTTTATAGGTCGGATTCTGAAGTTACGCTTCATTGGACTGGTCTCATCCATCTTCATTATCCACATTCGTATCGAATAGAGTTGCAGTTCCAACGAAATAGAACCCAGCAGATATTGTATCAAAAGGTTGTGACGTCGACGAAATCATACAGTCAATATGGTTTACTGGACCTGCGTTTTTAAAAGACGAAGATGCAAACTGGCCCCAGAATGCACACTTTGACCTAGATGAAGAAGTCCTACTATAAGAATCGAGGAAGACTGCTGTCGGACTGACCGCTGCTGTAGGAAATTTGGATTTGGTAGACGTCATCGAGGGATTTTCGTCACACCTTAAACTGCTTCGGGTATTCGTTTATATGTTCCGCTTCATAAGAAAATGCAAAGACAAAAGTATGGTATTTGAAAAAACTTTGTCGCCGACTGAATATAATGAAGCTTTCCTAAATTGTCGAGATATTACAGAAGCACGAGTATAATGAAGAAAGAGAAAAAGTTCTTAAAGGATCCAGAGTTGGCCAAAGTCTTCAGCGATTGAATCCATTCATCCATGAAGACAAGGGGACTTGGTGTCACTTTTCGACTTGCGACTAGCTCATGCTCCTATGTAAATCATACGATGCCAAGTTTCCATTGTTGTTAACAAAACGCTCCCAATTTGTGCAGAGCTATGTTCGGCATCTTCACCATTTCCAATTGCTTTAAGTGTAAGCCTCGACTAATGACACAAGTTATGGGAAATTTACCCGTAGATCGTCTCCGTGCTCTCCGCCCATTTGCTATATGTGGCGTTGATTTTTGTGGCCCTGTCTATACGACATTGAAAATTCGTGGTGCGCCTCCGTATAAGTCCTACATTGCGCCCTTCGTTTGTTTTGCGTCCAAAGCGGTTCATCTATAAGTTGTTTCAGATTTAACTACAGAACCTTTTTATTGGCTTTTCAAAGGTTCGTTGGGCGCCGAGGATATCCCCAAGTCGTCCATTGCGACAACGGGCTGAACTTCGTCGGAGCGAGTCGCCACTTCTGGGCCCTTCGAGAGAGGATAGAGGACGAAGCCGACGCGATACGCGAATTCACATCAAAAAGCGAATGCGAATTTGTGTTCACACCACCGCGGGCCCCGCACATGGGCGGACTATGGGAGGCAGGTGTCAAAACTGCCAAAAGCCTACTCCTACGGGCGGTGGGCAGCGCGCTCCTAAGCGCAGAAGAGCTGGGGACAGCCCTTGTGGGAATCGAGGCAGTGATGAACTCCCGGCCGCTCGCAGCAATCAGCAACGACCCAAGCGACGGAGAGGCGCTGACTCCCGGGCACCTACTGACAGGCGGGCAGCTACTCGCCACACCACCACTCCGGACCCCGGACCAGGAGGGTCTCAACTGCTTGCGGCGATGGCGGCTTGTCTCGTCAGTCATTCAAATGTTCTGGCGGCGATGGTCCCGGGAATATGTCCTGGGCCTCCAAATTTTTTCGTTTTGCGGATTTGGGATTGGGAAAAACTAGCATTTTGTCTCACTCTATTGATGTTAGAGACGCCAGGCCCGTAAAACAAAGACACTTTCCGGTTTCGCCAGCGGTAGAGAAGTTGCTCTATGAAGAACTTAACCGAATGATTAAGCTCGGCTTAATTTAGGAGTCGGACAGTCTTTGCGTCCATAGCAGAACTTTATTTCTAGCCCCGACCTCAAAGATACCTATAGGCAAATCCCTTTGGATCAGCAGACGCGCGACAAAACCGCTTTTACGATTCCTGGCAAGTCATTATACCAATTTAAAGTAATGCCTTTCGTCCTTGCGAACGCTTTCCAGACGATGACAAGATTGATGGACAAGGTAATACCAGCTGAACTTAGAAACGAAGTCTTTGCATATCTTGATGATTTGCTCATTGTCTCAGATAGCTTTGAGGGTCATTTAAGCGTTTTGAGTTCCGTTGCCAATCATATTAAGGCTGCTGGTTGAACGTTGAACGTGGAGATAAGCAAATTTTTCGTGAAAAGCGTCAGGTATTTAGATCACATTGTAGAAGAAGGAGTAGTGCGCACTGATCCAGATAAAATATCTGCAATGATGAATTTTCCATTGCCTAGGACGTAAAAATCCTTGAGAAGATTTCTCGGAATGGTCGGTTGATACCGAAAATTCATCAGCAATTTGGCAACGGTATCGGCACCCTTGACGGACCTTTTAAAGCCGAGGCAGAAATTTTTAATGACTCCTGAAGGTGAGGAAGCATTTAGGAAATTGTTCTGCCGCAGTTCTGCGTAGCCCAGATTTTAGCCAGCCATTTTACATCCATTGCGATGCCAGTAACTCCGGAGTAGGAGGTGTTTTAGTCAGAAATCGGACAGTGGCGAAGAATGTTGAACAAAGCGCAAAGTCTTACACGGCTAGTGAAAAACAGTGTTGGGCTGTTATTATTAGCATAAAACGGTTTCGGGCATAACTTCACAGTCTTCACGGACCACGCGTCTCTCATGTGGCTAATGACGCAGGCAGATCTGCAATCTAGGCTTGCTCGGTGGGCGTTGAAACTCCAGGGTTTCCAGTTTAAAATTGAGAATCGAAGCGGAAACTTAATGTAGTTCTTGCACCCTTATCCCGGGTTAATGAAGAAGAGGTAGCCACCGTAGATGCTAGTCACGGTTATTGGTTGATCTCGAATCCATTCACTTTAGCGAACCCGACTAAGTCGAACTAGCCGAGAAAGTTAAAGCCAACGCGAGCAGTCTTCCGGATTTAAAAGTAGCAGATGGATTCATCTATAGAAAAACCGAACATTTGTATGGGGATCCGCCTGGTGCCTGAAGTCCTGAATGCCCACGATGATCCTTTAGCTTCACATGGGGGGATTCATAAAACGTTGGAAAGACTAAGGAGGTATTAGGGACTACGCCTTACTATATGATTTTTGGACAGCATTTCGATTCGACTGGTGCCACGTATAAGTTGCAACAATTTGAGAAGAATGAGAATAGATATACTTTGCGATCAAGGGAAGTATTCTATGGGGAAGGTCAAGAGGTCTATCGAAGAAATTTCAAACAAAGCATTCGATGCTGGATATAATGCGAAATTGGGTCCATCTCTCGTGAAAGCAAGAATGAGAAAAAAGATTCAGCAAGTTTATTATGATCTCGAGGATCTACAGGGGCGTTACGTTGGCAGGCTCCATGCAAAGGATAAGGAACAGTAGCTAAAGGAAAGGAGAATATTTTCTAATTGACGTTGAGCCGTATCCAAAGGGCACAACTTGCTGGTGTTCGAAGGCCCCAAAGAATAGAGAGGGCGAATCTAACCAAAACCGCATGCGCAATCCACGCATCGAACATCTTGGGAGCAAGCCAATTTCAACGCTAACGTTTCGTCGAATTAAAGTAGCAAAGATATATTCGAGCCGAAAATCCTCGTTGTTCCGACCAAATCGTGATCTGGGAGTCGACCGGCGGTAGCCGTCACAGAGAAGCAAAAAAATTAGTGTTAGAGTTCTGTTTAAGGTTACGTAATAAGTTTCATTCGCCAAAAAGAAGAAAAAGTTAATTTTATTTTGTTCTGTGCAAGTGTGGTTTGGAGATTTATTTATTTATTTATTTATTTATTTATCTAAAGCTAACAGTTAGTGTTAAACTAAGAGCTAACGTTTTGTTAGAGCCATAGCAGCTTAGGCCTTCAGCTCGGGGCTTAAATATGTTTATGGAACTAATATAAAGTTGTTGACAAAGTTTTCATAATTACAAAAGTAATGGATTAATTGTATTTACATATTTACATATTGTATTTACATGTGTTCTTATTTCATATATTGTAAGTTATTTTAGAACTGTTCAGGAATTTTAAGATGAGTTGGGAGTTTGAATTTGTGGGATTTGCTATCATGGTTATGGGGTTGGGATTTTGGAGAAATAGAGATCGTTGCAAGGTAAGGGCGGGGCAAATACAGATTATATGCTGGATATCTACTTGCGCATTGTTGCACAATGGGCACACGTTGCTTTTTGTCCGGTCTTGGTAGTGGGCGTTTGTTAGGTATGTGTGGCCAAGTCTGAGACGGGTGATAATAGTTTGTTCTCTTCTGTTTAGGGAAGAGTTTTTCAATACGAGGTTGGTCGTTGATAACTTGCGAATCTCTTGGTACCAACTGGAGGTGCGTAGTTGGTTTTGCTTTTCACTTTGAATTGTTTTTAAAAGATGGGCTATGTCTTTTGGGTTTTGGTTCGGGGTGTAGGTTAGTGGAAATTTTGCGGCAAGTTTAGCTGCATTGTCGGCGTTTTCATTGCCAGTTATTCCTATGTGGCTAGGGATTCAGATTAGTTTTATTTTTGGGAAGTGTTGAGTGATCATGTTTCTAATGTAGTTGGGGTAATAGGAGTGGTTATTGTGGTTTATAATGGCGGAAATTGAGGAAAGGGAGTCGGTACAGATGGCATGTTTGCCTGGCAGTTTAATGCAGATTTCAATTGGACAGTACCGAGGAGTAGTTAGGAAGGAGTCCTGTTTTTAACGTTTCGCATTCGTTTGTTATGCTAAATGTGCTTATTCCGTTGGCTTTGGAGCCATCTGTATATACGAAGTTGTGATTAGGGTAGCAGGATTTCAGGGAATGGAAGAGTTGTTGGAAAATTATAGGAGGAGTTGTGTTTTTGTTGTATTTTAAAAGGGAGGTGTTAGTGGCTTTAATGATGTTGGACATGTTAAATTTTTTACAGGTTTTTTTCTTTATTGGGGAAAATGGGATTGAATGGGAGTTGCAGATTTTAACAATTTGGTCTATTGTGCTGGGGTATCTATGGGTTCTGTTCGGGGGTTTGGTGAGGGTTCTTAAGGGGGTGTCTTTGGCTTGGATGAGGTTCTTGGAGAGTTTTCCGGTAAGGAAGTCTCTTCTGTTTTCTATTGTATTAATGCCGGATTCTGCTAGTAGGTTGTTGGTGGGTGTGGAGCGGTATGCTCCCAGTGCTGATCGTATTGCTGAGTTAAGAGTGGTTTTAAGGCGGTTGAGTTGGGACTTAGGTGCTCGGCCGTATATGGGAAGGCAGAAGTCTATTTTAGAAATTATAATGGATTTGATTATTTGGACTAGGGTTGAGGTATTTGTGCTGTATTTGAAAGAGGATAGGTGTTTAACTATACCTAGGGGCTTGGCGAGGTCGGATTTCAGTTTTTTTTATGTGGGAGTTTCAGTTGTATCTTTGGTTTATTGCAAGTCCTAAGATTTTTAGAGTGGAGGTGTTTGGTATATTTGTATCAGCTGAGATTATATTGGCTTTGCAATTGTGTTTGCGGCAAATATGTAAGCTCTCGACTAAAAGGACTGAACCCGATTGTGAGCACCATTCGTCTATGTGATTGAAAACGTTTGTTAGGTTGGATGTAGGGTTTTTTCTCTTATTGTGTTGGATGAGGAGGTGGAAGTCGTCGGCGTAAGCGCAAAATTTAATTTCATTTGAGAGTGATAGGGTGTTGGAGAGGGAATTGTAGGCAATAAGGAATAGTATAACTGATATAGGTGAACCTTGCGGGATACCGTTGTTTAGGGGGAAAGTATTGGAAAGGCATTTTCCTGATTTGACTATAATTTTCCTGTTTGTCATAAAATTTGTAATGTATTTGATAATTATGAGACCTACTTTCCAATTGTGCAGTTGATGAATGATTGTGGTGATTCCTATTCTGTCGAAAGCTTTTGTAAAATCAAGTGATATTATTGACATGTGTTTTTTGAGGGCAATGGATCTGGAAGCTAGGTGGTCTACGTAGAACAGACTATCTAGAACAGATTTGCCTCGCTTAAAGCCGAATTGGCAGCTGTAGATGTGATCGTTATTTAAAACGAACCACCACAACCTTTTAGCCATAATTTTGTCTAGTACTTTGGCTAGACATGGGTTTAAAGCGATCGGTCTATACGATTTTATTTCTGTTTTTGGTTTGTGCGGTTTAATTATGGGTAATACAAGACTGAGTTTAAACGATTGGGGGATGTGGGAAAAGAGTATGTTGTTAAAGTGGTTTGGAGATTTATATCGAGTTATATTCCATATCAAGTGCTAAGACTATCGGAAGATACTCACGGGCTGTACATAACAGCTTCTCAAATTTACCCTGCCCTTGAAAAATAAATATTTAACCGAGCAAGTTATCCAACCCATGAAACGGTTCCACTTATGGAATTATTAAACAAATTTTTAAAATTCAATCTCCGCTACATTGCCCTTGCCTTTGGCGACTTTGCCTTTGAATTTGTTTAAAATTCCACGCTTGACCGTCCTGCTAAGATAAATAAACCAATCGTAAGGTAAACTCAAGCTTCCGTTCGAAGCCCAAACTCTTACGTTCGAAGCCCAAAGTATTGCGTTCTAAGTTCAATCATATTGCGTTCCGCTTTTCAATCAAAATCGCATCGCTCAGCATAATTTCATTTCGCAACGAGATGCGACAGTTTCAGCATAGGCTTTTATTCTAAACAAAAATCAAAAGTTCTAGATGCCTTAGAAAGAAAAACTTCTGGCCGAGGTTCCTTGGAAAAGATTTTAGAATTAAGAAGAGAGTCCGTTTTTCAGATCCGAATCGAGCAGTTCAATAAATCAAGTAAAAGTTAAAGAGCAGTGAATAAAATAAGTTCGACCTATTAAAAAATGTAATAGTGAATAAGTGATTATAAAAAATAATAATAAATTTTTTAACAAATTCACTTGAGAAAGTTAATTTGCATGTGTTTTCTTTATTACCTTTCTCTAGCCATCTTAAACAAGAAAAGAGTTTAAAAAAAAATATATAAACGTCCCATAAGAAAAGTCAATGATAAAAAATCTAAACCTAAAAGACAGATGTGACGGTTCGTCGTTTTGTCGGGTGGCTCAGGGATGGCCAGGGTTCGTCACAAGAATTTGTTTGTGTCAGGCGTGGTTGCTGAAAGAGAGTTCCGACCCAGCCCAGAGTAGAAGTCGTGGGGAATTACTTAGTAATTGGTTATAACTAGGTTTTATTTCAGTAAGTATCTTGACATTTGATTAATAACTAACGAGTTCTCCGGAACTCGGCGGGGTGCCGCCCTTGCTACCTTCGGGAGAATAGATTCCGGGTCGGGTTGCCACGTAGCGAGCCTAAAATAAGAATATGGTGCTTGGGGACCCTGAAGTCGTCCACGAGCGAGAGAGAATTTAGTGCTTGGGGACCCTAAAGTCAGCCGCAAGAGAGAGAGAATGTTGCTTAGGGACCCTGAGGTCAGCCGCAAGAGAGAGAGTGAGTTGCTTGGGGACCCTGAGGTCAGCCGCAAGAGAGAGAGTGAGTTGCTTGGGGACCCTGAGTTCAGCCGCAAGAGAGAGAAAGAGAGTTGCTTGGGGACCCTGAGGTCAGCCGCAAGAGAGAGAGAATGTTGCTTGGGGACCCTGAGGTCATCCGAAAGAGAGAGAGAGAGTTGCTTGGGGACCCTGAGGTCAGCCACAAGAGAGGTCAGCCACAAGAGAGAGAGTTCGGCCGGTGAACCGCGCCGTAAGGAGGTGTGATCCTGAAATCAGACGTCTCCTAGTGATACCTTCGGACCGACTGGCCGAGAAAGTTAGGGGGAGAAGGAAGTATTACGGGAGCTAACTACAATGTATAAGCGGACTTGGATCGAATGATCTAGTCCACCAAAAAATGACTTCGCTGCTTACCACCACTGGGGAGTTGCCTCTGTACCCTTAGACGGTTGGCTGCTAAGTGCCTTTCTATGGCCCGTGGTCCGCTTTATATAGGGCTCGGCGAGATCTAGTGTGCCCGTCGCCTGTGGGATTTGCCGGTCTAAGTGTGACCATCTCTCTCGGTCTAGTGTGCCCCTACGCGCGCGATCGGTTGCGCGCGCGCGTTCTTAGTTTGAATCTCCTTTCGTTTAACTTTTTTTAGTCTTTTTTTTTATTTATGTCTTGTTTTTGTGTGCGCAGCGTCAACCTCCCCCCCCCGTTATGGATTTTAGTGGTATTGAATCGTGACGTAGTTTCCCCTGTTCGACACCACTCGCCAGGTTGTCTCTCCATCCTTTATTAGCCATCGCTGCTGCCTTCCAATTCTTTTTCCTGCTAGCTTTTCCTTGATACTGTCTCCTGCCGTTCTTGATATCACCGCTCCTTCTGGAAGTGTCCATCCTTCGTCGTTGTGCTCCTCCTCATGGAGCTCTAGTATATCCCGGTCCGTTGTCTCGGCTGCTCGGCTATCCTGGGCGATTCAGGCTACAGCACTTATGGTTTGGTTACTGGTTGTTTGCGGTGCCGGAGTCTTCATGTTGCCCCTCCTCTTCGCCGGTGCCGTCCCTTTTCGTGCGTATTTGTATTTGTATTGTATTGTATTTGTTCCTCCGTACGGCTTAGAGTCTCCAATGTATATCCTCTTTGTTTTCCGTGTGTTCGGGTCTTTTACTGCCACTTTCGTCCGCGTCTTCCTTGATTTTTTCTGCTGTGATCCCTTGTACTTCTCCTTGATCCAGTTGTCCGTAACCTCTATTGCTTTCAACTCGTCCTGTGGTGCTCTGGGTAAGGCATCTGCTACCTCATTCCATTTTCCCTTTCCATACTGAACTACGCCTAAGTGCCTGGTATTCGTTTTTGTCTCCGGTTGGTCCACTTTGTCTCCGGTTGCACTTATCTCTAGCTCCAAGCCTCCACACCTCAGCGTGCTGCGTCCCTCTTCTGTTAGTATCATGAATGTTACCCTGAACGCTCTTCCTCCAAATCGGATTTCTGCCGCGAATTCTCCTATTGCCTTCTGCGTTGCTCCGTTGGCCAATGTTATTTCTGCTCGGGTTCCACACCACTTGCCGTGTTGCTTCAGATAGTGATATCTGCTTCTGCTTATCTCGCTTCTTGATGCTCCTGTGTCCACGGTTCCTTTCGCTGTCTTGTTTCCGACCCTTATGCGGGCTACTATTTGGAACCCGTCGCCACACAGCTGTTCCCCTGCTGCTGGCTCCTTTATTGCCGCCTGAGCTGCCAGCTTCAACTGCTCAGGTCTCCTGCAGCACTCCTTGGTTCTCGTACCGTTTCTTGCACAGATCCAGCAAAACAGCCTCGGCGGATTGCTGCACGTGCTTGCCGCATGTCCGGTTCCTCCGCAGCGCATGCATATCTCCGGTCCTAGTTGCTGCTGTGCAGGTTGGCTTGCCTGTGTCCGGTCCTCTGCCTCGATTTCTTCTACTTCCTCCGCTAGTTTGAGGAACTCTGTCAACGAGTTGAATCCTGCCCTCCTAGCGTACAACTTTATCTTGCTCCTGCTGTTTTTGTATACACGGTCCAGTTTGGCCTCTTCTGAGAGTTTCGTGAATTGCATCAGTTTTCTTAGTCCCATTGCGTATTCGCTTACGGGCTCCGTTTCTCTCTGTTTCATCTGTGCAATCTGATTCTCCAACTGTTCCTCATACCTCGGCGGCAAAAAGTATTCCAGCAGTTCTGTTCTGAGCTGAGTCCATGTTACGATCCTGCTCGGCGTGGTGTTCCACAAATCGCTCGCGATCCCCTCCAGGATGAATGGCATCGTCTGTATCAGCTGGTCCTTCCGTATTCCGTATCCGCCTGCCCACTGTTCCATTTTACTTAGGAACTCCAGTGGGTTTGTTGTTCCTTGGTACCGGATGCCCCATCCGCGTACCCGGTCTATGACTTCTGTTTCCATTTTTATTTCTGACTTTTCTTCCGTTTCGTCCCCTAGACTTGCTCCTTTGATGTCCATTATCCCCTCCTTTTCCCTGGTTACCACGATCGCCGGAATTGTTTCTTTCGCCGTGCTTTTTTCTCTCCTATATTTTTCTGTCAGTTCTGCGAGTCTTTATCTGACCGTTTCCGCATGATCTGTTTTTTTGGCGAACGCTGCCAACAAACGTCTTAAATCTTCACTTCTTTCTGCCGTTCCTAATCCGAACTCTTCCGTGTATTTCGTTAGTTCGCTCTTTGATGCCAGATATACCCAGCTCGACATTACTCCGCTGGTGTCGGTTTCTCTCCTGCAACCACTTTAACCTGTTCGTGCGCCACTGTGACGGTTCGTCGTTTTGTCGGGTGGCTCAGGGATGGCCAAGGTTCGTCACAAGAATTTGTTTGTGTCAGGCGTGGTTGCTGAAAGAGAGTTCCGACCCAGCCCAGAGTAGAAGTCGTGGGGAATTACTTAGTAATTGGTTCAGTAGGTATCTTGACATTTGATTAATAACTAACGAGTTCTCCGGATTGGCGGGGTGCCGCCCTTGCTACCTTCGGGAGAATTGATTCCTGGGCGGGTTGCCACGTAGCGAGCCTAAAATAAGAATATGGTGCTTGGGGACCCTGAAGTCGTCCACAAGCGAGAGAGAATTTAGTGCTTGGGGACCCTAAAGTCAGCCGCAAGAGAGAGAGAATGTTGCTTAGGGACCCTGAGGTCAGTCGCAAGAGAGAGAGAATGTTGCTTAGGGAGCCTGAGGTCAGCCGCAAGAGAGAGAGAATGTTGTTTGGGGACCCTGAGGTCAGCCGCCAGAGTGAGAGAGAGTTGCTTGGGGACCCTGAGGTCAGCCGCCACAGAGAGACAGAGTTGTTTGGGGACCCTGAGGTCAGCCACAAGAGAGAGAGTTCGGCCGGTGAACCGCGCCGTAAGGAGGTGTGATCCTGAAATCAGACGTCTCCTAGTGATACCTTCGGACCGACTGGCCGAGAAGGTTAGGGGGAGGAGGAAGTATTACGGGAGCTAACTACAATGTATAAGCGGACTTGGATCGAATGATCTAGTCCACCAAAAAATGACTTCGCTGCTTACCACCACTGGGGAGTTGCCTCTGTACCCTTAGACGGTTGGCTGCTAAGTGCCTTTCTATGGCCCGTGGTCCATCTTATATAGGGCTCGGCGAGATCTAGTGTTCCCGTCGCCTGTGGGATTTGCCGGTCTAAGTGTGACCATCTCTCTCGGTCTAGTGTGCCCCTACGCGCGCGATCGTTTGCGCGCGCGCGTTCTTAGTTTGAATCCCCTTTTGTTTAACTTTTTTTAGTCTTTTTATTTATTTATGTCTTGTTTTTGTGCGCGCGACTGGGGAGAATTAAAGAAACAAAATTGCTACACTTAGAAAAAAGAAGGAAGTAAATTAAATGTGATTTAAATTGAGCTAAAAGCTAATTATGCATGGCTCGTTGCATCCTTTCACTTAAATTGTAAAATCAGTCAAAACCTAAATTAAATTAAATAAAAAATTATAAATAAATAAAAATAATAATTAAATAATAAACGAATATACTCAAAGTATTTATCGAAGGAAGAATCACCATTCTTCATCTTTATATTCACCAAGAAAGTTCCTGTTATGCATTATTACATTTTGCTATCTATATATATTTATTATTGATATTTTTTATTTGTTTTGTACATTTTGTTTTACGGTTTGCTTTAAGTAAGGATTTATACTTCCAGCTTTTAATAAAATGTTATAATGTTTTGCTAAGTTGAAAAGGTGGCCGCAGCTAGCGTTGTCTTGTAATATAGGGTAGCACTAGAAAAGGGGTCGTTCAGGCTGTTAAGCGCTGAGGGTAAGCGCGACCATTGGTAGGGTGGGCAAGACCAGGACCTCCATAACATCACCGGAAGCAGAGCAGATCAGCCGAAAAAGAAAGAAGTAGGAAACGTCAAGTAGTTATTTAATGTGTGTGTATATTATTATGAGATATCAGCAAGACCATCACACCCATAACAGAGCCAGAGCCGGATAGTAGATTTCGCGTGCGCTGGAATCTCGAGGTAATAACTAGCCTAGAATATGTCCACAGTAAATTTATTGAATAAACTTATTGTCCTACACCAAAGTGTTAGCAACTTTTACTGTGAAATTTGCTGACGATTTGTCTGACTGTTTAATATAAGAGAAATAGAGCAAATAACTATGACAACACATTCAAAAGACTTGGTCTGTGGGTAAAGCCGGGGACTTTGTGTGTTTAACTAAAGCATTTGACTCTGTAAATCACTTACTATATGTTCGGAAATTTGACCTATTACTGGAAAACCGTTGATCTCCTTATATGGATCTCAAGTTATCTGAGTGGCAGGACACAAAGGGTCGTTTTTAAAAAATTCTTTCTAAACTTCTCCATGTTACCTCCGGTATCCCAAAAAGGAGCCATATTGGCCCGCTTCATTTTGCATTATTTATTAACTCCCTCAGTTATATTGATGATGTTAAATTATGCCTACAGTATAGAAATATTTCCTGCCATTTAAACTTACAATATGTTTTAGATGAGTTTCAAAACTGTTGCCGAGATAATTTACTAAATTTAAACGGTTCTAAGTGCAAGGTGATGACTTTTCATCGTTTTTGGTTTCATTTAAAGGTGGTCAAAAGAATTCGATGATCCATATGTCACTAAAACTTTATTTATATCGCTAGTCCGTCCGATTCTGGATTATGGGTCTCCCGTCTGGAGTCCACAATACGGAATACATATTGGTCGCATTGAATCAGTACAAAAACATTTCATCTCTTTGGTGTACGGAGCATAAACTGGAATGCAAATCGTAGTGTTAAAATTTACCCTGTTAATTAATTTACCCTCCCTAGCCAACAGTAGAACGATGCTCAGTACTGTCTTCATTCATAACCCTATTCGTGGTGAGATCTTGAGAACTTTTCTGTGCCAAGTAAATTAACTAGAAGATTATTAGAAGTAAAAGCAGAAGGAGGAGAACACCACGCAACAGAACAACAGAGCATTCCGGCGGATCAGCAACTGACTGCCGCAAACCCTCAATTGTGGCTAAGATCAGCAACTAAAAAAGATTCGGTTTCCGAACAATCCGTAGCAGAATACATGCAACCAGAGACTTCTATGAATTCCGAATTATTCGCATTGGTTTAACAATTAGTGGATCCTATCTCTCAAAATGTAGCTACATCGCCACGAGGGACTACTGAGCCCGGACAACCGGCTCAAATTGGTTGTGCAGAACAAATTTCTGCTTCACCAAAATCCCTTTCAGTGATTCCACTAAAAAAACAAATTTTTGTTTCTCGGTTTTCCCTTGATCAAACATCTTCTGAAGTATTGTCTTATATACAAGACAAAACTAAAGCCGATAGTAATAGTGTAAAGGTGGACAAGTTTAAGTTTTCTTATGCTAGAGACATTTCATATTTCCAGAAAACTGTCCCAAACGAGCTTTTTGAAGCCATATGCTCGGGCGACTTTTGGCCTACTTCCTAGTCGAGGACAAACCAATGTACCAATTTCAAAAAACTAACCTTTAACCTCTTTTTTTTCATGCGTAGCAATCTCACTTAATTGTACTCTGATGGCCTTCCCTTTGCATCTCATAATTTTGTGCTTACAGAAACCTGGTTAAAGCCGGAGATATTTAGCTCCGAAGTTTTTCCAGGTAAGTACACAATATACAGGTATGACCGTCCCTTTAGGCGGGGAGGTGGAGTCTTAATTAAAGTTGATTCAAACCTCTCGTCAGAGGATTTACTTTTTGAGGATTTCAATACCATTGAATTTATTTGTGTAAAGTTATCGCTTCTTGGTAACCCTATATACATAACTTACTTGTATATGCCGCCGTTGTCTGAACTTCCAGATTATTTATATCACTTTTCCTTTATTAAGTATATTACAAAAAAACTTTTCGATAGGGATCTATTGGTAGTTCCTCGAGATATTAATATACCTGGAGCTACGTGCTCTATATAGAATGGATCGAATGTCTTACTACTTATGGCACAACGAAATTTTATTGATGGGTTGCTTGTCATAACTTTATTCCAAGTAAAACATGTTCGAAATTCACTAAATCGTTTACTTGACTTGTATTTTCTGCCCAGGGTAGCACCACTAGAGCAACCTGAAAATCCATTTTATCATACTATCGAAATGGCAATCGACACATGTACCGAAATACCTGAATACTATTGATGGGATTGGAGGTCGTTGCGTCGCAGGCGGTTTCTGCTGGAAGCCCGAGTAATCCCCGAGTGAGAGAATATAGGCATTGTTTTGAGGATGGTGATCTGCTGGCCAAGCACCAGCTCCTTGATTTGCTGATTGGACTTATAGTATTTGTTTCCTTGTACTTCCTTCCATTGTGGAGAGGAGATTTTGACTGGTGTAACGAGTACGTCATTCAGTGTGAGGCTTGTCGCATGCTACTGAAGAGTCGCTATTCAGCTATTTCGATGCTGGTAACGTCAGGTTCGAATCCCCTTTATTACCACTTGCAGGCCCTTGCTGCATTTCAGATCGTGCAGGTAATTGGGCAGGGCTCGGAAGTCTTCTTCATATTTTGTTTGCAATTTTGTTTCATGAATATTCACTTTAATAAGCGGAACAACATGGAAGTTCCCATTCCCGACCACCGCAACTATTTTGTTGATCAGGGGTTTTGTCCTTTCTTTACAGTATCATGCGATTGTTTGTTTTCCGCCAAAAGAGCAAATCTGTTGTTATTGGTTCGCTCCGGTTTTTCATTGGTCTTCTGGACACGATTTATTTTTATTTTGTTGCCCGCTGGAATTATTTGTGGGCTAAGCTTACGCTTGATCTGAATTTAGCTCCTTAGAGCTTTCACAATTTGTTATATTTGCAGTCGCTGCTGCCGTTGAAATCGCGTTATTGGCTGCTGTTGCAGTTGTTGCTGTTGTATTTACTGCGGTTGCAGGACTTTCAGCACTGCTTGTTGGTGGTTCGTCCACGCAGCATCTGTCAATGTCAGCGTTTCGTTTGGCACATACACACCATATTTATTATATATATTATATTTATTCTCTTTTCTTTAAAGAATTTTTAAAAAATTTTATTTGCTCTATATGGTTTAGAAGCAACCAAAGAATATTCAACTTCGAAGTCTTTATTTTAGAGTCCGCAATATGGTGTACATATAGACTGGGTAGAGTCTAAACTAATGCTATTAAGATTGGCAAAGAGTCGGTAGTAGAAATAACATGGTAGAGTCTATATAGTTAGATCTACAAAGATTTAAAGTAAGAGTTCCTGGTGATTCTTATAGGCACAGAGAAGCTTATGCGACCCAGTAACTCGGGACTCTCCACATTCCCGTGAATAAGTTTATGAATAAAAATAGTGCCAAGCATTGCTTTACGGCTTAATAAGGATGGTAGATTAATTAGAAGAAGTCTACTAGAGTAGGATGGTAAAATAGGGCTTGCATTCCCGTTAAGGCTCCGTAGTTCAAATAATCAAAAGTTATTTTGCACAGACTCTATCCGGTCTATATGTACACCATATTGAGGACTCCAAACTGCTGAACAGTACTCCAGGATTGGACGGACTTGTGAAATGAACAGAGTCTTTGTAATATAGGCATCATCGAATTCCTTTGACCACCTTTTAATAAATCCAACTACTCCCCTGGCTTTATTCACCATAGAAGTAACATGGTCACAAAGCTTAAGTTTTGGGTCAAGAAGGACGCCAAGGTCATCAACATGCGTGATTCTAGACACAGCCATATTGTCGGTTCACCCTAATAAATGTCATTACTTTACACTTTGCGTTATTAAAATCCAAAAGATTTTCACAACACCATGTCTGAAAAGCATTTATGAACTTCACGTCATCTGCGTGCATGATTACACGCGACTTTTTTTTTTTTTTTTTTTTTCGCGCGGAGTCCTACGGCCCACTTACCCGCCCAACCGACCGAGGGGCGCAGCCGTGTATCGTACGGCACGATTCGCGATAAGATAGACGCGAGATAGGAAAATAAAGGTAAAGGTCCGGGGAAAAAAGTAATAGTTAGATCAATCTTGTGCCAATGAAGCAAGTATTAATCGTTTTAGGAGCGGCAGAGGGTCAAGATTTGATATTACAGGAAAAAGTCTATTATAGTCAGAAGATAATACTCTGAAAGGCTCATGCAAGGCATAGTTAGATCTACAATGATTTAAAATTAGGGGAAAATAATTTCTAGTTAATCTACTTGGCACAGAAAAGTTTAGCCGACTTAACAAGTCGGGGCAGTCAATATCACCATGTATAAGGTTATAAATAAAGATAGTACCAAGCATCGTTCTACGGTTGGCTAGGGATGGTAAATTAATCAAAAGAAGTCTACTAGAATAAGAAGTTTTGTTAAGACTAGAGGAAGATCGTTAATAAAGAAGTGGGCCAAGGTGGCTTCTTTGTGGGACGCCTGAAGTAACTCCGATCAAATTAGATATAGAGTTTTTAAAGAGGACTCGTTGAGTCCTACCACATAGATAACTTAAGATACATGTAAGAAGATCACACGAAGACCCTAATAAGTATAGCTTTAATAGAAGAAGCGAGTGATTTACAGAATCAAACGCTTTACTGAAATCGGTGTAAGCTTTTAACATGGTTTACTTGGGATAGCGCAATGCGCTATCAATAAAGTCATGCTGCGCTAAAGTAAAATATTAGAGTTTTTATCTGGCGACCATATCGCATTAGGTATATTTAAATCACCTAATATTTCTAACAGATCTCGATCTGACAGTTTTTGGAATTGGACTGGCTAACTTAAAGGTGATTCGCGTAAATTGAGAACTCAGATGATGGTGGAATATATGAAGAAGTAATATATACAAAACTACCGGGAAACGATAATTTTATACCTAGGAATTTGATGTCATAAAATTCTTCGAAAGTTAGTAATTCAGACGAAAAGGTGGAGTCGACAGCAATCAGGACTCCACCTCCACGTCTGGTCTGACGATCAAGCCTATAAATTGTGTACTTTCCCGGGAGAATTTCGGAGCTAAGAATATCCGGCCTTAACCAGGTCTCTGTACTTACCGTAATATTATATGGGAATGAAAAACTATACAAATACAATTTAGTCAGCTTACTAAGTAAGCCTCTTGTATTCTGATAGCAAAGAAGAACAGAGAAGGCTAGTTTTGGTGTTTGTAAAGTTAGGAAGTTGGGATTTTCTATGGGTTTTATATTTGGCCAATCAATCCGACCTACCAAATGCCATAAGAATCGTCCGACTATGATTGATCGGAAATGTTTGTTAAGTTAGCAAGTTGTTATTTTTTATGAGTATTAAGAATAGATCATATGAATAATTTTGGAGAATATAAAGTACATAATATTCTGCAAGGGTATATCAACTTCGGCTCCGCCCGAAGTTAGCTTTCCTTTCTTGTTTCTCTTAGCTTCGTACTCTTTTACAAATATAACCTCGGGCCAGAAACTGGTGGAACACACAGATGCAAAAAGAGCACAAGGAATACCAATCTTAAATGATGATACTTTCCTAGCATAAGAAAATTTAAATTGTTCGACCTTCAAATCACCAACTTGGATTTTGTTACGGTTATAAGCCGTAATATCCAGTGATGAGAGGTCTGGGGCAAGCCGTGAAACAAATTCATGTTTTAGCTGGGGCACCCGAACACAAGTAACCGTTTTTGGTACAACACATGCAACCCTTTTTGGTACTACAGAATTTGTATCTGTATTACCAGTATCGGCCGGTTTTCCGGACGTTCAGTCCACATGAGGTGTTTGGGCCACTAATTTATTTTGATCGGACAGAGCGGAAGTAGCGGAAGTACCTAGCGGCGCCACATCGGTTCCAGCAACTTCGGGTACCGAATCACTTGTTGCCCCCGATCTTAGTACCATTTGTGTGGCGCCTAAGATTAGCAGCTGAGCTGGAATCGAATCGCGGGCAGCAGGTGGCATGGCACCTGACATAGAATGCCCACTGACCGCGACTTTTTTGCGCTTTGGGGAATCAGGCTCAGCGAGCATGCGACTAGGGCATTTTTACGGTAAGCCGTCTTATAGATATAGCCTGCACTCATCGCAGTAGTAGCGTAGGCCAAGATACTTTGCGTGATTAATTGTATCACATGTATGGCATGGAATACTCTCCTGTCCAGCCGAGATAACTTTCTTGCAATTTTTCAGTGAACGGACAAAAAATCGAAAGCGCTCAAGAATTGTTTGATGTGAGAGAAAGGAGAGCGACAGAGCGGGAGGGAATCACCGATTAACTTTGATGTTATGCACCTCGAAACGAGATAGAAAAAAACGAGAGAGGGCGGGAGCGTAACACCGATTAACCCCGGTATTAGACCCCTCTGAGAGATATTCCCGTTGGAGTGCATGACGTTGCAACAGCGACCAACGACAAAGACAACAACTTAAAAAGAGAGGCAATAGAAAACAATAACAACAAACCAGCACCGAAATAATGTTTAAAACGTTTTATTTTCTAAACACAAGTTAATCACAATGCACTCGCGAAGCAAAAGAAAAGTTGTTTAAGTTGTTTTCTCATATACGATGCACTCATCACAGTATTAGCGTAGGCCAATACACTTTGCGTGATTAATTGTATCACGTGTATGGCAGGGAATACTCTTCTGTCCAGCCGAGATAACTTTCTTGCAATTCTTCAATGAACAAAAAACCACTCTCATTAGGACCACTGTGCAATTATAGCGGACTAAAAATAGAAAGCGCTCAATAAATTTTTGATGAGAGAGAAAGGAAAGAACGCAAGGAGAGAGAGCGGCAGCGTAACACCGATTAACTCCCATATTAGACACCTCTGAGAAATATTACCGTTGGAGTGCGTGCCGTTCCAACAGCACCCAACGACGAAAAGAAAAACTGAAAAGAGGGGCAATAGAAAACAATAACAGCAAGCCAGCACAGAAGTAATGTTTAAAACGATTCTAAACACAAGCGGACGGAAAGTTGTTAAAGACTCTCAAAGGTGTAGAAACGTAAAAAAAGATTTAAGTTAAAACCGGTGGTTTTCGACAAGAAAATAAAAATTCGGACCGCAAAACAAAAACTCGACCGTCTTCTTTTAAATATTTTACCTTCTTTTTTTAACCGTATAACGATTCTCGGTACTAATTTTTTCCGCAAACTTATTTACGGGGAAGTAGAGCGTCCTGAGATTATGGGTCGCCTAAAAGACAGGAACTACATATGTATATTCCTGTTATTTTAAGTCATTGTAAACAAAACTATAAATCGATTTTATTTTATTTACCTCCAAATAAGTTTTAGTATTTTGTTTCGTATGTAGTTTTATTTAGTCTGTTCGTTTCTATATTTCCGTTTTTTCACCTCTCGCGATCTCGTTTCGCCTTATGGGTAGAAGGTCTCCGCGCGTTACAAGCTCAACTTGGTGTCATAAGAGCCAACAAACAAAAAAAATAACAGCGATTAGTGTTTATTTGGTAACAAATTAGATTAGTTTAATTTTTCCTAGATATAGGATAATTTTGTAATTCACTTTTAATTTCTGCATTTCTTTGGTACTATATTCCGATCACATAACATTTTGAAAGAGCCATGGACGTGGGTAGCTACCCCATTATTTAACATTCTCTATTTTAAGAGTTAGGTCCTTGGTTGGCTCTGCATCTTAATCAAGGCACATGCCGGCTGACACGCTCACGTAAGTAAATAAAAATAATAAAATAAAAAGAATAATAAGTAAAGGAAAAGAAATGAAGTGTATACCTCTTTAAAAATGGGGGAAAAAAAGTTTGAATGGTAATTGCAACATCAAGAAGCGTTTAAACGGATAAAGGCAAATTTAACAAAACCACCACCCACACTTTGCAAAACAGTTGAAGCTACAAACAGCTACGAAAGCCACATAGGAAGAGGTGTTATCTTAATAAGATACAGGAGTGGAACATGTTATCAAGAAGCTAAGCAAAAAAGAAAAACACCTTTGGGAGGAGGGCCACTCGCTGTGAGGCAAGGGCAACAAGGTCGAACGGTAAGTTGGCGGACTTCGGAATCGCACAAAGAGGACGTACCGTAAATTAACGGTACCGCGATGGACCTTGGTCCCACACACGGCTAGTGCAACAAGGTCAAACGGTAAACAGGCGGACTTCGGACCCGCACAAAGTGGACGTACCGTGAATTAACGGTACGGCAGTGGACCTTGGACCCGATCTCGAGGAGGGAAATAACAGGACCTCCAGGGCCTATAAAAGGACGGCGCAAGCGCAGCTCAGGGGCAGTACGAGTGCGAGAATCTAAGCGAGTGATTGAACGCGGAACATGTGACGTCAAAACCAAAGTGCCCATGGATCAAGACCGCAAAGTCAAGACGCCGAACGAAGACAAGTCTACAAGGCTGAGGTTACAACGCTGAGATCCAACGGTGCTAGGTCATGGTCAAATTGAACTTAAGGAGTCCTTGCGCGGTGTCAATCGACAAAGTTGGCTAGGCGATAAGGGAGAACCCAGTTCTACCTGCTAAGCGATACACCTTGCCAACAAAGTCCAGACTGAACATAGTCCCACCTGCTAGACGTTACACTTTGCCGTCCCGATCACAGACAACTGGGACAGCAAGCCAGAAGCGACGCAGCAGCAAGCCAGGAGCGACGCAGCAGAGGACAGCGACAACGAGCAGCAGAAGCAGTAGCTATAACGCTATAGTGGGAGAAATAATAAGCCAGCACAAACCCAATCCTTTCTTGCGTTTGGTCACGTGCAATCACCTAATATCAATTTGATGGAACGATCTCACAACCTCTCTACAAGAAACAAATGAATAAGATCATTACATCTGGGGCCCATGAGTGATTGTCCTGACCAAGGTAATACAAGTTCCAAGATGGGAAAGTCCTGGATTTATTATCTCAGCTGTGAGCCAAGTTCTGGGAATAGAACTTGAGAAGTCAGTCGAGTTTATGAGGAACACTCTAGGAGACTTCGTTGACCAAAAGCAGAGAAGCCGGATATCAGGACCTTAAGTTAATAATGTACTTTCAATAGCTAATGCCGAGTCCCTTACTGACCGAGCTGGCGGTTTCTTGCTCAAGATTGGTTTACACCAGTTCAGGCACTATCGGACCATCGATAGGTTTTGGTCATGATAAGTGTAACCTTGGCTTTTAATTGTTTTACGTTCTTTCGGTCGGCCTGCTTATATAAACGACATGCACAGCTCAGTCTCGGCATTTCCTTGCCTTGAACAGTTATTTTCTTTTGCACACGTCAAACCTCTGCTTTCTGTAGCATCCAAGGGCATCGAGAAGCAGCTACAGAGATCCCAGATCGGCTAGCGAGAGCTAGATCTGTGCCAGCAGAGTTGTTAATCATAAAAGCTGTTTTCTCCAACTGGCAGTCACGTTTACTACATATTTAATCGTCCTTGTATAAACGACAAGGAGTATCTCGGTATCTTCAGCTGTTTTCCTTGTAAATCTTTGAGCATTTGACCCCTTTTGATCCTCCAGACAACTGCCTCGTCGCTTACAGGTTCTTCTTTTGTCGACAGCGCCGATCCTTGTCCCAATCTTGAGTTTCCCACCCAAGACGTTTCCCACGTAGACTTTTTCGCACCCAAAAGGAGAATGTCGCCGTTTTCGCGATCGGTCCACCCACCAGCGTTTCCATCACGCCCTCTGGCACTTGCTGGCCGGGGCTCCGCCCACGAAAAATAGTTTAAATAAATAGTTACTAAAATATAGCCAAAAGTTATTTTTATACCTTTCAGCGTTTTTTTCAAAACACCAAAGTTTGTTTTTTTTTAGTTTCGAGCCCTTAAAGATTTTGAGATTTTCCAACTTTTTAAATTCAACACATTTTTTTTTTTTGAATGTTTTCAGAACAGAAATTAACATTTCGTCATTTTTTGAATGCGTATAAAACTATGATAAACCAATTAGGTCCGGACAAATTTGTATTACTATTCTTTTCAGTAAAAGGAGAAAACGCAAGTTTATTTTCGATAAGAAATTCGCGGATCGCGTCGGCTTCGTCCTCTATCCTCTCTCGAAGGGCCCGGAAGTGGCGACTCGCTCCGACGAAGTTCGTCCCGTTGTCACAATGGACGACTAGTGGACATCCTCGGCGCCTTTGAAAAGCCAATAAAAAGGAATATGTGGTTAAATCTGAAACAACTTCTAGATGAACCGCTTTGGCCGCAAAACAAACGAAGAGCGCAATGTAGGGCTTATACGGAGGCCTACCACGAATTTTCAATGTCGTATAGACAGGGCCAAAAAAATCAACGCCACATATAGCAAATGGGAGGAGAGTACGGAGACGATCTGCGGGTAAATTTCCCATAATTTGTGTCATTAGTCGAGTCTTACACTTAAAGCAGCGTAAGCATAATCGAACTATCTGACTGCAGACCTCCTGACGATCCAAATACGCTGTCGAAGGAGACTCACAAGGGCTCGTGGACCAACATGAAAATTGGAATGGTGAAGATGCCCAACATAGCTCTGCACAAATTGGGAGCGTTTTGTTAACAACAATGGAAACTTGGCATGGTATGATATAGGAGCATTAGCTCCCCCCCCCCAACACGCAACAAAGAAAAGTGACACCAAATCCCCTTGTCTTCATGGATGAATGGATTCAATCGCTGAAGACTTGGGCCAACTCTGGATCCTTTACGAACTTTTTCTCTTTCTTCATGATACTCGTGCTTCTGTAATATCTCGATAATTTTAAGGAAAGCTTCATTATATTCAGTCGGCGACAAAGTTTTTTCAAATACCATACTTTTGTCTTTGCATTTTCTTATGAAGCGGAACATATAAACGAATACCCGAAGCAGTTTAAGGTGTGACGAAAATCCCTCGATGACGTCTACCAAATCCAAATTTCTTACAGCAGCGGTCAGTCCGACAGCAGTCTTCCTCGATTCTTGTAGTAGGACTTCTTCATCTAGGTCAAAGTGTGCATTCTGGGGCCAGTTTGCATCTTCGTCTTTTAAAAACGCAGGTCCAGTAAACCATATTGACTGTATGATTTCGTCGACGTCACAACCTCTTGATACATTATCTGCTGGGTTCTGTTTCGTTGGAACATGCCGCCATGTAGCTTCACCTGACCACTCTTGAATCTCCGCAACTCTATTCGATACGAATGTGGATAATGAAGATGAATGAGACCAGTCCAATGAAGCGTAACTTCAGAATCCGACCTATAAACAATTCGTTCGAAAGGTACCTTTAATAGGGGCTTGATTCTGTGTCAGAGATCTGCGAGAAGGTGAGCGACACATAACTCAAGCCTTGGGAGTGTCTTAGTCTTGAGAAATATTATCGACACCGTATCATCTATGTACGGTTCTTTGTTATCGATATGAGACGACACCAAGATTTCAAATGCAATGTTGATCTATATTGTTTTGAACAGAGTAGACCCAGTGACCAAACAAAAATGGGAAGAACAAAAAGATTATGAAAGGTTACCGCTTTGGCCCGATTTTGAAAAAAAAATGTAAACCGCCGATACAAAACCACCAGAACCACCGAACCGCGTAGACGTGCCTTTTTGCTCGCCCTGCCGAAAGACTTCCAAAAATCTACAAAGTGACCCCCAAAAATAAGAAAAATAGCGAAAAGACGCTGGCAGCAATGCCATATCCCAAGGTCAACATCTCCTTGCGATTAAAACTAAATTTAAAACCGATCTAGCTAATCAAAAACAATTAAAAATGTCGAACGCAAATAAAATATTAACAAGTGCAACCGGTAAAGCCACGAAGTCAAGTCGCGATCGGCAACAAGGACGGCTGTCTTCTGCACGGAACAATGCTTACATTTTAACTGACTCATCGGATGCAACAACAAAATCAACGTCACTGACCGCTACCGAAAGAGCCCGCTCACTGTCACCAGCGATTTTATGCTCAAGCAGCGCTGCTGTTACTCAGTCGTGGAGTTCACAATGCCCGTCACCTCTCTCTCTCATCGATGCACCGACTACTTCGGCTTGTGCACCCACCAGCACTGTACCCTCTCTTACTACAGCAACGTCAACGACAACAACAACTTTAACGTCTGCGGCTACCCAGTGGCCTATCTCAACACCACAAGTAAAACTTAGCTCTACTGACCCTCTTACGAATAATACTCTCTTACAGACGGGGATCGATCGGTATGTACAAATAAAAAGAAAGCTTAGTCCACAAAAAAACGTAAACTCAAATTTGCCAAAAGTACCGAAAACTTTAGGCAACACACGAAGATCAGAAAACAGATTTGCCATTCTTGGCGAGACCGAAGAAGACAAGGGTCAGGCGCCTCAAGCCATGAAAGCTGTAAAGCCACCGCCAATATATTATATATTAGGAAACACAACAGTGTCGATCTGATCAATAAGCTTAAACAAGTAATCGGACCTTACCACTTTTATATCAACACCCTAAAAAGAGGAAACATATTAGAAGCAAAACTCCAGGTTAACAACGAAGACAACTTCCGTTCTGTGACAAGATATCTCGACAATGAGCTTATAAATTACTACACTTACCAACTAAAAAGTAAGAAAGGGGTACAAGTTGTACTTAAAGGTATAGAATCGACTGTTGCGGTAGCAGAAATAGCTGAAAGCCTCACGGAAAAAGGCTTGGACGTTAAGGACATCGTGAACATAGTAAAGAGGGATAAAATTCCTCAACCAATGTTTAAGATTGAGCTGGCCCTAGAGACGAAACCTCTAAAAAAATGCAGTGAATCCTATTTACAATCTGCAATATCTCCTTCACCGAAGAATCACCGTAGAGGAACCGAATAAGAGGAATGGCCCCGTACAGTGTACAAACTGCCAGGAGTTCGGGCATACAAGAACCTACTGCACCCTGCGACCAGTTTGAGTCGCCCGTGGAGATTTGCATTGCATTGAAGCATGCCTGGGAAACAAAGAAGACCCTACTCTGAGGAAATGCAGTAACTGTGGGGGAAATCATACTGCCAACTACCGGGGCTGTCCCGTCTACAAAGAACTCAAGAGCCGCCTAAATCAGAGACGCAGTAATCCATTCGCCGCTCAACACTCTGCCCAACCAAACATCTTCACCCCATCAACAACCACTCCTGGTGTCTCCTTTGCCAACGCACTCCGCTACCCTGGAATCTTACAAACATCTACCGCCCAGCCTGCAGCATTGCGTCCACAGCCACCCATACCAAACCTAAATGATTTTCCGCTCTTAAGCCAAAATGGCCAAACAACAACTCAACCTAACTCAGCAAAACCAAACTCTTCCCCCACAAACACTTAGCGGTCTAGAATCTACACTAGCTACTCTTGCAAACGTCATGATGACGATTCAAAGTTCCCTTCAAGAACTACTGCGAAACCAGAGCCTTCTAATGGAACTGCTGATCAAACAAAAGTCTGTATAAATGGACTCCTTAAGAATATGCTTCTGGAACGCAAAGGGCGTTTCCCGGCACAAAAACGAACTCCTACAGTTCCTAAACAGCCCCAATATCGATATCATGCTACTTTCTGAAACCCATCTAACTAATAAAAACTACTTCCATATCATCGGATATATATTCCACGCGACCAACCACCCGGACTGTAAAGCACACGGAGGTACCGGTATACTCATAAAACAACGCATAAAACATCATCCCTTGGAGACATTCGCTACTAACTACCTGCAGGCCACGTCCCTACGTATAAACCTAATTGGCGGCCCACTTACCCTATGCGCCATACATTGCCCCCACGCTTCAGTATTGCAGAAAATGAGTTCATGAATTTCTACAACTCACTAGGACGCTGCTTTATAGCTGCCGGTGATTATAACGCAAAGCATCCCCATTGGGGATCTCGTCTTATCAACCCCAAAGGCCGCCAATTATACAATTATCCTGGTAATAAGCTTGACTTTGTCTCACCAGCTAGGCCTACATACTGGCCCACAGATCCAAATAAACAACCTTACATTATCGATTTCGCTGTAATTAGAAGAGTCTCGCACAGGCTGATAAACGTAAACACCCTAGAAGAGCTTACATCGGACCATTCGCCAGTTCTCCTCTGTCTATCTGAACAGCCGCAGCTTCTGGAACGCCCACAACATCTAACATCAAACAAAACAAACTGGCTGAAGTACAAAAAATATGTAAGTGCACACATCGAACTTGATCCTGAAATTTCCTCTGAATCTGACATTGACAAGTCGCTTAAACACCTCACGGACGTAATGTCCTCTGCAGTCAAACATTCTACGCCAGAACCCTCATCCACAAACCCGCTAAGAACTGGACGATCAAGTATCCAGATCGAGTCTCTCCTACTTGAAAAACGTAGACTTCGCAGAGACTGGCAGACTCATCGGTCCCCAGCTACTAAGAAAAGACTTAATGAAGCATCTCGAAAATTGTCGAAGGCCCTCTCTACCGAAAAGAACCAGGCCCAACGGGCCTACATTGGGAAACTATCCCAAATTTCCACTATGGAGAGCTCACCCAAACATGCAACCACCAATAGATCCCGATTGGCCAATTCGATCACAACAGCTAACACCTTTGTCCATCACTTGGAAAACGTCTTCAAGCCTCACCCGCCATCCAACCAATTCACTCTACCCTTGAAACCAGCACAATACTTAAGGCTATTAAAGAACATATAAACCCAAAGAAAGCTCCTGGTCACGATTTTATTTCTCCAAAAATGATAATTGAATTACCTGCATGCGCAGTCAGATGCATAGCATTTATATTTAACTCAATATTGAAATGGGGCTACTTTCCTGACCAATGGAAAAAGTCTGTCATTACAATGATCCCGAAGCCAGGAAAAGACAAATTCCAGCCTTCCTCGTACCGGCCCATCAGTCTGCTCCCATGTCTATCAAAGCTATTTGAAAAACTGCTTCTTGTTCATCTAGTAACACATCTTCAAATCAACAGAACGATCCCTCTGCACCAATTCGGATTTAGGGAAAAGCATGGAACTATCGAACAGGTAAACCGCTTAACATCTGAAATTCGCACGCCTTTCGAACACAAGCAATATTGCAGTGCCTTATTTCTGGGCGTATCGACGGTCTGGTATACAAAATCAAAACCCTCCTACCGGAAAACACCCAAAAGTTGCTTGAGTCATACCTCAGAAACAGAGTTTTCACCGTGAGATGTAAAACCTTTACTTCAACCATCCGTAACATCGAAGCATACACTTAGACAGGAGGCTTACCTGGAGAAAGCATATAGAAGCAAAGAAGACCCATAAAAAACTGGCTCATGAACTACCGCTCCCCCTTCCACTCGAATATAAAGTACTACTGTATAACTCGTGCTTAAAGCCGATCTGGACCTACGGTTCCGAGCTCTGGGGAAACGCAAGCAGCAGCAATATAGAAATTATTCAAAAAGTACAATCAAAGACCCTACGAACAATAACTGGAGCCCCCTGGTACATCCGCAACGCAAACATCCAGAGAGACCTGGATATAAATCCCGTAAAAGAAGAAATTGTTTCCAGAAAAATTAAATATGAAGCCAGATTATCAAATCACCCAAACCTGCTAGCCAGACAACTCAACCGGCTAAGCTATCATTCCCGTCTACAGCGGAATGATTTCCCATCCCTCTTCAATAACATAAATTAACGTATTATAGATTAAGATTTGAAAACTTATTGTTAGTCTCTTATGTAATAGAGAAGATCCAATAAATAAGAAAAAGTATAAAAAAAAAAAAACCGCCGATACCAGCATTTATCCGCTGAAGAATCAACGAAACCAAAGCAAGATAAAGTTATGTCGAGCAAGCCATATAATCGTAGCTCATTTTCTTGTTTCGGTAATGCAAAGGTTCGACTTTGTAAAATCTGCTCCTATTAACATATCTATTCTTTGTGGCTTGTAGAAATAGGGGTCTGCTAGTGGTAGGTTCTTTGGAATTTTCCAGTCATTGATATTGACCGACTGGTCAGGATGATATCCTGATATTGATTTCAAAATCCAAAAATCAAAAGAGAACTCACTACCATTTAAACGCGACTTCACCACTGTGTGTACCTTTTTATTAACTTGACAATTGGCCAATGCCAAGTAAGTTTATACACGACTCCTCTTTACCGATCTGTAAAGCGGTGAGCAAGGTCCTCTGTTATAAAAGTCGTTTGGGATCCAGAGTCAAGAAGTGCTCGGGCCCAAATATATTCACCGATTTTAGTTCTTACACTTACGATCGACGTGGCTAAAATCACTCTGTCCAATGATGTCGCATGCATAGCATGTGATGAGGAAGGCTGATCTTGATTTAAAGAGGGAGAAAGACTCTCTTGGGGTGGTGGCAACGCTAAACTATTTTCGGACACTGTATATCTATGCAGTAAAACGTGATGCGAGCGGCAGCAAACTCGACATTTATTAAATTGGCATTCTGAAACAGTGTGACCCTTTCGCATACAATTCATGCATAAGGAAGCAGATTTTACAAAGTCGAACCTTTGCATTACCGAAAGGCGACCAAACGGACCAGAGTTCGCTAGGATATGGTCTACTGCATTGCAATAGCTACAACTTTGCTGGGATTTACTGTTGGACAAAGAACAAGAAAATGAGCTACGATTATGTGGCGTGCTCGACATAACTTTATCTTGGTGTCGTCTCCTATCGATAACAAAGAACCGTATATACGCTGACTGTTGCGTTATTTTCGGAAGTCTAAACAATGTTGAAATATTATTCATAAAAATTAAACATTCGTTATCATACACTTTTTCAGGCTGATCATAGCCTTTTCATAATTGCTCTCGGTGACTTGGTAGGCCTTAATAGTTCCCAAAGCTTCACCAGAAAGACAAGAAATTATGTGATTGAATTTTTCAATAACGGGAATGCTGTCGTCTTGATGAACAAAAGTTTCGAAAAGGCTAATGAAATTCTTAAACTCCGAATATTTGCCGCTGAATTTCGGCAATGCTAAATTCGGAAGTCGATCTCGAGTTGGGGCTACAGAAGCTGATCCAATTATTTTGGTTTCGCTTGCCGTCTTCAAGGCTGAGATAAGCGACATTATTTTTGCCTTGGTTATTATTGAAAGCTCAACCAACTCTTCTCCGAACTCATCGACATCATCTAAATCTTCAATCTGTGCTTGTATTTGTAATTGAAGCATTTAAAATCTCTAGCCGACAATTTAGTTCTACTTCTTGAATCGGAATCTTCCCGGCTTCTATTCGATCATTTAATCGGCGGATGCTCATCACTGTTTTTTTGAGCTTATTTTTAAGATCCGCAAGAAGTTCAAGGAGTTTTGGCTTATCTGGACTCATTTTAATTTATTTTTTTATAAGCCACGACAATAAATATATATATATATATATCAATAAATTATTTATCGAAAGAATAATAAATTAATAAAATAAATAAATTTTAAACAGGATAATTCTTTAATTAGAACGACGACAAATGTTCAATAAATTTTCGAAACAAAACCAAGAGTAAATAACAATTTAATTTAATTATTACCTTTGTTCGAACAAATTATTTTTAATAATTATCCACAACGAAAACGACGAAAAAAAAATATTAAAAAAATATTAAATATTAAATGGAAACTTGGCATGGTATGATATAGGAGCATTAGCTCCCCCCCCCCAACACGCAACAAAGAAAAGTGACACCAAATCCCCTTGTCTTCATGGATGAATGGATTCAATTGCTGAAGACTTGGGCCAACTCTGGATCCTTTACGAACTTTTTCTCTTTCTTCATGATACTCGTGCTTCTGTAATATCTCGATAATTTTAAGGAAAGCTTCATTATATTCAGTCGGCGACAAAGTTTTTTCAAATACCATACTTTTGTCTTTGCATTTTCTTATGAAGCGGAACATATAAACGAATACCCGAAGCAGTTTAGGGTGTGACGAAAATCCTTCGATGACATCTACCAAATCTTCCTCGATTCTTGTAGTAGGACTTCTTCATCTAGGTCAAAGTGTGCATTCTGGGGCCAGTTTGCATCTTCCTCTTTTAAAAACGCAGGTCCAGTAAACCATATTGACTGTATGATTTCGTCGACGTCACAACCTCTTGATACAATATCTGCTGGGTTCTGTTTCGTTGGAACATGCCGCCATGTAGCTTCACCTGACCACTCTTGAATCTCCGCAACTCTATTCGATACGAATGTGGATAATGAAGATGAATGAGACCAGTCCAATGAAGCGTAACTTCAGAATCCGACCTATAAACAATTCGTTCGAAAGGTACCTTTAATAGGGGCTTGATTCTGTGTCAGAGATCTGCGAGAAGGTGAGCGACACATAACTCAAGCCTTGGGAGTGTCTTAGTCTTGAGAAATATTATCGACACCGTATCATCTATGTACGGTTCTTTGTTATCGATATGAGACGACACCAAGATTTCAAATGCAATGTTGATCTATATTGTTTTGAACAGAGTAGACCCAGTGACCAAACAAAAATGGGAAGAACAAAAAGATTATGAAAGGTTACCGCTTTGGCCCGATTTTGAAAAAAAATGTAAACCGCCGATACAAAACCACCAGAACCACCGAACCGCGTAGACGTGCCTTTTTGCTCGCCCTGCCGAAAGACTTCCAAAAATCTACAAAGTGACCCCCAAAAATAAGAAAAATAGCGAAAAGACGCTGGCAGCAATGCCATATCCCAAGGTCAACATCTCCTTGCGATTAAAACTAAATTTAAAACCGATCTAGCTAATCAAAAACAATTAAAAATGTCGAACGCAAATAAAATATTAACAAGTGCAACCGGTAAAGCCACGAAGTCAAGTCGCGATCGGCAACAACGACGGCTGTCTTCTGCACGGAACAATGCTTACATTTTAACTGACTCATCGGATGCAACAACAAAATCAACGTCACTGACCGCTACCGAAAGAGCCCGCTCACTGTCACCAGCGATTTTATGCTCAAGCAGCGCTGCCGTTACTCAGTCGTGGAGTTCACAATGCCCGTCACCTCTCTCTCTCATCGATGCACCGACTACTTCGGCTTGTGCACCCACCAGCACTGTACCCTCTCTTACTACAGCAACGTCAACGACAACAACAACTTTAACGTCTGCGGCTACCCAGTGGCCTATCTCAACACCACAAGTAAAACTTAGCTCTACTGACCCTCTTACGAATAATACTCTCTTACAGACGGGGATCGATCGGTATGTACAAATAAAAAGAAAGCTTAGTCCACAAAAAAACGTAAACTCAAATTTGCCAAAAGTACCGAAAACTTTAGGCAACACACGAAGATCAGAAAACAGATTTGCCATTCTTGGCGAGACCGAAGAAGACAAGGGTCAGGCGCCTCAAGCCATGAAAGCTGTAAAGCCACCGCCAATATATTATATATTAGGAAACACAACAGTGTCGATCTGATCAATAAGCTTAAACAAGTAATCGGACCTTACCACTTTTATATCAACACCCTAAAAAGAGGAAACATATTAGAAGCAAAACTCCAGGTTAACAACGAAGACAACTTCCGTTCTGTGACAAGATATCTCGACAATGAGCTTATAAATTACTACACTTACCAACTAAAAAGTAAGAAAGGGGTACAAGTTGTACTTAAAGGTATAGAATCGACTGTTGCGGTAGCAGAAATAGCTGAAAGCCTCACGGAAAAAGGCTTGGACGTTAAGGACATCGTGAACATAGTAAAGAGGGATAAAATTCCTCAACCAATGTTTAAGATTGAGCTGGCCCTAGAGACGAAACCTCTAAAAAAATGCAGTGAATCCTATTTACAATCTGCAATATCTCCTTCACCGAAGAATCACCGTAGAGGAACCGAATAAGAGGAATGGCCCCGTACAGTGTACAAAGTGCCAGGAGTTCGGGCATACAAGAACCTACTGCACCCTGCGACCAGTTTGAGTCGCCCGTGGAGATTTGCATTGCATTGAAGCATGCCTGGGAAACAAAGAAGACCCTACTCTGAGGAAATGCAGTAACTGTGGGGGAAATCATACTGCCAACTACCGGGGCTGTCCCGTCTACAAAGAACTCAAGAGCCGCCTAAATCAGAGACGCAGTAATCCATTCGCCGCTCAACACTCTGCCCAACCAAACATCTTCACCCCATCAACAACCACTCCTGGTGTCTCCTTTGCCAACGCACTCCGCTACCCTGGAATCTTACAAACATCTACCGCCCAGCCTGCAGCATTGCGTCCACAGCCACCCATACCAAACCTAAATGATTTTCCGCTCTTAAGCCAAAATGGCCAAACAACAACTCAACCTAACTCAGCAAAACCAAACTCTTCCCCCAAAAACACTTAGCGGTCTAGAATCTACACTAGCTACTCTTGCAAACGTCATGATGACGATTCAAAGTTCCCTTCAAGAACTACTGCGAAACCAGAGCCTTCTAATGGAACTGCTGATCAAACAAAAGTCTGTATAAATGGACTCCTTAAGAATATGCTTCTGGAACGCAAAGGGCGTTTCCCGGCACAAAAACGAACTCCTACAGTTCCTAAACAGCCCCAATATCGATATCATGCTACTTTCTGAAACCCATCTAACTAATAAAAACTACTTCCATATCATCGGATATATATTCCACGCGACCAACCACCCGGACTGTAAAGCACACGGAGGTTACCGGTATACTCATAAAACAACGCATAAAACATCATCCCTTGGAGACATTCGCTACTAACTACCTGCAGGCCACGTCCCTACGTATAAACCTAATTGGCGGCCCACTTACCCTATGCGCCATACATTGCCCCCCACGCTTCAGTATTGCAGAAAATGAGTTCATGAATTTCTACAACTCACTAGGACGCTGCTTTATAGCTGCCGGTGATTATAACGCAAAGCATCCCCATTGGGGATCTCGTCTTATCAACCCCAAAGGCCGCCAATTATACAATTATCCTGGTAATAAGCTTGACTTTGTCTCACCATCTAGGCCTACATACTGGCCCACAGATCCAAATAAACAACCTTACATTATCGATTTCGCTGTAATTAGAAGAGTCTCGCACAGGCTGATAAACGTAAACACCCTAGAAGAGCTTACATCGGACCATTCGCCAGTTCTCCTCTGTCTATCTGAACAGCCGCAGCTTCTGGAACGCCCACAACATCTAACATCAAACAAAACAAACTGGCTGAAGTACAAAAAATATGTAAGTGCACACATCGAACTTGATCCTGAAATTTCCTCTGAATCTGACATTGACAAGTCGCTTAAACACCTCACGGACGTAATGTCCTCTGCAGTCAAACATTCTACGCCAGAACCCTCATCCACAAACCCGCTAAGAACTGGACGATCAAGTATCCAGATCGAGTCTCTCCTACTTGAAAAACGTAGACTTCGCAGAGACTGGCAGACTCATCGGTCCCCAGCTACTAAGAAAAGACTTAATGAAGCATCTCGAAAATTGTCGAAGGCCCTCTCTACCGAAAAGAACCAGGCCCAACGGGCCTACATTGGGAAACTATCCCAAATTTCCACTATGGAGAGCTCACCCAAACATGCAACCACCAATAGATCCCGATTGGCCAATTCGATCACAACAGCTAACACCTTTGTCCATCACTTGGAAAACGTCTTCAAGCCTCACCCGCCATCCAACCAATTCACTCTACCCTTGAAACCAGCACAATACTTAAGGCTATTAAAGAACATATAAACCCAAAGAAAGCTCCTGGTCACGATTTTATTTCTCCAAAAATGATAATTGAATTACCTGCATGCGCAGTCAGATGCATAGCATTTATATTTAACTCAATATTGAAATGGGGCTACTTTCCTGACCAATGGAAAAAGTCTGTCATTACAATGATCCCGAAGCCAGGAAAAGACAAATTCCAGCCTTCCTCGTACCGGCCCATCAGTCTGCTCCCATGTCTATCAAAGCTATTTGAAAAACTGCTTCTTGTTCATCTAGTAACACATCTTCAAATCAACAGAACGATCCCTCTGCACCAATTCGGATTTAGGGAAAAGCATGGAACTATCGAACAGGTAAACCGCTTAACATCTGAAATTCGCACGCCTTTCGAACACAAGCAATATTGCAGTGCCTTATTTCTGGGCGTATCGACGGTCTGGTATACAAAATCAAAACCCTCCTACCGGAAAACACCCAAAAGTTGCTTGAGTCATACCTCAGAAACAGAGTTTTCACCGTGAGATGTAAAACCTTTACTTCAACCATCCGTAACATCGAAGCATACACTTAGACAGGAGGCTTACCTGGAGAAAGCATATAGAAGCAAAGAAGACCCATAAAAAACTGGCTCATGAACTACCGCTCCCCCTTCCACTCGAATATAAAGTACTACTGTATAACTCGTGCTTAAAGCCGATCTGGACCTACGGTTCCGAGCTCTGGGGAAACGCAAGCAGCAGCAATATAGAAATTATTCAAAAAGTACAATCAAAGACCCTACGAACAATAACTGGAGCCCCCTGGTACATCCGCAACGCAAACATCCAGAGAGACCTGGATATAAATCCCGTAAAAGAAGAAATTGTTTCCAGAAAAATTAAATATGAAGCCAGATTATCAAATCACCCAAACCTGCTAGCCAGACAACTCAACCGGCTAAGCTATCATTCCCGTCTACAGCGGAATGATTTCCCATCCCTCTTCAATAACATAAATTAACGTATTATAGATTAAGATTTGAAAACTTATTGTTAGTCTCTTATGTAATAGAGAAGATCCAATAAATAAGAAAAAAGTATAAAAAAAAAAAAACCGCCGATACCAGCATTTATCCGCTGAAGAATCAACGAAACCAAAGCAAGATAAAGTTATGTCGAGCAAGCCATATAATCGTAGCTCATTTTCTTGTTTCGGTAATGCAAAGGTTCGACTTTGTAAAATCTGCTCCTATTAACATATCTATTCTTTGTGGCTTGTAGAAATAGGGGTCTGCTAGTGGTAGGTTCTTTGGAATTTTCCAGTCATTGATATTGACCGACTGGTCAGGATGATATCCTGATATTGATTTCAAAATCCAAAAATCAAAAGAGAACTCACTACCATTTAAACGCGACTTCACCACTGTGTGTACCTTTTTCTTAACTTGACAATTGGCCAATGCCAAGTAAGTTTATACACGACTCCTCTTTACCGATCTGTAAAGCGGTGAGCAAGGTCCTCTGTTATAAAAGTCGTTTGGGATCCAGAGTCAAGAAGTGCTCGGGCCCAAATATATTCACCGTTTTTAGTTCTTACACTTACGATCGACGTGGCTAAAATCACTCTGTCCAATGATGTCGCATGCATAGCATGTGATGAGGAAGGCTGATCTTGATTTAAAGAGGGAGAAAGACTCTCTTGGGGTGGTGGCAACGCTAAACTATTTTCGGACACTGTATATCTATGCAGTAAAACGTGATGCGAGCGGCAGCAAACTCGACATTTATTAAATTGGCATTCTGAAACAGTGTGACCCTTTCGCATACAATTCATGCATAAGGAAACAGATTTTACAAAGTTGAACCTTTGCATTACCGAAAGGCGACCAAACGGACCAGAGTTCGCTAGGATATGGTCTACTGCATTGCAATAGCTACAACTTTGCTGGGATTTACTGTTGGACAAAGAACAAGAAAATGAGCTACGATTATGTGGCGTGCTCGACATAACTTTATCTTGGTGTCGTCTCCTATCGATAACAAAGAACCGTATATACGCTGACTGTTGCGTTATTTTCGGAAGTCTAAACAATGTTGAAATATTATTCATAAAAATTAAACATTCGTTATCATACACTTTTTTCAGGCTGATCATAGCCTTTTCATAATTGCTCTCGGTGACTTGGTAGGCCTTAATAGTTCCCAAAGCTTCACCAGAAAGACAAGAAATTATGTGATTGAATTTTTCAATAACGGGAATGCTGTCGTCTTGATGAACAAAAGTTTCGAAAAGGCTAATGAAATTCTTAAACTCCGAATATTTGCCGCTGAATTTCGGCAATGCTAAATTCGGAAGTCGATCTCGAGTTGGGGCTACAGAAGCTGATCCAATTATTTTGGTTTCGCTTGCCGTCTTCAAGGCTGAGATAAGCGACATTATTTTTGCCTTGGTTATTATTGAAAGCTCAACCAACTCTTCTCCGAACTCATCGACATCATCTAAATCTTCAATCTGTGCTTGTATTTGTAATTGAAGCATTTAAAATCTCTAGCCGACAATTTAGTTCTACTTCTTGAATCGGAATCTTCCCGGCTTCTATTCGATCATTTAATCGGCGGATGCTCATCACTGTTTTTTTGAGCTTATTTTTAAGATCCGCAAGAAGTTCAAGGAGTTTTGGCTTATCTGGACTCATTTTAATTTATTTTTTTATAAGCCACGACAATAAATATATATATATATATATCAATAAATTATTTATCGAAAGAATAATAAATTAATAAAATAAATAAATTTTAAACAGGATAATTCTTTAATTAGAACGACGACAAATGTTCAATAAATTTTCGAAACAAAACCAAGAGTAAATAACAATTTAATTTAATTATTAAATTTGTTCGAACAAATTATTTTTAATAATTATCCACAACGAAAACGACGAAAAAAAAATATTAAATTGAATATGAAGCTACGAGGTATCAAAATTAATAGTGGTTGCAAATGACGGTAAAAATCAGTATATCCGTCTGAATGCAGGGTAGCGCGTCACCTTGGTCGTCAGCGCGCCAAACCGAAAGTTCAACAACAATTACAACGTTGCTAACGGCGGACAAGCGAAAGCGAAAAAGGAAAACGAAAAAGTTCACCGCTGCAGCTGCTTGTGTATGAGGGCTTATGTATTGGTTATGTATAGCGGCTGGGATGATTTTACCAACTATTAATTTTTGAGTTTCAATAAATAAATTGGGGGGGACAGTGATTGCAATAATATAACACAATTAAAGGTTGCATCCAACGGCGGTTCAAATAGGTTATATAATGTGTATGTGTATATGTATGTGTATATAATAAATTTTAATATAATTTTTATTTTATTTATTTTAAATAAATGCATGTACAACTAGCTATACTATATCGATACGTCTGTGCCAAGAATTGAAAGCGAGGTGCAATTTTTCAGCACAAGACAATAAACAATTAAATTTTTTTCTTATAAACTCAAGCTTTCAATTTTTGCACAAATACCTCAGGTTCTGCGTTAGAGTCTTTCAATCCAGCTGCCACTTTCCTTTTGCAAATTGAGCAGTCGCAAGGCATCACTATGGCAGCAGTTCTTCTGTGGCGAACAGGGTATTTCGCGACCGGCCCGAGACTTTAAGCAGGAGCTGCTGTGTATTTTTTCTACCCACACCGACACGCCGCGGGCAACAATAAAGCACTATGCAATTTGAGTGCTTTGACCCGGACTTGCACTTGCACTTTATATTTATTATTTTATGTGTCACTGTCACTAGTTGCCAAAGATATATATTAATAATTTTAACGTCCACCCGGGGCGCCATGAAAAATTAGATAGTTTTCTAATTTTTTCAAACCGAAAAACTGCGGTGGCTAAAATTATTAATAGCGAAAATAAACGAAAACGAAAAAAAGATGTCGACGGCTCAAATCAATTTCAACGAATGCCTATGCTATATTTCGACAAAGTACTTAGAGACTAGCTTAACGAAGGTTGACGAAGACGGGGCGTCTTCGCCGAGAGCGAGAGAGAACTTTATTGTGCTCCCGCCTTCGCCCTAGACCAACTTACACAAAGCTTCAAGTTTTAAATAATTTCACAAAAAATTCAAATTTGAGCCTACAAAGCAGTTTTTACATCTAACTTTATAACGACTTTGTCACAATCAAAAAAGAATAAGTTTGTTTTTTGGAATAATTCCCCAAATTTTGTTTTTTTTAATAATTTAATAAACTCAACTGAATCGAATTTATAGCAAGTTAGATGTCCTTCCAGTCGTCATTTCTACAATAATGTGTATACATTATTGTAATTATTGGCTTTAAAATATTTTGTCAAAATTTCATGTGGATCTTTATTTTATATGTAGCCTCAAGAGGGAGGAATAGGAGCCAAAACTGGTTTTTTCAAAAGAAAGTTCTTAAAATTCGCTGCATTTTCAAACTAAACTTACTATTGAGCCGATTAATTCTAAATTTCGCACACTCTTTTTAAATTTGGTTCACAATTATAAAAAACGATCTGAAACAAAATAGTTATTATTTAAAAAAGTGAATGGGTGTTGTTAAGGAATTTTCTTTATTATTATAATTTTTCTTCTAAGTTAAGTCAAGATGAATTCAATACTTGTTCCCTTTATCATTTAATGTTTAATTTGAAACGATTACTTTGTTATCGATCACATGTAATTATAAGCTAACGATAAGCACAAAAGGGTGGCCACTTTTGAACTTTTAGCCGAGACGATTGGTACGTAGCCTCCGCATAAAAATTATTTTTGTGTTCTAATTTAAGCCTCAAAAAAATAGATAATAAAACGCACGCCGCACGCCGCACGTACGCACTGCAATTGTCAAGCAGAAAATAATTTGCGTTCTTATTATGTCCTGATCGGCTACAGAAGTCAACATTTTTTATTATCAATCTCAGTGCAAGCCCGTCGCACAAAAACCTTATACAAGCCTGCCGCTTGTATGTATGTTCATGTATTTGAGCAAAAATTTGACGCCATTTTTTCTTAAGAAGTACACACGACGCCGTTCTAAGAACTTGGAAAAGCCACGCCGAAAAATACAGTTGGGACCATAGCCAATTTAATAATTTGCATTATCATCGATTGCTCCAACGCCGCCTACACCCCACATGCGTATATTTGTACTGTGAATGCCTTTTCACATAAAGTCCATGACAACCTGGAATGCCAAGAGTGAGCCAGCGTTGCAACAAAGGAAAGCCACCAGCCCGTCTAGGATTTGACTATAAGATGTTAACATCGGGGGATGAAACAGATTAAACGATTATCGAGCTCAACAAGATGGATGAACTTCAAGAAAAGCTGCGAGATTTGGAACTCAAATTTCAAGAATCGCAGAATCGAAATAGCGAACTTCGTTCATCACTACGCCGCATAACTAGCCAACTTGAACATGATGAACAGGAGAAAGCACGAGCACTGACTAGTAGCGAGCAACTTCAGACAAATATGGGTAAGTTAATGCTAAACTTCACTGCGACATATACCTTTCCAGACGTGCACTTGCCATGCCAGCAGCGGTTGCCAGTTTACAGCTCCCAAGCCAGTCGTCCATATGTACCATTGCCATTCCCATCAGCCTATAACAGTACCTATCAGGTCACCGCACCGCCGCCCACATATGCTCATTCGCTCCCAATCTTCGCAACGCCTTCAACCTCATCGCAGGCCCAGCCGCTAACAGGATTGCCGCATTTATATCAGCCGTATTCACGAAAGCTACAGGATCTTCCGACATTCGATGGAACGCCAGAGCAGTGGCCAATGTTTCATGTAGCCTATAGGGAAACTACAAACGCCCACAGTTATACCAATTTGGAGAATTTGTCTCGCCTTCAAAAGTCACTGCATGGTCCAGCTAAGAATTTGGTTGCATCATTACTCATATATCCAAACAATGTCGAAACAATTATGCAAACATTAAATAACCACTACGGACGACCCGAAGTGCTAATACGAAGTCAGCTCGATAAAGTTAACAAAATGAGTGATATTATCGACTTCAGTGTCATGACAGCCAATTTAACATCGTTTCTAGAGAACTGTAACGCTAATTAGTCACAAAGCTGCCGATGAACAAAAAGGGAGAGTGGGCCAAATATATCATGGAAAGAGGAATTGTATATCCGTCAGTAAAACAATTCGCAGAATGGCTTCAAAACATTGCAAGCTATGTATCAATAGCAATGGGCAGTACATCGACGATGACGACCGATAAAACACAGGAAAAGAAAAATCAACCTAAGCACATTTTCACCGTTGACAATAAACAGGAGCGTTCCCGTAAATGCCCAATTTGTAATCACGACCACAAGCTCTATCAATGCGACAATTTCAAGAAGAAGACCTTACCAGAAAAATGGGAAATCGTTAAGAAACAACGACTTTGTTTTGGGTGTCTACACTGGGGCACTCTATGCAAACTTGTTCATTCCGTAGAGAATGCAAAATTGATTCATGTCAAAGATATCACAATCGTCTTCTTCACGATTCAAAGTTCCAATCCGCTAAGATTGAGAATATTTCAGATGAAACAAAGACTGACATAGTTTTTACAACAATAATGGATAATGAACCACCGAACACGACCCTTTTTAAATTCGTGCCCATAATTGTTACAGGTCCAAAATCACAATGCACAATAATTGCCTTTATCGACGAGGGTTCAACCATATCTCTTATCGAAGAGGAAACAGCCTAATTGCTGGGTCTCAAAGGATCGAAAAGCCATATGACATTAAAGTGGATAGGTAACAAATCGACAACAGAAATGTCTCAGCAAATAAACCTGGAATTACAAGGATACCCTTCGGGATCTCTATCTTCTTGCCTTATGAAAAATGTAAGAACAGTCAAAAGGTTAATGTTACCATGCCAAGATCTGAATTTGCCAAAATTTTGTATATATTTTCCATGCCTAAAAGATCTGCCTATTGAAAATTATAATAATGCTGCGCCGAAACTATTAATAGGAATGCCACATATCAATCTAGTCAGACCTTTGGAAATAATTAATCTAAATGAAAACTTCTCAGCTCATAGAACTAAATTAGGATGGATATTGTTCGGGTCGAACGAAAACAGACACAGCGGTGTAGTATGCCATGTAGAAGAATGTAAAAATTCAATGGACGACATTCAAAACATAATACATAACTTCATAAACATTGACCAGTTTGGGGTTAGACTAGCATTACCGCTTAAATCAGATGGCGACCAAAGATGTGAAAAGATTTTGAAGGAGACGACAAACAAAATCGAAAGTGGCTATGAGACTGGGCTTTTATGGAAAATCGATATTATTAAAATGCCAGATAGTTACGACACGGCGCTACGTCGACTAAAAATAGCGGAAAGTAAAATGTCCAAGGATGAGTCTCTTCGTAAATGGTATTCAGAAAAAATTAAAGAATATGAAAGAAAAGGATATGCGCGTAAATTAAGCAAGGAAGAACTTAAAACGGATTTAGGCAAAAAATGGTATTTGCCGCATTTCGCCGTAAATAATTTAAATAAAAACAAACTCAGACTAGTATTCGACGCCGCAGCTCAAATTAATGGAGTATCACTGAACTCATGCCTTTCAAAAGGACAAGATGCCTATCAGCCAATCCCGTTGCCGTCTATACTGTTCAAGTTTCAATTTGTGCGGACATTAAAGAAATGTTTCACCGTGTATTCATCCGAAAGGAAGACCAGGATTATCAACAGTTTCTATGGAGAGATTGCGATACCTCGAGAAAACCAGACGTCTACGTGATGAATGTGATGATATTTGGTTCAGCCAGTTCGCCCTGTTCAGCCCAATATGTAAAAAATCTTAATGCCGAGTTCTTTAAAAACGACAATCCCAGAGCAGTAAAAGCGATTGTTGATCATCATTACGTCGATGATTATGTAGACAGCTTTGACACAATAGATGAAGCACGTAACATAATTAACAAGGTTGTACAAATTCATGTGAACGGGAATTTTGAACTTCGCGGATTCGTGTCAAACTCAAAGGAGCTTTTGGCAAGGACGAACAACTCAACAGAGATCATGACATCGCCAACAAAATTAAGTCACTCTGAGCTGAACACTGAAGAAATACTTGGACTTTATTGGGATCATGGATCAGACCAGTTCTGTTTCATCGTAAAGTTTAAAGGAGTGCCGAACAACGTAGCTGAAGCAAAATCACCTCCAACAAAGAGACAAGTTCTGTCCATGATAATGTCCATATTTGACCCCTTTGGATTTATAGCACCCTTTGTAATAAAAGCTAAAATCTTAATTCAAGAATTATGGCGCCTAAATACAATGTGGGATGAGGTTATTCCCGAGAGCCTTTACAACGTGTGGATTACTTGGTACGACCAATTGCAGAAGGTAAAAGACGTAAGGATTCACAGATGCTATCATAATAATTTCACCAAACCTGATCCCGACTTGCAACTTCATATTTTCGTAGACGCAAGCGAAGAAGCCTTTGCCGCCGTCGCTTACTGGAGAGTAATGTATCAAGAACAAATAGCAATAGTGTTTGTGATGGGTAAGGCTAACTGTTGTCCTATAAAAACAGTATCAATACCACGCCTCGAACTACAAGCTGCAGTCCTCGGAATTCGACTTAAAAACGCCATAATAAATAACCATGAAGTCAGCCCAAAACATGTTTACCTGTGGTCGGATTCAAAGACTGTAATAAGCTGGATACAATCAGATAGCCGCCGTTATAAGCAATATGTCGCCCACAGAGTAACAGAAATTTTGGAAAGCTTAAAAATCGACCAATGGAAATGGATTCCTGGAACAAAAAAATCCCGCAGACGCTGCCACACGCATGTCCTCAAAAGCAGATCCAAGCGTTTGGATTTATGGACCTCCATTTTTATATCTCGACAGCTCCGAGTGGCCATCACCACCTGATGATATAAAATCTCACGACCATGACAAAGAAAAATTTGTATTTGTTGCTACTCAGGACATGACAATCGATATGATAGACAAATACAGTAAATACGAGAAACTATTGCGAGTCTATTCTTCGGTTCGCCGTGCCATCGAGCTGTTCAAAAATAAATCCTTAAAAAAGTCTACAGTACTAACAGCTTAAGAAATTTGTAGTTCTGAAAAACTATTATGCAAATCAGTCCATCTCGCTTGTTTCCACCAAGAAGTAACTCAGTTAAAGAATGGTCAACCCATAACGAATTCCAGTCCCATATGGAACCTTTCGCCCGAGCTGGATGACGACGGTGTTCTTCGCTTAGCAGGTCGCATTGATAAAGCTACTTGCGTTGGTCCTATGACAAAACGTCCTATTATATTACCCAAAACCCATAAACTGACTTTACTGATCGCCCAGCATCACCATGAACTGTGTAAACACCAAAATGTGGATACCATGATCTGTTCCATTAGACAAACATTTTGGATACCATCTATTCGCCGTTTAGCTAAAACCATTAAGACCAACTGTCAGTTATGCAAAAACTTATCCGCAATGCCAAAGCCACCCTTGATGGGACAGTTGCCTATGGACAGAGTTGCAGCCTTTATCAGACCCTTTACGTATACAGGGTTGGATTATCTTGGTCCCCTTTTGGTGGCTATTGGCAGACGACGTGAAAAAAGGTGGGTAGCGTTATTCACCTGTATGACTACAAGAGCTATACACCTCGAATTGTCTAAGGATTTGTCATCGGATGCCGCCATTATGTGTCTCAAAAACTTTTGTTGCCGAAGAGGAGTACCAAAAAGAATTAGAAGTGATCAAGGAACGAACTTTGTCGGTGTCGGCAAAGAGCAATGGATTACGGTGGTGGATGCGATTGCAATGGAGAGTGGTCGCTGTGGTATTGAGTGGGTATTTAATACTACAGGCAATCCGGCTGCTGGTGGAGCATGGGAGCGTTTGGTGCGTAGTGTGAAACTTATTTTGGCATTAACCCTCAAAGAAAAGGTACCTCAGGTTGAAACTCTTCAAGGTCTGTTAAATGAAGCTGAAAACCTTATTAATTCCCGTCCTTTAACACACCTACCGATCGATTCATACGAAGACGATCCGCTTACTCCAAATCATTTTTTACTTGGTTGCCCAAACCATGTACAAGCACCAGTAGTTGACGAAAACGTTTGCCTGAAGAAGCAATGGCATATCCGGCAGCAGTTAATGCAGACCTTCTGGAAACGATGGATCCAGGAGTACTTGCCGACTCTAACCCGACGCACTAAGTGGTTCAACCGTGTGGAGCCAATACAAATCGGAGATGTGGTTCTAATTTGCGACGAGACCGATAGCCGTGGTGTATGGAAAAAGGAAGAATCATTGAAATTCAACCCGCAAAGGACGGACAAGTGCGATCAGCAACGGTAAAAACTGCAACTGGAGTACTTCGAAGACCAGCGTCCAAATTGGCCGTTCTCGACGTCATTGGTGAATCTCAGAAGGCACCTTGATTCACGGGGGCCGGAATGTTAAGGAATTTTCTTTATTATTATAATTTTTCTTCTAAGTTAAGTCAAGATGAATTCAATACTTGTTCCCTTTATCATTTAATGTTTAATTTGAAACGATTACTTTGTTATCGATCACATGTAATTATAAGCTAACGATAAGCACAAAAGGGTGGCCACTTTTGTACTTTTAGCCGAGACGATTGGTACGTAGCCTCCGCATAAAAATTATTTTGTGTTCTAATTTAAGCCTCAAAAAAACAGATAATAAAACGCACGCCGCACGTACGCACTGCAATTGTCAAGCAGAAAATAATTTGCGTTCTTATTATGTCCTGATCGGCTACAGAAGTCAACATTTTTTATTATCAATCTCAGTGCAAGCCCGTCGCACAAAAACCTTATACAAGCCTGCCGCTTGTATGTATGTTCATGTATTTGAGCAAAAATTTGACGCCATTTTTTCTTAAGAAGTACACACGACGCCATTCTAAGAACTTGGAAAAGCCACGCCGAAAAATACAGTTGGGACCATCGCCAATTTAATAAGTTGCATTATCATCGATTGCTCCAACGCCGCCTACACCCCACATGCGTATATTTGTACTGTGAATGCCTTCTCACATAAAGTCCATGACAACCTGGAATGCCAAGAGTGAGCCAGCGTTGCAACAAAGGAAAGCCACCAGCCCGTCTAGGATTTGACTACAAGATGTTAACATCGGGGGATGAAACAGATTAAACGATTATCGAGCTCAACAAGATGGATGAACTTCAAGAAAAGCTGCGAGATTTGGAACTCAAATTTCAAGAATCGCAGAATCGAAATAGCGAACTTCGTTCATCACTACGCCGCATAACTAGCCAACTTGAACATGATGAACAGGAGAAAGCACGAGCACTGACTAGTAGCGAGCAACTTCAGACAAATATGGGTAAGTTAATGCTAAACTTCACTGCGACATATACCTTTCCAGACGTGCACTTGCCATGCCAGCAGCGGTTGCCAGTTTACAGCTCCCAAGCCAGTCGTCCATATGTACCATTGCCATTCCCATCAGCCTCCTATAACAGTACCTATCAGGTCACCGCACCGCCGCCCACATCTGCTCATTCGCTCCCAATCTTCGCAACGCCTTCAACCTCATCGCAGGCCCAGCCGCTAACAGGATTGCCGCATCTATATCAGCCGTATTCACGAAAGCTACAGGATCTTCCGACATTCGAAGGAACGCCAGAGCAGTGGCCAATGTTTCATGTAGCCTATAGGGAAACTACAAACGCCCACAGTTATACCAATTTGGAGAATTTGTCTCGCCTTCAAAAGTCACTGCATGGTCCAGCTAAGAATTTGGTTGCATCATTACTCATATATCCAAACAATGTCGAAACAATTATGCAAACATTAAATAACCACTACGGACGACCCGAAGTGCTAATACGAAGTCAGCTCGATAAAGTTAACAAAATGAGTGATATTATCGACTTCAGTGTCATGACAGCCAATTTAACATCGTTTCTAGAGAACTGTAACGCTAATTAGTCACAAAGCTGCCGATGAACAAAAAGGGAGAGTGGGCCAAATATATCATGGAAAGAGGAATTGTATATCCGTCAGTAAAACAATTCGCAGAATGGCTTCAAAACATTGCAAGCTATGTATCAATAGCAATGGGCAGTACATCGACGATGACGACCGATAAAACACAGGAAAAGAAAAATCAGCCTAAGCACATTTTCACCGTTGACAATAAACAGGAGCGTTCCCGTAAATGCCCAATTTGTAATCACGACCACAAGCTCTATCAATGCGACAATTTCAAGAAGAAGACCTTACCAGAAAAATGGGAAATCGTTAAGAAACAACGACTTTGTTTTGGGTGTCTACACTGGGGCACTCTATGCAAACTTGTTCATTCCGTAGAGAATGCAAAATTGATTCATGTCAAAGATATCGCAATCGTCTTCTTCACGATTCAAAGTACCAATCCGCTAAGATTGAGAATATTTCAGATGAAACAAAGACTGACATAGTTTTTACAACAATAATGGATAATGAACCACCGAACACGACCCTTTTTAAATTCGTGCCCATAATTGTTACAGGTCCAAAATCACAATGCACAATAATTGCCTTTATCGACGAGGGTTCAACCATATCTCTTATCGAAGAGGAAACAGCCTAATTGCTGGGTCTCAAAGGATCGAAAAGCCATATGACATTAAAGTGGATAGGTAACAAATCGACAACAGAAATGTCTCAGCAAATAAACCTGGAATTACAAGGATACCCTTCGGGATCTCTATCTTCTTGCCTTATGAAAAATGTAAGAACAGTCAAAAGGTTAATGTTACCATGCCAAGATCTGAATTTGCCAAAATTTTGTATATATTTTCCATGCCTAAAAGATCTGCCTATTGAAAATTATAATAATGCTGCGCCGAAACTATTAATAGGAATGCCACATATCAATCTAGTCAGACCTTTGGAAATAATTAATCTAAATGAAAACTTCTCAGCTCATAGAACTAAATTAGGATGGATATTGTTCGGGTCGAACGAAAACAGACACAGCGGTGTAGTATGCCATGTAGAAGAATGTAAAAATTCAATGGACGACATTCAAAACATAATACATAACTTCATAAACATTGACCAGTTTGGGGTTAGACTAGCATTACCGCTTAAATCAGATGGCGACCAAAGATGTGAAAAGATTTTGAAGGAGACGACAAACAAAATCGAAAGTGGCTATGAGACTGGGCTTTTATGGAAAATCAATATTATTAAAATGCCAGATAGTTACGACACGGCGCTACGTCGACTAAAAATAGCGGAAAGTAAAATGTCCAAGGATGAGTCTCTTCGTAAATGGTATTCAGAAAAAATTAAAGAATATGAAAGAAAAGGATATGCGCGTAAATTAAGCAAGGAAGAACTTAAAACGGATTTAGGCAAAAAATGGTATTTGCCGCATTTCGCCGTAAATAATTTAAATAAAAACAAACTCAGACTAGTATTCGACGCCGCAGCTCAAATTAATGGAGTATCACTGAACTCATGCCTTTCAAAAGGACAAGATGCCTATCAGCCAATCCCGTTGCCGTCTATACTGTTCAAGTTTCAATTTGTGCGGACATTAAAGAAATGTTTCGCCGTGTATTCATCCGAAAGGAAGACCAGGATTATCAACAGTTTCTATGGAGAGATTGCGATACCTCGAGAAAACCAGACGTCTACGTGATAAATGTGATGATATTAGGTTCAGCCAGTTCGCCCTGTTCAGCCCAATATGTAAAAAATCTTAATGCCGACAATCCCAGAGCAGTAAAAGCGATTGTTGATCATCATTACGTCGATGATTATGTAGACAGATTTGACACAATAGATGAAGCACGTAACATAATTAACAAGGTTGTACAAATTCATGTGAACGGGAATTTTGAACTTCGCGGATTCGTGTCAAACTCAAAGGAGCTTTTGGCAAGAACGAACAACTCAACAGAGATCATGACATCGCCAACAAAATTAAGTCACTCTGAGCTGAACACTGAAGAAATACTTGGACTTTATTGGGATCATGGATCAGACCAGTTCTGTTTCATCGTAAAGTTTAAAGGAGTGCCGAACAACGTAGCTGAAGCAAAATCACCTCCAACGAGACAAGTTCTGTCCATGATAATGTCCATATTTGACCCCTTTGGATTTATAGCACCCTTTGTAATAAAAGCTAAAATCTTAATTCAAGAATTATGGCGCCTAAATACAATGTGGGATGAGGTTATTCCCGAGAGCCTTTACAACGTGTGGATTACTTGGTACGACCAATTTCAGAAGGTAAAAGACGTAAGGATTCACAGATGCTATCATAATAATTTCACCAAACCTGATCCCGACTTGCAACTTCATATTTTCGTAGACGCAAGCGAAGAAGCCTTTGCCGCCGTCGCTTACTGGAGAGTAATGTTTCAAGAACAAATAGCAATAGTGTTTGTGATGGGTAAGGCTAACTGTTGTCCTATAAAAACAGTATCAATACCACGCCTCGAACTACAAGCTGCAGTCCTCGGAATTCGACTTAAAAACGCCATAATAAATAACCATGAAGTCAGCCCAAAACATGTTTACCTGTGGTCGGATTCAAAGACTGTAATAAGCTGGATACAATCAGATAGCCGCCGTTATAAGCAATATGTCGCCCACAGAGTAACAGAAATTTTGGAAAGCTTAAATTCCTGGAACAAAAAATCCCGCAGACGCTGCCACACGCATGTCCTCAAAAGCAGATCCAAGCGTTCGGATTGATGGACCTCCATTTTTATATCTCGACAGCTCCGAGTGGCCATCACCACCTGATGATATAAAATCTCACGACCATGACAAAGAAAAATTTGTATTTGTTGCTACTCAGGACATGACAATCGATATGATAGACAAATACAGTAAATACGAGAAACTATTGCGAGTCTATCGAGCTGTTCAAAAATAAATCCTTAAAAAAGTCTACAGTACTAACAGCTGAAGAAATTAGTTCTGAAAAACTATTATGCAAATCAGTCCATCTCGCTTGTTTCCACCAAGAAGTAACTCAGTTAAAGAATGGTCAACCCATAACGAATTCCAGTCCCATATGGAACCTTTCGCCCGAGCTGGATGACGACGGTGTTCTTCGCTTAGCAGGTCGCATTGATAAAGCTACTTGCGTTGGTCCTATGACAAAACGTCCTATTATATTACCCAAAACCCATAAACTGACTTTACTGATCGCCCAGCATCACCATGAACTGTGTAAACACCAAAATGTGGATACCATGATCTGTTCCATTAGACAAACATTTTGGATACCATCTATTCGCCGTTTAGCTAAAACCATTAAGACCAACTGTCAGTTATGCAAAAACTTATCCGCAATGCCAAAGCCACCCTTGATGGGACAGTTGCCTATGGACAGAGTTGCAGCCTTTATCAGACCCTTTACGTATACAGGGTTGGATTATCTTGGTCCCCTTTTGGTGGCTATTGGCAGACGACGTGAAAAAAGGTGGGTAGCGTTATTCACCTGTATGACTACAAGAGCTATACACCTCGAATTGTCTAAGGATTTGTCATCGGATGCCGCCATTATGTGTCTCAAAAACTTTTGTTGCCGAAGAGGAGTACCAAAAAGAATTAGAAGTGATCAAGGAACGAACTTTGTCGGTGTCGGCAAAGAGCAATGGATTACGGTGGTGGATGCGATTGCAATGGAGAGTGGTCGCTGTGGTATTGAGTGGGTATTTAATACTCCAGGCAATCCGGCTGCTGGTGGAGCATGGGAGCGTTTGGTGCGTAGTGTGAAACTTATTTTGGCATTAACATTAAAGAAAAGGTACCTCAGGTTGAAACTCTTCAAGGTCTGTTAAATGAAGCTGAAAACCTTATTAATTCCCGTCCTTTAACACACCTACCGATCGATTCATACGAAGACGATCCGCTTACTCCAAATCATTTTTTACTTGGTTGCCCAAACCATGTACAAACACCAGTAGTTGACGAAAACGTTTGCCTGAAGAAGCAATGGCATATCCGGCAGCAGTTAATGCAGACCTTCTGGAAACGATGGATCCAGGAGTACTTGCCGACTCTAACCCGACGCACTAAGTGGTTCAACCGTGTGGAGCCAATACAAATCGGAGATGTGGTTCTAATTTGCGACGAGACCGATAGCCGTGGTGTATGGAAAAAGGAAGAATCATTGAAATTCAACCCGCAAAGGACGGACAAGTGCGATCAGCAACGGTAAAAACTGCAACTGGAGTACTTCGAAGACCAGCGTCCAAATTGGCCGTTCTCGACGTCATTGGTGAATCTCAGAAGGCACCTTGATTCACGGGGGGCCGGAATGTTAAGGAATTTTCTTTATTATTATAATTTTTCTTCTAAGTTAAGTCAAGATGAATTCAATACTTGTTCCCTTTATCATTTAATGTTTAATTTGAAACGATTACTTTGTTATCGATCACATGTAATTATAAGCTAACGATAAGCACAAAAGGGTGGCCACTTTTGTACTTTTAGCCGAGACGATTGGTACGTAGCCTCCGCATAAAAATTATTTTGTGTTCTAATTTAAGCCTCAAAAAAACAAATAATAAAACGTACGCACTGCAATTGTCAAGCAGAAAATAATTTGCGTTCTTATTATGTCCTGATCGGCTACAGAAGTCAACATTTTTTATTATCAATCTCAGTGCAAGCCCGTCGCACAAAAACCTTATACAAGCCTGCCGCTTGTATGTATGTTCATGTATTTGAGCAAAAATTTGACACCATTTTTTCTTAAGAAGTACACACGACGCCATTCTAAGAACTTGGAAAAGCCACACCGAAAAATACAGTTGGGACCATCGCCAATTTAATAAGTTGCATTATCATCGATTGCTCCAACGCCGCCTACACCCCACATGCGTATATTTGTACTGTGAATGCCTTCTCACATAAAGTCCATGACAACCTGGAATGCCAAGAGTGAGCCAGCGTTGCAACAAAGGAAAGCCACCAGCCCGTCTAGGATTTGACTATAAGATGTTAACATCGGGGGATGAAACAGATTAAACGATTATCGAGCTCAACAAGATGGATGAACTTCAAGAAAAGCTGCGAGATTTGGAACTCAAATTTCAAGAATCGCAGAATCGAAATAGCGAACTTCGTTCATCACTACGCCGCATAACTAGCCAACTTGAACATGATGAACAGGAGAAAGCACGAGCACTGACTAGTAGCGAGCAACTTCAGACAAATATGGGTAAGTTAATGCTAAACTTCACTGCGACATATACCTTTCCAGACGTGCACTTGCCATGCCAGCAGCGGTTGCCAGTTTACAGCTCCCAAGCCAGTCGTCCATATGTACCATTGCCATTCCCATCAGCCTCCTATAACAGTACCTATCAGGTCACCGCACCGCCGCCCACATCTGCTCATTCGCTCCCAATCTTCGCAACGCCTTCAACCTCATCGCAGGCCCAGCCGCTAACAGGATTGCCGCATCTATATCAGCCGTATTCACGAAAGCTACAGGATCTTCCGACATTCGAAGGAACGCCAGAGCAGTGGCCAATGTTTCATGTAGCCTATAGGGAAACTACAAACGCCCACAGTTATACCAATTTGGAGAATTTGTCTCGCCTTCAAAAGTCACTGCATGGTCCAGCTAAGAATTTGGTTGCATCATTACTCATATATCCAAACAATGTCGAAACAATTATGCAAACATTAAATAACCACTACGGACGACCCGAAGTGCTAATACGAAGTCAGCTCGATAAAGTTAACAAAATGAGTGATATTATCGACTTCAGTGTCATGACAGCCAATTTAACATCGTTTCTAGAGAACTGTAACGCTAATTAGTCACAAAGCTGCCGATGAACAAAAAGGGAGAGTGGGCCAAATATATCATGGAAAGAGGAATTGTATATCCGTCAGTAAAACAATTCGCAGAATGGCTTCAAAACATTGCAAGCTATGTATCAATAGCAATGGGCAGTACATCGACGATGACGACCGATAAAACACAGGAAAAGAAAAATCAACCTAAGCACATTTTCACCGTTGACAATAAACAGGAGCGTTCCCGTAAATGCCCAATTTGTAATCACGACCACAAGCTCTATCAATGCGACAATTTCAAGAAGAAGACCTTACCAGAAAAATGGGAAATCGTTAAGAAACAACGACTTTGTTTTGGGTGTCTACACTGGGGCACTCTATGCAAACTTGTTCATTCCGTAGAGAATGCAAAATTGATTCATGTCAAAGATATCACAATCGTCTTCTTCACGATTCAAAGTACCAATCCGCTAAGATTGAGAATATTTCAGATGAAACAAAGACTGACATAGTTTTTACAACAATAATGGATAATGCACCACCGAACACGACCCTTTTTAAATTCGTGCCCATAATTGTTACAGGTCCAAAATCACAATGCACAATAATTGCCTTTATCGACGAGGGTTCAACCATATCTCTTATCGAAGAGGAAACAGCCGAATTGCTGGGTCTCAAAGGATCGAAAAGCCATATGACATTAAAGTGGATAGGTAACAAATCGACAACAGAAATGTCTCAGCAAATAAACCTGGAATTACAAGGATACCCTTCGGGATCTCTATCTTCTTGCCTTATGAAAAATGTAAGAACAGTCAAAAGGTTAATGTTACCATGCCAAGATCTGAATTTGCCAAAATTTTGTATATATTTTCCATGCCTAAAAGATCTGCCTATTGAAAATTATAATAATGCTGCGCCGAAACTATTAATAGGAATGCCACATATCAATCTAGTCAGACCTTTGGAAATAATTAATCTAAATGAAAACTTCTCAGCTCATAGAACTAAATTAGGATGGATATTGTTCGGGTCGAACGAAAACAGACACAGCGGTGTAGTATGCCATGTAGAAGAATGTAAAAATTCAATGGACGACATTCAAAACATAATACATAACTTCATAAACATTGACCAGTTTGGGGTTAGACTAGCATTACCGCTTAAATCAGATGGCGACCAAAGATGTGAAAAGATTTTGAAGGAGACGACAAACAAAATCGAAAGTGGCTATGAGACTGGGCTTTTATGGAAAATCAATATTATTAAAATGCCAGATAGTTACGACACGGCGCTACGTCGACTAAAAATAGCGGAAAGTAAAATGTCCAAGGATGAGTCTCTTCGTAAATGGTATTCAGAAAAAATTAAAGAATATGAAAGAAAAGGATATGCGCGTAAATTAAGCAAGGAAGAACTTAAAACGGATTTAGGCAAAAAATGGTATTTGCCGCATTTCGCCGTAAATAATTTAAATAAAAACAAACTCAGACTAGTATTCGACGCCGCAGCTCAAATTAATGGAGTATCACTGAACTCATGCCTTTCAAAAGGACAAGATGCCTATCAGCCAATCCCGTTGCCGTCTATACTGTTCAAGTTTCAATTTGTGCGGACATTAAAGAAATGTTTCGCCGTGTATTCATCCGAAAGGAAGACCAGGATTATCAACAGTTTCTATGGAGAGATTGCGATACCTCGAGAAAACCAGACGTCTACGTGATAAATGTGATGATATTTGGTTCAGCCAGTTCGCCCTGTTCAGCCCAATATGTAAAAAATCTTAATGCCGACAATCCCAGAGCAGTAAAAGCGATTGTTGATTATCATTACGTCGATGATTATGTAGACAGCTTTGACACAATAAATGAAGCACGTAACATAATTAACAAGGTTGTACAAATTCATGTGAACGGGAATTTTGAACTTCGCGGATTCGTGTCAAACTCAAAGGAGCTTTTGGCAAGGACGAACAACTCAACAGAGATCATGACATCGCCAACAAAATTAAGTCACTCTGAGCTGAACACTGAAGAAATACTTGGACTTTATTGGGATCATGGATCAGACCAGTTCTGTTTCATCGTAATGTTTAAAGGAGTGCCGAACAACGTAGCTGAAGCAAAATCACCTCCAACAAAGAGACAAGTTCTGTCCATGATAATGTCCATATTTGACCCCTTTGGATTTATAGCACCCTTTGTAATAAAAGCTAAAATCTTAATTCAAGAATTATGGCGCCTAAATACAATGTGGGATGAGGTTATTCCCGAGAGCCTTTACAACGTGTGGATTACTTGGTACGACCAATTTCAGAAGGTAAAAGACGTAAGGATTCACAGATGCTATCATAATAATTTCACCAAACCTGATCCCGACTTGCAACTTCATATTTTCGTAGACGCAAGCGAAGAAGCCTTTGCCGCCGTCGCTTACTGGAGAGTAATGTATCAAGAACAAATAGCAATAGTGTTTGTGATGGGTAAGGCTAACTGTTGTCCTATAAAAACAGTATCAATACCACGCCTCGAACTACAAGCTGCAGTCCTCGGAATTCGACTTAAAAACGCCATAATAAATAACCAAGAAGTCAGCCCAAAACATGTTTACCTGTGGTCGGATTCAAAGACTGTAATAAGCTGGATACAATCAGATAGCCGCCGTTATAAGCAATATGTCGCCCACAGAGTAACAGAAATTTTGGAAAGCTTAAATTCCTGGAACAAAAAATCCCGCAGACGCTGCCACACGCATGTCCTCAAAAGCAGATCCAAGCGTTTGGATTGATGGACCTCCATTTTTATATCTCGACAGCTCCGAGTGGCCATCACCACCTTATGATATAAAATCTCACGACCATGACAAAGAAAAATTTGTATTTGTTGCTACTCAGGACATGACAATCGATATGATAGACAAATACAGTAAATACGAGAAACTATTGCGAGTCTATTCTTCGGTTCGCCGTGCCATCGAGCTGTTCAAAAATAAATCCTTAAAAAAGTCTACAGTACTAACAGCTGAAGAAATTTGTAGTTCTGAAAAACTATTATGCAAATCAGTCCATCTCGCTTGTTTCCACCAAGAAGTAACTCAGTTAAAGAATGGTCAACCCATAACGAATTCCAGTCCCATATGGACTGGCATTGATAAAGCTACTTGCGTTGGTCCTATGACAAAACGTCCTATTATATTACCCAAAACCCATAAACTGACTTTACTGATCGCCCAGCATCATCATGAACTGTGTAAACACCAAAATGTGGATACCATGATCTGTTCCATTAGACAAACATTTTGGATACCATCTATTCGCCGTTTAGCTAAAACCATTAAGACCAACTGTCAGTTATGCAAAAACTTATCCGCAATGCCAAAGCCACCCTTGATGGGACAGTTGCATATGGACAGAGTTGCAGCCTTTATCAGACCCTTTACGTATACAGGGTTGGATTATCTTGGTCCCCTTTTGGTGGCTATTGGCAGATGACGTGAAAAAAGGTGGGTAGCGTTATTCACCTGTATGACTACAAGAGCTATACACCTCGAATTGTCTAAGGATTTGTCATCGGATGCCGCCATTATGTGTCTCAAAAACTTTTGTTGCCGAAGAGGAGTACCAAAAAGAATTAGAAGTGATCAAGGAACGAACTTTGTCGGTGTCGGCAAAGAGCAATGGATTACGGTGGTGGATGCGATTGCAATGGAGAGTGGTCGCTGTGGTATTGAGTGGGTATTTAATACTCCAGGCAATCCGGCTGCTGGTGGAGCATGGGAGCGTTTGGTGCGTAGTGTGAAACTTACTTTGGCATTAACCCTCAAAGAAAAGGTACCTCAGGTTGAAACTCTTCAAGGTCTGTTAAATGAAGCTGAAAACCTTATTAATTCCCGTCCTTTAACACACCTACCGATCGATTCATACGAAGACGATCCGCTTACTCCAAATCATTTTTTACTTGGTTGCCCAAACCATGTACAAACACCAGTAGTTGACGAAAACGTTTGCCTGAAGAAGCAATGGCATATCCGGCAGCAGTTAATGCAGACCTTCTGGAAACGATGGATCCAGGAGTACTTGCCGACTCTAACCCGACGCACTAAGTGGTTCAACCGTGTGGAGCCAATACAAATCGGAGATGTGGTTCTAATTTGCGACGAGACCGATAGCCGTGGTGTATGGAAAAAAGGAAGAATCATTGAAATTCAACCCGCAAAGGACGGACAAGTGCGATCAGCAACGGTAAAAACTGCAACTGGAGTACTTCGAAGACCAGCGTCCAAATTGGCCGTTCTCGACGTCATTGGTGAATCTCAGAAGGCACCTTGATTCACGGGGGCCGGAATGTTAAGGAATTTTCTTTATTATTATAATTTTTCTTCTAAGTTAAGTCAAGATGAATTCAATACTTGTTCCCTTTATCATTTAATGTTTAATTTGAAACGATTACTTTGTTATCGATCACATGTAATTATAAGCTAACGATAAGCACAAAAGGGTGGCCACTTTTGTACTTTTAGCCGAGACGATTGGTACGTAGCCTCCGCATAAAAATTATTTTGTGTTCTAATTTAAGCCTCAAAAAAACAGATAATAAAACGCACGCCGCACGTACGCACTGCAATTGTCAAGCAGAAAATAATTTGCGTTCTTATTATGTCCTGATCGGTTACAGAAGTCAACATTTTTTATTATCAATCTCAGTGCAAGCCCGTCGCACAAAAACCTTATACAAGCCTGCCGCTTGTATGTATGTTCATGTATTTGAGCAAAAATTTGACGCCATTTTTTCTTAAGAAGTACACACGACGCCATTCTAAGAACTTGGAAAAGCCACGCCGAAAAATACAGTTGGGACCATCGCCAATTAAATAAGTTGCATTATCATCGATTGCTCCAACGCCGCCTACACCCCACATGCGTATATTTGTACTGTGAATGCCTTCTCACATAAAGTCCATGACAACCTGGAATGCCAAGAGTGAGCCAGCGTTGCAACAAAGGAAAGCCACCAGCCCGTCTAGGATTTGAATACAAGATGTTAACATCGGGGGATGAAACAGATCAAACGATTATCGAGCTCAACAAGATGGATGAACTTCAAGAAAAGCTGCGAGATTTGGAACTCAAATTTCAAGAATCGCAGAATCAAAATAGCGAACTTCGTTCATCACTACGCCGCATAACTAGCCAACTTGAACATGATGAACAGGAGAAAGCACGAGCACTGACTAGTAGCGAGCAACTTCGGACAAATATGGGTAAGTTAATGCTAAACTTCACTGCGACATATACCTTTCCAGACGTGCACTTGCCATGCCAGCAGCGGTTGCCAGTTTACAGCTCCCAAGCCAGTCGTCCATATGTACCATTGCCATTCCCATCAGCCTCCTATAACAGTACCTATCAGGTAAAGGAGTGCCGAACAACGTAGCTGAAGCAAAATCACCTCCAACAAAGAGACAAGTTCTGTCTATGATAATGTCCATATTTGACCCCTTTGGATTTATAGCACCCTTTGTAATAAAAGCTAAAATCTTAATTCAAGAATTATGGCGCCTAAATACAATGTGGGATGAGGTTATTCCCGAGAGCCTTTACAACGTGTGGATTACTTGGTACGACCAATTGCAGAAGGTAAAAGACGTAAGGATTCACAGATGCTATCATAATAATTTCACCAAACCTGATCCCGACTTGCAACTTCATATTTTCGTAGACGCAAGCGAAGAAGCCTTTGCCGCCGTCGCTTACTGGAGAGTAATGTATCAAGAACAAATAGCAATAGTGTTTGTGATGGGTAAGGCTAACTGTTGTCCTATAAAAACAGTATCAATACCACGCCTCGAACTACAAGCTGCAGTCCTCGGAATTCGACTTAAAAACGCCATAATAAATAACCATGAAGTCAGCCCAAAACATGTTTACCTGTGGTCGGATTCAAAGACTGTAATAAGCTGGATACAATCAGATAGCCGCCGTTATAAGCAATATGTCGCCCACAGAGTAACAGAAATTTTGGAAAGCTTAAAAATCGACCAATGGAAATGGATTCCTGGAACAAAAAATCCCGCAGACGCTGCCACACGCATGTCCTCAAAAGCAGATCCAAGCGTTTGGATTGATGGACCTCCATTTTTATATCTCGACAGCTCCGAGTGGCCATCACCACCTGATGATATAAAATCTCACGACCATGACAAAGAAAAATTTGTATTTGTTGCTACTCAGGACATGACAATCGATATGATAGACAAATACAGTAAATACGAGAAACTATTGCGAGTCTATTCTTCGGTTCGCCGTGCCATCGAGCTGTTCAAAAATAAATCCTTAAAAAAGTCTACAGTACTAACAGCTGAAGAAATTTGTAGTTCTGAAAAACTATTATGCAAATCAGTCCATCTCGCTTGTTTCCACCAAGAAGTAACTCAGTTAAAGAATGGTCAACCCATAACGAATTCCAGTCCCATATGGAACCTTTCGCCCGAGCTGGATGACGACGGTGTTCTTCGCTTATCAGGTCGCATTGATAAAGCTACTTGCGTTGGTCCTATGACAAAACGTCCTATTATATTACCCAAAACCCATAAACTGACTTTACTGATCGCCCAGCATCATCATGAACTGTGTAAACACCAAAATGTGGATACCATGATCTGTTCCATTAGACAAACATTTTGGATACCATCTATTCGCCGTTTAGCTAAAACCATTAAGACCAACTGTCAGTTATGCAAAAACTTATCCGCAATGCCAAAGCCACCCTTGATGGGACAGTTGCCTATGGACAGAGTTGCAGCCTCTATCAGACCCTTTACGTATACAGGGTTGGATTATCTTGGTCCCCTTTTGGTGGCTATTGGCAGACGACGTGAAAAAAGGTGGGTAGCGTTATTCACCTGTATGACTACAAGAGCTATACACCTCGAATTGTCTAAGGATTTGTCATCGGATGCCGCCATTATGTGTCTCAAAAACTTTTGTTGCCGAAGAGGAGTACCAAAAAGAATTAGAAGTGATCAAGGAACGAACTTTGTCGGTGTCGGCAAAGAGCAATGGATTACGGTGGTGGATGCGATTGCAATGGAGAGTGGTCGCTGTGGTATTGAGGCAATCCGGCTGCTGGTGGAGCATGGGAGCGTTTGGTGCGTAGTGTGAAACTTATTTTGGCATTAACCCTCAAAGAAAAGGTACCTCAGGTTGAAACTCTTCAAGGTCTGTTAAATGAAGCTGAAAACCTTATTAATTCCCGTCCTTTAACACACCTACCGATCGATTCATACGAAGACGATCCGCTTACTCCAAATCATTTTTTACTTGGTTGCCCAAACCATGTACAAACACCAGTAGTTGACGAAAACGTTTGCCTGAAGAAGCAATGGCATATCCGGCAGCAGTTAATGCAGACCTTCTGGAAACGATGGATCCAGGAGTACTTGCCGACTCTAACCCGACGCACTAAGTGGTTCAACCGTGTGGAGCCAATACAAATCGGAGATGTGGTTCTAATTTGCGACGAGACCGATAGCCGTGGTGTATGGAAAAAAGGAAGAATCATTGAAATTCAACCCGCAAAGGACGGACAAGTGCGATCAGCAACGGTAAAAACTGCAACTGGAGTACTTCGAAGACCAGCGTCCAAATTGGCCGTTCTCGACGTCATTGGTGAATCTCAGAAGGCACCTTGATTCACGGGGGCCGGAATGTTAAGGAATTTTCTTTATTATTATAATTTTTCTTCTAAGTTAAGTCAAGATGAATTCAATACTTGTTCCCTTTATCATTTAATGTTTAATTTGAAACGATTACTTTGTTATCGATCACATGTAATTATAAGCTAACGATAAGCACAAAAGGGTGGCCACTTTTTGTACTTTTAGCCGAGACGATTGGTACGTAGCCTCCGCATAAAAATTATTTTGTGTTCTAATTTAAGCCTCAAAAAAACAGATAATAAAACGCACGCCGCACGTAAGCACTGCAATTGTCAAGCAGAAAATAATTTGCGTTCTTATTATGTCCTGATCGGCTACAGAAGTCAACATTTTTTATTATCAATCTCAGTGCAAGCCCGTCGCACAAAAACCTTATTCAAGCCTGCCGCTTGTATGTATGTTCATGTATTTGAGCAAAAATTTGACGCCAATTTTTCTTAAGAAGTACACGACGCCATTCTAAGAACTTGGAAAAGCCACGCCGAAAAATACAGTTGGGACCATCGCCAATTAAATAAGTTGCATTATCATCGATTGCTCCAACGCCGCCTACACCCCACATGCGTATATTTGTACTGTGAATGCCTTCTCACATAAAGTCCATGACAACCTGGAATGCCAAGAGTGAGCCAGCGTTGCAACAAAGGAAAGCCACCAGCCCGTCTAGGATTTGAATACAAGATGTTAACATCGGGGGATGAAACAGATCAAACGATTATCGAGCTCAACAAGATGGATGAACTTCAAGAAAAGCTGCGAGATTTGGAACTCAAATTTCAAGAATCGCAGAATCAAAATAGCGAACTTCGTTCATCACTACGCCGCATAACTAGCCAACTTGAACATGATGAACAGGAGAAAGCACGAGCACTGACTAGTAGCGAGCAACTTCAGACAAATATGGGTAAGTTAATGCTAAACTTCACTGCGACATATACCTTTCCAGACGTGCACTTGCCATGCCAGCAGCGGTTGCCAGTTTACAGCTCCCAAGCCAGTCGTCCATATGTACCATTGCCATTCCCATCAGCCTCCTATAACAGTACCTATCAGGTCACCGCACCGCCGCCCACATCTGCTCATTCGCTCCCAATCTTCGCAACGCCTTCAACCTCATCGCAGGCCCAGCCGCTAACAGGATTGCCGCATCTATATCAGCCGTATTCACGAAAGCTACAGGATCTTCCGACATTCGATGGAACGCCAGAGCAGTGGCCAATGTTTCATGTAGCCTATAGGGAAACTACAAACGCCCACAGTTATACCAATTTGGAGAATTTGTCTCGCCTTCAAAAGTCACTGCATGGTCCAGCTAAGAATTTGGTTGCATCATTACTCATATATCCAAACAATGTCGAAACAATTATGCAAACATTAAATAACCACTACGGACGACCCGATGTGCTAATACGAAGTCAGCTCGATAAAGTTAACAAAATGAGTGATATTATCGACTTCAGTGTCATGACAGCCAATTTAACATCGTTTCTAGAGAACTGTAACGCTAATTAGTCACAAAGCTGCCGATGAACAAAAAGGGAGAGTGGGCCAAATATATCATGGAAAGAGGAATTGTATATCCGTCAGTAAAACAATTCGCAGAATGGCTTCAAAACATTGCAAGCTATGTATCAATAGCAATGGGCAGTACATCGACGATGACGACCGATAAAACACAGGAAAAGAAAAATCAACCTAAGCACATTTTCACCGTTGACAATAAACAGGAGCGTTCCCGTAAATGCCCAATTTGTAATCACGACCACAAGCTCTATCAATGCGACAATTTCAAGAAGAAGACCTTACCAGAAAAATGGGAAATCGTTAAGAAACAACGACTTTGTTTTGGGTGTCTACACTGGGGCACTCTATGCAAACTTGTTCATTCCGTAGAGAATGCAAAATTGATTCATGTCAAAGATATCACAATCGTCTTCTTCACGATTCAAAGTACCAATCCGCTAAGATTGAGAATATTTCAGATGAAACAAAGACTGACATAGTTTTTACAACAATAATGGATAATGAACCACCGAACACGACCCTTTTTAAATTCGTGCCCATAATTGTTACAGTTCCAAAATCACAATGCACAATAATTGCCTTTATCGACGAGGGTTCAACCATATCTCTTATCGAAGAGGAAACAGCCGAATTGCTGGGTCTCAAAGGATCGAAAAGCCATATGACATTAAAGTGGATAGGTAACAAATCGACAACAGAAATGTCTCAGCAAACAAACCTGGAATTACAAGGATACCCTTCGGGATCTCTATCTTCTTGCCTTATGAAAAATGTAAGAACAGTCAAAAGGTTAATGTTACCATGCCAAGATCTGAATTTGCCAAAATTTTGTATATATTTTCCATGCCTAAAAGATCTGCCTATTGAAAATTATAATAATGCTGCGCCGAAACTATTAATAGGAATGCCACATATCAATCTAGTCAGACCTTTGGAAATAATTAATCTAAATGAAAACTTCTCAGCTCATAGAACTAAATTAGGATGGATATTGTTCGGGTCGAACGAAAACAGACACAGCGGTGTAGTATGCCATGAAGAAGAATGTAAAAATTCAATGGACGACATTCAAAACATAATACATAACTTCATAAACATTGACCAGTTTGGGGTTAGACTATCATTACCGCTTAAATCAGATGGCGACCAAAGATGTGAAAAGATTTTGAAGGAGACGACAAACAAAATCGAAAGTGGCTATGAGACTGGGCTTTTATGGAAAATCAATATTATTAAAATGCCAGATAGTTACGACACGGCGCTACGTCGACTAAAAATAGCGGAAAGTAAAATGTCCAAGGATGAGTCTCTTCGTAAATGGTATTCAGAAAAAATTAAAGAATATGAAAGAAAAGGATATGCGCGTAAATTAAGCAAGGAAGAACTTAAAACGGATTTAGGCAAAAAATGGTATTTGCCGCATTTCGCCGTAAATAATTTAAATAAAAACAAACTCAGACTAGTATTCGACGCCGCAGCTCAAATTAATGGAGTATCACTGAACTCATGCCTTTCAAAAGGACAAGATGCCTATCAGCCAATCCCGTTGCCGTCTATACTGTTCAAGTTTCAATTTGTGCGGACATTAAAGAAATGTTTCACCGTGTATTCATCCGAAAGGAAGACCAGGATTATCAACAGTTTCTATGGAGAGATTGCGATACCTCGAGAAAACCAGACGTCTACGTGATGAATGTGATGATATTTGGTTCAGCCAGTTCGCCCTGTTCAGCCCAATATGTAAAAAATCTTAATGCCGACAATCCCAGAGCAGTAAAAGCGATTGTTGATCATCATTACGTCGATGATTATGTAGACAGCTTTGACACAATAGATGAAGCACGTAACATAATTAACAAGGTTGTACAAATTCATCTGAACGGGAATTTTGAACTTCGCGGATTCGTGTCAAACTCAAAGGAGCTTTTGGCAAGGACGAACAACTCAACAGAGATCATGACATCGCCAACAAAATTAAGTCACTCTGAGCTGAACACTGAAGAAATACTTGGACTTTATTGGGATCATGGATCAGACCAGTTCTGTTTCATCGTAAAGTTTAAAGGAGTGCCGAACAACGTAGCTGAAGCAAAATCACCTCCAACAAAGGTGTCCATGATAATGTCCATATTTGACCCCTTTGGATTTATAGCACCCTTTGTAATAAAAGCTAAAATCTTAATTCAAGAATTATGGCGCCTAAATACAATGTGGGATGAGGTTATTCCCGAGAGCCTTTACAACGTGTGGATTACTTGGTACGACCAATTGCAGAAGGTAAAAGACGTAAGGATTCACAGATGCTATCATAATAATTTCACCAAACCTGATCCCGACTTGCAACTTCATATTTTCGTAGACGCAAGCGAAGAAGCCTTTGCCGCCGTCGCTTACTGGAGAGTAATGTATCAAGAACAAATAGCAATAGTGTTTGTGATGGGTAAGGCTAACTGTTGTCCTATAAAAACAGTATCAATACCACGCCTCGAACTACAAGCTGCAGTCCTCGGAATTCGACTTAAAAACGCCATAATAAATAACCATGAAGTCAGCCCAAAACATGTTTACCTGTGGTCGGATTCAAAGACTGTAATAAGCTGGATACAATCAGATAGCCGCCGTTATAAGCAATATGTCGCCCACTGAGTAACAGAAATTTTGGAAAGCTTAAAAATCGACCAATGGAAATGGATTCCTGGAACAAAAAATCCCGCAGACGCTGCCACACGCATGTCCTCAAAAGCAGATCCAAGCGTTTGGATTGATGGACCTCCATTTTTATATCTCGACAGCTCCGAGTGGCCATCACCACCTGATGATATAAAATCTCACGACCATGACAAAGAAAAATTTGTATTTGTTGCTACTCAGGACATGACAATCGATATGATAGACAAATACAGTAAATACGAGAAACTATTGCGAGTCTATCGAGCTGTTCAAAAATAAATCCTTAAAAAAGTCTACAGTACTAACAGCTGAAGAAATTTGTAGTTCTGAAAAACTATTATGCAAATCAGTCCATCTCGCTTGTTTCCACCAAGAAGTAACTCAGTTAAAGAATGGTCAACCCATAACGAATTCCAATCCCATATGGAACCTTTCGCCCGAGCTGGATGACGACGGTGTTCTTCGCTTAGCAGGTCGCATTGATAAAGCTACTTGCGTTGGTCCTATGACAAAACGTCCTATTATATTACCCAAAACCCATAAACTGACTTTACTGATCGCCCAGCATCACCATGAACTGTGTAAACACCAAAATGTGGATACCATGATCTGTTCCATTAGACAAACATTTTGGATACCATCTATTCGCCGTTTAGCTAAAACCATTAAGACCAACTGTCAGTTATGCAAAAACTTATCCGCAATGCCAAAGCCACCCTTGATGGGACAGTTGCCTATGGACAGAGTTGCAGCCTTTATCAGACCCTTTACGTATACAGGGTTGGATTATCTTGGTCCCCTTTTGGTGGCTATTGGCAGACGACGTGAAAAAAGGTGGGTAGCGTTATTCACCTGTATGACTACAAGAGCTATACACCTCGAATTGTCTAAGGATTTGTCATCGGATGCCGCCATTATGTGTCTCAAAAACTTTTGTTGCCGAAGAGGAGTACCAAAAAGAATTAGAAGTGATCAAGGAACGAACTTTGTCGGTGTCGGCAAAGAGCAATGGATTACGGTGGTGGATGCGATTGCAATGGAGAGTGGTCGCTGTGGTATTGAGGCAATCCGGCTGCTGGTGGAGCATGGGAGCGTTTGGTGCGCAGTGTGAAACTTATTTTGGCATTAACCCTCAAAGAAAAGGTACCTCAGGTTGAAACTCTTCAAGGTCTGTTAAATGAAGCTGAAAACCTTATTAATTCCCGTCCTTTAACACACCTACCGATCGATTCATACGAAGACGATCCGCTTAGTCCAAATCATTTTTTACTTGGTTGCCCAAACCATGTACAAACACCAGTAGTTGACGAAAACGTTTGCCTGAAGAAGCAATGGCATATCCGGCAGCAGTTAATGCAGACCTTCTGGAAACGATGGATCCAGGAGTACTTGCCGACTCTAACCCGACGCACTAAGTGGTTCAACCGTGTGGAGCCAATACAAATCGGAGATGTGGTTCTAATTTGCGACGAGACCGATAGCCGTGGTGTATGGAAAAAAGGAAGAATCATTGAAATTCAACCCGCAAAGGACGGACAAGTGCGATCAGCAACGGTAAAAACTGCAACTGGAGTACTTCGAAGACCAGCGTCCAAATTGGCCGTTCTCGACGTCATTGGTGAATCTCAGAAGGCACCTTGATTCACGGGGGCCGGAATGTTAAGGAATTTTCTTTATTATTATAATTTTTCTTCTAAGTTAAGTCAAGATGAATTCAATACTTGTTCCCTTTATCATTTAATGTTTAATTTGAAACGATTACTTTGCTATCGATCACATGTAATTATAAGCTAACGATAAGCACAAAAGGGTGGCCACTTTTCTACTTTTAGCCGAGACGATTGGTACGTAGCCTCCGCATAAAAATTATTTTGTGTTCTAATTTAAGCCTCAAAAAAACAGATAATAAAACGCACGCCGCACGTACGCACTGCAATTGTCAAGCAGAAAATAATTTGCGTTCTTATTATGTCCTGATCGGCTACAGAAGTCAACAGGTGTAAAATTTAGTTGCATACTTGGAGAAATCGATTGAATAGTTTTTCGTGTTAATAATACATTTTTTTTTTCAAACATTTTTGTATATACTTACACATTGTTCAAGGTGTCCAGAAAAGGGCATCCAATCTGTACGGCTACTGCCGAGTACCGAGTGTATAGCTTTTGACTGAGCTGAAAATATTTTGCACCATATTGCTGAATATTAAAGAAAAGTGTTTCCCTTCCTCCCAGCACCGCTTTGTCCTCTCCGCCTTCGGCGATCAGTTGGATGCCAGCTTCCACCGAGTCAATAAGAAATCGAAGAGGGCCATCTGGCTCCCGCCGCATCAGAGCGTAAAGCTGCCGAAAGATTTCCGTCCCATTTTCAAGCATCTCTAAAGAGCTGCTCTCCTTCTCCACATAAAGGCGGTATCCGTCGCGAATCATGGCTGCCTGCAGGTGCTGAAGCGTGTTGATCGGTGGCTCGCGGGCGGGCCGTGCGAACTGACTGGTCAGTTGCGCTGAATATACATCGGCCAAAACATAAGTCGCTGCTATCCAGTACACAATGGTCAGAAACTTGGCACGGTAGCCGTGATATAGTTCTTGGCAGGCTGTCGAGATAATAAAGGGTTAAACCAAACTATACCCAGAATATATATATATATGTTGTTTAGGTATTACATGTTTTTATATTCTAGCATTAGTTATTATACATATTTGTAGTCTAAAATGTTCTAAAATAAGCTTACAAATAATTTTTTTGTGAAAGCGTAAGTGTTCAAGGGCGTATAAAAAATAAATCAGTTCCAGTCCAGGCTTCATCGAGTAAAGTCGTGTAACTAGCGCTAAGACCAAACTTAGTAAACAACAAGTAAACAAAACAGAAACACAACCACATCTTTCTGCAAACAAAAAAGGCAGCATGCTAAAAATGTTTGAGAGCCGCACACTTAGATAAACGAAGCCAATAGTAATCTAACTAACAGTCATATGACTGGTACTGAGAAATGCGGCCCTGAGAATTAATGCTGGGTTGGAAGGTCGTTGCGTTGTAGGCGGGTTCTGCGGGAAACCCGAGTAAAGCCTCTTGCGAAATGATTTGGGTGCACGGATAGTTTTTTATTGTAGGTCGTCTTTTCTTTATCTATTTCATATTTTACGGCAAGAATGCCGAAGTCTCTGTGGTTGCGAATATACCATGGTGCCCCAGTGAGAGTCCTCAGGATTTTCGATTGTGAGCGCTGTATGATGACAATGTTTCTGCTCTCGTTCCCCCATAGCTTTGAGCTATATGTCCAGATAGGCTTGACATTAGAGTTGTAGAGCAGGACCTTGTAGTCCAGACGCAGGGGCGATCGAATGTTTAATATTCAGTAGAAGCTGATGGCTTCTAGTTTAAGATGCAGTTTTTTGCATTCGATGTGTCTTCTCCAGGTTAGTCGTCTGTCGAGGTGGACGCCAAGATACGTTACTTCGTTGACTTCGGGAATCGGCGTACTATTTCATGATAGTGGAGGGCATGTTTGCCTTAAGAAATATACACTGTATATAGAGTAGTCGTCAGATGTTGTTATGTTGCACATTACTGCGAAGACCCTGTTGTAGAGATACGACTCAAGTAGTTTATGAGTGTTTGTAGGCAAGTGGGTTTTGATATTAAGCATGAGGCCATCGAGCCAGACTCGATCAAAAGCTTGATATACGTTAAGGAATATTGCGCTGTAATATTCACGATGCTCGAAGGCTGGGCGTATTTCTGATGTTATTCTGTTAGCTTGTTCGATTGTTCCATGGTGCCAGGATAACATGTGCCGGGATAACATTGTGTACTTCCAGATATGGTACTATGCGTGTAAGAAGGCATTTTTCGAACAATAATAAACTTATTGGTAGGTGACGGAATTGTGTGGACTTTTCCGGCTTTCGGTAGGTAGTAGATTTTTTCCATTTGCACGGATAGTAGCCGAGACGTATGATCCCATTGAAGAGTTTACAAATAGCCTCAATAGCAGAGTTTGGAAGTTCAATTATCACTTTTAATATTATTAGGTCACCGCCAGGAGCCTTTTTCTCCTTTGGAAGAAACGATGTTGGTAAGGATATAGTTTCAGATTCAATTTGTGGGAAGAGAAATAGACCAGTGGCAGGGTTCGACTGGCAAACGCTTCGGAGATGTGAAGCATTGGCGTTCCACATGGGTATTCTTATGTTCTGGTTTTGAACCAGTGATTGCATGGTGACGTTTCCTAGATTAGATTGGAGTGTGTTTGTCGCTCCTGTTCGAATCCCTTCTGGGTACTTCGCTGACAAAATGAGGATCTTGCAGCCATCCCGAAGAATACTTCCGGCGTCATTTTTGAGTAAGTGTACACGTTTTGAGTGTTTTGATGGCGCGTTATTGTCGCGGTTTTCAACTCCTTGTAGACCTCATAGCCACTGTTGTTTGCCGTGTGATTTCCTCCGCAGCTTCCACATTTATTTTTTAGGCGGAATCGTAAAAGTCTCCACAAACTTCTCAGACTAATCGAAGTGCAGTATGTCCTGGTGTGTCCATACTCCTGACAGTTTGTACATTGCTCTTCCACCTTAATTCTTCGGTGAAATAGGTATTCCAGGTTATAAGTGGGGTGCACTTCATTTTTCTTCAAGACTCTACCTTAAAGAGCGGTTGCGGCTTTTTTTTCCTGTTAATGATTTTGACATATTCATCTTTAAAATATCAGAAATATACCTGAAAAGTTTGAAGAATCTATGTTGTTTCTGTGTCCAAAAAAATTCCTGAAGATTGCCTATTTTTTGACACAACTAACCAAATGGACCTAACCACGACGACCTTATGATACTTTCCTAGCATAAGAAAATTTAAATTGTTCAACCATCAAATCATCAACTTGGATTTTGTTATGGATATAAGCCGTAATATCCATTGATGAGAGGTCTGGGGCGAGCCGAGGAACAAATAAATGTTTTAGCTTTACCGTTTTTGGTACGACACAAGCGACCTTTTTTGTTACTTCAGAATTTGTATCTGCACTACCTGTATCAGTACCAGTATTAAGTCAACATGAGGTGTTAGGGCCACTACTTTATTTTGATCGGACAGAGCGAAAATTTCTGGCAGCGATTCGGGTACCGAATCACATTTTGCCCGATCTTAGTACCATTTGAGTGGCGCCTAAGGTTGGCAGCTGAGCTGGAAGCGAATCGTGGGCAGCAGGTTGCACGGCACTTTCCATAGAATGCCCACCGACCGCGCCATTTTGCGCTTTGGGGAATCGGGCTCAGCTAGCATGCGACTATTTTTACGGTAGTTGCGGATTAATTCCGTAACACTACTTTTTGTGAGCCGCCTAATAGATATTGCCTGGTTCTCATATACGATGCACTCATCGCTGTAGTAGCGTAGGCCACTCCTCTTATCAATGGCATCGCGAACCAGGCCATAATAGCCAAGGCACTTTCCGTGATAAATTTTATCACATGTATGGCAGGGAATATGCTCCTGTCCAGCCGAGATAACGTTCTTGTAATTCTTCAGTGAACAGAAAACTATTCTCATTAGGACCACAGTGCAATTATAGCGGACTAAAAATAGAAAGCGCTCAAGAACTTTTTGATGAGAGAGAAAGGAGAGAACGCAAAGAGAGAGAGCGGCAGCGTAACACCGATTAACTCCGATATTAGACACCTCTGAGAGCATGATACACTAACATAAGGTAGTCTCGTCGGCAAATTTTGGTACCCTACTATTAAAACAATGAGTGCGAGTGAGATGGGAACTGTTTAGTAAGTGCGAGCAGAGCGACAATAGAATGTGTGGATTAACCTTTAGATGAACCCCCTGGTTTTTTTTTGCCTTTCATAATAAAAGGATTTTAATTTTTATTATAATTTAATTTTTAATAATTTTGAATTTGACATTAGGCGTTGTTTTTGTCTCTGAATACTGAGACTTTTGTTAAGATTCTTAATTCTAAAATATATTCTAATCTTAAAATAACAAAGAATGTATACGAACCTTTAATAATCGCAGCCGAAAATGTTAGTATAAGTTTAGACATAAAAACTTATACTAATATTTTCGGCTGCGATTATTAAAGTTTCGTTTACATTCTTTGTTATTTTAAAAGTTTCACAGCGATTCCTCCCACAGCGCTCTTTTTTCCAAACATATCGGTGCCTTTACGCCATCGACGTGTTTGCGGCACACATTGCAAAATGTCATGTTGCTCAAGGGTTAATTTCCTAAAAAATTCGTCCGCAGACAACCTTTCCCTTCGAAAGACGAACACGCACTGACCAAAACCCGAACGTTTAGACAGCCGACGAGACTACCTTATGTTATTGTATCATGTCTGAGAGTGCGTGCCGTTCCAACAGCGCCCAACGCCGAAGAGAAAATCTTAAGAGGGAGGCAATAGAAAACAAAAACAACAAACCAGCATCGAAGTAATGTTTAAAACGTTTCTAAACACAAGTTAATCACTATGCACTCGCGAAGCGGACGGAAAGTTGTTAAGACTCTTGAAGGTCTAGAAACGTTAAAAAGATTAAAAGTTAACAACGGTGGTTTCAACAAGAAAATGAAAATTAGGAAAAAACAACAAAAACAACAGCGTTCACTGTGAAGAGCGAAAGAAATACTTTGCACTTATTATCTCTTTCCAAGATATAAACAAATAATGTCAATCGTCTTTGACTTTCAAAGTGAACGGTCGTGTTTTTTTTCTGCGCTTCGAATTTGGCATTTTGTTTTCGTTTATTCCCATCGGTGGGTTTTTTCAAAACAATTCTAATTCGCTTCCGGTTTATTTAAACATAAATTTAAACTCCGTTCGCTTCGCGAGTGCACTTTGTATTTAATACTAATTAATTGTTTTAGATTTTCGTAATTCTTATCTGTGTTTTCTTTTCTTATATCCCCGCCGTTTCTCTTTTGTGCATGCACCTTAACTTATTTACGCTCCCGCTCTCTTGCTCTCTTTGCTTTTGAAAGTTCTAAGCGTGCAGTTTCTGCGCTCTTGCGGTACTTATAACTGCTCGCTTAAAAATTTCAGTTTCGCTTTCTTGGTACAGTGGTAAATAAATAAAATGAATAATAAAAATTTAGTCTGCTTCTGCAAAAAATGCAGCCTCGTAATCAGGGCTGATCAGTCTAATATGACTTGCTGGCTGTGTGAAAATATGGTGCACACCAAGTGCGCCGGTTTTACTGGCCGGACAAGTGATGACCTTTCAAAGGGGCCCAATTTGCAGTTTTGTTGTGACGCTTGTGTCGAGGTTGCGAACGAGATGAAATCGTTCATGCGCCAAACTAAAGGCGGCCTGATGGGACTGATTAGCTGTTTCGGAGTGGCTAGAGATAGTTTTCGCCGAGCTGATGATCTCCTATCTGCGCTGGACTCGCAGTTTAATAGTCGTAAGCTATTAGAAGAGTCCCCTAAGCGCAAAAAGGCCGCTGGTGGTAAGGAGCAAAAGGGGAACACCCCGCAACCGAAATCAAAAGAACAACAGAGCATTCCGGCGGATCAGCAGCTGATTTCAGCAAACCCTCAAATGTTGCTAAGATCAGCAGCTAAAAAAGATTCGGTATCCGAACAATCCGTTACAGAATGCATTTAACCAGGTACTTCTAAGAATTCCGATTTGTCCGTAGTGGTTTCACAATTAGTGGATCCACCTATCTCTCAGAATGTAGCATCACCACCACAAAGGAATGTCTGCTCCACCAAAATCATTTACAGTGGTTCCACTAAAGAAACTAATTTTCGTTTCTCGGCTTTCCCCTGATCAAACATCTTCAGATGTATTGTCTTATATACAAGACAAAACTAAAGCCGATTGTAATAGTGTAAAAGTGGAAAAGTTTAAGTTTTCTTATGCTAGAGACATTTCATCTTTCAAGATAACTGTCCCTAACGAGCTTTTTAAAGCCATATGCTCGGGCGACTTTTGGCCGGATAATATGGTTGTAAAAGAGTTCGAGGCTAAGATAAAGAAGAAGGGGCCCGTGGGAGTAAAACTTCCTAGTCGAGGCCAAACCAGTGTACCAATTTCAAAAAACTAACTTCTAACCTCCTTCTTTCCTATCAGAATGCAAGAAATTTGCGTAGCAAACTCACTACATTGTATTCTGATAGCCTTTCCTTTGCATCTCATATTATTGTGTTCACGGAAACCTGGTTAAAGCCGGAGATCTTTTGCTCCGAAGTTTTTCCAGGTAAGTACACAATATATAGGTATGACCGTCCCTCTAGACGGGGAGGTGGAGTCTTAATTGGAGTTGATTCAAACTTCCCGTCTGAGGAGTTATTTTTTGATGAATTCAATACCATTGAATTTATTTGTGTAAAGTTATCGCTTCCTGGTAACTGTATATACATAACTTGCTCTTATATTCCGCCGTTGTCTGAACTTCCTGATTATTTAAATTACCTATCCGTTATTAAGTCCGTTGCAAATAAGCTTTCCGATAGGGATCAGTTGATAGTTCTAGGTGATTTTAATATACCTGGAGTTACTTGGTCCACTGAGGATGGATCGAATGTCTTACTACCTATAGCACAGCATGATTTTATTGATGGCCTGCTTGACATATCTCTATCTCAAGTAAACCATGTTCGAAATTCATTAGGTCGCCTACTTGATTTGTGTTTTGTATTAAATCCTGAAGGTGTGTTTCTGTCCAGAGTAGCACTACTTACGCAACCTGAAGATCCATATCACCCAACAATCGAACTTTCATTTGATACGGGTAGAGTTATAGAAGAAAATTCAGAAAAATCCAAACGAATACATTGTTTTCGCAAGGTAGACTTTCTGAGGCTAAATAATTTTATTTCTGGCTTTAATTGGTCTGATCTTTACTTATGCATTAATATGTCCGATGCAGTTAATGTTTTTTATACTGCAATAAACTCATTTTTTAATTCCTGTTTTCCGTGGTACTATCCGTCAACTTCCAATAAATCACCTTGGTTTAGCAAAGAGTTGACACACTTAAGAAATGTAAAGTCCAGACTTTTTAGGAAATATAAAAATACCGGTTCTCAATCTGTTTTTACTAGATATTTAAGTGCTCGGTCAAGATTTACCGTGCTTAATGCTTAGTGTTATAATAGTTACTTAAACCGTTGTAAGGTCCAGTTCTCTCAGGACCCGAAACAGTTTTATAATTTTGTTAACACCAAGCGTAAATCTAATTCTTTTCCTTCCTCGCTGTCGTTTGAAAACATGACGGCAACCACAGATCAGGCAATAGCCGATTTATTTTCCCAATTTTTTCAAACGACTTACTCTACTTTAGATTATTTATCACAGCCTTATTCTTACACCATGTCCAAGTCAAACCTCATATTCTGTCCCACTTTAACAGAAAGCTCCCTTCTTTTGGATCTTCTTCGTATTAAGCCTGTTTATTCGCCAGGGCCCGATGGTATTCCTGGGTGCGTGCTTAGGTATTGCGCTAAGGCCCTGTGCAAACCTCTTCACAAGTTGTTTACCTTATCTCTAGAAACCTCCCAATTCCCAAATATTTGGAAGGAATCATTTGTTATTCCTCCTCTATTTCTAAGTTGTCAGCTATTCCTAAGCTTTTTGAAAAAATTATTACTCCTCATTTGCAGCACCTTTGCAGATCAATCATTTCTCCGTGTCAACACGGATTTATAAAACGTAGATCCACAATCACAAACCTTCTAGAGCTCACTTCATTTGTGATAAAAGGCTTCAATAGTAGTTTTCAAACAGACGTCATTTACATTGACTTTAGTAAAGCATTTGACTCTGTAAATCACTTACTTCTCATTCAAAAACTTGACCTTTTAGGTTTTCCAGTTGATCTGCTTAAATGGATTTCAAGTTATCTAAATGGCAGGTCCCAAAGGGTCCTTTTTAAAAATTCAATTTCTGAAATTCTCCGTGTTACCTCGGGTGTCCCACAAGGGAGCCATCTGGGTCCGTTACTTTTTACATTATTTATTAACGATCTTCCATCAATTATAAGTCATTCTCGCGATCTAGATAATTTTCAAAACTGGTGCCGAGATAATTTACTAAATTTAAACGGTTCCAAGTGCAAGCTGATGACTTTTTATATGGCCAATCCGATATACGCGACTTACACGTTAAGTGGCAGCTCTTTGGATAGAATAACTCTTGTAAACGATCTTGGCGTTCTCTTGGACCCTAAACTAAAATTTTCTAATCACATTTCGTCCATGGTTAGTAAAGCCAGAGGAGTGCTTGGATTTATTAAAAGGTGGTCAAAAGAATTCAATGATCCTTATTTGACTAAAACTTTATTTATTTCGCTAGTCCGTCCGATTCTGGAGTACGGGTCTCCCGTCTGGAGTCCACAACACGGAATACATATTGGTCGTACTGAATCTGTACAAAAAAACTTCCTTCTTTTTGCTTTACGGCGCCTAAACTGGGATGCAAACCTTATCTTACCTTCTTATTCTAGTAGACTTCTTTTGATTAATTTACCATCCCTAGCCAACCGTAGAACGATGCTATCTTTATTTATAACCTTATACATGGTGATATTGACTGCCCCGACTTGTTAAGTCGGCTAAACTTTTCTGTGCCAAGTAGATTAACTAGAAATTATTTTAACCTAATTTTAAATCATCTAAATTAGATCTAATTATGCCTTGCATGAGCCTTTCAGAGTATTATGTTCTGACTATAATACACTTTTTCCTGTAATATCAAATCTTGACTCTCTGCCGCTCCTAAAACGATTGATACTTGCTTCATTGGCACAAGATTGATCTAACTATTACTTTTTTCCCCGGACCCTTACCTTTATTTTCCTATCTCGCGTCTATCTTATCGCGAATCGTGCCGTACGATACACGGCTGCGCCCCTCGGTCGGTTGGGCGGGTAAGTAGGCCGTGGGACTCCGCGCAAAAAAAAAAAAAAAAAGAAACAAAAAGTTATTATATACTCATTTTACATCTCTCCGAACAAAACGTTTCGCCGTAACAACGTATTGAACATTAATAACGGAATAAAGTATAGTTACAGGATACTTTAACAGCTGGCATCAAAACTAGGGATAAAGTTCAAACTTAAGAGGAAACAAACTCTACTTACAATTCTAAACTATAAATCATCTACTCGCAACGCATTTACCCACGTCGACCCAAGTTTCTGGTCTAATAAAAAAACTCTCTTAAAAATAAGTGAATAAAGTGAATAAGCCTATCAGTCATTCAAGAAATATAGACGCAAATGTGGCAAATGATCATAAGACAAATAATCAAAGTTAATATTAATAAATAAAAAATGGGTAATAAAAAAAAATAATAATAAAGTCTGCACCAATACTTACCTCTACAATACAAACATGGACTCTATTATCAAAATATGGAACAACATACCCAGATTTTGCGGTTTTCAAATCAACAAAACAAATTCGTTGCATTAAAACTAATATAAAAGAATCTTCCAAAACAAAAAAAAAACAAATTAAAAATATTATTTGCACAACATTAGTCCAACCTCTCAAAAGACATAAGCTTTAACCTGGAATTTATAACACATTAATACAAAATAATAGACCACAACCACACCCCATTCACATCCGTCATAGACAAACTAATAATTGAAACCGAACTTACCATAGCTCTTTAATCACTCAAATGAGCAGCACCAGGAATCAATAGAATATCCTACTTATATCCTAAGAGAATATCTAACACCATACCTATACTGAAGCCTCTTAACTACCCATCCTACACAACCGTTGCCTAGGGCAGACACAACTCACTTTGACTTGAGAAAAGCATTTTATCGAATAAGCACGTTGACTTCGCAAGAGCATTTGATCGAGTAAGCATACAGTCAATAATGGACCAATTAATATTATGAAAATGTAGACCCAAAATAATTAATTAAAAACTACATTTTATGAAAAACAGGAAAAACAGTACGAACACACCACCTCGATAACGTCATACTACTAATTGCTTTTAATAAGCTAGCCATTTTCCTGACAATATACAAACAAATTAAATTTAGTATAATCGCCGACGACTACCTATTAATGTTTAACTTAAAGAACAAGAAAAACACATCCGTCAACCTTAGTTATCTATTTAGAAAAATCGATCTCTGGGGAAGTCATACATTGTGGTTTGACGTTATCGGTGAACCTTTATACCGTTTGTCAACTTTCCGACCTTTTTTTCACAACAAAAAAAATGACACTATCAGCATTACCCAAATAACTGTTGTAATAGATTTCTTTTACTGACTTTCTTTGCATATTTGCATGTTTTTATATGTAAAGTGCGTCGCGGCTAAGTTCATATATATATTTTTTTTTTTTTTAACATTTGCATTTTATTTATTGGATCTTCTCTGAATTGAGACTAACAATAAGTATATAGAATCTTAAATTAAAAAGCTATCTGACAGTCAAGGTGTCTGGCGCCAAAATTTAGGGGCTCTAATAACTATTGCAATCGGGTCCGGATGGAAGCCCTGGCTAGGCCCCTGGCGAGCTGGTTTGGATGAGAAGTTGGCTTGGTGTGGTAGGACGCTTTTCGTTTTGATATTTCATCTTTTACGGGTAGAATGCCAAGATCTCTGTGGATGTTGTCGTTCCGAACATACCAAGGTGCCCCAGTGATAGTTCTCAGGATTTTTGATTGTGCTCGCTGAATAATGTCGATGTTGCTGCTGCTCGCGTTTCCCCACAATTGGGAGCCGTAGGTCCAGACTGGCTTAAGCGTTGAATTGTAGAGCAGGACCTTGAAGTCCAGGCAGAGGGGGGAGCGCGCGTTTAAAAGCCAATGGAGACTGTTTGATTTTAGTTTTAGGTGAATTTTCTTAGCTTCGATATGTCTCCGCCATGTAAGTCTCCTGTCTAGGTGCATGCCAAGGTACGTTACATCGTCTGCTTGTGGAAGTGGTGTGTTATTCAGGATTAGCAAGGGACACGTTTGTCTGTTAAGAGTAAACGTTATGTGTTTACAATTTTGCGCATTTATTTTTATACGCCAGTCTGATAACCACCTCTGCACTACAACGAGATGATCAGCTAGTAGTGCTGTTGCCTGAGTTGGGCATTTGGACCGACTTATGATCGCGGTATCGTCTGCGAATGTAGAAGTAGTTAGCCGCTCGTTCGTGGGAATATCTGCGGTGTAGAGGAGAAATAGAGTTGGACCAAGGGCGCTACCTTGGGGAACTCCAGCCTCTATAGCGTAGTCATCGGATGTTGTGGTGTCGCATCTCACGGCGAAGGCTCTGTTGTAAAGGTACGATTCCAGTATCCTGTGAGTGTTTCCCGGCAGGATCGTTCTGATTTTATGGATAAGGCCATCAAGCCAGACTCGGTCGAAAGCCTGTGCAACGTCAAGGAATACCGCACTGCAGTATTCCCGAAGCTCGAATGCAGTCCTTATTTCTGTTGCTAATCTGTTAACTTGCTCTATTGTTCCATAACTTTCTCGAAAGCCAAATTGATGTGCTGGAATAACGTTGTGCTCTTTCAGATATGGAAAGATGCGCGTCAGAAGGCATTTTTCGACCAGTTTTGACAGACACGAGAGTAAACTTATCGGTCTATACGAAGCTGGTATTGTGTGATCTTTCCCTGGCTTTGGGATCATTATGATTACCGATTTTTTCCATTTTTTTGGAAAATAGCCAAGTCGTGTAAGCCCGTTAAAGAGTTTACAAATAACCTCAACTGCACAGTTTGGTAGTTCGATTAACATTTTTGGAGTTATTTGATCACCGCCTGGGGCCTTTTTTGGTTTCAATTGCTCGCTGATTACTTTTGCAATTTCATTTGGTTGAAACAGAATTGGCTCCGTCTCAGATTCAATTCGAATTGACGGCGACGGTAGTGCGAATGAATTAGTTGCAGGGTTTGGCTGAAAAACATTTCGAAGGTGTAAAGCAAATGTACAAGCTCTGTCTTTGTCGCTTCTGGCCCAGCTGCCTGAAGAGTCTCTTATGGGGAATACTGTTTCGGCCGGCGCACTTAGTTTTGGGTGGGCCCTCAACAAGGGATGCTTAGTGCTGGTGGGTGAAAGTTTCTCAATGTACTGGCGTTGTGCTTTTTCTTCTTCTTGCCTTAGAGCCCTGGTAAGTCTTCGACCAGCTTCTTTAAGACTTTGTTTTGAGGAAGGCGATCTGCTGGTTTGCCAAGTACGTCTCAAACGTCTTTTCTCCAGAACAAGCTGTTCGATTTCATGATTATGGTGTGGTACAGGTGTGCCCATCCCTCCCTTGCGGTTATTTAAACTGGGTAATCACTTGCTGGGGCACGGCCTGTGGTTCGTCACTAAAAAGGGTGCATACGTGTATTACAAAGGCTCTCAGGAGGATATTAGGGGTGAAGTGGCACCATTATGTGGAAAACCGAGTTATGTTCCAGGACACGGGAGTGCCGACGGTAACGGAGACGATTTGTAAAATTAGTCGTCCCAAAATTCAAACGCAACCGTCGTCAACAACAGACCTGCCCCTAACAGCAAGGAGGGTGCTGTTAACCCTAACAGCGATAGTTCCCTTGGTCTATGATCTGGCTACGTTGACAATTGACAAATGTCAAAAGTCGATCTGGCAACCTGGTAAACTTCCAATAGAACATTTCCGCTCAACCAAAGCGTTCTTTTACGATTCGTTCATCCAAGCGAACTGACGCATAGTTCACAGAGAAAAGGTTTTAAAGTCAACGCGTGTGCAACATATACCTCGCGCCGAAAGTCCTGTAATAAAGGCAATCGATTTCGCCGTGTCTGTTAGACCCTTCGCAATACGCACAAGTTCTGGAAAGTTCCGATCAGCGGCACGCACGTATGTGAAAACTGCATAGGTGAGCAGAAACCACTGCAAACGCAAGATGGACTCTAATCGTCTTGTGTAGATTCCAGCAATCAACACGGCAGCGCCAGATCAAGGTCTCAACAGGCTATGTAATCGCAGTTTGCGAACCCCAAGTCTCGGCCGGCAGCGGATCCCAAGTGGCGTTCCCACAACTGCGTTGCTGAGATTGCCCACTCCAGCCGCGGGTCTCAGCCAGCTGAGGGATAGCAACAAAAGGAATCGGGCTACGCCCAAAAGCATCCTTTCCCTGTGGACAGATATTTTAAGGTATTTGTAGCCACGCCGGTGCACTAGTTCGGTTCTAATCTAACTCTCCCGTCCCATCTAGTTACCTCTGGATCAGCCCCTAAACATGCAAGGAGCCAAATCGCGCTCGCGCTTTGAAAGGCAAATTGTGCGTGATTGGGGCAGCGTTGATCTGGAGCGCTGACCTACACCAAGGGAGTCACATTGGGCAGCAACATAACCCACCATAGACTCGTGTGCAACATAACCTCACATCGGCAACCCTCGTGCGCATAAGCTCACTTTGGCTCGGTTGGATACCGCGTGGCAGCAGCCATCTCTGCATGTTTCGACCCTGTTCCGACAACAGCGATAACCGGGAACGTGACGCTTATGATTATGTAGCCAAATGACAAATAACGGCCACAGAACACCGCACATGCTGCGTCCCGCCTAGTAGCGGTCATCTTTAACATTTTGAAATAAGTTTAAGTAATCGTAGAGTAAATTCCTTTTATAATTTGATTTGACCATATACTCATATTCTTTCCTTTCTTTATTCAGTGGCATTTAGTACACATATCGAGACATCTAAGTAAGATTAAATTTATCCACCCCTATCAAATCATCCTAGCACTACAGCCAACAGGCCTGCGGACTTCGAGGAGTGGTCGTGAGTAAACACATTGTCGTTGATATCTAAGTAATTTATGGTGTAAACCAACCGAATGTGAAGTTGAAAGTATATGAACCTCCTATTTAGATTATAAGTTCCGAGAGGTCAATATAATTACCGTTTCAATTTCGAAAATAATATTAAGTAGTTATGCGAGTCCTGTAATTTGCAATTGAGTCCCGATGGAAACATGTATTTGAAGTTCCAAATTATTTAAAGTCGAGCTAATTTGAAGTTTTATAAAATGAAGTAAAGAACAACATAATAGGCTTCTGAGTTAAGGCGGTTTTCATTAACAAGGGTAAGGGCATTCAACATTAAAGTGTCCTTACAGGTAGGGTGGGCCAAGACGAAGAACATTACCATCTCAGTTCTTCAACAACCGGGTTAACTTATCGATTATCTACATGCATTCGGATTGACTGTTTCCTTCCTTTAGCCCTCCCTAACTCTGTCTACAAGTTTTATTGTGTGGCGGTGATGTTGTTTAGGAAGTAACCGACCCCCTTGTCTCTTCCCTGAGCTAGGCCGATCCCGTAGGCAGTGTATGCAACCAAATAGCATCCACTTCACCGTGTTCGTCACAGAATAAATGCAACTGCAACAATAACAAAGCAAAAGCAAGAAAATCAAAATATTGTTCACCCCATGGTTCCCCAACCAACATTCCGAAAAATCCTTTTACAGTCATCCGACACAATAGTTTCAGAAACATCGTAATTTACCGTAAAATGTCGTACCGTTTTAATGAATCATTCCCGTACCGCACTATCGTATTATACCGTTATCGTTCTTGTTTATTATCGAAAACTAAATCATGTCGGTCAGGAGAAGTCCCGAAATTTATCAGAGATTGCCAGCTAAGTCCTTGCTATGCTCAATATGCAATGACTCCAGTGCAGATACAGAAAGTGTCGAAACCACTTGCGGACATCGATTCCATCGCGCTTGCCTGCAAACCTGGTTACAGCAAAACGAAACATGCCCAAATTGTAGACAGCCATGCTTACCTACTACGCCAACTTAGTGATTCCCAGACACCAAAACGAAGCTAGTTCGAATGCACGAACAGGCACTGTTCCAAGAACTCGCCCGAATACTAGACCTAGTACCCGATCAGCCACGTTAGCATCCAATCTCAGTTCACAAATTCCACGCTTACTACGTTCTACAGCCACACAAAGAGCAAGTAACATGTCAGAAGGGAGAATTCATGAACTGATACAAATGCCTTAGAATCGTACCAAACCCGAATAACGGCAACCCTAACCGATCAAATTAACTCGGCAATGCAAAATCTTAATGTACTGTCCTCTCGTTGGCAATCACTCGAATGAAATGCGTCAGCAGAGCAACTGCCAAGGCAGACTTTCGAGAATAGCTTTTCCTCTTACCCAAATATGGTGAATAATCGTTCAGAGTACCGTCGCGTAGATCACGTCGATCGACCTGATCGAATTTCAAGTTTAATTGCTCACTGGAACTTAAAGTTTTCTGGTTCACCTAAAGATATTTTCATTGAAGATTTCATATATCGTGTAAATTCATTGACTCGTCAAGCGTTGAATGGGAACTTTGATTTATTATATCAGTACGCAAATCTTTTGTTTGTAGGCCCAGCTTTGACATTTTATTGGCGATGCCATAGAGTGTCTGAGCAAATGAATTGGTCTCAACTGTGTTCTCGTTTGAGGGAAAGATATAAAAATCAGAAGTCCGACCAAGACATAAGAGATTGTAGCATATCACGAATGATTCTAACAGCAACGAAAGGTGGTGGGTGTAGCTTCAAGTGGGGCACGCGCTGGTTCCGGCTCTTGTTTTCGTCGGTAAAGGGAGTGAGTTTCCAATTTGATCCACAGTGCTACTTGCTCGCATATTACAATACAAAATCCTATTTAAATTCGCGTGCGAACTGACTTTGAGGTTAATTGTAGGGGGACAGAACTAAGATTGGGGTAAAGTGGAAGGGAATACCTGAAAAGAAGGGTGCTGCCTAGATGGAATGGCAGCAGCTGATGTGTGTGTGTCGGTGTCAGCAGCGAGGATGTTATTTGCCGCTGACATTGCCCACCCTACCATGATCACCACGGCCGCATAACCTGACACAGGTTGGTGATCCCTTCGACACACGCCTAACTCCTAATCATCGTCATCGATGCAAGCTTCTATTGGAAAACAATTTAGCAATTCATGTTTATATTATGTTTAATACAAGAAAAGTAATACTAACAAAGGTGATCATTAAGGTTACAAAGTTGGGTATCATATAAAGTTGTATGCTAAGCTCATATTGATAAAGTAAATTTAAATCGAAGCAAAGGTATTTAGAATTTAAGCATTAATTTGGAATATGAACTTTAATTTAATTCAAGTGGGAATTTGTTTTATAATATCAAAATCAGTAGAATATTATAGTACACAGTCAATCAAAATACGTAGCATTACGACCGGAGCCGATCACTTACCCAAAATATCCAACGTTGAAAGCGCTTTCAATATGTTGTATTATTGGCTGTAATTTGTTTTATAAATTGGAAAACTGAATTTCAATTGACTGTAGGTTAAGATAAATTTGAAAAAAAAAACACTTCCAGGGGCTTAAACACTTGCTCTCATGACGAAATTTGCTTACGGCATATCAAATTATTTGATTAAACTAGGATTTGAGTAATTTACGTTAACTGCTTATTAAATATTTATGTTTTAATTAATTTAGCTATATAAAAATTTAATTTAAATTAAGTATAGGAATTTAGTTTAAATTTAGGTATTTAATTTAATTATAAATTTAATTTGACTTGAGTTTATAGGGATTGAATTATTTGAAGTTTAAATTGTGTTGTGTTAATTAGACTGAGTCACGAAGCGGGTGTTGCAGGCTTGGGCCTGCCCACTTGAGCACTTTCAGCAGAAGGCTGCACTGTATGTATGTAGGTGGGACACAGGGTGTACTCAGAACAGATTGAACAAACTGTTACTAAGTGGCACGGACGCACATGAACTTGAACAAATTGGTTTGGATCGGAATTCACAAGAATTTTTAGCGTGGACGCTGGGTGGCAACACTGGTTGAAATTCTTACAGTTTATGGTGAATGTTAAAAACTGATGAAAGTGCTGACGATCACGTTGGTGGCGCTTTTTACAGTTTTCCCAGAAATGCGGGAACCAATAGAAGGAGGAACTCGACTTCAATTTTCCACGATGCTGACGAAAATCTGTGCAGAAATTTCCCCGGGCCGTAAGCCCCGTGAAGCAGTAAACTCGACTTCCAAGAAATTTCCTATAAAATGCATTACTTAGTGAGAAGAGGGGTTTTTCCACGAAATAATAGTAAAACTTACTTCCTTTAATAAACAGGAACCTACTGGTAAGAGAAAACCTTATAAAAGGCTGAGGATGTCCAATATTTTCTAAGATTTGGTTTCGGTATATCTCTGGGTTTGGTTGAAACACTGAAGAAAATATGTTCAGGAGAGAACGATCTTCACTCGGCCAAGGTCCAAAACGGAAAGACCGAATAATCAAAATGCGCCAGTCACCAAGGCTTGGATATCGAAAAAAATGTGGGACCAGAGTTGCTCAAAAATCTTTATCGAACACGTCTTTTTAGTGTTGTAAAGACAGAAATTATTTGAATTTGGCTCTGCCATTTTAATTCCTGGCGGCAACTTCAAGTCCTAGCGGAAATTTTAAATTGAAGTGGGAAATTTAAAAGTTAAAAATTTTAACGACAAACGCCCTACAAATACCCCCCACCAACATCACACTTTGGGGATGAAATCAACAAAGGGAGATCCGCGCTTGGAGAAGAAGTAGCCAACTGGAACTGGAACTTTCCAACCAAATCTACTTTTCGAGGAGCAGGGCGAGAAACGTAAAGTTGGGACTTAGGAAGAGTTTTCATAAAGATTTCACCCTTAAGAACCAGTGCTCTTAATTGAACAACTGTACTTGTTGCCTCGTATAGAATCTCATGCTGAATGTCTGGAAGAAGGTTAGCTCTGAGAATTTCGACTAAGGCTGTTTCAGACAATGGTTCTGTTAGTTCATCCGCTAGTGCGGCGATGACACCATAAGAGTCGTCGAAGGACTCATTAGAACGCTGTTTGCGTTGTTCAATTTCTGATCTTATATTCCTATCAGTCCTCGAATCTTTAAACTGAGCCTTGAGAGCCATGCATAGGGGTTGCCACTTAACGCAACGTACCTTCTTATGGTATCGCCAATACCACTCGCTTGCTGTTCCCTCAAATAAATTACTAGCAAAGCCAGCTAGTAAGTCTAAGTCTAAGTGTGTTAGCTTATCAGTTTGATCTTTCATAGACCTAGCTAAAATGATTGACTGCTCTGACATGGCTGCAGCCATCGCTTCCGCTATAGCCATTTAATGGAGTCAGCCATGCTTAGCTGCTCTGCCCGTGGCAGACTTGTATCCCCCGTCGCTTAGTTTGTGATCGGGTCAAAACCGATATCGGGAATATGGAGGTTTTACCTACTCCTTTTGAAGTAGATGCACCAGAACTGTCGGATGGAATACCAGTCAAGTGAGTCAGGGACTCTTTGCACACAGGGCACAAGGTCCTTCCTCGTTTGTCTAGACACTTTTGATGGAAACTATGTCCACAATTGGTTATATAAAGTTCAGACTCCGACAAAATAATATCAGAGCAACAGTGACAATGAAGATCGACTGTGTGCGGTACTGGCATTTCAACACCGAAATTCTAAATGTGATTATAGAAAAATTATTTTAACCTAATTAAAAAAAATTATTAAATATTATAAATGGAAGAAATTGAATAAAAATGTGGATATAAAAAAGGTAGTCAATTATAAAAGTTTGGAAGCCATACAAGCAATTCAAATAGTTAAGAGTCAAACATCAGCCAGGTATTACAAGGGATTTAAAAAGTAGAAAAGAAAAGATTAGGGAATTCGATCATAATCCGTTGATCGGAAGGCGTAGAACTTGCCCACAGCCTACATCCAGATTCAATTTTTTTGATGATCGTATTCATAGTATAGATTTTTAAAAATATAAAGGGTAAGGGAATTTGACCGAACGAAGTTAATTGATCGGCAGGTGTAGCACTTGTCCACAATCCTGTATCCAATATCAACTCTTCGATTGTCGCCTTCAAAGTATAGATTGTTGAGTAAATTAAGCAATCATACTCGGACACGAAGTTCAGCCGAAGAAGGAAAGAGACAACATCTTCCTGAAACTCACGATCGCAACGTCAATGAAAATTTAAAAATCCTCAAACAAAGAGAAAAAAAAATTTACTTTAATGGACACGAAGCACAGCCAAAGCCAAAAAAGCAAACGGCAACAATTCAACTTTCTGCCACTCACGATCACAATAAAATGAACCTGTAGGGTATGCAAACTAAATCAGTGTTAGTAGACGGGATGGCCGTAGCAATTACATCCACGTAAAAACCAATAAACAACGCTTCCTAATCACAATTTGCCTGCACACGATGATTTTTAAGTTAGATTTCGGAGTTATAAAATTAATAATAACACATCCAGATACTCCAACAAAAAAATTAGGTTCAGCTGCTAGTCTAGGCAATAAATACATTATTGTATCCACAGAACTAAACAGCTAAACTAGAAAAAGGGAAAATGAAAAACAATAAAAACTTCAAAGTCAGAAATAGAAACCTAGTCAGATGGAAGTGACTACCTTTACAAAATATTTGTAATCGGGCTATGCCGGTTTAGCCCCACGTTGGGCGCCAAAATAAGATTATTATATATAATATAATACTGTAGCATATCACGAATGATTCTAACAGCAAACGAAAGGTGGTGGGTGTAGCTTCAAGTGGGGCACGCGCTGGTTCCGGCTCTTGTTTTCGTCGGTAAAGGGAGTGAGTTTCCAATTTGATCCACAGTGCTACTTGCTCGCATATTACAATACAAAATCCTATTTAAATTCGCGTGCGAACTGACTTTGAGGTTAATTGGTTAATTCTTTTCCTTCCTCGCTGTCGTTTGAAAACATGACGGCAACCACAGAACAGGCAATAGCCGATTTATTTTCCCAATTTTTTCAAACGACTTACTCTACTTTAGATTATTTATCACAGCCTTATTCTTTCACCATGTCCAAGTCAAACCTCATATTCTGTCCCACTTTAACAGAAAGCTCCCTTCTTTTGGATCTTCTTCGTATTAAGCCTGTTTATTCGCCAGGGCCCGATGGTATTCCTGGGTGCGTGCTTAGGTATTGCGCTAAGGCCCTATGCAAACCCCTTCACAAGTTGTTTACCTTATCTCTAAAAACCTCCTAATTCCCAAATATTTGGAAGGAATCATTTGTTATTCCTCTTCTCAAAAAAGGTAACAAGTTAGAAGCCAGTAACTACAGAGGTATTTCTAAGTTGTCAGCTATTCCTAAGCTTTTTGAAAAAATTATTACTCCTCAATTGCAGCACCTTTGCAGATCAATCATTTCTCCGTGTCAACACGGATTTATAAAACGTAGATCCACAATCACAAACCTTCTAGAGCTCACTTCATTTGTGATAAAAGGCTTCAATAGTAGTTTTCAAACAGACGTCATTTACATTGACTTTAGTAAAGCATTTGACTCTGTAAATCACTTACTTCTCATTCAAAAACTTAATCTTTTAGGTTTTCCAGTTGATCTGCTTAAATGGATTTCAAGTTATCTAAATGGCAGGTCCCAAAGGGTCCTTTTTAAAAATTCAATTTCTGAAATTCTCCGTGTTACCTCCGGTGTCCCACAAGGGAGCCATCTGGGTCCGTTACTTTTTACATTATTTATTAACGATCTTCCATCAATTATAAGTCATTCTCGCGATCTAGATAATTTTCAAAACTGGTGCCGAGATAATTTACTAAATTTAAACGGTTCCAAGTGCAAGCTGATGACTTTTTATATGGCCAATCCGATATACGCGACTTACACGTTAAGTGGCAGCTCTTTGGATAGAATAACTCTTGTAAACGATCTTGGCGTTCTCTTGGACCCTAAACTAAAATTTTCTAATCACATTTCGTCCATGGTTAGTAAAGCCAGAGGAGTGCTTGGATTTATTAAAAGGTGGTCAAAAGAATTCAATGATCCTTATTTGACTAAAACTTTATTTATTTCGCTAGTCCGTCCGATTCTGGAGTACGGGTCTCCCGTCTGGAGTCCACAACACGGAATACATATTGGTCGTACTGAATCTGTACAAAAAAACTTCCTTCTTTTTGCTTTACGGCGCCTAAACTGGGATGCAAACCTTATCTTACCTTCTTATTCTAGTAGACTTCTTTTGATTAATTTACCATCCCTAGCCAACCGTAGAACGATGCTATCTTTATTTATAACCTTATACATGGTGATATTGACTGCCCCGACTTGTTAAGTCGGCTAAACTTTCTGTGCCAAGTAGATTAACTAGAAATTATTTTAACCTAATTTTAAATCATCTAAATTAGATCTAATTATGCCTTGCATGAGCCTTTCAGAGTATTATGTTCTGACTATAATACACTTTTTCCTGTAATATCAAATCTTGACTCTCTGCCGCTCCTAAAACGATTGATACTTGCTTCATTGGCACAAGATTGATCTAACTATTACTTTTTTCCCCGGACCCTTACCTTTATTTTCCTATCTCGCGTCTATCTTATCGCGAATCGTGCCGTACGATACACGGCTGCGCCCCTCGGTCGGTTGGGCGGGTAAGTGGGCCGTGGGACTCCGCGCAAAAAAAAAAAAAAAAAAGAAACAAAAAGTTATTATATACTCATTTTACATCTCTCCGAACAAAACGTTTCGCCGTAACAACGTATTGAACATTAATAACGGAATAAAGTATAGTTACAGGATACTTTAACAGCTGGCATCAAAACTAGGGATAAAGTTCAAACTTAAGAGGAAACAAACTCTACTTACAATTCTAAACTATAAATCATCTACTCGCAACGCATTTACCCACGTCGACCCAAGTTTCTGGTCTAATAAAAAAACTCTCTTAAAAATAAGTGAATAAAGTGAATAAGCCTATCAGACATTCAAGAAATATAGACGCAAATGTGGCAAATGATCATAAGACAAATAATCAAAGTTAATATTAATAAATAAAAAATGGGTAATAAAAAAAAATAATAATAAAGTCTGCACCAATACTTACCTCTACAATACAAACATGGACTCTATTATCAAAATATGGAACAACATACCCAGATTTTGCGGTTTTCAAATCAACAAAACAAATTCGTTGCATTAAAACTAATATAAAAGAATCTTCCAAAACAAAAAAAAAAACAAATTAAAAATATTATTTGCACAACATTAGTCCAACCTCTCAAAAGACATAAGCTTTAACCTGGAATTTATAACACATTAATACAAAATAATAGACCACAACCACACCCCATTCACATCCGTCATAGACAAACTAATAATTGAAACCGAACTTACCATAGCTCTTTAATCACTCAAATGAGCAGCACCAGGAATCAATAGAATATCCTACTTATATCCTAAGAGAATATCTAACACCATACCTATACTGAAGCCTCTTAACTACCCATCCTACACAACCGTTGCCTAGGGCAGACACAACTAACTTTGACTTGAGAAAAGCATTTTATCGAATAAGCACGTTGACTTCGCAAGAGCATTTGATCGAGTAAGCATACAGTCAATAATGGACCAATTAATATTATGAAAATGTAGACCCAAAATAATTAATTAAAAACTACATTTTATGAAAAACAGGAAAACAGTACGAACACACCACCTCGATAACGTCATACTACTAATTGCTTTTAAGCTAGCCATTTTCCTGACAATATACAAACAAATTAAATTTAGTATAATCGCCGACGACTACCTATTAATGTTTAACTTAAAGAACAAGAAAAACACATCCGTCAACCTTAGTTATCTATTTAGAAAAATCGATCTCTGGGGAAGTCATACATTGTGGTTTGACGTTATCGGTGAACCTTTATACCGTTTGTCAACTTTCCGACCTTTTTTCACAACAAAAAAAATGACACTATCAGCATTACCCAAATAACTGTTGTAATAGATTTCTTTTACTGACTGTCTTTGCATATTTGCATGTTTTTATATGTAAAGTCCGTCGCGGCTAAGTTCATATTTAAACTGGGGAATCACTTGCTGGGGCACGGCCTGTGGTTCGTCACTAAAAAGGGTGCAAACGTGTATTACAAAGGCTCTCAGGAGTATATTAGGGGTGAAGTGGCACCATTATGTGGAAAACCGAGTTATGTTCCAGGACACGGGAGAGCCGACGGTAACGGAGACGATTTCTAAAATTAGTTGTCCCAAAATTCAAACGCAACCGTCGTCAACAACAGACCTGCCCCTAACAGCAAGGAGGGTGCTGTTAACCCTAACAGCGATAGTTCCCTTGGTCTATGATCTGGCTACGTTGACAATTGACAAATGTCAAAAGTCGATCTGGCAACCTGGTAAACTTTCAATAGAACATTTCCGCTCAACCAAAGCGTTCTTTTACGATTCGTTCATCCAAGCGACGCTTAGTTCACAGAGAAAAGGTTTTAAAGTCAACGCGTGTGCAACATATACCTCGCGCCGAAAGTCCTGTAATAAAGGCAATCGATTTCGCCGTGTCTGTTAGACCCTTCGCAATACGCACAAGTTCTGGAAAGTTCCGATCAGCGGTGAGCAGAAACCACTGCAAACGCAAGATGGACTCTAATCGTCTTGTGTAGATTCCAGCAATCAACACGGCAGCGCCAGATCAAGGTCTCAACAGGCTACGTAATCGCAGTTTGCGAACCCCAAGTCTCGGCCGGCCGCGGATCCCAAGTGGCGTTCCCACAACTGCGTTGCTGAGATTGCCCACTCCAGCCGCGGGTCTCAGCCAGCTGAGGGATAGCAAGAAAAGGAATCGGGCTACGCCCAAAAGCATCCTTTCGCTGTGGACAGATATTTTAAGGTATTTGTAGCCACGCCGGTGCACTAGTTCGGTTCTAATCTAACTCTCCCGTCCCATCTAGTTACCTCTGGATCAGCCCCTAAACATGCAAGGAGCCAAATCGCGCTCGCGCTTTGAAGGGCAAATTGTGCGTGATTGGGGCAGCGTTGATCTGGAGCGCTGACCTACACCAAGGGAGTTACATTGGGCAGCAACATAACCCACCATAGACTCGTGTGCAACATAACCTCACATCGGCAACCCTCGTGCGCATAAGCTCACTTTGGCTCGGTTGGATACCGCGCGGCAGCAGCCATCTCTGCATATTTCGACCCTGTTCCGACAACAGCGATAACCGGGAACGTGACGCTTATGATTATGTAGCCAAATGACAAATAACGGCCACAGAACACCGCACATGCTGCGTCCCGCCTAGTAGCAGTCATCTTTAACATTTTGAAATAAGTTTAAGTAATCGTAGAGTAAATTCCTTTTATAATTTGATTTGACCATATACTCATATTCTTTCCTTTCTTTATTCAGTGGCATTTAGTACACATATCGAGACATCTAAGTTAGATTAAATTTATCCACCCCTATCACATCATCCTAGCACTACAGCCAACAGGCCTGCGGACTTCGAGGAGTGGTCGTGAGTAAACACATTGTCGTTGATATCTAAGTAATTTATGGTGTAAACCAACCGAATGTGAAGTTGAAAGTATATGAACCTCCTATTTAGATTATAAGTTCCGAGAGGTCAATATAATTACCGTTTCCTGTAATTTGCAATTGAGTCCCGATGGAAACATGTATTTGAAGTTCCAAATTATTTAAAGTCGAGCTAATTTGAAGTTTTATAAAATGAAGTAAAGAACAACATAATAGGCTTCTGAGTTAAGGCGGTTTTCATTAACAAGGGTAAGGGCATTCAATATTAAAGTGTCCTTACAGGTAGGGTGGGCCAAGACGAAGAACATTACCATCTCAGTTCTTCAACAACCGGGTTAACTTATCGATTATCTACATGCATTCGGATTGACTGTTTCCTTCCTTTAGCCCTCCCTAACTCTGTCTACAAGTTTTATTGTGTGGCGGTGATGTTGTTTAGGAAGTAACCGACCCCCTTGTCTCTTCCCTGAGCTAGGCCGATCCCGTAGGCAGAGTATGCAACCAAATAGCATCCACTTCACCGTGTTCGTCACAGAATAAATGGCGCCCAACGTAGGGCAACTGCAACAGCAACTGCAACAATAACAAAGCAAAAGCAATAAAATCAAAATATTGTTCACCCCATGGTTCCCCAACCAACATTCCGAAAAATCCATTTACAGTCATCCGACACAATAGTTTCAGAAACATCGTAATTTACCGTAATTTGTCGTACCGTTTTAATGAATCATTCCCGTACCGCACTATCGTATTATACCGTTATCGTTCTTGTTTATTATCGAAAACTAAATCATGTCGGTCAGGAGAAGTCCCGAAATTTATCAGAGATTGCCAGCTAAGTCCTTGCTATGCTCAATATGCAATGACTCCAGTGCAGATACAGAAAGTGTCGAAACCACTTGCGGACATCGATTCCATCGCGCTTGCCTGCAAACCTGGTTACAGCAAAACGAAACATGCCCAAATTGTAGACAGCCATGCTTACCTACTACGCCAACTTAGTGATTCCCAGACACCAAAACGAAGCTAGTTCGAATGCACGAACAGGCACTGTTCCAAGAACTCGCCCGAATACTAGACCTAGTACCCGATCAGCCACGTTAGCATCCAATCTCAGTTCACAAATTCCACGCTTACTACGTTCTACAGCCACACAAAGAGCAAGTAACATGTCAGAAGGGAGAATTCATGAACTGATACAAATGCCTTAGAATCGTACCAAACCCGAATAACGGCAACCTTAACCGATCAAATTAACTCGGCAATGCAAAATCTTAATGTACTGTCCTCTCGTTGGCAATCACTCGAATGAAATGCGTCAGCAGAGCAACTGCCAAGGCAGACTTTCGAGAATAGCTTTTCCTCTTACCCAAATATGATGAATAATCGTTCAGAGTACCGTCGCGTAGATCACGTCGATCGACCTAATCGAATTTCAAGTTTAATTGCTCACTGGAACTTAAAGTTATCTGGTTCACCTAAAGATATTTTCATTGAAGATTTCATATATCGTGTAAATTCATTGACTCGTCAAGCGTTGAATGGGAACTTTGATTTATTATATCAGTACGCAAATCTTTTGTTTGTAGGCCCAGCTTTGACATTTTATTGGCGATGCCATAGAGTGTCTGAGCAAATGAATTGGTCTCAACTGTGTTCTCGTTTGAGGGAAAGATATAAAAATCAGAAGTCCGACCAAGACATAAGAGATTGTAGCATATCACGAATGATTCTAACAGCAACGAAAGGTGGTGGGTGTAGCTTCAAGTGGGGCACGCGCTGGTTCCGGCTCTTGTTTTCGTCGGTAAAGGGAGTGAGTTTCCAATTTGATCCACAGTGCTACTTGCTCGCATATTACAATACAAAATCCTATTTAAATTCGCGTGCGAACTGACTTTGAGGTTAATTGTAGGGGGACAGAACTAAGATTGGGGTAAAGAGGAAGGGAATACCTGAAAAGAAGGGTGCTGCCTAGATGGAATGGCAGCAGCTGATGTGTGTGTGTCGGTGTCAGCAGCGAGGATGTTATTTGCCGCTGACATTGCCCACCCTACCATGATCACCACGGCCGCATAACCTGACACAGGTTGGTGATCCCTTCGACACACGCCTAACTCCTAATCATCGTCATCGATGCAAGCTTCTATTGGAAAACAATTTAGCAATTCATGTTTATATTATGTTTAATACAAGAAAAGTAATACTAACAAAGGTGATCATTAAGGTTACAAAGTTGGGTATCATATAAAGTTGTATGCTAAGCTCATATTGATAAAGTAAATTTAAATCGAAGCAAAGGTATTTAGAATTTAAGCATTAATTTGGAATATGAACTTTAATTTAATTCACTGAGCAAGTATTTATCAAGTGGGAATTTGTTTTATAATATCAAAATCAGTAGAATATTATAGTACACAGTCAATCAAAATACGTAGCATTACGACCGGAGCCGATCACTTACCCAAAATATTCAACGTTGAAAGCGCTTACAATATGTTGTATTATTGGCTGTAATTTGTTTTATAAATTGGAAAACTGAATTTCAATTGACTGTATGTTAAGATAAATTTGAAAAAAAAACAATTCCAGGGGCTTAAACACTTGCTCTCATGACGAAATTTGCTTACGGCATATCAAATTATTTGATTAAACTAGGATTTGAGTAATTTACGCTAACTGCTTATTAAATATTTATGTTTTAATTAATTTAGCGATATAAAAATTTAATTTAAATTAAGTATAGGAATTTAGTTTAAATTTAGGTATTTAATTTAATTATAAATTTAATTTGACTTGAGTTTATAGGGATTGAATGATTTGAAGTTAAATTGTGTTGTGTTAATTAGACTGAGTCACGAAGCGGGTGTTGCAGGCTTGGGCCTGCCCACTTGAGCACTTTCAGCAGAGGGCTGCACTGTATGTATGTAGGTGGGACACAGGGTGTACTCAGAACAGATTGAACAAACTGTTACTAAGTGGCACGGACGCACATGAACTTGAACAAATTGGTTTGGATCGGAATTCACAAGAATTTTTTGCGTGGACGCTGGGTGGCAACACTGGTTGAAATTCTTACAGTTTATGGTGAATGTTAAAAACTGATGAAAGTGCTGACGATCACGTTGGTGGCGCTTTTTACAGTTTTCCCAGAAATGCGGGAACCAATAGAAGGAGGAACTCGACTTCAATTTTCCACGATGCTGACGAAAATCTGTGCAGAAATTTCCCCGGGCCGTAAGCCGCGTGAAGCAGTAAACTCGACTTCCAAGAAATTTCCTATAAAATGCATTACTTAGTGAGAAGAGGGGTTTTTCCACGAAATAATAGTAAAACTTACTTCCTTTAATAAACAGGAACCTACTGGTAAGAGAAAACCTTATAAAAGGCTGAGGATGTCCAATATTTGCTAAGATTTGGTTTCGGTATATCTCTTGGTTTGGTTGAAACACTGAAGAAAATATGTTCAGGAGAGAACGATCTTCACTCGGCCAAGGTCCAAAACGGAAAGACCGAATAATCAAAATGCGCCAGTCACCAAGGCTTGGATATCGAAAAAAATGTGGGACCAGAGTTGCTCAAAAATCTTTATCGAACACGTCTTTTTAGTGTTGTAAAGACAGAAATTATTTGAATTTGGCTCTGCCATTTTAATTCCTGGCGGCAACTTCAAATCCTAGCGGAAATTTTAAATTGAAGTGGGAAATTTAAAAGTTAAAAATTTTAACGACAAACGCCCTACAAATACCCCCCACCAAAATCACACTTTGGGGATGAAATCAACAAAGGGAGATCCGCGCTTGGAGAAGAAGTAGCCAACTGGAACTGGAACTTTCCAACCAAATCTACTTTTCGAGGAGCAGGGCGAGAAACGTAAAGTTGGGACTTAGGAAGAGTTTTCATAAAGATTTCACGCTTAAGAACCAGTGCTCTTAATTGAACAACTGTACTTGTTGACTCGTATAGAATCTCATGCTGGATGTCTGGAGGAAGGTTGGCTCTGAGAAGTTCGACTAAGGCTGTTTCAGACAATGGTTCTGTTAGTTTATCCGCTAGTGCGGCGATGACACCATAAAAGTCGTCGAAGGACTCATTAGAACGCTGTTTGCGTTGTTCAATTTCTGATCTTATATTCCTATCAGTCCTCGAATCTTTAAACTGAGCTTTGAGAGCCATGCATAGGGGTTGCCACTTAACGCAACGTACCTTCTTATGGTATCGCCAATACCACTCGCTTGCTGTTCCCTCAAATAAATTACTAGCAAAGCCAGCTAGTAAGTCTAAGTCACCATTCAAGGTTTGCAATGCAACAGCCTCAACACGGTACAGGAAATCGTCTATAGACAATGAACCCTTTCCAGAAAACTTTAGTTTCCAGTTGGCTATTGTTTGTGTTATCTTGTCCGGTCTTAAATATGACAAATTGATTTGCGATCTCTGACCATTTTCGGAACCACCAGACTCGCGAGCCTTCTTAATGGAGTCAGCCATGCTTAGCTGCTCTGACTGTGGCAGTGGAGCTGTGTTATCCCCAGGATTTACCATGTTTAGATTTGTATCCCCCCGTCGCTTAGTTTGTGATCGGGTCAAAACCGATATCGGGAGTATGGAGGTTTTACCTACTCCTTTTGAAGTAGATGCACCAGAACTATGGAATACCAGTCAAGTGAGTCAGGGACTCTTTGCACACAGGGCACAAGGTCTTTCCTGGTTTGTCTAGACACTTTTGATGGAAACTATGTCCACAATTGGTTATATAAAGTTCGGACTCCGACTAAATAATATCAGAGCAACAGTGACAATGAAGATCGTCAGTGCGCGGTACTGCCATTTCAACACCGAAATTTTAAATGTAATTATAGTAAAATTATTTTAGCCTAATTAAAAAAAAAATTATTAAATATTATAAATGGAAGAAATTGAATAAAAATGTGGATATAAAAAAGGTAATCAATCATAAAAGTTTGAAAGCCATACAAGCAATTCAAATAGCTAAGAGTCAAACATCAGCCAGGTATTACAAGGGATTTGAAAAGTAGAAAAGAAAAGATTAGGGAATTCGATCATAATCCGTTGATCGGAAGGCGTAGAACTTGTCCACAGCCTACATCGAGATTAAATTTTTTTTTTTTTTTTGATGATCGTATTTATAGTATAGATTTTGAAAAATATAAAGGGTAAGGGAATTTGACCTAACGAAGTTAATTGATCGGCAGGTGTAGCACTTGTCCACAATCCTGTATCCAGTATCAACTCTTCGATTGCCGCCTTCAAAGTATAGATTGTTGAGTAAATTAAGCAATCATACACGGACTCGAAGTTCAGCCGAAGAAGGAAAGCGACAACATATTCCTGAAACTCACGATCGCAACGTCAATAAAAATTTAAAAATCCTCAAACGAAAGAAAAAAAAAATTTACTTTAATGGACACGAAGTACAGCTAAAGCCAAAAAGGCAAAAAGGCAAACGGCAACAATTCAACTTTCTGCCACTCACGATCACGATAAAATAAACCTGTAGGGTATGCAAACTAAATCAGTGATAGTAGACGGGATGGCTTCCTAATCACAATTTGCCTGCACACGATGATTTTTAAGTTAGATTTCGGAGTTATAAAATTAATTATAACACATCCAGATACTCCAACAAAAAATTAGGTTGAGCTGCTAGTCTAGGCAATAAATAAATTATTGTCTCCACAGAACTAAACAGCTAAACTAGAAAAAGGGAAAATAAAAAACAATAAAAACTTCGAAGTCAGAAATAGAAACCTAGTCTGATGGAAGTGACTACCTTTACAAAATATTTGTAATCGGGCTATGCGCCCCACGTTGGGCGCCAAAATAAGATAATTATATATTATATAATATAATACTGTAGCATATCACGAATGATTCTAACAGCAACGAAAGATGGTGGGTGTAGCACGCGCTGGTTCCGGCTCTTGTTTTCGTCGGTAAAGGGAGTGAGTTTCCAATTTGATCCACAGTGCTACTTGCTCGCATATTATAATACAAAATCCTATTTAAATTCGCGTGCGAGCTGACTTTGAGGTTAATTGTAGGGGGACAGAACTATGATTGGGGTAAAGAGGAAGGGAATACCTGAAAAGAAGGGTGCTGCCTAGATGGAATGACAGCAGCTGATGTGTGTGTGTCGGTGTCAGCAGCGAGGATGTTATTTGCCGCTGACATTCCCCACCCTACCATGATCACCACAGCAGCATAACCTGACACAGGTTGGTGATCCCTTCGACACACGCCTAACTCCTAATCATCGTCATCGATGCAAGCTTCCATTGGAAAACAATTTAGCAATTCATGTTTATATTATGTTTAATACAAGAAAAGTAATACTAACAAAGGTGATCATTAAGGTTACAAAGTTGGGTATCATATAAAGCTTATGCCAAGCTCACATTAATAAAGTAAATTTAAATCGAAGCAAAGGTATTTAGAATTTAAGCATTAATTTTGATTATGACTTTACTTTACTGAGCAAGTATTTATCAAGTGGCAATTTGTTTTATAATATCAAAATCAGTAGAATATTATAATACACAGTCAATCAAAATACGTAGCATTACGACCGGAGCCGATCACTTACCCAAAATATCCAACGTTGAAAGCGCTTTCAATATGTTGTATTATTGGCTGTAATTTGTTTTATAAATTGGAAAACTGCATTTCAATTGACTGTAGGTTAAGATAAATTTGGGAAAAACACTTCCAGGGGCTTAAACACTTGCTCTCATGACGAGATTTGCTTACTGCATATCGAATTATTTGATTTCACTAGGATTTGAGTAATTTACGTTAACTGCTTATTAAATATTTATGTTTTAATTAATTTAGCGATATAGAAATTTAATTTAAATTAAGTATAGGAATTTAGTTTAAATTTAGGTATTTAATTTAATTATAAGTTTAATTTGACTTGAGTTTATAGGGATTGAATGATTTTAAGTTTAAATTGTGTTGTGTTAATTAGACTGAGTCACGAAGCGGGTGTTGCAGGCTTGGGCCTGCCCACTTGTGCACTTTCAGCAGAGGGCTGCACTGTGTTGTATGTATGTAGGTGAGACACAGGGTGCACTGAGAACAGATTGAACAAACTGTTACTAAGTTGCACGGAAGTGCATGAACTTGTACAGATTGGTTTGGATCGGAATTCACAAGAATTTTTAGCGTGGACGCTAGGTGGCAACATTGGTTGAAATTTTTACAGTTTATGTTCACTTTCTATATTGATTTTAGATTAATTTTTTTTTTTATGCTGACGAATCACGTTGGTGGCGCTTTATACAGTTTTCCCAGAAACGGGAACCAATGGAAGGAGGAACTCGACTTCAATTTTCCACGATGCTGACGAAAATCTGTGCAGAAATTTCCCCGGGCCGTAAGCCCCGTGAAGGAGTAAACTCGACTTCCAAGAATTTTCCTATAAAATGCATTACTGAATAAGAAGAGGGGTTTTCCACGAAATAATAGTAAAACTTACTTCCTTTAATCAACAGGAACCTACTGGTAAGAGAAAACCTTATAAAAGGCTGAGGATGTCTGATATTTTCCAAGATTTGGTTTCGGTATATCTCTGGGTTTGGTTGAAACACTGAAGAAAATATGTTCAGGAGAGAACGATCTTCACTCGGCCAAGGTCCAAAACGGAAAGACCGAATAATCAAAATGCGCCAGTCACCAAGGCTTGGTTATCGAAAAAAATGTGGGACCAGAGTTGCTCAAAAATCTTTATCGAACACGTCTTTTTAGTGTTGAAATTATTTGAATTTGGCTCTGCCATTTTAATTCCCGGCGGCAACTTCAAATCCTAGCGGAAATTTTAAATTGAAGTGGGAAATTTAAAAGTTGAAAAATTTAACGACAAGCGCCCTACAAGATGCGATGCGAAGAAGAAAGCAGGGAATTAATGAATGTTTTGACGATTTCCTCGATTCTATTCTGGCCATTTCAGATGCACTATCGGAACCTATGTTAGACTCAGAATTGGTTCAGGCGGTTCGGAATAATTTGAGATCAGATCTAGGGCATGAATTATTACATATAGATACACCCGTCGTTACGTAGACAATGTTATCGTCATGAAGACTTCTTTAATAATTTAAGAGTGAGAAACAATGCGCGTTACCCACCACCAAGGCGAACCGTAAAGGAGATAAATGTAGATGAGGAAACTGAGGAAAATACTCAGGAAAGTGATTCACCGATTTTTGCAATTTGCAATGACAGTTAAGTGTTGGAATTGTGATTCTGTAGGTCATCGATACAAGGAGTGCTTTCAACCACGCCGCGTATTTTTCTACGGGTGCGGAGCTCCGGATACCTATAAACCCTCTTGTCCAAAGTGTTCACCAAAATCGGGAAACTCGAAACCGGACATCCGTGTCAGTCTGAGAGCGGATGCCCGAATGTAAACTCGGATGTCGAAATTTCTAAAACTCCAGATTGTACAACCATACCTGACAGATCAATTAAAATACCTGACCTTTTCAAAACTCGGCAATTCAAACCATATCATATTCGGCTTAAAGTATATAAAGAGACTAGAAGAGACTAAGAAGAATACCATAAGTCGCGCAGCAATAAGGTTACATGATATCGAGTATAACCCGAAATGTTAAAGACGTACGTCCTTTTGTGAATATAACTCTGTTTGACCAACCGTATTTAGCTTTACTTGATAGTGGGGCAAACAAGAGCGTAGTTCCCCAGCGAATAGTATAGTTTCGGGAAAACATAAGTTCACTAGAACTCATGGCAACGTACGAACCGCTGACGGAACAAATCAGACAATTCTAAGTACTATCCGAGTTCAGATGAATTACAACTCCATAGAGGCAGAAATGGAATTTTTAGTTGTGCCATCGATAACCCAAGACGTTATTTGCGGAATCGATTTCTGGGAAAAGTTCGGAATATCAATTTCATTAGGATTTACCACAAATGAGTTAACTGTTGAGGAAGAGTCGCCTAATCTTAACTTATCGTCAGCAGAGAAAGGTAGATTAAAAAGCATTATAGATTCCTTTCCCTCATTTAATAGAGATGGTCTTGGCATAACAAACTTAGTCGAACATTTCATCGATACCGGCAATGCCAAGCCAATAAAACAGAGGCATTACCCTTTGTCACCGGCGCGTGAAAAACTTCTTTGCGTAGAGATCGACAGATTGATTAATTTAGGAGTAATTGAAGAGGCTACTTCGTGGTCATCCCCAACCGTATTGATAGTCAAGCCAGATAAAGTTAGATTTTGTCTCGACTCTAGAAAGGTAAACGATGTTACGATAAAAGATTCGTATCCTATTCCGAATTTAGAGGGATTGATAAGCCGTTTTCCTCTAGTTCACTGCATTTCTAAAATCGATTTGAAAGATGCCTTTGGCAGATTAATTTAGATGAGGAGTCCCGATTAAAAACAGCCTTCACAGTTCCAAAAAGGCCATTATACCGATTTAGGCGAATGCCTTTTGGACTGTGCAGCGCCCCTCAGACAATGTGTCGTCTTATGGACCAAGTCATTCCATATCAAATGAAATCGCACACATTTGTTTACTTATATGACCTTCTAATCATGTCATCTAGTGTCGAAGATCATTAAAAACATCTCGCCGAAGTTGCATCTCATCTGCGCCATACTGGACTAACTATCAACATTAAAAAGAGTCAGTTTTGTCTTAAGAAAGTCGAATATCTTGGTTACGTTGTGGGTGAAGGAACACTTCAAGTCAACCCCAAAAAGGTTAGTGCGGTTTCTGAATTCCCCATTCCCAAAGGCCAACAGCACTTAAGAAGATTTCTTGGGATGTGTGGCTGGTATCGTCGATTTATACCCCAATATTCAACGATAACATTTCCTCTGACTGATCTACTTCGTGAAAAAACATTCACCTGGACCGACGAAGCACAACTTGCTTTTGACGAAGTCAAGTCCAAGCTTTGCTCGGCTCCATTTTTAGTTCACCCTGATTATGAAAAGCCGTTTATAATACAATGCGATGCATCCATGTGTGGTGTAGGAGCAGTGTTGGCACAATGCGATGAAACAGGCAATGAGCGTCCCATCGCATACATGTCGCAAAAATTAAACGGTCCTCAACGCCACTATACAGTGACTGAGTTGGAGTTCCTTGCCGTGTTGTTAGCTATCAGAAAGTTTCGCATGTATGTGGAGGGTCATAAGTTCAAAGTCGTTACCGATCATTCAGCCCTACAATGAAATATTTTTGAAATCGAGCACCGCAAGGGGACTCAAAACGTCGTACCCGATGCGTTGTCACGTTCGTTTCAAGAAGAAATCATGTCAGTAGAGATCCTTCCAGAGATTGACTTGCATTCGGATGCGTTTCAATCCGCTGAGTACTGCAAATTAAAAGACCGAGTACAGAACTCAAAAATATCAGATTTCCGTGTCGTTGACGACTACATCTATTATAGGACTGGTTTTGCATCTGGAAGTGCCGAAGTTGATGAGGCTGAATTTAAGTTGTTAGTTCCAAGCGAACTGAGGATAGGCGCAATTCAGTCGGCACACGACCATCCAACCTCATCCCATTGCGGAGTTGCCAAGTGCTTGGAGCGACTACGGAGACACTTCTATTGGCCCAACATGGTAATATATGTTCGAAATTACATTGCTCAATGCGAGATATGCAAAACGTCCAAACATCCGACACTAGCGAAAGGCCGTTTCAACGTATTAATATGGATTTCATTGGTCCATTTCCGAGGACGAAAAATGGAAATATTGGCCTTCTAATTCTTCCATTGGCATTCTACGCTCCTTAATCAAACGCAGCGGAGCGCGTTAACCGATCGATTAATGCTGCCCTGCGATCATATATTCGATCAGATCAAAGGTTGTGGGATCTTGGCGTTCTCTTGGACCCTAAACTAAAATTTTCTAATCACATTACGTCCATGGTTAATAAAGCCAGAGGAGTGCTTGGATTTATTAAAAGAATTCGATGATCCTTATTTGACTAAAACTTTATTTATTTCGCTAGTCCGTCCGATTCTGGAGTATGGGTCTCTCGTCTGGAGTCCACAATACGGAATACATATTGGTCGTATTGAATCTTTTTTGTACTTCCTTCTTTTTGCTTTACGGCGCCTAAACTGGGATGCTAATCTAAACTAACCTTCTTATTCTAGTAGACTTCTTTTGATTAATTTACCAACACTAGCCAACCGTAGAACGATGCTTGGTACTATCTTTATTTATAACCTTATACATGGTGATATTGACTGCCCCGACTTGTTAAGTCGGCTAAACTTTTCTGTGCCAAGTAGATTAACTATAAATTATATTCCCCTAATTTTAAATCATTGTCGATCTAACTATGCCTTGCATAAGCCTTTCAGAGTATTATGTTCTGACTATAATAGACTTTTTCCTGTAATATCGAATCTTGACTCTCTGCCGCTCCTAAAACGATGAATACTTGCTTTATTGGCACAAGATTGATCTAACTATTACTTTTTTCCCCGGACCTTTACCTTTATTTTCCTATCTCGCGTCTATCTTATCGCGAATCGTGCCGTACGATACACGGCTGCGCACCTCGGTCGGTTGGGCGGGTAAGTGGGCCGTGAGACTCCGTGCGAAAAAAAATATATATATATATGTATCTTGCGAGTATAAACACTGCATTGAGAAACTCAGTTCACCAATCGATTGGAAAGTCCCCATATTATGTACTCTTTGGCCAGCACATGCTAACACACGGCAAATATTATATGGTGCTACGAAATCTTCAGATGCTTACCGAAGGTTCAGCCAAAATAGATAGAACAGATGAATTTTCGAGAATCCGATCCAATATTGCGAAGCATATGACAAAAGCGTACGAGAAAAACAGAAACGAATATGACTTGCGTACGCGGTATAGAACCTTTGAGGTAAGTCAGGAGGTCATTAAACGAAATTTCGTATTAAGCAACCAGGCTACACACTTTATTGCCATGCTAGCACCCATTGGAGTTAAAGCTAAGGTAAAGGAAATATGAGGACAGTCATTGTATTAGCTAGAAGACCACATCGAAAAAGAGCTAGGAGTTTTTCATGCGAAAGATCTTTGGCTTTCATCTCCTCCCAAAATGTATGTCGATAAAACCTGTGGTGTGAGGGTACGAAATTAGTTGTCCCAAAATTCAAACGCAACAGTCATCAACAACAGACTTGCCCCTAACAGCAAGGAGGGTGCTGTTAACCCTAACAGCGATAGTTCCCTTGGTCTATGATCTGGCTACGTTGACAATTGACAAATGTCAAATTCGATCTGGCAACCTGGTAAACTTCCAATACAACATTTCCGCTCAAACCAAAGCGTTCTTTTACGATTCGTTCATCCAAGCAAACTGACGAATAGTTCACAGAGAAAAGGTTTTAAAGTCAACGCGTGTGCAACATATACCTCGCGCTGAAAGTCCTGTAATAAAGGCAATCGATTCCGCCGTGTCTGTTATACACTTCGCAATACGCGCAAGTTCGATCAGCGGCACGCACGTGTGTGAAAACTGCATAGGTGAGCAGAAACCAGAAGATCGACTCTAATCGTCTTGTGTAGATTCCAGCAATCAACCCGGCAGCGCCAGATCAAGGTCTCAGCAGGCTGTGTAATCGCAGTTTGCGAACCCCAAGTCTCGGCCGGCCGCGGATCCCAAGTGGCGTTCCCACAACTGCGTTGCTGAGATTGCCCACTCCAGCCGCGGGTCTCAGCCAGCTGAGGGATAGCAACAAAAGGAATCGGGCTACGCCCAAAAGCATCATTTCCCTGTGGACAGATATTTTAAGGTATTTGTAGCCACGCCGGTGCACTAGTTCGGTTCTAATCTAACTCTCCCGTCCCATCTAGTTACCTCTGGATCAGCCTAAACATGCAAGGAGCCAAATCGCGCTCGCGCTTTGAAGGGCAAATTGTGCGTGATTGGGGCAGCGTTGATCTGGAGCGCTGACCTACACCAAGGGAGTCACATTGGGCAGCAACATAACCCACCATAGACTCGTGTGCAACATAACCTTACATCGGCAACCCTCGTGCGCATAAGCTCACTTTGGCTCGGTTGGATACCGCGCGGCAGCAGCCATCTCTGCATGTTTCGACCCTGTTCCGACAACAGCGATAACCGGGAAAGTGACGCTTATGATTATGTAGCCAAATGACAAATAACGGCCACAGAACACCGCACATGCTGCGTCCCGCCTAGTAGCGGTCATCTTTAACATTTTGAAATAAGTTTAAGTAATTGTAGAGTAAATTCCTTTTATAATTTGATTTGACCATATACTCATATTCTTTCCTTTCTTTATTCAGTGGCATTAAGTACACATATCGAGACATCTAAGTTAGATTAAATTTATCCACCCCTATCACATCATCCTAGCACTACAGTCAAAAGGCCTGCGGGCTTCGAGGAGTGGTCGTGAGTAAACACATTGTCGTTGATATCTAAGTAATTTATGGTGTAAACCAACCGACTGTGAAGTTGAAAGAATATGAACCTCCTATTTAGATTATAAGTTCGAGAGGTCAATATAATTACCGTTTCAATTTCGTAAATAATATTAAGTAGTTATGCGAGTCCGGTAATTTGCAATTGAGTCCCGATGGAAACATGTATTTGAAGTTCCAAATTATTTAAAGTCGAGCTAATTTGAAGTTTTATAAAATGAAGTAAAGAACAACATAATGGGCTTCTGAGTTAAAGCGGTTTTCATTAACAAGGGTAAGGGCATTCAACATTAAAGTGTCCTTACAGGTAGGGTGGGCCAAGACGAAGAACATTACCATCTCAGTTCTTCAACAACCGGGTTAACTTATCGATTATCTACATGCATTCGGATTGACTGTTTCCTTCCTTTAGCCCTCTCTAACTCTGTCTACAAGTTTTATTGTGTGGCGGTGATGCTGTTTAGGAAGTAACCGACCCCCTTGTCTCTTCCCTGAGCTAGGCCGATCCCGTAGGCAGAGTATGCAACCAAATAGCATCCACTTCACCGTGTTCGTCACAACCGTTTGCTCACACTTGCAACTGTTTGGCCATACATCTTGCAACACCACTGGGTCGACGGCGTCTATGCAGACGACACCCGGCAGACTGATGGATTCTCGGCCGTGACAGACACGGTCGTCTTCTGTAACAACACAACTTGATTAACTTTTGACCGGCTATGACCACACCTGATTTGCCCAAGAATGGAGCACCCGCTACCAGCTTTTTTTTTGGGATCTTTAGAAATAATTTGTCGATACACGAAAACAAGGTCCATCCTTGTGTGGCGTTTTCAACAATGTATAAAAAAAAGATAGGTTCAAGCCAATGCGAAAAGAAAAATTACATGTTTTTACAGATTGATTTTCTACTGCCGAAATTTCAGCAGCAGACATGTAAAAAAATCTGTATGCATAGTACGATCAGTTATTTCATTTACGAAGAGTGTGCCGCTTAGCATTTGAAGGAAGTCCAAAAATGGCCCAATTAGTTAGGGGAACCCCCCCATTCATGATTTTTAATTTTGACGATTTTCAATGGGCTGGTAAATGTACATATATTATTTTGTAGGCTTGTAACTTTGCATCCATTTAGATAAAGTCTTAAAAAATAAGAAAAAAATTTAACATAATTTTTTTTTTTTTTTTTTTGTTGTTTTTTGTCATTAAACAAAAGCCCTTCTTTTCGACGGGATTTCAGCTCACTGGAACATCCAAAACCAAAAATTGCAACGGGATTAGGAAGAGTACATGTATGGCTATAGCATGAACTAGTATAATTAAATTTGCCCAAAAATAACAAAATGGCGGAACTTTGAACATTTTTTTTCTTTTCATCCACAAATCAAGTTTAAAAGTAAAGAAGATCTTCACCGATTTGATTTATCCTAGTTCATGCTATAGCTATAAAGAGGGCATTATATAATTAGACAAAAGTTATTAGCCTAAAACTAACAGCACATAGCGCTATGATATCCATACTTTATGTTGCGCTCTTTTTTATGTTTGTTTGAATCTGTTTGTTTTGTAAATAAAGGTTCGGATTAAATATTTTAAGGCATAGCCGGGTAGCATAAATTTAAATTATGGTAAAAATCTGTTTTCAAATATAATTTTTATTTTTAGAATGGGAGGCGGAATGAACTGCACAGCAAATAAATATTATAAAAAAAGGGAAAAGGGAAGGCCAAGCAACGTACAATTTTTTAAAATCAATTCACTGCTGAGGAGAAATAACAACATTGACAGCATCAGATCCAGTTCCTTGTTAGAAAATACCATACTTAAAAAAGCTTAACAGGCTACAAAATTTTAATTTAAATACAACATAAATATGGAAAGTCACTGCCTAATGTTCGGCACACCCAAATACTAATAAAGTTTTGTGATCTTACAAAACTTAAAATTATTTGTTTGAAGGTAGTGCAAAAACGAACACAAGGCGCACAAAGAATACTTCTTCAATTTTCTACAAATTTAAAAGGGAATACCATGCCAGATAGTTAGTTTCAAGCTTCGGGAATTGGTCTGATGTTTTGGTTATAAGAACACATGTTGTGACATGATAAATAAAAAATGGATTTAAAGTAGAAATTTAAAGCCATGAAATGAATTTTCCTAGGATAAACAAATTAATATAATAGAGTGTTTTGGTAAAACCCCAGATCCATGTACGTTGTAGAACATTTGGATGGTCCGCAGCTGGCCAACACTTTTCGTCATGCACTTTTTTACTCCGATACTTAGATCGACGCAAAAATACCAGCAAATTGCATAGCGTTGTCAGCCTGTGAAACGAACTTTGAGTGAACTTTTCACTCCGACACTCAGATCGACGAAAAAATACCAGCAAATTGCAAGCCTTGTCAGTCTGCTGAAATGAAGTTTAGGTGAACGTTCGTCAGGCCCTAGCGAAAATATTAAAAAAATGTAATTTTTTGGGATGTCTGTTTGTCAGAGCAGAGTGTTTCTTGGGTCACAATGGACGGAAAACACAACAAAAAACGGAGAAAAATAGTTTGCAAAAACTAAGCGCAGCTCGAAATTACCAAATAATTATCAGTAATAAAAAAACACATATTTAAATTTAAATTATATTGTTTTCCAATTTCTTTGTGTGGCGGCAGACATGTCTTGCCAAAGTAGTTGAGAATATCCATTGAAGGCTCTTTCCCGCATATAAGATTTTTAAATTTGAACTGCTTGTTAACAATCCCAGCTGATTGACAGTACGGATGCACTTTCAAAAATGCTGTCACACTTGAAAGATTAAAGTTTTTTCGCTGGCGAACTCGTTTTTCGATCTGAGTACTAAGCTTTAATATAAAGTGAACCGCTATCACAGTTTAAACACTTTGAAAAAAGGATGTTTTCAATATTTAATCTTCAGTTTCTATTATTTTCTCCAGGGGCAGTTATTGAATTTATTTTGTTGTTGCTAAAAATAAAGATGTTAAAATAAATAATACAAAAATATTATTTTCCTCTTTGTGAGCTCTGTCCTTCTGTTTCTATAGATGATTTCTACAACCGAATTGAACCAAAAACAAAATCAATAGATTTTAAAAGTCCAAAACAACCTTTTAGTGCAGCGAAATATATATCTGAGAATGCCAATCGGGTACTTTCAACCTTCTCGTATGATTTAATAATCATTTCCCAAAGCGAAGAGCTTATGTTAGAACCCTTTTCAAGCCGATGGATTTTGTTTGCTTCAATTCGTTTGTAGAAAACATCATGCAGGGCCTGAAAAAAAGGCTGTTGAGTGAATATCCTTACCAAAGTCCTTCTTATCATTAACTTTGACACGTGTTGAGGAGATCTGGGGGTTGACATTATAGCCTAGTACTCAGATCAACGAAAACCGTACGCCAGTCATGAGAGAGAGCGAGAGGCAAACAGCTGGCTTTCACTTTTCGTTGGGCCTTTTTTTCACGTCGGTACTCAGATCGACGAAAAAAATACCAGAAAATTACATAGCGTTGCCAGTCTGCTGAAATGAACTTTGGGTGAACCCTAGCAAAAAGAATACAAAATTTAATCTTTTGACGTGCGCTTCTCACTGAAAATTTAAAAAAATGCAGGGGAAAAATGAAAAAACCTGCAAAAGTTGATTACAGGAGTTTACATGTGAGGACAAAACAACATTAATACTATTTGGGGTGCCTTTTGTCAGAGCAAAGTGTTTCTTCGGTGAAAATTGTTCGAAAAAACATAATAAGAGTGCAGCTATGACTTTAAATTAGCAAATAATTATCAGTAAATAAAAAAAAACAACTGTTAAATTTAAATTGTATTTCTTAATGTACAGCGGCAGTTTTATCTTGGCAAGGTAGTAGATAATATGTTTAAAGGCTCTTTCTCGCAAATACGATATTTGAATTTTAACTGCTTGTCAACAAATCCAGCTGACTGACAGTACGACCGTAGCACGCTTAATTCTGATGAACTCTCGAAATTTTGGTCACACTGGAAAGATTAAAGTTTTTACGCTGGCATACTCGTTTGCGGATCTGAGTACTAGGCTTATCCTTTTATAAGATACGATAATTACAAAAAAAAAGTGGCCAAATCGATAAAGTTTTAACAAAATATTTAATTAAAACCCAAGTGTGCCAATAATTTTGTTTAGGAAAATTTGGTCCATTCTTTGGTTTTTCATTTTTCATAAATTATTTCTAAAAGATAAATCAATAAAGTCACTTGTATTTAATAAAAAATTCTATCTAAAAATATTTTGTTTTATTTTAATATCAGCATATCAGAAAAAGAAAAATAGCCTTAAAGTTTAACATGCTTGCTGTATGTATGCAGATTTTGCTCTGCGTTTTGTTATCGTTTCTATGGCAGCTACATATGTACATATATGATATTGTTGTCCGATTTTAACTAAACTTAAAGCGTAATTCTGAAATAATAAATAATTACTATATCTCAAGAAAATATTTTGTTAAATAGAAAAACAGCAAAATAAAATTTTTAAATTTAAAAAAAAACCCTTTTTTTTGTTATGGGAGCTATATGATAGAGATGACCGATTTTAGATTAATTAAAACTGTAATTCATATTTTCAATGAGAGCTGTATGATATAGTTGCACGATCCGGATTATATACTACCTGCAATAGAAAGACAAGTTTTGGGAAAGTTTCAAGCAGATAGCTTTACAACTGAGGAACTAGTTTGACTAGAAAAGGACGGACGGACAGACGGGCGGCGGACGGACGAACAGACGGACGGACCAATGATCAATATATAAGCCATACGATTTTCATGCACACGAATATTTTGTGCTGGCTTTTCAACTGGCTTTTCGCTCTCTTGCCCAAAAGGCAGCGAGAGAGCGCTCTAGAGCCAGCCGCTCTCTTGCACGCATACTGCGACAGCCGAGGATTGTATGTGTGCAAGTTATCCAACCCGTGAAACCAGGCCACTTATGGCTTATATAAACAATATTTTCAAACTCTGCATTTGCCTTTGTCTTTGCCTTTGGCTTTGAGGTCCGATCTTGGTTCCCCAACTAAGTTAAATCAAAATTAAAGTAAGCATCAGCTTCCGTTCGAAGCCCAATCAATTGCTAATTGAATTTCACAATGAAATGCGACAGTTTCAGCTTGAGCGCAAATTAAAATTAAAGTAAACATCAGCTTCCGTTTGAATCCCAATCAATTGCGCCCTTTTGAGTTTCAAGTTCCCACCAAATTGCATCGGTCAGCATAATTGAATTTCACAATGAGATGCAACAGTTTCATCGTAAGCTTTTAGTCTAAACATAAATTGAAGTTCTAAAGTTCAAAAAGAAAAGCTCCTGGCCGAGGTTCATTGGATTAGATTTAGAAATAAAGCGGCAGTCCTATTTTTATCGCGACCGCGATCGGTTGAAAAAATTTAGAAAGTAACAGAAAGTGTCTTGTATTAAAAGTGTTTAAGAATAAAAGGTTTATCACCAAATAAATATAATAAAAAAATTGTATATTTTTAATTCATCGACTAACAAGAAATTTAATTGGCGCCCAACGTGGGGCCGCGTCTAAAACAGTTCCAAAAAATTATTTAATGAAAAATAAGTTAAATATAAACGGAGCTCGCGCGGCCAACAACTCTACATTTTTAGTGGAAAAATTAAAACATCCACCAACCGGCACAACCAAGTGGCAGTGATCATAAACAACAATTAAATGGAAATAATCCATTTAAAGGTGAATTTAAAATAAAGGTGGACCAAAATTTTAAACAAAACAATACAAGAACACAAAAATACAAATTAAATAAAAAAAATAAAACAATAAAAAACCGAAAACGCATTAAAATAAAAAAAATGTTAAATCAAACAAGAAATTTTAACAACAAAAAAGACAACACGCTGAAAAAATAAAATTAAACGAGGACGGAAGCTAACTTCGGCAAGCCGAAGTTTTAATACCCTTGCAGACTTTGCCGAAATTGCTAAAACTGAAAAAGTAGCGAAAGGAATAAGTTTACATAAATAAACTAGATTTGCGTCGTTTGATGTCAATTGCTTTTATACTGCAAAAATGTCATATAAAAATGGAAAAAAAGGGATACTTTCGCAGCCTTTAACTATTTTTCCTACGGAAGCTATAAGAAATAGACGTCCGATCGGCAAGCGCTTTTACCCTAATCAAGATATGCGTAAATAAATAAGACTTGGAAAAATTTATGTCAGTAGCTTACACACTACGCGAAAAATTCAGAAAACCAACAAATTTGGACCGATTTCACCCTGTTGTTTCTATGGGAGCTATAGGATATAGATGTCCGATCGCCACGCGCTTTTACCCTGATCAAGGTATGCATAAAAAAATACGATTTGGAAAGATTCATGTCAATAGCTTTTACACTGCGCGAAATATCATCAATTCTTGCAAGATATATCCGATTGTTCCTATGGGAGCCATAGGATATAGACGTCCGATCGGGGCGATTTTCAAATTTGATCTGCGTACACATGTTTTAGGACGAGTGTGAAAGTTTCAGATCGCTAGCTTTTAAACTGAGCTCGCAAACGGTATTGAAACAGACGGACAGACGGACAGACGGACATGGCTATATCGACTTCCCTATTGATCCTGATCAAGAATATATATACTTTATAGGGTCGGAAACGTCTCCTTCACTGCGTTACAAACTTCTGACCAAAATTATAATACCCTCTGCAAGGGTATAAAAAGGAAGGAAGGCCATTCTCACGCCATTAATCTTCGCTGAATCCAAGAAGGAAGATCAACCCACAACATCATAGAAGGAAGACCCCATCGAGACAGTTTTGTGATTTAAGATTAGGGAATTGAGAAAAAAAAATATTAAAAAAATTAAACATTGATAAAAATAGTAAGTTAAATCGCGAACCTAGATTTAATAATTAATAAAAAAACAATCTGGAAGATTTAATAAATAGCTTTGGTGAATTAAATTTAAAAATGGCAATGGTTTAGTACCAAATTTTTCTGCAGGTATTATAGCCACAGCGGGCGGCTTAACAGTGAAATTAATAAATAGATTAATAAATGTTCAGTTGAATGAAGTGACCAGGAAAATAGAAGGTTTAGAAGGAAGGTTAGCCACAGATGCAAACACTGTGGAAGATTATAAAATTCAAGCAATTGACCCAACTATAAAATGCGATACCACACTTGAAGTGGTAAAATCTTTACCAAAATTCACTGGGGAACCAACACAATACGTAGGATGGAGGGAAGCTGCAGAAACTGTAATGAGTCTTTATAAAATTCAAAGCGAATAATATTTTATTGCCTTAACAATTTTACGAAATAAAATTATGGGAGCGGCCCATGATGCTCTTACCAATCATGGCACCGTTTTAAATTTTCAAGCAATCTTATCTAGATTGGACTTTATATATAACGATAAATGACCAATACATATACTCGAGTCAGAACTAAGTATCCTCAGGCAGGGACGAATGACAGTTACAGAATTTTATAATGAAGTCAATTAAAAAATGACTTTATTAATAAACAAAACCATAATGACATACGGAAAGGAGAGCGTAGTTACCAAGGAAACAAACAAAATAATAAGGAGCAATGCTCTACGAATATTTATATCCGGACTAAATGGATCTATCTCAGAAACTCTTTTCTCATTAAATCCACCAGATTTGCCCAATGCTTTGGCAAAGGTCCAAGAACTAGAATCAAATAATTTCCGTGCTCAATTTGCAAATAGCTTTAAAGGATTTAAAAATGAAAATAAATATCAGGGAAACAACTTACGATTTAATCAAATACGACAAAATAATAATTCTAATAAAATGGGAAATAATTTTAGTAATAACCAAAATTATAATTGGCCACAAAGGGGAAATTTTTGGCAAAACAATAATCAAAATAACAATCAAAAGCAACAAGCCGTCGAGCCAATGGATGTTGATCCATCGATTCAACTCCAGAATAAACCTTATAATAATCGACAGCCGAATAATAATTGGCAGAGAAATAATAATCAAGGAATATATAATAATTGGCAGGCAAATAATAATCAAGGAAGATATAATAAAATTTATTATCAAATTAATAATCGTTCTAATTATTATCACACAAATAAAAATAGAGAGGGAACCAAATGGAACAGTAAATCAACCAGCTAATAAAATAACCAGATTAAATAATATTAATGAAGATCATTTTTTAGACCAGACCCCTACAGGGGAATGCCTTATTTAAATAGGATAGACAGGAAAACAAACAAGCAGTTAAAGATTTTAATAGATACAGGAGCCACTGCTTGTTATATAAAAAAGGGCATTTTTGAAAATAAAAATGAGTTATCAATATACAAAAAGGTAACTACAGTTCATGGGTATTCAATTATAAAATATTATCATATTATAAATATATTTGAAACAAGACATTTATTTTATGAAATCGAAGGTTTAGAATCTGACCTTCTAATTGGATTCAATATATTAAGAAATATTGGAGCTATAATAAATATAGAAAAGGGAGTCTTGGAATATAAAGGGAAAATAGAAAAGTTAAAATATTATGATAATGAGGAAAAAAATGAAATAAGATTAATTTAAGTAAATAATATTCTTCCGTTAAAAGAATTTATTATAAAAAAATATTTCGATGATAAAAGTAACGAAAACACAGATTCATTATTTGTGGAAAAAGCTTGGGACTCGAAAATCCTGAGAACGCCGACGTAGAAATATCCGTCAATAAAAATAAAAATATCTTGGGAATAAAAAATCCTGAGAATGCCGACGTAGAAATATCCGTCAATAAAAATACAAATATTTTGGGAATTAAAAATCCTGAGAACGCCGACGTAGAAATATCCGTCAATAAAAATAAAAATATCTTGGAAATTAAAAATCCTGAGAGTGCCGACGAAGTAAATACCGTCAAAAATCGAATAAATAGAAATCGTTTGAAATGTAAAAATTTCAAGCCCGCCGTCGTTGAGTTATCCGACAAACAACAGATAAATAATTTAGGTACTAATCAATTAGACGAACTAAAGGTAAAACAGGAGAGAACGCTATAGTCGAGTGTCTCGACTATTAGATACCCGTTACTCAGCTAAACAACTTAATATAAATATGCAATTGCAACTGTGTACAGTGTAAATACATACATATGTATATGCTTACATACATACACACATACGCCATTGTTTGACTCAGACCTCCAATTTGGCTAACTTGATTTGATTTGCATAGTTCTTGGGATATAGTTCGGTATTGACAAATGAAAGCCATCGCAATTTCCTTTAATAGAAATCCTTATCGAGAATTAACGTTGACTCTGTTGAGCACCTTGGCCAGCTGTTCCAAAGTCATCCGTTAGATGGCGACATGAAAGGCGGAAGTGTAGGCGCTAGCCAGGCTTAAGCGTTTAATGGGTTTTTGGGCGTTAGAGTGGGCGTGGCAAACTTTTATTAGGCCAATCGATAGGTATTGACGAAACAAATACATATTAATTAAAATTTTCATAATAGCATAAAAACTGTGGCCACAGCTTGTGGCTTGTGGGCGTCAGACGGGGCGTGGCACCATTTTGAAATAAACTTGCGCTGCGTAGGAACTCCTAAAATCTACATGCAAAATGCCAATCTTCTAGCTTTTATAGTTTCCGAGATCTCAGCGTTCATACGGAAGGACAGACAGACGGACAGACAGACGGACATGGCTAGATCGACTCGGCTAGTGATCCTGAACAATAATATATATACTTTATAGGGTCGGAAACGCTTCCTTCTACCTGTTACATACTTTTGCACGAATACAATATACCCTTTTACTCTACGAGTAACAAGTATAAAAATTAAAAGAAAGTACTTTACCTGACAGGTACCCAATGCAAGACCCATCAGTAATTCTATCCAATTTGGGAAAAGCAAGATATTTTTCAACAATAGATTTAGAATCAGGTTTTCATCAGATATTAATGAAAGAATCTGATGTCGAAAAAACATCTTTTTCAATAAATAATGGAAAATACGAATTTTTAAGAATGCCATTCGGACTAACAAATGCACCAAGAATTTTTTAGAGAGCAATGGACGACATCCTAAGAGAGCAAATAGGGAAAACATGTCATGTCTACATGGACGACATAATAATATTCTCAAATTCGATTGAACAACATTATGAAGACTTAAACAAAATTATAAATATATTATTAAGGGCAACCATGAAAATCTCTTTAGAAAAATCAAAATTCTTTAAACGCGAAACCAGTTTTCTAGGATACATCGTATCTTATAACGTCATCAAGACAGACCCAGAAAAAATTGACACCATTAATAAGTATCCGCTTCCGAAAAATATTCGGGAACTAAGAAGTTTCCTAGGCCTTACGGGCTATTATAGAAAATTTGTTTTAAATTACGCTTTCATAGCGAAACCTCTAACCAAATATCTTGGAGGTCATAATGGCAAAATTTCAAAAAGAATGTCAACAAAAATGTTAATTCAGCTGGATGACCCAGCTATTAAAGCTTTCAACGAGCTGAAAGAAAACCTCATTGCACAAGTAGAACTAGTTCAACCGGACTATAATAAAAAATTTACTTTGACCACCGACGCTTCGGACGTCGCAATTGGTGCAGTATTATCTCAAGAAGGTAAACCAATTACTTTTATTTCAAAAACCTTGACTAAAACAGAACAAGTTTATGCAACTAATAAAAAAGAACTTTTAGCCATAGTATGGGCCCTTAAAAATCTAAGAAATTACTTATACGGAGTGATTGGAATTGAAATTCAAACCGATCATCAACCATTATCTTTCGCAATTTATGATAAAAATCCTAATATAGAAATGAAACGCTGGTATTCTTTCATAGAAAGTTTCACTCCAAAAGTCATTTATAAGCCAGGTACAACTAATGTAGTTGCAGACGCCTTATCAAGGATTCAAATCAACAACTTAACTGACAGTAACGAATCGGTCTCAGATCAAAACACTCAGCATTCAGCAGAGAGTAGTTTTGAGAATGTTATACAAGAAACCCGTAAACCCTTAAACCAGTTTAAGCAACAATTGCTATTAGCAACGGGGAGGTATACAATACATGAGTCGGTTAATATATTCGAAAATACCAGACATATAATAGAATTTGACACTCCCGAAAATTTGATATCAATCTTAAGAGAATATATTCCTCCTAATTTAACAGTCGGTATTCATTGTACTTTAGAGGACTTTTATAGAATTCAAAAACCACTTAAAGATAATTTTATGAATAAATTTTTGTATACAAGAATATTTGTCCAAGATGTAGAAAATTCTGAAGACAGAGCACTTATAATCGAAGAAACACATTGTAGAGCGCACAGGGGACTAGACGAAAATTATAAACAAATCAGTAGATTGTATTATTGGCCAAACTTACTTACAAAACAAGAGAGAACGCTATAGTCGGGTGCCCCGACTATCAGATACCCGTTACTCAGGTAAAGGGAGTGCGAGGGAGATGGAGATAGAAACTTTGATCACGCATAACTTTTTAACGAATGGTCCGATTTGAAAAATTTGAAATACATTTCGATAGGTATTGATAAACACAATAAAACTGCATTTTTACTTTTCCGAAATATTTAAATTTTTAAAATCGTATTTACACGATTGTGGGCGTTAAAGGGGGCGTGGCACCTTTTTGAAACAAACTTGCGCTGCGTAGGAACTCCTAGAATCTGCATGCAAAATGCCAATCTTCTAGCTTTTATAGTTTCCGAGATCTCAGCGTTCATACGGACAGACAGACAGACAGACGGACAGACAGACGGACAGACGGACATGGCTATATATATATAATAATGAGTTAGGCACTGTATGGAAATGGTTAGCTGGAACCCCGGATCATGATGATTTTATTAGAGTTCAGAATAAAATCAATGAATTAATTGAAAATAATAATAAGCAATCTATTATCAATTCCAAATTGTTCAAAGAAATTGAATCTCTTTCTGATGATTTTAAAAATGTTTTTATTGATCAAGATTTACCACTGCGAAAACATCGTTTACGATTACTAAGATTTCATCTGCAAAATGTAATTGACACCATTACACTAGCAAAAATTGATGTTTTTAATACCAAAATTTTGAACAATGATGACATCATGGAAATATTAAAACATGAACAAAAACCAGTAATTATCGCTGATTTAATGGACATCTCTGTTTTTTAAATCGCTTTCCATAAAGAACTTTTAATCATTTATATAAAATACCCAATAATTAAAAGTAGATGCGAAATTTATCACGCTAGAGCGATATCCCAAAAAAATGGGAAACTAATATTAAGCAATGAAGTCGCAAAATGCGCAAATATGTTTTATGAAATATCTAACTTTAAGAACGAACTTTTTAATAATTATTGCACTTTAATTAAGGAAAAAACTTGTTTTACCCGACTATTAAATGGAGAGAAATCGACTTCTAAAAAAATAAGAGAAAAAAATAAAAAATTGACATCATACAAGATGGTGCCATTCTTATAAATGGTAACAATATTGTTAACAACTGCCATTCAAACGGTTCATTTTTAATAACATTTAATGGTACAACCAATATTAATAATATCTCATATACTTATTTGGAAAACAAAATTCTTGATTACATAACTACGAACCACTTCAAAAATTATGATTATGATTATATACTATCAAATAACTCGGAACTTTCTTTAGATAATATAAACATTTTAAATCCATTTATTAAAATTAATAATACTAAAATTTCACTTACCTTATATTACCTTATATTATTAATTTTAATCATTATATATTTGATTTTTTTACTTATTTTAAAATACAAAAATGCTATATTATTTGTAACCAAAAAACAACGGCTAGAACCAGAAAAATCTATTAACCAAGAAAATTTTATAACAGAATTAAGAGAGGAATTAAATGAATTTCATATTGAATCTGGACGATCCATTTTAGAAGGGGGAGAGTTATCCAACCCGTGAAACCAGGCCACTTATGGCTTTTATAAACAATATTTTCAAACTCTGCATTTGCCTTTGTCTTTGCCTTTGGCTTTAAGGTCCGATCTTGGTTCCCCAACTAAGTTAAACAAATCAAAATTAAAGTAAACATCAGCTTCCGTTCGAAGCCCAATCAATTGCTAATTGAATTTCACAATGAAATGCGACAGTTTCATCTTGAGCGCAAATTAAAATTAAAGTAAACATCAGCTTCCGTTTGAATCCCAATCAATTGCGCCCTTTTGCGTTTCAAGCTCCCACCAAATTGCATCGGTCAGCATAATTGAATTTCACAATGAGATGCAACAGTTTCATCCTAAGCTTTTAATCTAAACATAAATTGAAGTTTAAAGTTCAAAAAGAAAAGCTCCTGGCCGAGGTTCATTGGATTAGATTTAGAAATAAAGCGGCAGTCCTATTTTTATCGCGACCGCGATCGGTTGAAAAAATTTAGAAAGTAACAGAAAGTGTCTTGTATTAAAAGTGTTTAAGAATAAAAGGTTTATCACCAAATAAATATAATAAAAAAATTGTATATTTTTAATTCATCGACTAACAAGAAATTTAATTTGCACATGTATTCACAAGAATTTCTTCGCTGCACTATGTGGTTTTTGACCTGTTTTTGTGGCATTAATTAATAACTCGGTCAGTTTTGGAGATATCGACATGAAACTTTACCAATCGTCATTATTTGTCCCTAGGCACATGAAAATCGTTCGGATCAGGAAACAATATCCTATAGCTTCTATAAGAACGATCGGTTAAAACTAAAAATAAATTAATGAAATTTAAGGAGCTGAAATTTATTGCAATTTTTGGGAAAGTTTCATATAGCTTTAAAACTGAGGGACTAGTTTGCGTAGAAACGGGCGGACAGACGAACGCACAGACGGACATGTCTAGATCGACTCTCCTGGGAATGCTGATCAAGAATTTTTATACTTTATAGGGTCGGAAATGTCTCCTTCACTGCGTTGCAAACTTTAGACTGAAATTATAAAACCCTCTGCAAGGGTATAAATATTAACTTCTATATCCGGATATAGAATATAATTGATCTGTACAAGAAGAGCTGCAGACACCCTGCTAGTATTTCATAAACTTAGTATTAAGACTTAACTAACACTGTAGTATGAAAATACCGATAGCTTGCTGAAATTGTAAAGAAGGTTCAGAAATGAGGGATCGAAGATGGAAACGTTATAGGACTTACAGTCTAAGAAATACAGATGGATATGGATATCAACTCTCTCTTTATAAAAATTATTTTGCCGCCAATACTGTAACGCCCTAAATCGAGGGCGCACAAACCATATTTAGTCAACATCATCATTATAATCGTAGTCACAGGTTTTGTTATTAGCTTTAAGATCGGACATGAAGTCCCGTGTTATAAATTGAAATAATAGAAATTAAGGAAAAAAACTAATTAAACTAGTATTAATTTTTAAGCCAAGACACACACCCTGGAAAAAGCGTGAGGCCCGCGATCGATAGCACAATCGATAGCGGGGAGCTGGTTCAGCGAACGCGACGCTCAACGGAAGTTCGATCTCTGATTCCTAACCTAGGCCTCTTTTCGAGCTCGAGCGTCCCTCCGGTACACTACTACGAACACAAACACGTGATCTGCGCAACACCGACCAGTGCACCGAACTCCCCTCCTGTACATCTCGACCGGCACACCCGCACGTGATAAACGCGTCGATCCGCGCAACACCGAACTGCCCATCAGATTTCACGTAAGCCAAGGTACCCATTGTGGGGGCAGCAGCCAGGGCCCACCCTTCTTAGAAATTGAAAATAAAAGCCCTGAATTTATAAAACCCGTGTATTATTTCGACCCTTACACATCCCTTCTCCCCTCCTACCCTTTCTCGACCCAGATCAACGACGCGTGTTTGGTTTCCCATCCACGCGGCGCATCTCGGCCGAGAGCTCCCACCTCTGAGTCCCTGTAGCGTATAAACCCCGTTATGCGTATGCGTAACGCCATACGATTTTTTTGCACATTTTTTGTGCTGGCTTTTCAACTGGCTTTTTGCTCTCTTGCCCAAAAGCCAGCGAGAGAGCGCTCTAGAGCCAGCCGGTCTCTTGCACGCATACTGCGACAGCCGACGACTGTATGTGTGCACATGTATTCACAAGCGAAGAAATTCGCTGCAGCGCGCTCTTTATTTTAAAATTCTAACATTATTAAAAATACTTATATTGTATTGTCTTTATATTTACTTTATTTACTAATTATTCGAATGTATAATATTTTTTAGTAATGACCAAATATATCTAAGTATAAAAAAAACGTAATTTATTTCATACGTGACTTCACATTGGAATCATTGTCATTAGGGTATTCAGCACGCGACGTGTGAACGATTTTTAGGAGCCTCAGAAATTTTGCGATTGAACAGGATGAATATTTTTATATTTATTGTATTTTAAATATATGGATTTAAAAATATGTGGTATTTTTTTAGTATACGTATTATAATAACATTATATAAAATTATTATCATAATATATGTAAATTAAATTTATATAAATATTTGTATATTAAATATTTTAATTATTTAGAAAAAAGAGAAACCCAAAGGGAAAACAAAAAACTTATTAAAAATGAATTGTAAGCGACAGCAATAAATAAATAATATTTTAGTGAAAAATTAAAAAAAAATGGCAACTTGGAAAAAAGTTATAAATATACTTAATATTAAAAATAAATAGGATATCCTGTAGCTTAGTTTTATAATTAAGCATTCAAATGTTATAAATAAATTAACTTTTTATAAAAAATAATAATATTAGCTTTAAATATTTATTAGGTATACAAAAAAAACGAAGGATAAATAAAAATTAATATCTGCATACCAAATTAAATGTTTCGTTTTATATATTTAAATTAATTATAAAAACATACATTTTAACACAAAACAAATAAAACTGCTTGACTAAATAAGAATAGATTTAAATGCAGATTGATAATATTAGATATGATGTTATTCATATTTAATTAAAATATTTTAAGTCATTAGATCAAAGTTTAATATATTTTAATAAAAATTAAATTTAATATTTCCATTTTAAAGTTAGCCATGGATTAAAAAATAAAGCGAAATATATTTAATTAAATATACTTTAAATATATTCAATTTAAATATAGTTTGCTTTGTTTTTGTTTAACAATCATAGTATATTCAAATCTATAAAACTTTATTGAAATATTTTTTAATTTAATCAAGCAGTTTTATATGTTTTGTATTAAAAGTTTTAGCTTTAATTAAAATATGTAAACCGAAACTATGAATTAAATACGCAGATCTTCATTTTAAAGGTATATAAAAAAGTTTTACATCAAGCTTCATTGCCATATATACATAAATGCAATTTAAATAATCATCCTGTTCAATCATAGAAGTTCTTTTGACACACAATTAGTTTCTTAGTCCAGAAATGATTTCTGGACGAAAATCGTCTTCTCAAACAAATACGCACACATACGCACTTCCTTATTCGTGCAATTCTATTTTTAAATTTTTACGCTCTCAACTTTGTGCGAGCGGAGAGAGCGGAATTTTCGTCGCCACCAAAAAACGAGCTGCATATTGCAAAACCAATGTATGGGCGTTACACATCTTAAAGTATATATTGGTTTTTGGTAATACCCTCGTAGGCTCCGAGAAATATCCGGAGTGTAGTACCCTCGTAGGCTCCGAGATTAACCGGAGTGTAGTACCCTCGTAGGCTCCGAGAATATCCGGAGTGTAGAACCCTCTTAGCCTCCGAGACTATCCGGAGGGTAGAAACCTCGTAGACTCCGAGGATATCCGGAGAGTAGGACGCCCGTAGATTCCGAGTCCACACGGAATAGATAAACCCCGCCGTCCCCGTAGCCAACTCCAGTCGGAGTCATCCCAATTCACCACCAAGCCGTGCGATCGTCCTCTCAGTACCCCGTTCTGCAGCGTAGTAGGCCCTATCGCCACCACAGGCCGCCTGGCGGCGTCCTAAAGTACATATCGGGTCGTCAACCTCTCGGTACGCTCGGATCCCTTTACGGTTTTCCTAGTAAGGAAGCATACGAGTCGACTGGAAACTGTGCGGAAACCTTTACGATCGGTAGCCACCATCGAATAGCACCCGCCTCGAGGCGTCTACCACCTCCCATACAAATTCCTACTACAGGTACCACCCTTCTATATAAATTTCTTGTATAGTTTCCTTGGCCCCGATTGAGGTTTTACCCCGGCCAGAGAACTGCGTGACAATACTAACATTAGCTCCGTGTTCGGAGAGCAAAAAAAGTGTAAATTATATTTGTTGAAAAGTAGGTAAAACGTGGAAGGAAGCAATAACCAAAATCACAGCTGTCTACGCAGTGCACAAATCGTGAAACCGTGTAGTACCTAGCCTCCAAAAGAAAAACGAAAATTTTGGAAAAGTGTCGATTTATTTTTCAACATAATCTCCTTTTAGCTCGATACACTTGACCCAGCGATGCTCAAACTTCTTTAACCCGTCTGAAAAATACGTTTTCTCGAGGTCTGCAAAATAGGCCTCTGTAGCGGCGACGACCTCCTCATTCGACGCAAATTTCTGTCTAGCGAGTGACTTTTTCAAGTTTGGAAACAAAAAGAAGTCACACGGGGCCAAATCTGGAGAATATGGTGGATGGGGTAGGAGTTCATAGTAGGGGTGCAGAAACATCGAGTGAAACATCGATAACATCGATGTTTTCAAAACATCGAAACCATCGATGGTTCGTGACCACCATCGATGTCCACCAACACCACCAGAACCAACGTCAAACGAGCCAAAATGCACATTTTCATTTTTGCATAACAAATCAAAAGTGAAGTCCACCCGAGACGATGCCATTATTGCCACAAGGCAATTTATGGAAAAGGAAAACACTCCTGACACTTGCGACCCCTTAAAGTATTGGGAGGTATGATTTTCAAATAATTATGACAAACATGTTAAATAAGAAATACTTTTTACAGATGACTGATGACAACGAGTTAAAATTGGTTGCAACAAAATATTTCTGTCTACAAGCCTCGTCCTGTGAGTCTGAAAGGGTGTTCAGCAAAGCTGGACAAACTGTATCTGATCACAGAACAAGGCTTAAACCGGAAGTTGTTGATAAACTTCTTATCCTCAACAAAAATAGACACTTTAAATGATCTCAAATATCAATATACCTCATTGTTATCGTTTGTACTGTTTTGCTTTTTTTTTTTTTTTTTTTTTAAACATCGATGTTTTACTCGATATTTTTTTTGAAAACATCGAAAACATCGATGGACACGAACATCGATGTTTCTGCACCCCTAGTTCATAGCCCAATTCGACCAATTTGGAGGGAAGTGTAAGCCGGTGCGTTGTCATGATGGAAGTGCACTTTTTTCTTCGCCAAATGGGGCCGTATTTTCTGCAATTCGGTGGCGAATCGGCGGCAATAATTCGGCGTAGAACAGCCCTGTGCCCTTCTCCAGGTAGTCGATGTAGATCACACCTTGTGAATCCCAAAAAACGGTGGCCATCACCTTTCCGGCCGATGGGACAGTCTTCGCTTTCTTCCTGAACTCCACTGTTTTAACTGTTCCTTGGTCTCTGGTGTGTACCAGTAAATCCATGTTTCGTCGACGGTCACGAAACGACGCAGAAACCCCTTCGAATTGCGCTTGAACAGCGTCAAACACTGCTCTGAAGTGGTCTCACGGTTGCGTTTGTTGTGCGGAGTGAGCAAACGCAGCACTTATGGCGCCGACAGCTTTCCCATGCCCAATATTTCATGCAGGATATCACCACGCGGTCTTTTGACATGCCTACTTTTACGGTCGCCATCGAAGGCGAAGAGTCACCGTACACAGCATCCAAGCACTCTTTGATTTCGCTGAGCGATTTCCCTTCCAAAAACAAGAATCAAATCACAGACCGATTCTCCATTTTTCTACAATCCGCGGACAAGTCCGATTCCATACGCAGTCAAAACAAAACTACGTGTCCGATTCGGCTGAAATTTCGACAGTAGCCGTCTACGAGAATGTACTACACGATAGTAAATTTCTTTTGTGGCGGTCCAGATTAAGAACCCGCACAGCGGACGGAAGCAATACCAGAACAAAATCCTAAATTGAAAGGAATAGGCTGGTCACACTCTCTCGACCAGGATCAAGCTTCGAAGACAAACGTGTGACTCTGTAAATTATTAATCTGTAAATTAAAACTAATAAAACTTTATATGTCAAATTATAGTAACCAACTTGTGTTACCATAGTGGTGACCCCGAACTTGAACAGACTGCAAATACTCTTTAATTCCGTCAAAAAAAAGGCAAAATTAAAGTCTGCACAGAATTTCTGGCTTTCAGCCACACACACACACAAAGCTGAAGCGACGCTACTAATACATACAACCTGCGCTCGTTAGTTCCTAGAAGGTTAATCTTTGACAACGACGCCACCCTCAACATGACCGACGAGTCGCAACAACTGCTGGATACGATCAGAGATCTGCAAGCCCAAGTCGAGGCATTGCAGGTTAATTCTTCTTCAGCGCAGACGGCTAACATGGCTCCAACGGCACGAGCAACAATTCGACTCCCGAAATTCACAAGCAACAATCCGCAATTGTGGTTCGCCCAAGTGGAAACGAATCAACGATCATTTTGTCTGCACGGCGTAAATAACGATGACGACAAATTTGACTACATCACCGTAAATTTGGATCCAGAAGTTGTTGTGACAGTTTAGGATTTGGTTACTCACCCACCAGCGGCTAACTATCGATAAGCGGCAATCTTGCTCAATAAGTTTGCAGAGTCAGCCGAATCTAAGCTACGCCGTCTACTTCAAGGAGGAGGAATTGCTGGTCTGAAGCCTTCGCAAGTTCTGGCTCATATGCGACGTCTGGCTCCTGAGTCAAGCAGTGAGTCAATAATCCACACACTGTTCCAGAACATTCGCCCTATTTTATCGATATGGGAGGAAATCGCCCGACAAAATGCTAGAAACTATGGGCTCTGTCAGCTCGTTTGCGATCGACTCGAGCAACGTAGCCACTGGCACTACGGTGAATGTGGTGACGCCGCCCGACGCGTTCAAGAGTATTACCGAATCTTTACGCCAACTGGCCAAAAAGGTCGATACAATCCAAGGTGAGCTCGAACGGCAATCCAGAGACCGTTCTATCAGCCAGACACGCGCTTCGTCTCAGTACCGTTCTGGTTCTCAGCCACGCACTCAATCTCCGAATGACTCTCGTGCCCACTCGCAGCAGTCTGATGATCAGCAAGAGCTTTGTTATTACCATCGTCGCTTTGGAAAAGATGCACGCAAGTGCAAATCTCCTTGCTCTTTTATCCATCTTCATATTACCGATCGCAACTCACACCGCAGATTCCTCATAGACTCGGGTTCTGTGGTCTCAGTCATGCCAGGCTCACGAGCTAAGCAAAACGTCAAACAAAGCGATCTTACATTGTATGCAGCAAGTTGAACTGTCATCCACACCTACGGCAGCGTGGTGGTTGACCTCAACTTTGGACTTCGCCGTTCTTTCATGTGGCCTTTCATCGTAGCTGACACCGAGTTAGCTATCATAGGCGCCGATTTCTTATCCCATTTCAACTGCTCGTGGACGTTAAAGGCAAAAAACTAATTGATGCAAACACCAACTTGTCGAGCCCGGCTTTGCTTTCGAACGCGAGACATCACTCTGTGTCGACCATTAATGGTAAATATGGATTTCAAAGCCTACTGCAGGAATTCGTGGACCAGCACATAGGACAAGCCCCGGCACGATGTAAAACACTACATAGAAACCACAGGTAGTCCAATATCCGATCGCCCACGCCGTCTGTCTGCTGAGAAACTAATCACCGCGAAAGCAGAGATAAACTGTTTGATACAGGAAGGCATTTGTCACCCTTCCACGAGCCAATGGTCAAGCCCATTAAATATGGTCAGCAAAAAAGATGGAGGTTGGCGTTCTTGCGGGGACTATCGCAAGCTCAATGCTATAACGGTACCTGAATGTTATCCAATTGCTCACATTCAAGACTTCTCGGAGCAGCTACACGGGAAAAAAATATTTTCTACACTTGATCTGGTGAAGGCGTACTATCAGATTCCAATGGCTGAGTGTGATATCCCTAAAACCGCCGTTTGCACTCCGTTTGGACTTATCGAATTCCTCTATATGCCGTTTGGTCTAAAGAATGCTACGCAAACCTTCCTAAGGATTTATCGACAATATTTTTCGTGGCGTTGATTTCGTTTATTGCTATATAGACGATATCCTGATCATGTCCAAAACACCTGAGGAACACGAGAAGCATCTTCGGGCCGTCTTGGAGATCCTTCGTAGCCATGGACTCAGCATCAACCCTAGCAAGTGTCAGCTGGCCCAGGCCGAGGTGCAGTTTCTGAGCTACATCATCAATGAGCACGGAATCAAACCTCCAAGTCATCGTGTAAAAGCTGTTCAAAACTATGTGAGGCCCTATGTCCAGGCACCTCTTTCACAGCTCCTGAGGAATGTCAGGAATAACGACCAGTGCCAGGTCGAATGGACTCCAAATCGTATCGCCGCCTATGAGGTATGCAAAAAAAGTGTCACAGAAGTGGTACTTTTGGGTCATCCGAGTCCAACTGCACAACTGGTCCTCGTATGAGATGCTTCTGATGTCGCGATAGGTGCTGCACTAGAACAGGTAATCGACGACCATAAGCGACCACTTGGTTTTTTCTCAAAGAAACTCTCGGACACTGAGAAAAACTACAGCACTTACGATCAGGAATTGCTCTCGATTTATAAAGCCATAAAATAATTCAAGCATTGCCTTGAGGGTCGCATATTTTGCATCAAAACGGACAACAAGACTCCCGTTTACGCTTTTAGGCAACGGCCTAAAAAGGCGTCACCAAGGCACCTCCGTCATCTGGGCTACATTTCGCAGTTTACGACCGAAATCGTTCACGTCAAAGGAGCTGAAAACAATGTCGCAGATGCTTTCTCTAGGCTCTGTGCAATCAACATGCCAGTGTCGGTCACTCTACAGGAAATCGAGGAAGCACAGTCAGTTGATTCCGAACTGCCGAACTTACTGCAAGGGAGCACTTCTCTTCGACTTCAAAAAATCCGTTACGATGACAATGTTATGCTGTATTGTGACATTTCAACGAACACCGTTCGGCAGTACGTACCCACTACTCTTCACAATACAATTTTCTCTTTTTTCCATAGCCTTTCGCATCCGAGCGTAAGATCGACGCTGCAACAAATAAAGCAAAAATTTGTATGGCCGGCAATGCAGAAAAATATTATTCAATGGAGCAGGACCTGTCTGCTATGCCAACGTGCTAAATCAACCGGCACAATCATCTGACTCCAGAGAAGATCATAGTTCCCAACGACAGATTCAATCACGTGCATCTGGACCATGATACACAGATTCACCCGTTGGCCCGAAGCTATTCTTCTCACAAACATCACTGCCGAGACGGTGGCCAACGCTTTTTGGTCACAATGGGTTGCGCGTTTTGGGACACCTAAAACAATAACGACCAATCAAGGCACTCAGATTGAGTCTGCGCTCTTCAAGGAACTGCACTATGGGGCCAACGACCACTTTTGTTGGCCCAAACCCATTTTTGAAAAGTCGTCAAAACCAAAAAAGTTGTTTTAGGATATATTAACAGAAGACCAATCTGCAATGTTACGTTTCAGGAATTCCGATCGAGTGCGATTCTGTTAAGATAACAGCTGTTAAATCAGATGTTTGAGATGCAAGCCACGTGCTTTTGAAATTCGGCTTATAAATTGCATTTTTAAAGTATTTAAAAAAGCAGTTTATAAGCGTTCCAAAAAATATTTGTGATATGAATTCGATGAATAATGGTGTGTACTAAGTGTTTGTGTGTTTAAACGGTTGAAATCTATCGTGCTGTCTTTGTACTTAAGTGTTAAAGTGAGTTGTCTAAAACGCGTTTTTTAATTAGAAAACTAATTTTTAAGAAGAGCAACAAAGTGAGTCCATCGGAGTCCTCTTCTGAAACCTATTTAGATTTAAGCACATAACGTCAAGTTTTGCAACCTTAACAGTAGTTGCGTTGAAAATTAAAATCCTTTTGATGTTCAATGAAATATTGAACTCGGATCCGAAGAGCATGATGTTTAATAGCAGGTGCCATTTTTTTACTTATTAATAAAATTTTTTTAATGCGATTTTTGTGCATTTACATTGAACCTTTGTGGAACGAAGAATATTTTGTTTTGCATTTTAAATTCTATTCAGAAGCAGATATAAAAAATATAACAAAATCTATATATATAAAAGTCGTGTTAGTTACGTGTTAGTTACTTCACTTATAACTCAAGAACGACTGAACCGATTTAGCTGAAAATTGGCAGGGAGGTAGTTTAGAGCCAGGAGAAGGACATAGGATACTTTTTATCCGTTCGACAGACGTCAGTCACTATAAACATGGTATAACAAAAAAGAATCAGACTTGGAATAAATTGACGTATAATGAAAAGAATGGATTTCGTTGTCGACAACAGTTGGATTCAAACGAATGTACCCCTGTTGAAATACCAACAAAAGGAAGTTTATGATACTTTAATGAAGGCAATCGATGATGAAAATGGTGGTTTATATTTCCTAGATGCTCCTGGTGGAACTGGAAACACATTCCTCATGTCATTAGTTTTAGCACCTGTTCGGGCGAGATCTAACATAGCGGTTGCAGTTGCTTCTTCTGGAATTCAAATTACCGTTAAATCTTCAAACTATTGAAGAACCAACGTGAAATATTGCAAAACACTCAGCAATGGCCAAAGTTTTAGTGGTATCGAAAATCATCATCTGGGACAAACGCACAATGGCGCATAAACGTGCATTAGAAGCATTTAACCGAACATTAATAGATTTACGCAATGACTCGAGATGTTTAGGAGGAGGAATGATTTTACTTTCTGGCGATTTCCGCCAAATACTGCCAGTAATTCCAAGATCTACGGCTGCCGACGAAATAAACGCTTGCCTCAAATCGTCAAATTTAAAGCGCCATGTGAAGAAACTGCAACTGACAACAAACATGAGAGTTACATTGCTTAATGATACATCTGCTGAAGATTTCTCGGAGCAATTGATGACTATCGGTAATGGTCAAGTACCTGTCGATGAATCGAGCGGATTAATATCATTTTAAAATAATTTCTGTAATTTTGTCTCATCAAAAGACGAACTTATCAACAATGTATTTTCAGAAATTATTTCTAACTACAAAAATAATGAATAATGAATGGTTGAGTGAGAGAGCAATTTTAGCGGCTAAGAATAAAGATGTAAATGACCTAAGCTACATAATTCATGATAAGATCATTGGAACAATGCATTCATTTAAATCTATTGACTGCGTCACAAATGAAGACGAAGCCACCAACTATCCAATTGAATTTGTAAACTCTTTGGACGTGCCTGGCTTACCGCACAATTTAATCATGCTTTAAAACATAAACCAACCAAAACTGTGCAACGGTACGCGTTTGGTGATTAAAAAATTGATGAACAATGTAATTTACGCTACGATAATGATAGGAAAATTCAAAGGTGAGGAAGTTCTCATTCTGAGGATACCGATAATCCCAACCGATATGCCGTTTGAATTTAAAAGTTTTCAATTTCTGATACGTCTTGCATTTGCCATGACCATCTGTTGATGGCACAAGGCCAATCCTTAAAAGTTTGTGGCTTAAATCTAGAACATTCATGTTTTCCCCATGGTCAATTATACGTGGCATGTTCACGGGTCGGAAGACCATCTGCGTTGTTTGTTTTTGAGCATGATAATAAAACAAAAAATGTCGTGTATCACAAGGTACTTAAATGAAGAGCAACCTATGTACTAAAATACAGAAATAATTATGAATGATTAATATACGTATTTAATTTTTGTTGTATTTTTTCCAATAAAAAAAACTGCCTATTTATTGACATTAAGATAAGACGGAACAAAGTTCGCCGGGTCAGCTAGTATAATATAAATGTATTTATAAAGTATATAATAAAAAAAATATTTTAATCGATTATCTTAAAAAACAACAAAGTTGAATAAATCGATCGTATGGCAGCTATGAGATATATTCGTTCGATCCTATTCTTTTTAACATATATGTTGCCTAAGGATTCCGATACTAAGGATAACGATTAGTAAAGTTTTATCTCGATATCTCTAAAATTGAACGAGTTATTTATTTTGGCCAACAAAAGTGGTCGTTGGCCCCATAATGAACTGGCTCAACTTATGGGAAGTGAACTCATCCATACGACTGCGTACCACCAAAGACCAATATAATCACTAAGATGCGTAACGCCCATACATTGGTTTTGCAATATGCAGCTCGTTTTTTGGTGGCGACGAAAATTCCGCTCTCTCCGCTCGCACAAAGTTGAGAGCGTAAAAATCTAAAAATAGAATTGCACAAATAAGGAAGTGCGTATGTGTGCGTATTTGTTCGAGAAGACGATTTTCGTCCAGAAATCATTTCTGGACTAAGAAACTAATTGTGTGTCAAAAGAACTTCTATGATTGAACAGGATGATTATTTAAATTGCATTTATGTATATACGGCAATGAAGCTTGATGTAAAACTTTTTTATATACCTTAAATATTAATATCTGCATATTTAATTCATAGTTTCGTTTTACATATTTAAATTAAAGCTAAAAACATAACTTTTAATACAAAACATATAAAACTGCTTGATTAAATTTAAAACAAGAGAGAACGCTATAGTCGGGTGCCCCGACTATCAGATACCCGTTACTCAGGTAAAGGGAGTGCGAGGGAGATGGAGATAGAAACTTTGATCACGCATAACTTTTTAACGAATGGTCCGATTTGAAAAATTTCTTCTACATTTCGATAGGTATTGATAAACACAATAAAACTGCATTTTTACTTTTCCGAAATATTTAAATTTTTTAAATCGTATTTACACGATTGTGGGCGTTAAAGGGGACGTGGCACCTTTTTGAAACAAACTTGCGCTGCGTAGGGAATCCTAGAATTTGCATGCAAAATGCCAATCTTCTAGCTTTTATAGTTTCCGAGATCTCAGCGTTCATACGGACGGACAGACAGACGGACAGACGGACAGACAGACAGACGGACAGACGGACATGGCTATATCGACTCGGCTAGTGACCCTGATCAAGAATATATATACTTTATAGGGTCGGAAACGCTTCCTTCTAGCTGTTACATACTTTTGCACGAATACAATATACCCTTTTACTCTACGAGTAACGGGTATAAATATTTCAATAAAGTTTAATATATTTGAATATACTATGATTGTTAAACAAAAACAAAGCGAAGTTTATTTAAATTGAATATATTTAAAGGATTTTAAATTAAATATATGTCGCTTTATTTTTTATCCATGGCTGTTTTTATTAACTTTAAAATGGAAATATTAAATTTAATTTTTATTCAAATATATTAAATTTTGATCTAATGACTTAAAATATTTAAAGTAAATACGAATAACATCATATCTAATATTATCAACCTGCACTTAAATCTATTCTTATTTACTCAAGTAGTTTTATATGTTTTGTGTTAAAAGGTATAAATAATTTAAATATATAAAACGAAAAATTTAATTTAATATTCAGATATTGATTTTTATTTATCCATCTTTTTTTTTTGTATACCCAATAAATATTTAAAGCTCATATTATTATTTTATAAAAAGTTAAACTTTTTTTATAATATAATATTATATAATACTTATAATATAAAAATACCACATATTTTTTAATCCATATATTTAAAATTCAATAAATATAAAAATATTCATCCTGTTCAATCGCAAAATTTCTGAGCCTCCTAAAAATCGTTCACAAGTCGCATGCTGAATACCCTAATGACAATTATTCCAATGTGAAGTCATGTATGAAATAAATTATGTTATTTTTTTATACTTAGATATATTTGGTCATTACTAAAAAATATTATACATTCGAATAATTAGTAAATAAAGTAAATATAAAGGCAATACAAAATAAGTATTTTTATACCCTTGCAGAGGGTATTATAATTTCAGTCAAAAGTTTGCAACGCAGTGAAGGAGACATTTCCGACCCTATAAAGTATATATATTCTTGATCAGCATCACCAGGAGAGTCGTCTAGCCTTGTCCGTCTGTCCGTCCGTCTGTCCGTCCGTCTGTCCGTCTGTCCGTCCGTCCGTTTCTACGCAAACTAGTCCCTCAGTTTTAAAGCTATCTGCTTGAAACTTTCCCAAAAGTTGTCTTTCTATTGCAGGTAGTATATAAGTCGGAACGAGCCGGATCGGGCCACTATGTCATATAGCTGCCATATAACTGAACGATCGGAAATGCCATAACTTTGATGTTTTTTAAGTTAGGAAGTTGGGATTTTCTATGGGTTTTATTTTTGGACAATCAATCCGACCTACCAAATTTCATAAGGATCGGCCGACTATATCCTATAGCTGCCATATAACTGAACGATTGGAAATGACATAACTTTGGTGTTTTTAAAGTTAGGAAGTTGGGATTTTTTATGAGTATTAAGAATGCATCATATGAATAACCGATCCGGTTTTGGAGAATATAATTTACAGAATATTCTGCAAGGGTATATCAACTTCGGCTCCGCCCGAAGTTAGCTTTCTTTCTTGTTAATAATGTTATAATTTTAAAATAAAGAGTATATTTCGACAGCGCGCTGCAGCGAATTTCTTCGCTTGTGAATACATGTGCACACATACATTCGTCGAAGTCAAACGGCATGGTCGAAGGATGGCACAGGTCTTTTAAGGCTGCGAAGATGTGTCACCCAAACATTCCTTGGCCAGAACTGCTACCTGTCGTCTTGGAATAGACAAATGCTCGTATTCATTCGCACGGATGCCGCCAAACAGCCTTTGGAGCCACCATACACTGGCCCATTTGAAGTTGTACATCGCAATAATGACCGAGTATTTACGTTAAATGTCAACGGAAAAGAAGTAGCAGTGTCTGTTGACAGAATAAAACCCGCTTTCATTCTTAGAAGCGATGCTCAACTGGACTTCCAACCTGAAAGCAATGGGAAACCACGAACCTACGAGAAGCGAAGAGTCCAATTCATAACATCGTGACTTCGTCACTAGGGAGAAGGTACTTTGGCGGTCCAGATAAAGAACTCGCACAGCGGACGGAAGCAGTACCAGAACAAAATCCTAAATTGAAAAGACTAGACTGGTCACACTCTCTCGACCAGGATCAAGCGTCGAAGACAACGTGTGACTCTGTAAATTATTAATCTGTAAATTAAAACTAATAAAACTTTATATATCAAATTATAGTAACCAACATGTGTTACCATACTCTTGCGAAAGTGATGCCATCGGGCGGTGGTGCTAAGTACTTCATATTCATATTCATATTCATATTCATATTCATATTCATATTCATATTCATATTCATATTCATATTCATATTCATATTCATATTCATATTCATATTCATATTCATATTCATATTCATATTCATATTCATATTCATATTCATATTCATATTCATATTCATATTCATATTCATATTCATATTCATATTCATATTCATATTCATATTCATATTCATATTCATATTCATATTCATATTCATATTCATATTCATATTCATATTCATATTCATATTCATATTCATATTCATATTCATATTCATATTCATATTCATATTCATATTCATATTCATATTCATATTCATATTCATATTCATATTCATATTCATATTCATATTCATATTCATATTCATATTCATATTCATATTCATATTCATATTCATATTCATATTCATATTCATATTCATATTCATATTCATATTCATATTCATATTCATATTCATATTCATATTCATATTCATATTCATATTCATATTCATATTCATATTCATATTCATATTCATATTCATATTCATATTCATATTCATATTCATATTCATATTCATATTCATATTCATATTCATATTCATATTCATATTCATATTCATATTCATATTCATATTCATATTCATATTCATATTCATATTCATATTCATATTCATATTCATATTCATATTCATATTCATATTCATATTCATATTCATATTCATATTCATATTCATATTCATATTCATATTCATATTCATATTCATATTCATATTCATATTCATATTCATATTCATATTCATATTCATATTCATATTCATATTCATATTCATATTCATATTCATATTCATATTCATATTCATATTCATATTCATATTCATATTCATATTCATATTCATATTCATATTCATATTCATATTCATATTCATATTCATATTCATATTCATATTCATATTCATATTCATATTCATATTCATATTCATATTCATATTCATATTCATATTCATATTCATATTCATATCTGAATTAAAATGAATAAAGTTTGTATGAAGTTTAAGAAAACCTTTATAAATAACAATATGTTTTTATCTATTTCCCGCTGTCCAAGAAAGTTTTTCAAAATGTCGTAGAATCAGTAGTGTATAGAAACGGAGAACCAAACAAATAGTTCAAGTCTCAATTTGAAAATTGCTGGTAGTTTTGAATTACGTCCACGATTTATAGAAAGACACGAAGCTAAGATATATTTTGATATGATATATTTTGAAACAGTTTTGATATATTTTGAAACAGAATAAAAAAGTTGATAAAAATATTTGCTACTCACATTGTTTCAAAAACAGACGTAAAGCAAACCAAATGCAATTCTCAAATAGATGGAGGGGCATCTGCGGGGTGGACAGTATCTTCTTATGCTTGAACTTTAAAACGCACGGTGTAATTTCCTTTATGTAGACCATGTAGATTCGCATTTCCCCAAGGAGTTCGAGATCTGGTACGATTGGACGTCGACGCCAGATATAGGGCATGGCGATAATACCGTAGAAGATAGGACCGGAAAAGATGATCGTGAGAATAAGATATGGCCAAATGTCTTGCTTAAAGGGACGCATTATGGCCAGGGCTTCGTTAAGGCGCCTGGGGGCATGTGTGGCGAAGGCCCCTGAATCGGCCAGGGTGAAGAATGAGAACTCGATTGCCTTACGACGCTCCCAGCTTAGACCAACGTCGCCCAACAAAAAATCTGCCTGCTGCCGGAGAAAATAATTATTACCTGATTTAGCTTAAGAACATAACCACTCACTCCATTTTGCAGCAATCCTATGCCACCGGTAAAACTATCGTTCGACTCTCTAGCATCGTCAGATCTCATTGAGCCCTGTGTTCGTCCAGGGGCTTCGATGTACTTGAATCGAAAGTTCATGTGCTGGGCCAATAGCATGAGCAGACGGTGATCGCGTCCACCCGTGACTAGCACCTCTTTGTACTCCGTGCCGTCAAGGATCTTCAACTCATCGTCCTCCTTGTAGCTATTATTGCAATAATTTACCCAAAACCACGGCGGAGACTGCAAGCAAAGAGCTTTTATAAGGCCCGACTTAAATCTCTCGAACCACTCGACTTTACATGAAATACTGGTACCCGGAAAACGCGACCTTCAAAGTTGGCGTAGACGGAAGCTGCGGTTGGGAGGAGAGGGCTCCGCTGAAGGCCAAGGTTATCACCGTCGTACCAGTTTACCAGCTGCAGGTGACTAACGTTGCGTGGCCGGGCCTGGTTGTAGTAAATACGGAAGGCCTTGTGGCGGGGATGGGTAACCACAACTGCCCGCAGCGGTTCCCTAAAACTCATTGTACTTGCCCTTGGCGGATAATGTGCTCCCCAATAGAAGATAAACAAACTAAGTCGATGGGCTAAGCGGCGCTCTTGGAGGCTACTTAACAGCTCCTTCGGCTCGTCCAGGATTAGGCTGACGCACTCGTTGGCGCCCAGGAGATTGGCCTCAATGTGCTGAAAAAAAAGCTCCGTGTCGCTGAAAATAGCCGATTTATAATAAAGCCGATGAAGCCGCTGCAGAAAATCATCCACATTAATTCGACGATCTTTCCAACAGCTCTCGTCAGTGAGAGCGAAGCTGGGAAGTGCCAATATGGCCAGAGAGAGTGGTCGCAGGCCGCTGATAATTTGCGCGAGCGCTGAAGGCCAAGGGTTTAGAAAAGTTTTGGTTAGTAATAAGGAGCACAAACCTATTGAAATGTCAGACTCATTGCAGGGTTGAACAATTAGCCTGGCGCCGTCCAATGAACCCAGCGGATAGAGCAGTAGGCCCAATGCAACCAGATACTTATTCATCTTGCATTAATGGCGCAGAATTGATTTTCCTGCCTTATATACCCCATTTGATGAATCTTTGCTATGCAATTATGGCATCAATGTCTATAAATCACATGTCAGCAGTCTGACAACTCGGACAACTTGAAAAGTTGTAAGCTCTACTGAACTATAATAGGCCAAATATCGATTTTGTATGGTAGAGTGCAAGTGCTTGCACTTTATCAAAGCAATAGTATTTGTACTAAACGAATATTATTATTTATCTACCAAGAAATTGTATTCGTAGGAAAGTGTGTCACAGGTGAAAAGAATTGTTGAAACTATATCTACATCTGCACATATAAACGTCAAGATCTTGGGAACTTGAAAATGTAGAAAGTTTTTGGGATTAAAAAATCAAATCTGAAATCTTTGATGGTATATAAATGTTCAGGGTCTCAATAAATTTAAATTTAAAATTTTTTGGGTAAATAGTTCGACAAAATTTTTTTTTAGTCCTTCTCCCGGTTATACTTATGTTAACCTTAAAGCAATGCTTTTTTAAGATACTTAAAAATATAAATGGAACCATAAGTTGTATTTATTTTCCATTCACCTTAATCTAGGCAGTTGGAATCTCAATTTAAACCCCCCTTGATTCACATTTTACGTATTTCCAAGACCTTTGTTGATGTTTTTATTACGAAGATACCAAGAGTGTTACAAAGCAGGACCTTAAATGTATTTTCGTAAGGTAGGAAGCCTGTCGGATGCCGAGAAACGTTACATCGCTGGCTTGGTGAATTTACTTGGCGATTGTCTGCTAACAGCAAACGCTAAGTGCTTACACTTTTTTTTCGCATGCTTGAACACACCAGTCTGATAGCCACTTTTCAAGTATCATTAGGTAACCAGGAAATGGTCGGTTGCTGTAGCTGGGCTTATCGAGCAGCTTAAAGTCGCGGTGTCGTTAGCGGACGTGCATGTTGTTAGACACTCGTTCATAGGAATACCCGCTGTTAATAGTTCAAATAGACTATTACGAGACTAAATTGTGTAGTTCAGCTCAGTTTTCTTTGATGCGGGCCCAATTACCTGACGCTTTTTGTAATAACTAGGCAATATACCAGAAATTGCTAAGTGAACTTGATGTTTTCAACTCCAGACTAAAAATGCAACAACTCACTCAGTAGGAATAAAATCATTAAATAAACACCAAATAATAAAACCTCCATCCCCACAAGCTATACCACAAGAAGAAAATCTATATATAAAATTATATTATATATGTCGGCGGCAAGGGTATGTCGGCCGGCGGCAAGGGTATGTTATCCATGTTGATTCTTTTGATGATTGACGCAGCTGCACAGCGAGTTCCGATCGGTTCGAATACCCAAGCTCCACTAACTATTTCAGCATATGCGCTCACGTCATAAACTCACTCAAGTCGAGCGTATGCAGCCAGTTCTGTCTTACTCAAGACTCTTGGTATCTTACCATCGAACCTCAGCAGCAGAGCGTCTCTGCCTCTGCTGCCGTGCTTTCGCTCAATATCAGCTAGTAAAGCAGAAGCAGGGAATTCCCCGAATTCCCAAATTACCAGAATGCTACATCTACTAGGAATCACACCACCCATGTCCAAGTCACACACCAGACTCTTTTAATTATGGTATCTCTTGGTTTTAATAACATTATTCTCTCTTACAATTTACAAACTTACAGAGCCGCTTACACAAACATTGACTGACAATTTTTCATATCTAGGAAACACAATTTCCTTTTGTTTACAAACATAATACATCTTCAACTTCATGATCTTATTCACATCATTCAATTCTAATCAGAATTTTCCAATAATTCAGATGTTACACAACTTAGACTTGTCTCTCAGTTTCTCAATTCAATTTGGTGTGCACACTTACACCCAATCACCTTGACCCCCGCCATAACACTTCTCATCTCTGTGAGACAGCTGTTTATGGTGCGGTCCTCAATTCCCCTCTTGGGACACAGGCGCACGCTTACTGACGCCGTCTATTAGTTCGTTCCCCTCCTGGGAATCGCCATCACATAGGCCATCGAATTCTTCGTTTAATTCGTTAATTATTTGTCTGCTTGGTAGCGCTCTTAGCCACTCATGTGAATATTTATACGTTCGCTTATTAACTAATGATTTTAGTTCATATCGATCCCCGTCTAAGACTTTGATCACCTCAAATGGACCTTTAAATTTGGGGTCGAGCTTTGTCTGATGCCGTTCTTCGTTTTTCAGCAAAACATGATCACCTACGTTATGCCTCATTATCTTTGCTTTTTTTTTGTCAAATCTTTGTTTGTCATATCTTGCATTATTTTCCATGTTTTCCTTGGCTTGAATTCTAATCTGTTCTCTATCTACATCATTGTCTTCTTCGTTTATTGACAATAAACCAAAAGGCCTAGCTTCTTTTCCTATTAATAGCTCTAAGGCGCTAAACTTGGTGACTCGATTTGCAGTACAATTCATGGCCAGTTGTACTTCAGCCAATGCCTCCTGCCATGATCTCTGACTCGCTTCAACTGCTGTCAGCATTGTCTTAAGTGTGCTCATCACGCGTTCAACCTGTCCATTTGCCCTACTAGCTCCGGTAGCGATCAAATGCAGCTGAATCTTTTGAGCGGAACAGAAATTGCGAAAGCCTGAGCTAGCAAAACAATGACCTTCTTCCGCTATTATTCTAGTTGGCAATCCAAATAGCGCCACAACCGATTTCACAGCTTTAATACAGCTTTCGGTGTCTATATTCAGTGTGTGGTAAAAATAAAAAAACTTGGTGAATGCTTAATAGATGCATACAATGACGTATTCCTTCAAGTCGTTTTTGCCACTCATTTTACCCGTTATGTCGATGTGTACTGTGTGCCTCTCTATCTTAGGAATTGGATGCAATTCTGCCTGGACCTTTCCATTTGGGGGTTTTGCTAGTTTGCACGTGATACAATTTTCGACAAATCTACGTACATACTTGGTCATATTCTCAAACCAGTAATATCCATATACCTTATCTAATGTTTTTTCCCATCCCAAATGCATAACAGATTCGTGTATGTGGTTGATCACTGCCCACCTAAACGCCCTTGGAATTATCGGCAAGCACCTTGTTTTACCATTCCTCTGTATTTCCCTTTCTTAATTCAAATGTTTTATTTAAATTTTCCGGTAACTCGTTATTGCGTAACTTGGATGAAATATTGATTATTTCAGGATCGCGCTGCTGTTCGGACACCAACCAATTGTCGGTCACTTCAGTAAGATTTAAACGCTTCTCAATTATTTTATCCGCACACTTATTTCCTTCTGAAAGTGGATTTCGGGAAAGGAAATCGACATGCGCCATTCGCTCCCCTTTTCTATATTCAAGATCGAAATCAAATGACTGTAAAAACCCCCACCATCTATGCACTCTTGGTGTTAATTCCATTTTGGTGCGACTGGCCTTTAAAGAGTTACAATCAGTGTAGACGACAAATTTACGACCTTGTAAATAATGCCTAAAATGCTTCATAGCATTGACAACTGTAAAGTCTCGAGTTCGTACGAGCGGTATTTTGCTTCTGCCGGATAAGTACATTTGCTATAATACTCCACTACATAGGATTTATTTTCGATTTTATGTAACAATATCGCCCCGTAACCAATGGAGCTGGCATCTGTGTGCAATTCTATTGGATATTGTGGATCAAATATAGTTAATACTGGGGCCTGTGTCAATACACCTATTATTTTCAAACGTATTTGTTCATGTTCTGACAACCAGACAAAATAAGCATTATTCTTTGAAGTAAGCGTATACAATGGTTTCGGAAAATTTTGGAATGAATTGTCGAAAGTAAGAAGCTAAACCAATGAACTGTCGTAATTAAGTAACAGTTTCCGGAGGTGGCAACCCTATCAATGCCTGGATCTTTCGTGCATTTGGCCGAATTTCTCCATTCGTTATTTCAAACCCAAAATACTCGATTTTAGTTTTAAAAAACGAACATTTTGTTATATTGAATGAAAATCCGGCTTTACTTAAGGTGTCCAACACTATCTCTAGTCGTTCTAACGCTTTATCTTTCGTTTTAGCTACTACCATAACATCGTCAATGTAAACAATTACATATGTGTGTGCCAACGGACCCAGGGCTTTTATTATTGTACGCTGAAACACAGAAGGTGCGTTCTTCAGACCAAAGGGCATGGTTAAGAATTCGTACTGTCCATCAGGTGTAACGAAGGCCGTTCGCTCAATTGAATCTGGGTGTACAAAGATTTGGTAAAATCCACTTGCCATATCTATACACGAAAAGTACCTTGCACCACGAAGACGAGCTATTTGATCCGAAATAAGAGGCAAAGGATATTTATCGGCAATCGTATTGTCGTTTAAAACGCGGTAATCTACACAAAGACGATCTGTGCCATTTTTCTTCTTAACCAGCATCATGGGACTAGCGAATGGTGAGCAGCTGGGACGACTAATTTTTGATGTAAGCAATTCATCAATTTTGCACCGAACGTGCTTCCTCTCATCATCGCTAAGCCTATAAGGTCGGCGCTGCACAGTCTTTTGTGGATCTATTAGCCTAATTTCTAAATAACCTGTCGTCACACGAGTCATTGGAATTCCGTCAATAAACCTATCAGAGTGACATCTCAACATATTGCTTATTATCGTCTTATCAGAATCGTTTAAATTGGTATCAGAATTTATGATTTCTTCATACTTCACTAGACTCAGAACATTTACTCTTTTTGTCTTATAAAAGCAAAATTTATCTGCATCAATTGATACACCAAAGCCCAGGCTTAAAACTTCACGGGCAATCAACACGTCATGCTTCGAATATTTGTCCATAACTACATGTAATAAAACTTCTAAACAATATTGTTCAATATTAATATTACTCAGAACTTGCAATGTGCTACAAATTGAATCGTTACTTATGCCATTTAAAGTTACAATATTGTGAAATCGTTTTCCGGTGAATTTATCCGCAACCCTCTCCTTGACTAGTGAACATTCGGCTACAGAATCAAAACAATATGGAATAGACTCACCGGATAAGGTAATTGTTCTACTTGGTGGAGCTACTGTACAAACGTCAACTCGCTTCTCGTAGCTCTTGCTGTTTCCACCAGTACGATTTTTGGGGCATACAGAAGCCACATGTCCGTTTTCACCGCACTTAAAACATTTAATTTTTGATCGATCCTTCACTCCGGCCGTGCTGCTCACGCTATAACTCCATTCGAGAGCGGCATTCAGCATATTTGTGGCCAGCCTTTCCACAAAAATGGCACTTCACCTGCGACTGCATTCTTGTTTTCTTCTTGTCCGGACCCGTCGAATATCCGTCCTCTTCGTTGTTACGCTTCTTGAAAGCGTAAGTCTGTAGCTGCTGCTGCAGCTCATTACGACTCGTCACATTCGTTGTAAACAGCCAACGCAACAAATTATTATCAATTTGAGCCATGTGAGCTAACGCTACTGATACCGCAATCTAAATCTTAAATTTCGATTTTGCTCTTCTAAGGCTGCCCTATATACGCTAGAGCTGTCCTCTTTTGGCGGAGCCAATTCCACTTCTGATGTCGGCGGCAAGGGTATGTCGGCCGGCGGCAAGGGTATGTTATCCATGTTGATTCTTTTGATGGTTGACGCAGCGAGTTCCGATCGGTTCGAATACCCAAGCTCCACTAACTATTTCAGCATACGCGCTCACGTCATAAACTCACTCAAGTCGAGCGTATGCAGCCAGTTCTGTCTTACTCAAGACTCTTGGTATCTTACCATCGAACCTCACTCAGCAGCAGAGCGTCTCTGCCTCTGCTGCCGTGCTTTCGCTCAATATCAGCTAGTAAAGCAGAAGCAGGGAATTCCTCGAATTCCCAAATTACCAGAATGCTACATCTACTAGGAATCACACTGCGACATATATATATTCAGAAAATTTTTTTGTTTAAAAGTGAGCGAAATCTTCTAGGCAGGCAAATGTAATACAAATGTAAAATACCTAAAACATGGAAACTATTACTATACTACTAATAATAATCGTTATAGTCTTATTTGGAAATCTATTTTTGAAGCTGTATAAATTACACAACCAATGTCTGAGAAAGAGATACTTAAGCCGTGCAAACGACTAAGAGAAGATTTAAAACAATTATTATTGAAGCATCAATAAAAAAAATAAAATTGTTTGAAACAAGCAAAAATATACATTTAAAATGGCTTTAATAATCGTTTACAACATATACAATTTAATAAACATAAAAATTAAAAAATCTTACAAACCATGAGTACATTTGAAGTTTTTGGAGAGGTTTTCAATAGAGACCCACATTTTGCAAATAGAATTCTACAATTGGTCTCAACGACCCCGAGGATCATATTAGAGCTCGAAAACACTTATATATTTATTTGTAGATTAGATTTCTCACCATTGATACATTGCTCAAAAACTCAAAAGTAAGTAAAAGAGTTGTAGTTAAGTCAATTGTTAAAGAAAATTCTTTACTGGGAAAATCCATTGACTTTGTGCTTATAAAAAATACTAGCAAGGAACGGAATGAATTATGCGAAATATTTAATGAAATAAACGTAAATTCAACAAATCGTACAAGTCTTTAAAACAGAATAGACCTGTAAAAGAGAAAATTGCGAATAAACACGCGACCATTTTAGTAGAGTGTTTTAACCAAGCACGAACATTAACAAGGCGAACATTAACAAGAAGCATTGGACAGAAGTGAAGAGGCTTAGAAATCTCAGTTCCAACAAGAAAGGAAGCGCCGACTGCGCAGCATAGAGCTAAGCTAAGCCAAGAATATAGGCCAGCAGTCAAGAGATTTCTGCGAACTAAACAAGTAATTAAATAAACATATATAAATATATAAAATATAACCAGTGCGTTTTATTAATTAATAAAAAACTGTGAACCTTTAGTGTCAACATAACAGTACATTTCTACTTTAACAAAGCACACCAAATGGTTTGCACCTACCAAGCCAATTCAAATCGGAGATGTAGTCTTGATCTGTGACAAAAATCAACCTAGGCTGGAAGAAGGACCTCGTTACTCAAACGTTTAAGGCAATAGATGGTCAAATCCGAATTGAGGAAGTGTAGACATCAACTTGTTTACTTAAACGCCCCATATCTAAGCTAGCGGTTCTTGACGTTTTAGGTAAAACGGCTTAAACGTTTTACGGTGAGGGGAATGTTGCTGGTGAAAATAATATTTTGAATTTAACAGTCTTAATTTAAATGCGTTACACTTGAAAGAGGGTTGTTTCACTTAAAAATGAACAAACAAATAAACTATGTTATATACTGTAAGGAAGTTCTTGGGCTGGGATATTGTGCTCAGGGCTCCCAGGGTTACTTACAATAATTTATTTCAGTTCAAGGACTCAAGGGGGGGGCGAGATAAGAATGACCCTATTCAGACTTCGTGGCCGGAACTCACAGCGGGTTTGGATCCGACAATCGAGCAGAGCTCCGTCGTAATCCCTACCCGCCACGCGCCTCGGAACCCGCAATGATCCTTGGATCCGACAAACGAGGCTAGCTCCGTCGTAATCCTTGGCCAACCCGCGGTCCGGCCACGATCGACAGAACCAGCAACAAAAGAAGAGGAAGGGGGTCTTGTGGGCACTGTCACCCAGAGATGCCGACCATGGGCCGAAATCGGCAACGGAGTTAGATCCGAAAATCGAGTACAAGACTCCGTCGAAATCTCTCTCAGCCGCACGTTCCGGAACCCGCACTGACCCTGGACCCGACAAACGAGCCTAGCTCCGTCGTAATCCACGGCCACTACGCGCTCCGGGACCGGCAACAGCCTCGGATCCGACAAGCGAGTGCAAGACTCCGTCGTAATCCTTGGCCACCACGCGGTCCGGCAACGATCGGCAGAGAAACATGGGTTTTCCTAGATGGAGGCAAGAGAAAAACAGTTCCCATTCCCCTCCTATGTTCACTCACACACAAAACACGGTCACACAAATAGTTTTCTTTAGGTTTCAAATATTTCGTTTTCTTTATTTAAGTTTTGTGCAAGGGGGTGTACAGAGCCTCCTTGTCACAAAACTCCAGTCCAGTTCATGTTTTCAAAACAAAATATCCGGAAAATATATATTAGACGCTTACGTTTCCGTCCACAGCAAGTCCAGCCAGTTGATTTCCCATGCCTCCGCAGCGGGAATAGCGTCGCGCACTCCATCCACATCACCGCACTCGTTTTCCATTTAATTGCACGTTTTTACGCACTTGTCCGAAAAATTTTCACAGCGGGGTAGTTTTCCCGGGTTTGTCACGTCTCGATCTCTAGTCTGGCACGCACGAAGCCTCAAGAGTAATTGCCTTTCCCCTCTTTTGATATTGGCGCGCGTTCCCCATGCATTGCGTCGGCGTCGCTGCCGCTGTGCTTGCGCTTCGGCCGTTTGCAGGCAAAAATTATTTCCCCTTGCTCGAAAACATCGGTCGGGTCGGTTGCAATCTGGTTCGATCGTGCGAAATTGTTTTCCCCTTGCTCGAAAACATCGGTCGGGTCGGTTGCAGTCTGGTTCGATCGTGCGAAATTCTTTTCCCCTTGCTCGAAAACATCGGTCGGGTTGGTTGCGATTTGGTTCGATCGTGCGACGAAAAGCTTATGTGTGTATTGGCTTTGTGCAGGTGTTCCAACTGTTCGAAGCGGGCGAGAGTGTGTTGGTTGCGCTCAGGCGTTCGATGGTTCCAATGTGTGTAGCTGCTGACGTTCGAGGTGTGTGAAGAAGAGAGCGAGAGCGCGTTGGTCGCGCCCAGGCGTTCGATGGTTCAATTGTGTGCAACTGCTGCGTTGGCTATTAAAAAGCTAAACTAAAAATATTCCTACATGGCTACAAATTCCTACATGGCTACAAAAATCCTACATGGCTACAAAAATTCTACATGGCTACAAATTCCTACATGGCTACAAAGTAAATTGTGAGGGCCGTTCTACGGTTCCTCACACCCCCCCCTTCCTTCGGGGTGCTGGAGCGAGACGCGGATGAAGCGATGATTGCTGATCGCAACCCTGTACGTTCGTCCCTTCACCTTCCGTAGGAAGCGTACCCCTCGACGCTCATGTTGTTGGATGAAGACGATGAGCTCGTTGGGGAGTCTGCGTCGCTCTGTGTCCACTGCCCACTCTGCGGGGGCTTCTGTCCACTGATCCTCCTCCGGGGTGGCCGGAGATAGCTGGTTGTCTTCCAGTGCGTTCCAGAGCTCCCTTTCCTCTTCCAAGTCGAGGCAGAGTTCCCAGGGCACTGGACACTCGTCGTGGCTGCCACCGGGGACGTCGTCTGCCGGCTGCAGGGCTGCCATCGCCTCGTTCGCCACCTCGGCGATCCATGGAAGAGGTCGCTCTTCCTCACTGACGTCGCTGTAGCAGTCGTCTTGCCGGGGCGCCGCCATTTGAGGACTGTGAATTTCCCCACGTGGATCGTCCTCGCCTTGGATGCTGCTGTCGTCGGACCTGCTAGGACTGCCCTGGTCGTAGCCGATTACCGGTTGACTGCTGCGGGAGCTCTGTTCCGTCGACAGTGCAGAGTCCGGGTTCGACTCCTCGCTCGAGCTGTCGTCCGCAACGGGGATCTGATCCCAGGCTGCGTTGGCTGCAGCTAGGCGCATGGCCACTGGAGGGAGGACTGCGTGTTGGTGCAGTCTCTCCGGCTCAGAAGAAGTCTCGGAAGTGCTCGCCGACTCAGATGAGCTTCCGTAGACGAGCTCGGAACTGCCAACCGAACCGGTGGCTACAACCCGTATTTGGCGGAGGCTTTCCTCCAACATGGAGGGTCCGAAGGAGGGCAGTCCTACCTCGTCGACCCAGTGGCTGATGGCGCTTATGGTGGGCTGAGTGGCCTCGTCCCCGGGCTCCAGGGCTTGCAGCTGTGCTAGTCGGGTAGCGGTAAGCAGGTTTGAGTCCGCCTGGCTGCAACTTGGAGTGTCGTCCCCAGGATGTGGACCTAATCCGGCTACGTCCACCCAGCTGCTCGCGGCCCGCGCGACCGATTGGACCTCCTCGCCCAGGGGTTCCAGGACGTGAATGGTGGCCAGTCGAGACACGGAGCACCACAGTGGATCCGCCTGGCTGTACTGCGGGACGTCGTCTGTCGGCTGTTCTGGTCCCTGGTGGTCACTATGGCTGCTGAGTGCCAACGAGTCGACGGGCGTGTTGGGCAGCGTACTGGCTGACTCGGGCCAGGATAGTGGCAACTTCCAAGGCCGGGGGCTCATGGGCGGTGTCCAAGAGGCCTCGGTGGGGGAAGACCCACGGCTGGATGGGGTGAAGTATCCGCTCTCGGCGCTAGATAGGAGAGAAGAACGTGTTAGCGTGGAGAGTCAGTGATGTTATGGAAGTTCTAGTCGTGTGTCGTCGTGTGTCGGTGACTATGGTGATAACTAGGCGTGACTAATTTGGCGTGGTCTACCCTAAGGAGTTAGAAATCAGTGGATTCGTGGATCCCTTCGGCGTCCTCTTCTGGGTCCTCGGCGGTCTGATCCCCATGAAAGGGTTTCAAATCGGCTAGATTTGCGTTGCGACGCTTGCGTGTTCCTCGGAGTTGGACTCTGGCGATGTTTGGTGACAGAAATTTTATGATCTTATAGGGACCTTCGAACTTCGACCATTCCCGTCGGCGCAAGTTGTAATAGCGACTTTGTTCCTGGGCTGCTCTCTCCATGTTTTCCTTGGCTGTTTGAAAAATGTTCTTGAGATGCTCTGCCTTACTCTGTGGGTCTCTGGACGCTTCGCCGGCCCCTGGTGTAACCTCGTTGAACCAGCTTCCTGGTAATCGGGGCTCACGACCCTGTACTAGGTACGCTGGGCTGAATCCGGTGCTGTCGGAGACACTCGTGTTGATGGCCAGGGTGATTTCCGGCAACAGGTGATCCCATGTTCGTTGGTCCTCTGTGGCGTACTGCGCGATCATCGTTTTGAAGGTGCGGTTGGCTCGCTCTGTAGGGTTCTGTTGGGGGGAGTATGGAGCAGTATGTTAGACCTCTATTCCTGCTTTCTTGCAGAATGCTTTGAAACTGGGTCCCATTGTCGCAGATAAAAGTTTTTGGAGCGCCGAACCTAGCCAGTATTCGCTCCCGGAAGGCTAATTCCAGACTGGTGGCGGTAGCTCGGCGTAAGGGTACTAACTGCACCCATTTGGTGAAATGGTCCAAAAACACCAGTAACATCGTGTGTCCTTTGCGGGACCTGGGCAGAGGCCCTACGAAGTCCGCGCACAGGGTTGAGAATGGTCCCTCCGATTTCCTGGCTAGCATCTTCCCTGCTTGTTTGCGTTGACTCACCTTAAATTGCTGACAGGCTGGGCATTGTCGAACGTAACGAGCGATGTCTCGAAACAAACCCGGCCAATAATATTGTTGGCAGACTCGAGTGGTCGTTTTCCTGATCCCTAGGTGTCCTGCAGTGGGGTGGTCATGGCATTCTTCCAGAACTCGACGCTGATGGCTGTTGGGTACGCAAAGTCTCCATGCTCCACGGTCTTCCTTCCTAAACGCGTTGTCGAGGTGTCGGTAGAGTTGCCCGTTCTCTTGGATGTAGTCAGGAAATTTCTCCGGGTTGGCTTCGATTTGCCTGATCTTCGCGGTGATCCACTTGCACGGTTCGTCGGTCTCATTCACCTGCTGGAGCGTTGCTAGCGGTTGCCTGGACAGGGCGTCCGCGACGACGTTCTGTTTTCCCCGTCGGTATGAGATGTCAAATTGGAATTGTTGGAGTTCGAGGGCCCATCGTGCGATTCGGCCTGTCGGGTTATCGATTGAGTTCAACCACTTCAGGGCGAGGTGGTCTGTTATAACGTCAAATCGGTATCCTTCGAGGTAGCACCTCATTTTCCTGATTGCCCACACTATAGCAAGGCACTCTTTTTCCGTAGCCGAGTAATTTTCCTCTGCTGCAAGCAACCTCCTGCTGGCATAGGCGATGACTCGTTCGGTTCCATCGACTTGCTGGGTTAAAACGGCTCCAAGGCCGAAGTCGCTTGCGTCGGTTTGCAGTTGGAATTTGAGGTTGAAGTCCGGGCAGGCCAGTACTGGTGCCTCGGTGAGTTTTCTTTTCAACTCCTCGAATGCCTGTTGTTGAGGGTCGCTCCAGGTCCATTTCCTTCCTTTCCTGAGCAGGGCGGACATTGGTTGGACGATTGTGGCGAAGTTCTCCACAAATCGCCTGTACCAGGATGCTACCCCCAGGCATCGTCGAAGTTCCTTGCAGTTAGTGGGGGGCTGGAGTGCTCTTACAGCGGCTATCTTGTCTGGGTCGGTGTGGATTCCGTCTTCCCTGATGACGTGCCCTAGGTAAGTTATGCTGCGCTGGAAAAACTTACACTTTGCTTTATTCAGCTTCAAGTTGGCCTGCCTAAGCCGTCGGAGTACTTCCCGTAGGTTGGTGAAGTGTTCGTCCAACGAGGTCCCGATGACGATGATGTCATCTAGATAGGCGAATGCGTGAGGCTCCATGTCGGGTCCTATCACGCTGTCCAGTGCCCGCTAAAATGTAGCAGGAGCCGAGTGCAAGCCGAATGGCATTACTTTCCACTGGAAGAGTCCGCGGCCCGGCACGGTAAATGCGGTACAGGCGCGGCTGTCTGGGGCCACTGGGATCTGCCAGTAACCGCTTTTTAAATCCAGCGTCGAGATAAACTTAGCGTTGCGAAGTCGTTCCAAGATGTGTCCTATCCGCGGTAATGGGTAGGCGTCGGGCACCGAGTGAGCGTTTAGCTGGCGATAGTCCACGCACATGCGCACATCTCCTGTCTTCTTGCCGACGAGGACGATGGGTGCGCTGTGAGGACTCCGGGAGGGCTCGATGCGTCCGTCGCGAAGCAGTTCATTAACCTGTTCGTTAATGATTTTCTGCATGGCAGGGTTCTTTGGAAAGTACCTCTGCTTGATGGGCTTGTCGTCCTTCATGACAATCCTATGTTCGGCTATGTGAGAGGTACCGGTCATATGCTCAAATGGGGCGAGTTCCGCTTCGAGAAAGGATTGGATCCGCGCTTCCTCGGGTCCTTCAGTGGTGACCGTTGCTAGGCTGGCTGTCACCCCTTGGGTTTGTCCTGGTGGGTGGGTAGTCGTTGGTGACTTTCGAAAGGGGTTGTTTCTCCGTGCTGCGGCGGCGTCGGCCAAAGGTTTTAAATAAAAAGAGTTATTCCCTGGTGACGGCGTGGGTCGAGGTCGCGGTGTTACGGTGTGGGTCTCCACTTGTAGAAGTGCCGGTGATCGTCGTGGAGCTGCGGTAGGCTCGTTGACTTGTATTCGAGACGCCGATCGTCGAGGAGCTGCCACGGGTGGTACCGTGCAGCGTGGTGATGGTGTTGGTCCGACGACGCTTGGACTGACGACTACTCGTGGGGTGACGAAGGGTGGTTTGCTTCTGCTTGTTAGCGGCGGAGTGTAGTAGGAGAGAGACAACTAGGCTTTCCCACACTGGATAGTGGTCTTGATCCCGCAGAGGAAGTCGATTCCGAGAATGATCTCGTCCAAGATGGACGGTAGCACTAGCAGTGTGGTCTTAGCCGTATCCCGTCCTAGGGTTACGGTGGTGGTCAGGGCGTTTGTGACGTCGGTGGTGGATCCATCTGCTAGGGCAATCCTCGTTCGTACATTCCGGCGATTATTGGTATTCCCAATGTCGTCGGCTACCTTAGCGCTGATGAAGCTCCTTGACGCCCCGGTGTCCAGGGTGGCGTGAAATATCTTCCCCTCGATGCCGACCGTCGCCACGATGCGCCCCCTTCGAACCGTAAAGGTGGGGTTAGTTCTGGGGTCCTTGGTGTGTGGTCCTCGCTGGTTCCCCGGATGGGCGAGGACTCGGTCCGTTTCCCGGGTTTCGGGCCCGACAGCACTCGTTGGTCCGCACTCCCCTTCTTCCACACTGCCAGCAGAACAAGACCTGGGGATTGGGGCACTCTTGGCGGAAGTGTCCCGTCTCCCCGCAGCGGGAACAAGCGTTCCGGACATCGATGCGATGTTCGGGTACCTGTGCCATCATTCGATTCGTCGCTGGGGTGCCTGGAAGTTCCAGGGGGTGACTCACGTTTCCTGTGGATGGTATGGGAGCTGGAAATCGTCGGGGTTGTCTGTGTGGCATAGCTGCTAGAAAGTTTGTATGGAGTGCTCGATCGCGGTCGCGTGTGATCTCATAGGCCGTGGCCCGTTGGATCAGAGTGGCCAGATCCTCAAAGTCTTGGCGCCTCACAAATAGCTGGTATTCCGGTCGAAGGTTTTGGTAGAGTCGCTCCAGTTCCTGCGCCGGAGTAAATTTTGCCCGCTGCATCAGGAGTCGGAGCTCCACTACATATTCCTTGCAGCTCTCGCCCGGTTGCTGGTATCTCGTCCGGATCGTGTCTTCCAATCGTTGGAAGTATTGTGGTGGGAGGAAGAATTCAAGAAATTCTTTCCTGAAAACTTCCCACGACACGTCCTGCATTTGGAATGTGCGGTACCAACTTTCCGCTTTTCCTGTAAGCAATCCGGAGATTACTCTGGGGAGTCGTGCGGTCCTGAGTCGGTATGCTTCGGCTTGTACCTCCAGGCGTTCGATAAATGTGAGCGGGTCGGACTGTCCGTCGAATAAGATGCCCCAGCTCCGCAGTTTTTCTGCCAAGGTGGCGGAGGATATTTCCTCGCGTGCAGGTGGGTCCGCGTTTGTGTTCCTTGTTGGTCGGTTGCCTGGTGGTACTTCCAGTCTTAGGGGGGTGCTCCCGGTATCGATGACTGCTGTGCTTAGCTTCTGTTCCCGGGGTTCTTGTCCTCCCAGAGGGGTCGGGGATTTATCCCTGGGTGTGGCTGCCTCTGGGAACATACTAGCCAATTCTCTGGCTCGGTCCAAGAGTTCCGGCTCTAGATCCTCCCGGGTGAGAAAAGTCGCTAGCCGACTGCGCAGTTCTTCGACGGTTCCCCCTTGGGGTAACCCGAACTCGGCTAAGAGGAGTTGGAGTTCCTCCTTGCGGCGATACGATATCCATCTTACGCCCATGGTTTCCAAGCGACAGAGAGCGGAGGGGGGCAAAAATTAAAAAAAAAAATTTCGTACCGTTTGATTGTGTATGCGAAAAAAAAAATTTTCCGGGGCGAGGGTACCGAATATTTATAGGACTCGGGGGTCCTTTTTGGGCACGGTGCTAGGATTCGGGCTAGGATACCGAATATTTATAGGGGTCCTTTGGTTGATGCGCGCGGTGCTAGGATTCGGGCTAGGATGCCGAATGTTCACAGGACTCGGGGTCCTTTGGTTGTGCACGGTGCTAGGACTCGGGCTAGGATGCCGAATGTTTACAGGACTCGGGGGTTCTGGTTGGTGCGCGCGGTACTAGGATTCGGGCTAGGATGCCGAATGTTCATAGGAGTCTGTTGTTCGCGACGATGTTCCCCGCTTGAGGGCCGGAGCTTGACTGACTTCTGGTAGCCCGGTGTGCTCCTCTTATAGTCGCCGGCCACGTGTCCACCGCGTTCGGGACAACGTGGGAAGCGAGAGAGGAGAAAAAAATTTGTTTTTTTTTTTTTAACCACACCGATTTAAATGTTCCCTTCCCGTTTTCTCCAGGAAAAAAATTCCAGCGTGCTCCGGGACCCGACAATCGAGCTTAGCTCCGTCGTAATCCGCGGCCGCTACGTGCTCCGGGGCCGGCAATGACTTCGGATCCGACAAACGAGTGCGAGACTCCGTCGTAATCCTGGGCCACCACGCGGTTTCGTAGAGGGAAAATGTAAGGAAAATGCTGTGTGTGTGTGTAAGAGAAAAAAAAATTGGTCTGATCTAAGGTCTGGGTGTCTATCTCATGGGTCTTTACGCCATGTACCCCAAAAAAAAAATTTTATTTTCTTAAGAAAAAAGAATTATATATATTTTTTTTTTTTTTTTTTGGAAAAAATATTTAAAAATTTTCCGTAATCCTTGAAGTCCCTGTTCGGGCGCCATGAAAATCATTGAGAGTAGCGCTACTCAACCCGGTGACCGTATTAAAAAAAAACAAGAAAGGAAAGCTAACTTCGGGCGGAGCCGAAGTTGATATACCCTTGCAGAATACTCTGAAAATTATATTCTCCAAAATTATTCATATGCATTCTTAATACTCAACTAAAATCCCAACTTCCTAACTTTAAAAACACCAAAGTTATGGCATTTCCAATCGTTCAGTTATATGGCAGCTATAGGATATAGTCGGCCGATCCTTATGAAATTTAATAGGTAGGATTGATTGGCTAAAAATAAAACCCATAGAAAATCCCAACTTCCTAACTTAACAAACACCAAAGTTATGGCATTTCCGATCGTTCAGTTATATGGCAGCTATAAGATATAGTCGGCCGATTCTCATGAAATTCGGTAGGTCAGATTGATTGGCCAAAAATAAAACCTATAGAAAATCTCAACTTCCTAACTTTACAAACACCAAAGTTATGGCATTTCCGATCGTTCAGTTATATGACAGCTATAGGATATAGTCGTCCGATCCCGGCCGTTCCGACTTATATACTGCGTGCAAAGGAAAGAAGGGTGTGTGCAAAGTTTCAGTTCGATATCTTTAAAACTGAGAGACTAGTTCGCGTAGAAACAGACAGACGGACAGACAGACGGACAGACGGACAGACGGACAGACGGACAGACGGACAGACGGACATGGCTATATCAACTCAGGAGGTGATCCTGATCAAGAATATATATACTTTATAGGGTCGGAGATGTCTCCTTCACTGCGTTGCACACTTTTGACCAAAATTATAATACCCTCTGCAAGGGTATAACAAGAGAGAACGCTATAGTGGAGTGCCTCGACTATTAGATACCCGTTACTCAGCTAAACAACTTAATATAAGACATTGGTACCACGGGCCATTAAGGGCGGAAATGTAGGCGCTAGCCAGGCTTAAGCGTTTAATGGGTTTTTGGGCGATAGAGTGGGCGTGGCAAACTTTTATTAGGCCAATCGATAGGTATTGACGAAACAAATACAAATCAATTAAAATTTTCATAATAGCATCAAAACTGTGGCCACAGCTTGTGGTTTGTGGGCGTCAGAGGGGGCGTGGCACCATTTTGAAACAAACTTGCGCTGCGTAGGAACTCCTAAAATCTACATGCAAAATGCCAATCTTCTATCTTTTATAGTTTCCGAGATCTCAGCGTTCATACGGACAGACAGACAGACGGACAGACGGACATAGCTAGATCGACTCGGCTAGTGATCCTGAACAAGAATATATATACTTTATAGGGTCGGAAACGCTTCCTTCTAAGTGTTACATACTTTTGCACGAATACAATATACCCTTTTACTCTACGAGTAACGGGTATAATAAAGAAAAATAAGCTATATTGTCTACATACCACAAGAAGGTCATACAGGCATTAAAAAAACCTCCAGAAACACTATTATTGGAAAAATATGTCTAGAGACATAAAAGAGTATATAAGAAAATGTCCCAAATGGCAAGTCTAAAACGACTTAACATACCAAGACTGAAACCCCACAAAAGGCTTTCGATAGGGTAATTGTGGATACAATAGGTCCGCTACCTAGATCAGAAAAAGGAAACGAATATGCAGTTATACAGACAAAAGTGCGAAAACTGTAGCCCAATTACGGATATGGGAAATTAATTTAAAAATTCGATAATAGAAAACTTATGTACAAATTGAAAAATTGATAACAGAACATCCACCGCACACCACCATCAGACAGTAGGAACCATAGAGAGAAGTCATAGAACATTCAATGAATTCATCCGGTCCTACATATCACCACTAAACCTAAAACGAAAATGAACACAAACATTTTTTGGTGACAGGCCCTAGGGCTCTTAGCAGCAAGCCCCAGATACTTCGTGTGCGTTCGGGTTTTTTGCGATCTCATTCTTATTCTCATTTTGATGCCCGCGCACTCGTTCAGTCGTTCAGTCGCAGAGAGGCTATTTTTGAAGTAGGTTACACATGAACTTGAATTGGTCTTAATATCAGCTTGTCAAATATCTCCCTTCCGCTTTTTTTTTGGTTTTTGAATTTGGCGGCCTTGTGCAAAGCGCTACATATCGTAATCGGGCAATGCTATATATCGATTGAAAGGGGTTGACATAACCTACAAAACGACGCTATTCATAACAAGTTTAGTTATTGCGTTAAAAAATTATACATGTGTAAACACCGAGTTCGCTAACGCCAAAATTCGCGCTGTTTTAAAGTTTTTCTTCGTAAAAGGTAAATCCGCTTGAGAAACCTTCTGTGAGATTAATGGTGTTTTAGGGGATGGTACTCTATCACTTCGAACCGCGGAAGAATGGTTTCGACGATTCAGAGCCGGGCAAAACGACACCATGGACAAGCCACCCATCTACTGCGAACAACTGGACCGCTTGAAGCTGGCGATCGACCAGGAGCTTCCAATATTGGCCAACAGGAAGGGTGTAGTGTTTCACCAGGACAGCGCCAGACCACACACTTCTTTGATGACTCATCAGAAGCTACGGGAGCTCGGATGGGAGATTTTATCGCATCCACCATGTAGCCCGGACATAGCGCCAAGTGACTACCACCTGTTCCTGTCCATAGCGAATGCCCTTTCTGGTGCAAAGTTGGGCAAGAGAGGGTTGTGAAAAGTGGCTGTCAGAGTTTTTCGCAAATAAGCAGGGAAGTTTCTACAATTATTATGAAGAAGTATTATGAAGTTCACTGTATCAATTTTTATAAATCATTATAAAGAGCAAAAAAGCGGAAGGGAGTTATTTGACAGCAGCGGACTGATGCTGCACCGAAACCACAAACCAAATGAAAACGTAACTTGAATTAAGATTAATACGTAGAATTATAATAATTAATATAAGAAAATATTAAAATTAATAATGTAAAATAAAAAAAAACGGTGAAAAAGCGATGAAAAAGCGATGAAATACTGATGAAAATGGGGTGAAAAAGCGACGAATTACTGATGAAAGTGTAATGAATTACTGATGATGATGAAAAAGCGGTGAAAAAGCGGTAAAAGAGCGATGAATTACTGATGAAAATGTGATAAACTACTGATGAAAATGTTAAGAATTACTGATGAAAATGCAATAAATTCATCACTATTTAATTAGTAATTCATCACTCTTTAATCAGTAATTTATCACTCTTTTAAAAGTAAGACCTCTAGCCCATATAAAAATTCAAACTATTCCAACATTTTTTGGTTTTCAAGGTTAATGGTCGGACAAAAAAAAAATTAATCGATTTGAGTCAGATGGTCGCTCCTGGTTTTGGATTAGAGATCCCACAATACAGTCACCAAGTAATGAGCGGCAAACCGTCAAGCACGGAGGCGTCTAAATTATGGTCTGGTGGGGTATCCATAAAAATGGAGTTGTTCCTTAGGTATTAATCGATGGAATAATGCGAAAGGAACAATATTTGTGCATTTTACAATAAAATCTTCCAGAAGTCATCTGGAATACGGGTCTTCCTACTGAAAAATGCATTATTTAGCAAGACAATAACCTAAAGCATACGTCCCTTTTGGTAAAAAATTTGATTTAAAAAACAAAAATTTCAGTCCATAAAGTGGCCACCACAATCTCCGGATATGAATCCAATTAAAAAATTTTAAAAATTGACAAATATGCAGGAAATATGAAGGAGCTGTGGGTAATGACAAATGGCATATGGTATGCTATTCCCAAAGTATGCCAAATCGCGTAGGAGAACCTAAAAAGTTTAAAGGGCTGTAGACAAATTATTACAAAAATTGTAATAAAAATATTTGGTTACAAAATGTTTGCAGAGCAAAACTGTAACATTTGACTTATTTTACAGTTTGCTCCAGCATAATTTACTCATATTATTAAATGGCTTATAATTGTCTACAAACGTAGGGTATACCTAAAAAACAATACTAAGCTTTTAAGCGTACATAAATTAGAACTGATACAGACCTTTGAAGTTAGAGTATTGAACGCGTGGTATAGTTTTGCTCATCAGTGTCCATCTCTATGTATAAAACTATCAGTAAGAAAACTGGGAACCAACGCAGAGCCAACTGATTTGCTAAGATTTATTGGGGCTCCCCAAGTGTCCCCAATCGCTTCCAATTGGAAAAAAGGACAATTTTCCTTTCAAAAATTCTGGATGCTAAACGGTTTAAGCAATCGAATCCGTGTTTTCGCCAAAAAATAGTTTAAAACCTTATAAATGTTTAAAAAATTTGACTGCTTAGATTTAAGGCTTTTCACTATTTTGAACACCCATTCTAAAATTACAATTGAGCCAAAAATATCTTCAAACGTCGAAAAATGGCACTTCTAAACTGAGTATCAAAAATCCCTTCGGTAAAGTTTTTCCTTAAGCTTTAACGATTCATTTGATGGTTTCCCCAAAGCTCTAGCTATCTTCTAAACAAAAAAACTAAGCAAAAACTCGATCTATTATCGAATTTAAGTGCACTTTACAGTTATTGCTGCCAGAATACTCAAAAGACGTTTTTTTGGCGAAAATCTTGATAGTGTAGTAAAAATATACCATTCAAATTGTTTTTTGCGGTGTTTATTTTTACAGTGTTTTGCCACGCGCTGTTAGGAAACATAAGAGCGGGAGATCGCCGTAGATAGAGAGTGCAGGAAAGAGTATAGCAAGTGCGCAAAAGAAGAAGTTAACGGGGAAACTTTCAATTTGTTCAGGGTCGTATCAAGAAAATTACTTTGCATAACCGTGTATTTTGGTGTATAACCGTATGTGAGCAATAATATTATTATTTTAGTTCGCCTTTCTCGGAATTTTAAATTTTTCTATAGAATGTGCAAATTTGTTGATATCTCTGATGTTAACTTAAAAATTTGGTGAGTTATGCCAGTTAGTTTTGTTTTTTACTATTCTTAATTAGTAAAGTCATAAATGATTTACATTTAAATGAATATTTGGTTATTTATTACTTATGTGCAGTTGTGATATACCAATTAGCATAATTGCATTTTGTACATATATAATTGCGTTTTGTAGTTTTTAATCTTATTATTCGATATAAACATTGCATAAATTGCACTATTTAAAAAATATTGTCTTAATATTTAAGATCTTCCTGTATGGAGACAGGTATAATGCAAACATAAGACATCGCAAGCGAAGCTGCGGGCACCCTGCTAGTAAGAATATATAACCGTCTCTCCTCTGCCGCTGTTGGCAGATATATTTTTAAAACCAGACACTCTTGAGAGCTTGAAGCGGCACTTTCGCTGCTCTAATAAAAATACATGTTTTAAATAAGAACCAAAGACTTATATAATCTGATGGGAGGACGAATCTACAATTTAAATCTTGTTGAAGATTTCCATTAGTGACATAAAAAGGAACGTTGACAATTTGTCGCAATGTTTATACCCGTTACTCGTAGAGTAAAAGGGTATATTGTATTCGTGCAAAAGTATGTAACAGCTAGAAGGAAGCGTTTCCGACCCTATAAAATATATATATTTCTTGATCAGGGTCACTAGCCGAGTCGATATAGCCATGTCCGTCTGTTCGTCTGTCCGTCCGTATGAACGCTGAGATCTCGGAAACTATAAAATCTAGAAGATTGGCATTTTGCATGCAGATTCTAGGAGTTCCTACGCAGCGCAAGTTTGTTTCAAAAAGGTGCCACGCCCCCTTTAACGCCCACAATCGCAAATATACGATTTTAAAAATTTAAATATTTCGGAAAAGTAAAAATGTAGTTTTATTGTGTTTATCAATACCTATCGAAATGTAGAAGAAATTTTTCAAATCGGACCATTCGTTAAAAAGTTATGCGTGATCCAAGTTTCTATCTCCATCTCCCTCGCACTCCCTTTACCTGAGTAACGGGTATCTGATAGTCGGGGCACCCGACTATAGCGTTCTCTCTTGTTTTGATTGGTAACGTTGGAGTATTTCAATATTTGAGTTGCTCGCTGTTCCCCAAACTTGAAGCCATGGTGCCAACAGCAAGAAATGTAGAAGTGCAGTATTTTTTGTTTTCAAACGCAGATATCATTGATAACCCTGTGTCATCGCTCAGGGGTACCGTGGATCCTCTTGTGAATCCGAATTGATAATCCGGTATGATAGAAAGTTCTTTAAGAATTGGCATTATCGTTTTCAGTACTATTTTTTCAAAAAGTATGAATAACTTTATTATTGGCAGAACAAATATGTTGATCTTTGTTGTTCTTTATCTAATATACTAATATTTTAATGAAACAACATATTTTTTAAATATAACGTTTTCACAGATTTCTTTTAATTTGTATTTTTTGTTGAATTTCGCTTTGAGAGCGTAATTTGTGTTTCTGTAGCTCGCTTTATGAATTGTATTAGTGAAAAGCTCCACAGCATAATCTATCTCATCTCATAATTCGGATCTCTTCGGGTTAGTCAATCTCCACCATGGATGTTTGGCATTGAAATTGCCTCCAGCAATCAACTTTGTTGCCAGTCCTTGGAAAAAGTTTTTAAAATCAACATATCCCTCCTCCTTGTCGTAAACGGCCAATTTGTCGCTTAGTGTCTCAAATTCCTCCCAAACGTCAAAACCGGTCCAGTAGCACAGTTATTTCTTCGAGTTCCCAATTTTATCCCGCACGTCGACCTTGTGATGCCTGTCGGCTCTTTGCAGCCTTCAAAGCTTCAATTGATCTATGTTAATCAATAAATAAAACGAGTATTCCCAGTTTTGGAATGGACTGTATATAGGTTTTCAAAATTGTAAGCAGCTGTCTATGCGACATGCTCTGCTGTAGTCTTAATACTAGGAAAAAGATGTGACGCAGCACAAAAAAAAATATCAAGTCAACGCTATAAAAATCCGAAACTGGTGTGGCCGAATTAATCTTTCAAAAAAACTAAACTTATACAACGGCTGCAATGCGGTGAAAAAATTAAAATGCATTTGCCTATCTACATCCTCGAGTCGGATATCTACAATAGAGTAATTTGAGTGAGATGCAGACAGGAAACATCGTGCGACAACAAGCTAACTCGCTGGTCATCTTGCTGTAGTAAACACGTAACGTTTACTTTTAAAAGGCAAACATTTTCTTTGAACGGGACACAGATCCTCGGCGTCCACCTCGACAGGCGATTAACCTGGCGTAGACAAGGACTCCACCTCTATGCCTGGACTACAAGATCCTGCTCTGCAACTCAACTGTTAAGCCCATCTGGACATGTGGCTCCCAGCTGTAAGGGAACGCGAGCAAAAGCAGCATAGACAATCAAAATGGTTGAGTTGGTGTAGTGATGTGAATGAATATGGGAAAATGGGCACAGTCAAGTAGGTTATTAGATATAGACCAGCTACATCTATAGGCTATCTGTGGAGATATCTATGTGAGAAAAGGTGTTGGTTGAAAGTTGGGTAAGGGAGCCGTCGTTAAGGACAATTAGATTGTTTTCTAGAATTGCCCGTTCGTTGTTTTTGCCCCAATGTGCTTGCGCTCAAGAAGCCTCATAGAGGACTCCACGAGTTTAGGTCACCGATAAGTCTGTATTAAGGTTTTCTATTTGATATGTCAGAGGACTTAAAGCTTTGATTAGGTGGGATATAGGAATTTTGTACTTCTGATCTATTTGCGGAGTTTGAATTGCAGAATTCAGTTTTGGAAGAGGTATTTGGTGTCGCTGGTAGGCTTGCTTGTTTCTTGCGGTTCAAAGAGCTGGCATAAGTAGAGAGATGCGATGATAAAAGAGATGTTGAACTCGGGCGTATTGTCGTGTTCGGTGTTTTGCGTTATCAACATTGCCGGCTGCTGCTGTTAGGTTTGGTTTCGCGACAGCCGTTTAGGTCAGTGTAGAATTAATAGTTGTGTTTTATTGTTGTTTAAAGATAATGCAAGGTTCTCGAAAGCATTACTTTTTGATCGATTTTATCTTAAGGAAATTTGTCTATGTTTGGTATTGCGAGCATGAGGGTGAGAAAGCGGGTTGATCGCCATTGCAGTTTGTACAAAAAATGTGAGTGCAGGGGACGGAAAGGTAGGGAGCGGGATTGCATGATACAGAGGCTGGGATTTGTACACCTCATAGGGTTAGGAATATATTCTGTAACCCTAACTGTGTTAGTCAGGAAACGTCAAATTTTCTTGGGAGGGTGTAGTGGGCAAAAGTTACAAGAGTTTTGCCAAATGGATTGGAAATGCCGTCGATCATTTTGGTAAACGTTTTTAAACATTCTGAGATTTTAGTTCTTCTTTTATTTACTGGCCTAGCCATATGTCTAGCAAAGCGCTAGTTACCGCCTCAGCAGTTACCCTCGGCGGTTCCCCACCGAAACCCCCAAGGCAGCAAAACATCTAGCAGCCAAAGTACCGGCTCAGCAAATACCCTCGGCGGTACCCCACCGAATTCCCACGGCAGCCAAACGTCTAGTAACCAAATACCCCGTTGACAATAAAGTTGCCAACCAAACACAAACATCGGGACCACTTCGGATCCAAACCCCACATATGCATCCGTTCCAATTTCAATTCCATTCCGCTAGGTCAGCATAAGTACAGACGAACATTTAAGCATTGAAAGACGAATCATTAAATAAAGAATTCAGTTTGAAGTATATTGTAAAAGAAACCACAACTTGGTATTCTTCATTTTGGAAAAGCTTCCTAAACCAAATTGGAACACCTTTCCTTTAGTTAACTGGCGCAGTCGGTAGCCCTTCGCCCAAGAACGGATTCTACCCTAGGACTTGAGGAAGGATCTGAGAAGTCGACGGATGACAAGGATATATAGCATTATATGTATCATTATTATGTAAGAGTGAGTAGAGTGAAGTGGGTGCAATGGAGTGGAAAATAAATTAAATGAAGAAAATAATAAATAAAAAAATAAAAAAGTACAACAGCAATAAGAAATGAAAAAATAATAAATAAAAAAGTAATAAGGTACAACAACATATGAAATGAAAGAACAATTATTAATAAAAATATACAACATGATCGTGCATGATCGGTGAAAGTTGGGAGGTTGCAGACAGCTCGGGTCGAGTTGGCAACGGTTGTCGACAAGTTCAAACAGAAGAGAAGTGAGTGGTTCGATCGGTTTGGACACAGTGGGATATCGATGCAGCGGACTAGGAATTTGAGGGCGATATTTAATTCAAAAAACCAAGTATGCCTTTCGTTCTCATGTATTGAGCGGCGCACTACATCATACAGGGCGGCCGTTTAGCATGAGAATGGGGTAAAGTACCACGAATAATTAAAGATTAAAGATTCTTCTTGTTCGACATGAACATTCTCCCCCCCCTCGCAATGTGGAGAGTGGCAGGTTACGAAAGGGAGCAAGTGCCTGAAAGGAGCCACCCCAAGGCTGAGTTTTGCGCCATGGGCAGTCCGTTTTGACTCGGGAGGATACCCGATTCCCAAAACAGCCGACACTTAGGAAGGGTGGAACCATCTATCATCAGCCAAAGTGATGTTTGGGAAGGCATCCCGGACCTTCGGATCCAGGGGCTTGGCCGGAGTTCGGGTCTGCATCTGGTCATCAACCAGCACTAGCATCTTCGACGACTTTGAGCGGATTTCGGTGGTGCACACCCGCTCATCGCCCACGCGGGTGACGGAAAGGTTGAGGGCCTTTGTCAAGGATACGTGAATGCGACTCACGGGGCAGCAAGGATTCACCAAAGCTCGGACGTCAAACCGTATCTCCTCAGACCCCACCAAAATGGATGACGTTGGCAAGATGCTCACACTCGTGCGCTGTAGGATAGCGGCGCACGATGGGCCCGTAAGAGGGCTTCGGGTCGGAGAGATCTCCTTTGGTGACAATGAGCACAACGACGTCGTCGACGACGCTGTCGTCTGCTGCCTTTGGTCTTGGGGTCGTGACGAGCGTGGCGATGTGGACTCTTGGAAGTGCAAGAGGGTGTGGTGATTTCCATTGCAGACGTGGCACTTGCCATTACTGGGCAGGATTGACCCAAATGCTCGTGAGCAAGACTAAACATCCGTTAGAATCCCAACACCGCGAACCCTCTTTTTTAGGCATCGCGTTCGCTTCCAAATTTTCCATGCTGATCACAGCAATCTTAATCGGGAATTAGCTTCGGAAACCAAGACTTCGGAAAATTACGAAGATAAACTTTAAAAGCTTCGATCCCGAGGCAACAAGGTAGGAGAACCAACTCAAGCTTGGGCAGTCGTTAAATAAGTCTAAGAATGATTGTATTCTAAGTCTAAATGAAGTTTATTTAATAAAAATTATATATTTTTAAATACATTCGGTAACGTATTTGTAATTGGCGCCCAACGTGGGGCCCGCGATGTAAAAAATATCGAAATGAAATAAAAGATATTCTCGAGTGTTCCCATAAAAATAAATCATAGACCCGAAAATAAAAAAGGTTTCTATGTAAGAAAACAAAACGTACCGGATAAAAAAAACCAGAGCATAAAGTGAAAATATTATTGTGCTAAGAAACAACTAAAGTGAAAATCTAAAAAACACAATTAAAAGTGCAACACTTAAAATAGAATACGCCAAATAATAAAAGTGAAAAATTACAATAATATAATAAATATGAATTATCCAGTAAAATAAACAATCGCAAAAAGTGCAAAACTTCAAAAAATAATAAATATTTCCAATAAAAAAAAATAAATAAAATAAATAAAATATTTATAAAACGCCAAATATAATAAAAAAAAGAGGTGCAAAAATTAAATTTACAAAACGCAAATATAAAAAAGTGCAAAAATACATCATCATTTTTAATATTCCTAAAGGGTAATATAAATCATCAAAAAATTTTTTGTTTTTTATAAAATAAAACAAAATAAATAAATTAAAGAAAACAAATAAAAAGCATACAAAAAGCTACAAGAAAACAAAAAAAGAAAAAACTATAGAAAGTGACACACACAAACAATTTGATAAAACCAAGAAGTACCAAGAAAAGGAACGAAACAAAATTACTAAGAGTAAGAAGACCCAGGACCCACCAGGACACAGAAGACAACAAATCGTGAGAGTAGAATTAGCATTATAAAAATATTTAAATAAGAAAGAAATTATTATCTACAATTCTAAACAATATTCAATATATATAAAACTAATCCTCATAAATAAACACAGAAAGATTTTGCTAAAAGTGATAGATTAATCCTGGAAGAGTTAATAAACGCATTACAAAATTTCAAAATGACTGATGCAAATGGTCCGTCGACTAGCCGAAGCGCTAACAAACAAACACCCAAACAAACATTAACCACAGATTTAATTGTCCGATTGATTGCTAGTAATGTAACCCCTTTACAAGACGAAATAAAAAATTTACGTACCCTTTTAGACTCAAGAGCTAATTTAGTAACCGAATATCAAGTCGAACAGATTGACGATAACATAACATGCGACGAAACTTTGGAGGTAGTAAAATCCGTTCCCCAGTTTTCCGGAAGTTTAGAAAATTATGTGGGCTGGCGGGAAGCCGCTGAAACCGCAATGGGAATATACGTTCGTAAAAGCCGCAGGTATTTTGTAGCTTTAACTATTTTAAGAAATAAAGGCTCGACTTCGTCTTTAGCGACAAAAGACCAATCCACATAATTAAACAGGAACTAAGCGTCCTTACACAAAATAAATTCTCAGTTATGGACTTTTATATTTTGGTTAATACAAAATTAACCTTACTAATAAATAAAACCATAATGACTTACGGGAAAGAAAATCCCATAACCACAGAAACAAACCTCAGACATAGGCAAAATGCCTTGAGAGTGTTTATAACTGGCCTAAACGGCTCAATTTCCGGCATGTTATTTTCCCTTAACCCTCCAGACTTGCCAAACGCATTAGCCAGAGTGCAAGAAATGGAAAGCAACCAGATGAGGGCACAGTTCGCTTATCGTTTTAGCACTCCTCAACGCCGCTTTAACGAAAACCCACGAACTTCATATGATTCATATTATAAATTTGACAACAATAACCAGGGCAATCAATTGCGCCTGAATAGAACCAATGATAATAATCAAAATTATCAAGGGCAAAATGCCAACTACCAATACACCAACAAACATGGCTATCAAAATAGTTTGTGCGTCTTCACAGAGAACGGTCGTGTTTTTGTTTTGCGCTCCGAATTTTCATTTTTCTTATTGAAACCACCGGGGTTTACTTAAATCTCTTCATCGTAGCTACACCTTTAAGTGTTTTCTAACAACTTTCCGTTCGCTTCGCGAGTGCATCGTTATTAACTTGTGTTTAGTAAACAAAAAGTTTTTATCATAATTTAATTCGGTGCTGGTTTGTTGTTATTGTTTTCTATTGCCCCTCTTTTCAGTCTTTCTCTTCGTCGTTGAGCGCTGTTGGAACGGCACGCACTCCAACGGTCAAATCTCTCAGAGGTGTTTTATACCGGAGTTAATCGGTTAATAATCCCGCTCTCTCTCTCTTTTCGTTTCTATATCGTTTCGTGGTGCCTAACATCAAAGTTATTCGGTGTTTCGCTCCCGCTCTGTCGCTCTGCTTGATCTCTCATTAAAAAGTTCTTGAGCGCTTTCGATTTTTTTGTCCGCTATAGTGCACAGTGGTCCGTGGTCAGCGAAAATGGCTTTCTGTTCATTAAAAAATTGCAAGAAAGTTATCTCGGCGGGACAGCAAAGTATTCCCTGCCATACATGTGATAAAATTTATCACGCAAAGTGTCTTGGCTATTCTGGCCTGGTTCGTGATGCCATCGATAAGAGGAGTGGCCTGCGCTACTACTGTGATGAATGCATTGTATACGATAACCAGGCAATAACTATTAGGCGGCTCACAAAAAGCAGTGTTACGGAATTAATACGGAACTGCCGTAAAAATACGGACCTGCTCGAGGCGCTTGAATCTCAGCTCACTAGCCGCATGCTAGCTGAGCCCGATTCCCCAAAGCGCAAAAAAGTCGCGGTCGGTGGGCATTCTACGGCAGGTGCTGTGCAACCTGCTGCCCGCGATTCGACTCCAGCTCAGCTGCCAATCTTAGGCGCCACTCAAATTGTACTAAGATCGGGGGCAAAAAGTGATTCGGTATCCGAAGTTGCTGGAATCGATGTGGCTCCGCTAGGTACTTCCGCTCTGTCCGATCAAAATAAAGTAGTGGCCCCAACACCTCATGTAGACTTAACGTTCGGATTACCGGCCGATACTGGTAGTACAGATACAAATTCTGTAGTACCAAAAAGGGTTGCATGTGTTGTACCAAAAACGGTTACTTGTGTTCGGGTGCCCAAGCTAAAACATGTATTTGTTTCATCATTGGATATTACGGCTTATATCCGTAACAAAATCCAAGTTGATGATTTGAAGGTCGAACAATTTAAATTTTCTTATGCTAGGAAAGTATCATCATTTAAGATTGGTATTCCTTGTGCTCTTTTTGCATCTGTGTGTTCCACCAGTTTCTGGCCCGAGGGCATATTTGTAAAAGAGTACGAAGCTAAGAGAAAAAAGAATAGTTCAGGGGAAATGGAAAACACCAATAAAGAACCATCCCCAGCGCCCTCCACATCCTCTTCTGTCCCAAAAAACTAGCCTCCTCTTTTCTTCTTTGCTATCAGAATACAAGAGGCTTACTTAGTAAGCTGACTAAATTGTATTCGGATAGTTTTTCTTTCCCATATAATATTATGGTATGTACAGAGACCTGGTTAAGGCCGGATATTCTTAGCTCCGAAATTCTCCCGTGTAAGTACACAATTTATAGGCTTGATCGTCAGTCCAGACGGGGAGGTGGAGTCCTGATTGCTGTCGACTCCACCTTTTCGTCTGAATTACTAACTTTCGAAGAATTTTATGACATCGAATTCCTAGGTATAAAATTATCGTTTCCCGGTAGTTTTGTATATATTACTTGTTCATATATCCCAAATCACCTTTCCGTTATTCAGTCCATTTCCAAAAAACTGTCGGATCGAGATCAGTTAATTGTATTAGGTGATTTTAATATACCTAGTGCGACATGGTCCCCTGACGAAAACTCTAATATTTTACTTCCTTTAGCGCAGCATGACTTTATTGACGGCTTGCTTGACATTGCGCTATCCCAAGTGAACCATGTTAAGAACTCCTTAGGACGTTTACTGGACTTGTGTTTTGTTTCAAATTCAGAAGGCGTTTGCCTATCAAGAACGTCACCACTTACACAACCGGAAGATCCTTATCATCCGACTCTAGAGCTGACTGTAGACGCAAGAACAGAGCTGAATAAAAAATTCGAAAAGTCGGTTAAACGAATCCGCTGCTTTCGTAAGGCAAACTTTCATCTTTTAAATACTTTTATATCCGGCTATGACTGGTCCGAATTTTATTCATGCACTAATGTGGCCAAGGCCGTTAATATCTTTTATAATGCATTGAATTCCTTCTTTTATTTGTGTGTTCCGATATACTATCCGTCAGTTTCAAATAAACCTCCATGGTTTAATAAAGAGTTGTCACACCTAAAAAATATTAAGTCCAGACTTTTCAATAAATTTAAAATGTGCGGTTCACAATCTGCCTTCTCTCGGTACCTAAGGGCTCGGTCAAATTTTATCGTGCTTAACGCCCGGTGTTATAAAAGCTATTTGACTCGTTGTAGGGTCCAATTTTCACAAGATCCAAAACAGTTTTATAATTTTGTTAACACTAAGCGTAAATCAGCCTGTTACCCTGCATCACTATCATTCGAAAACTCTACGGCAAATTCTGATCAGGCAATTGCCGATCTATTTGCCCAGTTTTTCCAGACAACATATTCTGTTTCATCCCGTCCAAATCCGTCTTATTCAAATGCCATACCCAAGTCGAACTTGATTTTTTGTCCGAGGTTAAGCGAAAGCTCCCTTCTTTTGGATCTTCATAAAGTTAAGCCTGTCTATTCACCGGGTCCGGACGGAGTTTCAGGCTGCGTGCTGAGGTACTGTGCTGAAACTCTGTGTAGACCTCTGTACAAATTGTTTACCTTGTCTTTAAAAACATCTCATTTCCCACTTATTTGGAAGGAGTCATTTGTCATTCCCCTTCATAAGAAAGGAAATAAATGCAGTACAAGTAATTACAGAGGCATATCCAAATTATCCGCCATCCCAAAGCTTTTCGAAAACACTATTACACCCCATTTGCAACATCTTTGTAGATCGATTATATCTCCATGTCAACATGGATTTATAAGGCGAAGATCTACGACGACAAACCTCTTGGAGCTAACGTCTTTTGTAATAAATGGCTTTAGAAAGAACATGCAGACTGACGTAGTTTACACTGACTTTAGTAAAGCGTTTGATTCAGTAAATCACTCGCTACTTGTATTAAAGCTAGACTTATTAGGGTTTCCATGTGATCTTCTAACATGGATCTCAAGTTATCTGAGTGGTAGGACTCAACGAGTCCTCTTTAAAAACTCGATCTCTGATTTGATCCGAGTTACTTCAGGCGTCCCACAAGGAAGCCACCTTGGCCCACTTCTTTTTACTTTATTTATAAACGATCTCCCTCTAGTCTTGACAAAGTCGCGTGTCCTTATGTACGCAGATGACGTTAAGTTATGCCTGCAATATAACGAAATTTCTAGCAGTTCAGACTTACAATCTGACCTAAACGCTTTTCAAACATGGTGTTGTGAAAATCTTTTGGATTTAAATAGCGCTAAGTGCAAAGTAATGACATTTTTTCGGGTGAACCCACAATATGCAACGTATACGCTGGGTGGTTGCGCGTTGTCTAGAATTACGCATGTTGATGACCTTGGCGTCCTCCTTGACCCTAAACTTAAGTTTTGTGACCAAATTACTTCTATGGTGAATAAAGCCAGGGGAGTACTTGAATTTATTAAAAGGTGGTCAAAGGAATTCGATGATCCCTATGTTACAAAGACTCTGTTCATTTCACTAGTCCGTCCAATCCTGGAGTACTGTTCTGCAGTTTGGAGTCCTCAGTATGGTGTACATATAGACCGGATAGAGTCTGGGCAAAAGAACTTTTTATTATTTGCTCTACGGGGCCTTAACTGGAATGCAAGCCTTATTTTACTATCCTACTCTAGTAGACTTCTCCTAATTAATCTACCATCCTTAGTAAACCGTAGAACGATGCTTGGCACAACTTTTATCTATAAACTTATTTACGGGGATGTGGAGAGTCCCGAGTTACTGGGTCGCATAAGCTTCTCCGTGCCTAATAGAATTACCAGGAACTATGTTCCTCTTACATTAAATATTTGTAGATCTAACTTTGATATGCATGAACCGTTTAGAGTACTGTGTAACGACTATAATAGACTATACCACATTATTTCTACTACCGACTCTTTGCCAAGCCTAAAATCATTAATTTTATCTTACCAAGCACAAAATTAGTATTAGTATTAGTCTCGTACGTATTTGTAATCTTAGTCTGTCCGCTTCTACATTGTGCTTTTAACTTCTCGCGATCTCGTTTTTACGCCTATTAGGCTCCGCGCGTAACAAGCACTGCTTGGTGTCGTAAGGGCCACTTGTTTGCGCTGATCATAGTGCATCAACGTCCGAAAAAAAAAAAAATAATAATAATAGTTATCAAAATAATAATAACTCTCAACTTACTAATAGCTATAAAAACCCGAATAACTATCAAAATACTAATAGTTATCAAAATAATAATAACTATCAGTATAACAACGCTCGGTTCAATTCAAACGCAACTAATAACAAGCGAATAATACTTATCAAAACGGGAGTGAGCCAATGGAAGTGGACGCCAGCATCCAATTCCAAAATAAAAATTATAATCCTAATAACCAATCATTTCCCAAAGGCTGGCAGTACCAAAACAAAAATAATAAATTCCAAACAAACTCCTATAACCAAGAAAGAAAACCATTTCAACAAGCAGAACAGCCAGCTAAGCGCACACAAGTTGAGTCATCAGCTCAACCAAAAAACAAACAAATGCGCATAAATAATATTCAAGAGGACCATTTTTTAGAAAAACAATAGGCCTGCCACACATTTTTCGGCAGGACAAGAAAATAAATAAAAAATTTAATATTTTGATAGACACAGGAGCTACAGCCTGTTATATAAAAAAAGGCATTTACCAAAACGGGATAGAATTACCTATTTATAAGAGAGTATCCACAGTCAATGGATACTCAATAATTAAAATATACCACTACATAACAATATTTCAAACAAAACACATATTTTATGAAATAGAAGGTTTAAAAGCAGATTTAATAATAGGATATAATTTACTAAGAAAGATAGGAGCAGTTATTGACATAAGCAATAATACAATAAAATATAATGGGAAAACGGAACAATTGCATTATGAAGAAAAATTAAACTTTTTAGAATCAAATAATGAAACAACCATACTTCCCCTAAAAAAAAATATACTAGATACGAATAAAATACAGCTAGCATAGAGAGTTTGGGGTATATAAACCCCGAAAAAGCCGTTAATGTCAATTCCAACACAATCAGTTTGGGACAATCAAGTTCTGAACGCGCCGTCGACGATATTTCCGACACAGATGAGTCAAACAGTTTGGGATCTTCAGATTCCGACTACGCAGTAGATGTCAAGCTCGACATAAACAAAATAAACATTTCAAAAGATGAAAATATAGGTAGCAACTTCGACAATACCCTCGATATTAATAATTTAGAAAACACTACAGACGAAACAATAATAACCAATTATACAGAAAAAATAGTAAATACAATAAGAAAAGTACACTCAGAAATAAATACGAATTTTCCATTCCGGACAGATGTTCGATGCGAGAGACACAATTAATGACAACCCAATTTATTCAAGACAGTACCCATATTCATAAGCAGTAAATGGGTTTGTGAATCAGGAAATAAGTCGTATGCTTGAAGACGAAATCATTAGACCCAGCAAAAGCCCTTATAATTCGCCTATGATTGTAGTATCAAAGAAAGGTACTAATGAAGACGGCACCCCCAAACACAGACTCTGCATTGATTTTAGAAAATTAAACCTTAATACAATTCCGGATAGATACCCCATGCAGGATCCGTCAGTTATTTTATCTAACCTAGGAAAGGCTAAATATTTTAGTACGATATACTTAGAATCAGGTTTCCATCAAATCTTGATGAAAGAATCAGACGTAGGAAAAACTTCATTTTCCATTAACAACGGAAAATACGAATTCATAAGAATGCCATTCGGGCTTACAAATGCCCCCAGAATATTCCAGAGAGCAATGGACGATATACTTAGAGAACATATTGGAAAATTCTGCCATGCTTACATGGACGATATAATTAATCAATTCGATAATTAACATTCTACACGAAGCCAATATGAAAATATCACTAGAAAAATCCCAATTTTTTAAAATGGAAACATCATTTCTAGGATATGTAGTATCACAGAACGTTATTAAAACCGACCCTCAAAAAATAGAAACCATATCGAAATATCCTATTCCCAAAAATATCAGAGAGCTGCGTAGCTTCCTGGGACTCACAGGATACTATAGAAAATTCGTAAAAAATTACGCGTCCATTGCCAAACTCCTAACCAGATTTTTAGAAGGCTCCAATGGAAAAATTTCAAAGAGAATGTCAAAGAATGTCTCAATTACTCTCGATGATCCGGCAATCCAGGCCATTAACGAACTAAAAGAACAACTAATTAGCTACATAGAACTAGTTCAACTAGATTACACAAAAAAATTTACATTAACAAGAGACGCCTCTGATTTAGCTATAGGAGCAGTGCTCTCCCAAAACGGAAACCCAATTACCTTTATATCTAAGACACTCAATAAAACCGAAAGAAATTACGCTACCAATAAAAAAGAACTTCTAGCGATAGTTTGGTCACTAAAAAACTTAAGAAATTATGTATACGGAGTATCAGGACTAGAAATACATAAGGACCATCAACCGCTATTTCGGATAAAAACCCAAATGTTGAATTAAAAAGATGGTTTAATTACATAGAAAGTTTTAACCAAAAATTATATATAAGCCTGGTACTACTAATGTAGTAGCGGATGCCCTTTCTAGAATCGAAATAAATAATATAACAGAAGAAGAGAATGAAAAACCCCTTAATCAGATTTAAACAACAACTTCTATTAGCAAAAGGAAACTTTACAATACATGAACAAATCAATGTCTTCGACAACAGAAGGCATATCATAGAATATGACCAACCAGAAAACTTAATTACGATTTTAAAAGAATCCCTGAAGCATTGTACGAAATTCAAATTCCACTAAAAGATAATTTTACAAATATATTTCTATATAAAAAAATTTTTGTTCAAGATATAACAAATAATGGAGATAAAGCAATAATAATAGAGGAAGCCCATTGTCGAGCTCACAGAGGATTAGATGAGAATTATAAACAAATCAGCAGGCTATACTATTGGCCAAACTTATACAAAAAATTAAAGGAATATATCACGAATTGCGAAATTTGTAATACAAATAAATACAACAGAAATCCAACACAAATCCCTATCGGAGAAGCTCAAATTCCAAAAATAGAAAGTCAAAATTTACATATTGATATTTATTACGCACAAAATCTAACGCTTTTAACTTGCATCGATTCATACTCTAAATACCTCGTTGTAAAAGAAATTAGTAACAAAAAAAACATTGACTCAAAAGTATACGAATTACTTCAAACATTTCCACTAGTAAAAACAATTATGACAGATAACGAGCCGAGTTTCGTATCGGCACAGTTTAAATCCTTTTTACAACGTTCTGGAATATCAATTTATTATACAGACCCTAGACATAGCCTATCCAACGGACAAGTTGAAAGAGTTCATTCAACCTTAACAGAAATAGCTCGATGTATTAAAGACGAGTACCGCCTCCTAGATTATTCTGAAATTATTATAAGAGCAGCAAAAAATTACAATTTGACAATTCACTCAGTGACAAATCAAAAACCTTACGACATCTTGTTTAATAAAATAAATCATAGCGACTTACCAGTCAAATTACAGATAGCACAAACTAAAATGTTAGATCATCAAAATAAAAATAGAAGTAGTATACGAAAAAAGATTCGGAGAGAGAAACAAACTAGGTCCAAGATTCAAAAAACAAGTCGTTTAGGAAAACTTACCAAACAAAGTAATAATTAATAATAAAAAAAAAAGTTTTTCATAAAGATAATATTAAATAATTCATCTCTTACAGACGATGGAAATCCCATTAGTCATCGCTATTTTGATTACTTTTTGCCACTCGGAAATTATTGACTACACTAACAACGAGTATTTACTACTTAAAAACGAAAACGATGTAATGACTTACGACTCCTTTGAGGACCTATTCCATTACTAATTTAAGTTTTTACAAAGAAATAATTCAAATTGAAAATAATATTAGTAATAAAAGTCCGAATTCTGAATTAGAATGGGACATTGCACAAAATTTAAACATTATTAAAATCCTCATGTCCCAACTATTACCATCTAGAAATAAAAGGGGTATTAACGAATTGGGAACCGTATGGAAGTGGCTATCAGGTACACCCGACTATGACGACTTAATAAGAATTGAAAATAAAATTAACGAACTTACAGAAAACAATAACAAACAACTTACAATAAACTCACGAATATTTCAGGAATCACCAAAACCCTTGATTCAATCATTTTTAAAAAAGAAACAAAAGTAAGACAACATCGTCTGAAATTAATTATACTATAACTTTAGCAAAAGTCGACGTTTTCAATACAAAAATTTTAAATGAAAAAGACATAAAAGAAATCTTTAGACACGAAAATAAACCAATTGTACTATCAGATTTACTAGACATTTCAACATTCAAAATAGTAAAAAACCAAGATTTACTTATAATATATATAAAATACCCAATAATTAATAATATTTGTAGTTTGTATACATCAAGGGCAATTGCCCAAAATAACGGAAAATTAATAATAGACGATAAGACAGCGTATTGCAACGGAATATTTTATAAGATAACAAATTTTAAAAAAGAAATATTTAATAATTATTGTAAGCTTTCTAACGAGAGTTCCTGTTTCATAAATTTATTAAATGGAAAAAAAGCAAACTGTTCAAAAATTAGGGAAAAAAATAAAAACTTTGAAAATTTTGATGATGGCGCCATTCTCCTCACCGGAGAAAACATTGTTAACGAGACAAAATTAAACGACGGATTTCTGATTTTATTTAATGAAAGCATCGTCATTAATAACGTAAAATACATTAATGAAAAGAAAAAAATGTTAGAATACATAACACAATATAAATTTAATAATTATATGATTACAGATTACATCTTCTCAAACGATTCCGAATTAAGTTTAGATAACATAAACATCATAAATCCATTTTTAAAAATCGGAAATACAAAAATACCCTAGAGCTAATATTGTTAATATTAATAATTACCTCCTTGATCATATACAAATCACCCAAAATCTTAAACAAAATAATACAACATATTCAAAAAAAACGCACCAAAACAAAAATAGAAATAGAAATCCCAGAACCCGAAAATACAATTGAAACAGAGAATGAACCCGAAAATAATATAGAAATAACATTTGCTGAACTTAACAATAGAATCTCCTCCCTCGCATCACATTTGTAATAAATCGGGACGATTCATCTTAGGGGGGGAGAGTTAACTATAACTTTAATTAATGATTCTAATTAATATCGTAAACAATTTATTTTGGCAGAGCTTGCTACTGAGTTCTCACGGGTTCTTATCTTATAAACATTTCCACCCTCGCAAACAGCGAGCCAAGCCTGAGACAAACGTAAACAAATTCCCCCTAGCTAGCCGCCAAAGGCCAGCCAAACTTTAGACTAAACATCCGTTAGAATCCCAACACCGCGAATCCTCTTTTTTAGGCATCGCGTTCGCTTCCAAATTTTCCATGCTGATCACAGCAATCTTAATCGGGAATTAGCTTCGGAAACCAAGACTTCGGAAAATTACGAAGATAAACTTTAAAAGCTTCGATCCCGAGGCAACAAGGGAGGAGAACCAACTCAAGCTTGGGCAGTCGTTAAATAAGTCTAAGAATGATTGTATTCTAAGTCTAAGTGAAGTTTATTTAATAAAAATTATATTTTTTTAAATACATTCGGTAACGTATTTGTAATTTGCACCCCTCGGCAAACTCGGCAGCTGTACCCGTTGGTTGCGCGTGGCCGAGCGTGAACAATCTGTGCAAGCGAGTAAACAAAGGTTAGGGGTTATGGATGATGCGAATGATCGTGACATGTATGAGGACTGACGACGCAGGATGACATGACATGTGACATGTATGGGGACTGACGACACAGGATGTCATGAGTTTAGGACTAGTAGGATTGGCTGTTAGTCGCTAACTCAAGAAAAAAGGAAAAGGCAGAATCAGTCGGAGCTGGAGGCCTCCATCGGAAGGCGGATCATCTTTCCGATTGGTCGTCGGATAATGCCACGTGCGGTAAGAACATCTGCCACTCGGGTCTTGCCATCCGCGCCTGGGCACACCAGTTGGATTCGCCCAAGCCGCCATTCATTTGGTGGTAAATTCTCCTCTTTGAGCACCACCATGTCCCCCGTCTGAATGTCTCGCGTTGGAAATTGCCATTTAGTCCTTTTATGGAGCTTCTTTAGGTACTCTTCTTTCCAACGTAAGCAAAATTGCTGATGCAGGGCCTTTAGCCGCTGCCATCAGTTTAAAATGGAAATCGGGTTTTCTTTAATCTCCGGCTCAGTTACGGAAAGGAGTGGCCCACCGACTAGGAAGTGTCCGGGGCTAAGAGCTACGAGGTCTGTGGGGTCTTCGGACCTCGAGTTTAAACAGGCCTCAATTTTCGATAGGAGGGTAGCTAACTCTTCAAAGGTGTACTTCCCGCCAGCTGTTTGCTTGTAGAAGTGTGTCTTAAAGCTTTTGACACCAGCCTCCCATAGCCCTCCCATATGAGGCGCGCCAGGAGGGTTGAAGTGCAAGGTCACATTTTGAAGACTGTACTTGGACAGGATCAAAGACCTCGTAGCTTTAATGAAATCCTTGGATAAGGACGTAGAGGCTCCAACAAACGTTTTCCCGTTGTCAGACTATATGTGGTGCGGACAGCCACGTCGTGCGGAGAAACGCGAGAAGGCTGCCAGAAACTTCTCAGTGGTCAAGTCTGATATGGCTTCTAGATGGATGGCTCGGGTACTAAAACACACAAAAACGCAGACATACCCCTTAGTTATCTTACACCTCCGACCGACATAGTTTTTATATCAAATGGTCCCGCAAAGTCAACGCCCGTGTGGGTAAAAGCCCTGGAAAATGTAGATTTCGCGCAGGCCAAGTCTCCCATCAGCTGAGTTTGCAGCTTCTGTCTGTGAAAGGTGCACACTCGACAGGAATGAATGGTGTCTTTTACAAGATTTCTCAGCTTAGGTATCCAATACTTGGAGTGAATCAGTCAATTGATTAGTCAAAAGTTTGGCAAAAGTGCACCTTGCCGGAATGATGATTGGATGTTTCTCATCATAGCTTAGCATCTCAGATGCTCGTAGACGACCGCTGGCTCTTAAGACACCGTGGCTGTCGATAAAGGGGTTTAGATTGGAGATCGTGCTGGGGACTGGAATATGTTGCTTTTTGCCTAAGGCATTGCATTCTATTGGATACTCATTGAGTTGGGTGAGCACAATCAGCCTCTCTTGGACATCAGACAACTCTGCGGCAGTGAGTTCTGCCGTTATGTTAACGTTTTGCTTGCGACACATTCTTGCAAACCGGAATACGTAAGCGAGAGCGCTGTGGCGACGTTACACCTTATTGGGCGCTGTTCGAGCTCGGTCTCGAGCGGGTCCGACGAATTGAGTGTCCACTGCTCCTGACGCAGCCACTCATGCCCATGCCACCAGAGGTTGCTGTCCTTGAGCTCATGGACTGAGACGCCCCTGCTTGCCAGATCAGCTATCTTCCGATTTCACATGAAACCACTGCTCTCTGTTGGTGAGCTGATCAACTTTCGCGACTCTGTTGGCAACGAAAGTAGTCCAAGAGCATGCTGGCTTGCTTAGCCATGCAAGCACTATCGTGGTGTCTGTCCAATAATATGTATCATACTGAGTAGGAAGCATTTTGGAGAGAACTGCTGCGGCGAGTTCAGAAAGAAGCACCGCACAGCACAGCTCTAATCGCGGTATGGAAAGGGACTTTACTGGAGCAACTCGGGTTTTGGACAAAAGCAAGTGGGTGAAGCAGCCATCAGTCGTTTCGACGCGAACAAAGATGGCAGCACCATAGGTGCTCTGCGATGCATCGCAAAACCCGTGGTACTGATGTTTTGCTGCTGGATGAAATCTTACCCATCTTGGGATGCGAACTTCTTTCAAAGTTGGATACCCCTCAAGAAAATTACGCCACTTTGTGACAAGATCAGTCGGAAGAGGCTGGTCCCCGCTTAACTCCCGCAACCTAATTTCTTGCATGAGCATTTTTGCCCGAACAATAAATGGCGATAACCACCCTGCTTGGTCAAACAGTTTGGCTATCTGGGATAAAACCTCTCGTTTGGTGAAGGTTGTTTGGAGAAAAATATCCATAGGCAGGAAGAGGAAACTATCCGATGTCACATACCAACGGATTCCCAGAGTTTTTGCCATACTGGCGTCTTCCAACTCCGGAAAGTCGGCCCTGTAAAAGTTTCTTCTCGTTTGAGGTCCACTTGCGCAGTGGAAAGCCCGCACTCTCTAGGGCACCGCCACAGCTATTTGATGGCTGAAACAGCGGACTGCTGCGTGTGGGTGCCGGCTAAAACATCATCGACATACATAAAACTAGAAATTATGTCACTTGCCAAATGATATTGGTCACGTACATCGTGAGCCAGTTGTTGAAGCACGCGTGGTGCGGCAAGTAAAAATTGCTGGAGTCGTCATTTGGAGAGACTAGGTGCATATGACCTAATCTAAATATTCCTGAATAACTGAGTTATACTGCTCTCTCAAAGGAGCGTTCTTACTCAGCCGTACTTCATTCCTAAGAAATTGTGCCAGTGCGATGAACCGTGAATGCCCATGGTTTATTTTGTTAGGTTCTTTAAAGAAACAACATACCTTCCTTCTTTATCCCTTGTGGTGGTTTGCTGGAAATTATTTTCACACACCGAGCTGGATTCCTTACCCGGCTTCACTGGAACATCCTCCACCTCCCAGAACTTGGTGAGGATGCCGTCTATATGAGTATTGTGGCGACCTTTGCACGTATAGCAATTGTGCGTACTCGTGCAGTCACTCAACATGTGGGTTCTTGCAAAACAGTTCAGACAGTGTTTCTGTTGCTTAATACACTGTTCCCTGCCGGCAACCGACATATTTAAAAACTGGGGACACAGGCGGATCGGATGGTTCTCTCTTGGACAAAGTTTACACGACTGTGGATTTACGGTGACCCTATTTTCAAAGTTATGGATAATCCACGGCCCACCTTCAGGACGTGGGGCTCTGGATTGAGTGGTCAAAGTAGGTTTAAATTCTTCAATTGCCTCCAGGGTTCCATTACGACCTTGTAAGAAGGTGTTGAATTCTTCCCACCCTGGAATCTCGGATGGGTTGAGGAGGGACTTTTCCCACAGAGCCAACGTCAGCTTCGGCTGCTTTGAGGAGCACAGGAAGACGAGAAGACAGTCCCAGTTTGTTATGTCTACTTTTGCCATTTTCAGGGCTGTCAAACAACCTTGGACAGTGCTCTTCAGCTGCTTAAGGGATTTGCCACACTCTTGGGAAACAGTGGGGAGATTAAACAGGATCTTTAGCTGGCTGTTGACGAGCAGTCGCTTGTTTTCGAAACGAGTCTGCAGATTTCCCCATGCGGACGCAAAACCTTCGTTAGTCAATGGTGATAATGCCACAATAGACTTTGCTTCTCCACTCGTTTTCGAGTTGAGGTGGAACAACTTTTCAACGCCTGAATGCCTCGGATTTTGCACATAGATGGGAGAAAAAAGGTCTCGAAACGTCGGCCAATGAACACAGTCGCCAGTGAAAATTTCACAGTCTATTGGAGGAACGCGGCATCCATTAGGCAGAGGCACCGGTGTGGGCGGTTCATGAATCGGTTGAACGCTAGCTCTTTCAATCGTTTCGTTTAGTATTGCAGCGCATCTTTCAAAGACAGAGTAACAGTAGTCATACTTGGCTTGCATGACTTCCATCGTGTCTGTACTATGTGACGGTTCGTCGTTGTCGGGTGGCTCAGGGATGGCCAGGGTTCGTCACAAGAATTTGTTTGTGTCAGGCGTGGTTGCTGAAAGAGAGTTCCGACCCAGCCCAGAGTAGAAGTAGTGGGGAATTACTTAGTAATGGAATTAGAACTAGGTTTTTATTTCAGTAAGTATCTTGACAATTTATTAACAACTAACGAATTCTCCGGATTGGCGGGGTGCCGCCCTTGCAGCCTTCGCTTCCTTCTTACGCTTAGAATACCTGGTCTCGGGAGCCGTCCAGCTGCTCGATAGGACCAGCACGAGTTGGGTTACCTGAAATGAGAATAAGGTGCCTGGGGACTCTGAAGTCGGCCACGAGCGAGAGAGATCTATTTAGTGCTTGGGAACCCGAAAGTCGACCGCAAGAGAGAGAATGTTGCTTGGGGACCCTGAAGTCAGCCACAAGAGAGAGAATTTGTTGCTCGGGGACCCTGAAGTCAGCCACAAGAGAGAGAGAATTGGTTGCCTGGGGACCCTGAAGTCAGCCACAAGAGAGAGAGAATTGGTTGCTTGGGGACCCTGAGGTCAGCCGCAAGAGAGAGAGATTGGTGCTTGGGGACCCTGAGATCAGCCGCAAGAGAAAGAAGTTGGTGCTCGGGGACCCTGAGGTCAGCCGCAAGAGAGAGAAGTTGGTGCTTGGGGACCCTGAGGTCAGCCGCAAGAGAGATAAGTTGGTGCTTGGGGACCCTGAGGTCAGCCGCAAGAGAGAGAGAGAAGTCAGCCGGTGAACCGTGCCGTAAGGAGGTGTGATCCTAAAATCAGACTTCTCCTAGGGATACCTTCAGATCGGCAAGCCGGGAAGGTTAGAGGGAGGAGGAAGTAGTACGGGAACTAACTACAATATATAAGCGGACTTTGATCGAATGATCTAGTCCACCCAAAAATGACTTTGCTGCTTACCACCACTGGGCAGTTGCCTCTGCACCCTTAGACGGTTGGCTGCTAAGTGCCTTTCCATGGCCCGTGGCCCGTCTTATATAGGGCTCGGCGAGATCTAGTGTGCCCGTTGTCTGTGGGATTTGCCGGGCTAAGTGTGACCATCTCTCTCTCGGTCTAGTGTGCCCCTATATGCGCGATCGTTGGCGCGCGCGCGTTCTCGGTTTGAATTTGAAATTAAATACTTCTTTTGTTTCATGCTTTTATTTAATTCATTCATTTATTCTTATTTATTGTGCGCGCAGCGTCACACTCCCCCCCGTCATGGATTCGAGTGGTGTCGTAAAATTGTTACGTAGTTCCCCCTATTTACAATTACTCTCCAAATCTTCTCTCCATCTTTCACCAGCCAGCGCTGCTGCTTTCCGGGTTTCTTCCCTACCAGCTTCTGCTTAATGTCGTTTTTGGCTGTTCTGGACAGTATTGCTCCCTCCGGTAGCGTCCAACCCTCGTCGTTAGACTCCTCCTCGTGGAGCTCTAGAATGTCCCTATCCGGTGTCTCGGTTGCCCGGTCTCGGTTGCCGGTGTCTCGGTTGCCCGTTTGGCTGTTGCCTTGCCTGGACTGGATACTCCCGGTTGGTGCCGAGGTTTTCATTTTTGCCGGTACTGTCCTCTTCCGAGCGGTTCCCGCCATCGGTACTGGCTCTATGAGTTTTGCCATGGTTTGTGCCGCCCTTAACTTTGCGTGTTTGTCCCGGAATCTTCGCGCCGCCTCCGTGAACTTGTTCATCTTTTGTTTAGGGTATGGTGTAGTGAGATGACTAATGTTATATGAGTTGTGTGCTGTGGAGTAGTGACATTTGTGCAATGTTTGGCTATGTGTATTCAATGAAAGATTGTGCTTTTTATGTGTTGATAGTGCATCGTGTTCGTTCTGTATTGTATTTGTTCCTCCGTGCGGCTTAGTGTCTCCAATATGTATCCTCTTTGTTTTCTGTGTGTTCGGGTCTTTTACTGCCACTTTCGTCCGCGTCTTCCTGGTTTGTTCCTGCTGTGATCCCTTGTACTTCTCCTTGATCCAGGTGTCCGTGACCTCTATTGCTTTTAACTTGTCCTGTGCTGCTCTGGGTAAGGCGTCTGCTACCTCATTCCATTTTCCCTCTCCATACTGGACTACGCCTAAGTCCCTGGTATTCGTTTTTGTCTCCGGTTGGTCCACTTTGTCTCCGGCTGCTCTTATCTCTAGCTCCAAGCCTCCACAACTCAGCGTGCTGCGTGCCCCGGCTAGAAAGTCCATTCCTAACAGTATTCCTCCTGCCACTTCTGTTAGTATCATGAATGTTACCCTGAACGCTCTTCCTTCAAATTGGATTTCTGCTGCGAATTCTCCTCTCGCCTTCTGCGTTGCTCCGTTGGCCATTGTTATTTCTGCTCGGGTTCCACACCATTTGCCTTGTTGCTTCAGATCTTGATATCTGCTTCTGCTTATAGCGCTTCTTGATGCTCCTGTGTCCACGATTCCTTTCGCTGTCTCGTACCGTTTCTTGCACAGATCCAGCAAAACAGCCTCGGCGGATTGCTGCACGTGCTTGCCGCATGTCCGGTTCCTCCGCAGCGCATGCATATCTCCGGTCCTAGCTGCTGTGCAGGTTGGCTTGCCTGTGTCCGGTCCTCTGCCTCTATTTCTGCTACTTCCTCCGCTAGTTTGAGGAACTTTGTCTACGAGTTGAATCCTGCCCTCCTAGCGCACAGCTTTATCTTGCTCCTGCTGTTTTTGTACACTCGGTTCAGTTTGGCCTCTTCTGAGAGTTTCGTGAATTGCATCAGTTTTCGTAGCCCCATTGCGTATTATCTTACGGGCTCCGTTTCTCTCTGTTTTATCTGTGCAATTTGATTCTCCCAACTGTTCCTCATACCTCGGCGGCAAAAAGTATTCTAGAAGTTCTGTTCTGAGCTGAGTCCATGTTACGATCCTGGTCGGCGTGGTGTTCCACCAATCACTCGCGATCCCCTCCAGGATGAATGGCATCGTCTGTATCAGCTGGTCCTTCCGTATTGCGTATCCGCCTGCCCACTGTTCCATTTTGCTTAGGAACTCCAGTGGGTTTGTTGTTCCTTGGTACCGGATGCCCCATCCGCGTACCCGGTCTATGACTTCTGTTTCCATTTTTATTTCTGTCTTTCCTTCCGTTTAGTCCCCTAGACTTGCTCCTTTGATGTCCATTATCTCCTCCTTTTCCCTGGTTACCACGATCGCCGGAATTGTTTCTTTCGCCGGGCTTTTTTCTCTCTTATATTTTTCTGTCAGTTCTGCGAGTCTTTGTCTCACCGTTTCCGTATGATCCGTTTTTTTGGCGAACGCTGCCAACAAACGTCTTAAATCTTCACTTCTTTCTGCCGTTCCTAATCCGAACTCTTCCGTGTATTTCGTTAGTTCGCTCTTTGGTGTCAGATATACCCAGCTCGACATTACTCCGCTGGTGTCGGTTTATCTCTTGCAACCACTTTAACCTGCTCGGGCGCCACTGTGACGGTTCGTCGTTGTCGGGTGGCTCAGGGATGGCCAGGGTTCGTCACAAGAATTTTTTTGTGACAGGCGTGGTTGATGAAAGAGAGTTCCGACCCAACGAATTTTCCGGATTGGCGGGGTGCCGCCCGTGCAGCCTTCGCTTCCTTCTTACGCTTAGAATACCTGGTCTCGGGAGCCGTCCAGCTGCTCGATAGGACCAGCACGTGTTGGGTTACCTGAAATGAGAATAGGGTACCTGGGGACCCTGAAGTCGGCCACGAACGAGAGAGATCTATTTAGTGCTTGGGGACCCAAAAGTCAACCGCAAGAGAGAGAATGTTGCTTGGGGACCCTGAAGTCAGCCACAAGAGAGAGAATTTGTTGCTCGGGGACCCTGAAGTCAGCCACAAGAGAGAGAGAATTGGTTGCTTGGGGACCCTGAAGTCAGCCACAAGAGAGAGAGAATTGGTTGCTTGGGGACCCTGAGGTCAGCCGCAAGAGAGAGAGAAGTCAGCCGGTGAACCGTGCCGTAAGGAGGTGTGATCCTAAAATCAGACTTCTTCTAGGGATACCATCAGATCGGCAAGCCGGGAAGGTTAGAGGGAGGAGGAAGTAGTACTTTGCTGCTTACCACCACTGGGGAGTTGCCTCTGCACCCTTAGACGGTTGGCTGCTAAGTGCCTTTCCATGGCCCGTGGCCCGTCTTATATAGGGCTCGGCGAGATTTAGTGTGCCCGTCGTCTGTGGGATTTGCCGGGCTAAGTGTGACCATCTCTCTCTCGGTCTAGTGTGCCCCTATATTCGCGTTGGCGCGCGCGCGTTCTCGGTTTGAATTTGAAATTAAATACTTCTTTTGCTTCATGCTTTTATTTAATTAATTTAATTCATTCATTTATTCTTATTTATTGTGCGCGCAGCGTCACAACTATTTACTAAGGAAAGAACCTCAGGGCACGTCTCGTACTCTTTCTCTACCTTGTCCCAAAGAGCTGAAGTCTGACCTTGTTAGTGTGAACAGACGGAGGTGGGTCTGTTGGGGTATTGACCCTGGCTTCGAACTGACTGACCCTATCGGTCACATCCACAAACTTTTTCAAGGCAGCTTTAGTTTCAGCGTCAGCCTTTTTCGCAGTTGATCTCGTGACTTGTAGGGACAAAACTGACTGTGACGCAGTTGTTATCACGGGTTTTAAAGGGGTCAAGGACTTTTCGCTTGTTCTCCTGGAAGTACGGCTGATGGATGGAGTTAAGCTTTTACTAGGTCCTGCCTTTTTGGTGGGTAGTGACGACTCGCTTTTAGCTCTGGCCCGGCTGGTTGTTCTGACTGATGGGACGGTCACCTTCACCAATCGGCATAGTAGGCTCGAGTAGGAGCCTGAACTTACACTGACGGGACAAGAATAGGGACGTGGAAGCTGTCGCTGTTTAATGCGTCTCGGATTAACGATTTCGAAGCTGGTCAGAGAACCATACCACTTATCAATATAACGCAAATATGTAAGTGGGTACGATATATAATTTGGATGGAATGTGATGTGGATGTATGTCTTCGAGAATATATGACTGCACCAGAAGGATTGGATGCGGAACGCGTGGAATCGGATCGCTGTTGGATGATTTACTTTATTTTTGGGTGAAATTTATTATTTTTATTTATTTATTTTTTATTTCTAATTTTGGCAAGTTAATCGAATTTATTGCTATATATAACTGCACCAGAAGGAATGGATGCGGAACTCGTGGAATCGGATCGCTGTTCTTTATTTTTGTATGAAATTTATTATTTTTATTTATTTCTAATTTTGGAAAGTTAATCGAATTTATTGCTCTATCCCAAATGCAATGCAGTGCGATGCGTTGAAGTACGGCACACACTCCAATATTTATTCTGATGGACGTTGATGCACTACGAGCAGTACAAACAAGTGACCCAACGACACCAAGCACGTGCTTGTTACGCGCGGGCCCTATTATCAATTTGGGCAAAAAATGCGAGTTCGCGAGGAAAATACATAAATTAAATAGAGACAAGACACAAGTGAAAATAAAAGGCACAATTAAGAGAAAAGCAAATGAGTTAAAATATTAGTTTTTAATAACGGGATAGAAGTGGAAATGCAAATTAGATGATAAAGGTTGTTATAAGTATAGAACGCGAAAGGGCTCGTGCAGACAAAAATTTGATGAACATCGTGGCAAATTTAGAGGGATATAATTTCGTGTTAGTGTAACAGGAACATTGAAAGTTAGGCGGTTTACAAGTTCTGCAGAATCAATAACACCTCTTATAAGATTATGCATAAAAATAGTACCAAGCATTTTTCTACGATTTACAAGTGTAGGTAAATTAAGCAACAGTAATCTACTCTGGTAGGAAGGTAGCCTTACGTTTTGATCCCAGTTCAAACTACGAAGGGCAAATAGAAGAAATTTTTTTTGTACCGACTCAATACGGTCAATGTGCACTTGATATTGTGGACTCCAAACCGACGAACAATATTCCAAAAGGACGGACAAGGGAGGTAAATAATAATTTGGTCGTATAAGGGTCATCAAATTCTTTTGACCAACGCTTTATAAAGCCAAGAACACTCATGGCTTTATTAACAGTGGACATTATGTGGCAGTCAAATTTAAGTTTAGGGTCAAGAAGAACACCTAAATCGTTAACTGAATATATACGGTCGAGTAACGTATTTTAAAGAAAATAACTAATAAACGTAGGAGTACACCTATAAAAAGTCATGACGTTGCATTTAAGGTAGTTCAACTTTAAAAGGTTGTACTCACACCATTCATGAAAACAATCAATATCTAACTGTAAGTTAAATCCCGACGCTATATCATTATATGATAAACAAAGCTTAACATCATCAGCATACATTAGAACACGAGAATGTGTTATGATAGAGGGAAGATCGTGATAAACAAAGTAAACAGCAAAGGGCCCAGATGACTTACCTGAGGGACTCCAGATGTCACGTAGATCAATTTTGAAACAGAATTCTTGAATATAACCCTCTGAGTCCTACCATTCAAGTAACTTGAAATCCAAGTTAATAGATTACAAGGAAACCCAAGCAGATCTAATTTGAATAAGAGAAGAGAGTGGTCAGTTTGCATTTTTTTCTGAAATCCGTTTATTACAATAGATGACAATTCAAGAAGGTTGGTGGTGGTTGATCTTCGCTTAACAAAACCATGCTGACACGGTGATATAAGCGAGGAACATAAATGTTGCAAATGAGAAGTGATAATACGTTCAAATGCTTTAGGAATTGCCGACAATTTGGAAATACCTCTATAATTCTTGGCATCAGCCTTCGCACCCTTTTTTTGAAGTGGAATAATAAAAAAGTCTTTCCAGATAGTAGGAAAAACTGATGATGAAATAGACAAATTAAAAAGTTTAAGAATCGGTTTACAAATGGTTGACGCACAAAACTTGAGCACACATCCAGGAAGTCCATCTGGACCGGGAGAATAAGTCGGCGTTGTTGTTTCTAAATCTATTAAGAGAGAGTTTTTAGTAATTAAAGGGGTAAAAATACAATATGCCCTATTTAAGGGATTAGGGTAGTTAGATTTTGACCAAGCTGTCGAACTATAAGTGGTTTGGAAAAACTCAGCAAATAAATCAGCAATGTCAGAATCCGTCGATGCCTCCATTGAGTTTAGACGTACCGATAAAGGCAATGCCGATGACTTACGCTTGGCATTAACAAAGCTGAAAAACTGTTTCGGATCATTTGAAAATTCAAATTTACATCGATTTAGATTATTTCGAAAAATCTAATGTCTTACCCGATTTTTTATACTTTTTATAAGTATTTGATTTAAGGTTTTTAAGTCTTTGAAGCGCATTGGTAAACCAAGGAGGCCTGTTTAGGTCTAAAGGAAACCTATCAGGAACGCATTCATTAAAAAAAGTATTTAACACTATATAGAATAGTTCAGTGGCACTTTCAATGTCTGTACAATTGTACAAGTCTGTCCAATTATAATGAGAAATCATATCGTTAAGTTTATTATAGTCACATTTACGAAAACATCTAATTTTAGTTGGCGACACTAAAGGAGAGAGGGTATCAGAGCAGGGGAGGCAAATTGTCAATTCCATTGTTGGATGATATCGGTCTTCAGGTACAACAAGAGCGTCAATTCTACATACCGTGACCTCGGACGGGTCTGAAACAAACACAAGATCTAATTGTCTATTTAAAGAATTTCGTATAAAGCTTACTTGCTGTAACGATAATTCTAAAAGGCCATCAACAAAATCATGGGTGGATAAAGGTATAGCGACAAGTGAGTCACTGGGAGGAGACCAAGAAATATCCGGTAGATTAAAGTCACCCAAAACAATCAAAAGGTCTCTGTTAGAAAGAAGGGATAGTACGGATTTTATTGCGGACAGATGGTGCTCATAAATTACTAGATCAGAGCCAGGTGGAATATAGGAACATGTAACAAAAATAGATAAAGATTGCAAGGAAACTTTCACACTTACAAATTCAATTTCGTTTGGGATATGAGTGAGAATTCTTTCGGATGTTAGGCTTGAGGTAACAGCAATCAGTACACCGCCCCCCCCTACGTGAGGGGCGATCGGTCCTATAAGTATTAAAGTTATTTGAGAGAACTTCAGAGTCAGATATCTCTGAAAATCGAAATTGTTCAACTGCAATATCCTCGGAAGGGAATTTTTCACGTATAAATTCCAAAACATCCTCAGATGTGGTATCTGGGGTGAATCTAGAAACAAATAATTGCTTCCTTTGTGGAACAACTGAAAGTTTCTTACGCCCCCCAGCAGCAGTCTGAACCACACTGGGCTGAGAACCAGGAACGGTGCCTACTGTACCTGTAGGTACGGTCGGCAACGAATTCTTTGACTTAGCCAGTACTGTACCAAGTTCGGATTTGGGGTGGATTCCACAATCATATTAACGGCGGTTAAACTGGCTTTTTTACGTTTAGGCGACTCGGTTAATAATTTTGTATTATTAAACTGGGCACAGACGGAATTGAACCCCTCATTGAGTTGTTTAAAAGCTCCTGAGATATTCAAGTCTGCTTCATAAAGCCGCTCATCTCAACTACCATTTCCTTGCAGGACCCACATGACCACATTGGACCAGAATTAAGATCAATGAAATCTTTGACTCTGTCAGTAAATCCTGCACATTTAACGTGCATCATCGAATCGCAGAGACAGCAAAAAATAAAAGGGTCTTTAGTTGAAGACGCAAGAGTACAATTTTTTTTAGAACAGACAAGAGCCATTGTAAGTTTAAAGCAAATAAAAAAATAGGAATATGAAAAATACCTCAAAGTAAATTTGGCACTTCGATCAAATCCAGAAACCACAAGGGGACAAAACACGAAAAAAGTAAGAACGCGAGATCACTAATTAAATCGAATAAAGAGAGCACGAGAGAATAAATTTTATATCGACTGAGCGTGGCTTGTGCAACACAACAACTTTAATTAATAAACAAATGCAATGTAAAGCATGCAAGAGAGAGAGAGAGAGTTAGAGAAATAAACGAAAAAGTCTACCAAAAGTTCATAGAGAGTAAATTACAGTTATAAAATAGAGCGGGAGAGATTGAGAGGGAGTAAAAGAGTTCTAGCAAGTATAGAGAGCGTAAATTACACTAACAAAGCTACAAGATTAAACAAATCTAATAGAAATGTTAAAACAATTCTAAACACATACCCGTTTACTGGGAGATCTATTTAAAATTTCTAACACAGATATTAAGTTAAGCTTTGTAAATAAATTAACACAAAACACTCGCACAAAATCACTGAAAAAATACAAAAACTCAGAGCACAAAGGTAAACACAACTGTTCACAAGCGACGCTAAATCGTTTATTATATGCAATGTAAATAAGGGAAAAACAACCACCCAATAATTAAAAAACCTACTGAAATATCAGCTAGATAATTATTGGGTTGTGGTTTTTATTCGGGATGCCGCGGAGATCAGGAACCCAAAAAAAGCGGTTACCGCCACCCTTAGATTCGCCGGTCCGACAAGTATGCCAAGTAGGTGGTTCTGCAGCAGTGTTCGAAGGCCGGGTTTGTTATTGTTTTGTGTGTTTTAGTTTAAAATAATGCTGGTACAACTTGATTTTGGATGCTGCAAAGTGTTTTAGTTTAAAGACCAATGTGAAAAAATGGGTCTTTGCAGTGAGTTGCACGGAATGTGGAGTTGCACGGAATGTGCCACTAGTGTTCTGGAGATCAAAGTAGATATATAAATATAAATATTTTCCCACAAAATGGAGACCTTAACGGTGGAGCGGGGTTGTGTGGAAAAATATATATATAAATATATATTACTTCTGGAAAAAAACATTGGAATTACTTAGCTTGCGGAGAACGCCGAAAATAAATCCGGCTTCGATTTGATCAAATGTTGGGGCGGGTCCGTGCCAAGAGGGATTGTGTGGAGCTTCGTTTTCACTTGTGATTCGTTTCACCTTTTATTTCGTAATGACTTCAAAATATCGTAAGCTTAGTTTAAGAGGCCACCGATTCGGTTGCCAGTGATGCCGAACCAGCGAACTTTCTTCTTGTTCGACATGAACAATATGGAAATATATAATAAATAAAGCAATACAAAAACATTCAATAAATAAAATAAAAAAGAAATCTGATATGAGAGTATTCACATGTATTAAGCGATACACTATAACGGAAACTCGCGGACCCACACACTAAAAAAAAAAGAAGAAACAAATAACAAAACTAAAAATACACTAAATTAAGCAGATAATATATACATAAGTACACTACAAAAACAAACAATTGCACATACAAAAGAGTGACGAGAGAAGTAAGAGAAAGAGACAGTTCAAGCCCAGTAGGCCTACAGCAATGGCGACTACAAGTGTTTTAGAAGCTATCAAGGTAATAGACCTAGTAGAAAGTAGTAGTAAATAGTAGCGGTAGAGCAGGTGCTAGGCCTAATCAAGGGATAAGAGAGATTAAACGTAGGAGTAATCGCACTCAGAGCGGTAAGGAGCAAGATTATAGGAGCAGATTTAGATGAGTCGGAGTTAAATTGGGATCAGATAAAGAAAGTATTGATTACCCATTTCAAAGACTAAAGATCTGAGCAGGATTTGATTTGGGATTGACCCACATTAAAGAAAATAAGTTAGAATTGGAGGCCTTATACACCAAAGTAATGACCCTGAAGGAAGGCCTAGGGAGTCTGGCCAAGTCCAGCGAGCAAGGCATATTGTTGAGAAGCGAAAAGACCAAGTGGTATGAGGAGATGGCCTTAACCGCCTTTGTGTCAGCCTTAAAAGGACTGATAGGGGTAACTATCAGGAACATGGGGGTAACTAATATAGCTAAGGCCTATGAAATAGCCTGCAGAGAAAAGAACCTGGGAACCTTGTTGGTAGCAGAAATTGAAGCAAAAGGTCAAGAATTGACTGAGTCGAAGGGCAAAGAGGTTAAGGAAATTCCGAAACGGGAACCAGGAAAGCAAGATAACCTAGTACCGGAGTCGCAGACTGGCAGGAACATGGGGGTAACCAATATAGCTAAGGCCTATGAAATAGCCTGCAGAGAAAAGAACCTGGGTACCTTGGTGGTAGCAGAAATTGAAGCAAAAGGTCAAGAACTGACTGAGTCGCAGGGCAATGAGGTTAAGGAAATTCCGAAACAGTGACCAGAAAAGCAAGATAACCCAGTACCGGAGCCGGAGACTGGCACTTGGTCGCAGTATCGGTGGGCAGGAAATACCCAACCGCAGTTCCCAATGCCGTTTCCGATGCACAACATGAATGGATGGCCAGGATTTGGGTTTCCGTATCCAATGATTGGTAACCCATTCAGACCAGGCAATTTTAATCGGGGAGAAACTTCGAACTATGCAAGACCATATCGTAACTATCAGAACAAGAATAATAATTGGAGCAATAAGTGGAATAATGGTCAAAATAATCGAGATAGGCAGTGGTATGACAACAACAATTATAACAACAACAAAGTTAAAGAGGGTCAGCTAGCAATTCAGGCGACTATAGATGCAGAAGGCAGTGGCTAGACAAGGATGTCTAGGAATTCAAACTATTACGGACTGCATAGCATCCAGGAGGAGGATGCACATTTTTCGGAATCAGCCTCGAGCAACCAACAGGATATTTAGGGACCAGGAGGGGTCACTCAACCCTACCTTATGTATTGATCAAAATCACTCCGGAAAAAACAATAAAAATGTTAATTGACACAGGATCAAATTTCTCATTTATTCGTCCCGAACTAGCTCAATCACAATACGTTGTGAGGAGCTGAATTCCAGTATATATGTATATATTTGTATAGGATTAAAGCTAGAATAATAAGTTTGTAGATGATAAGTTAGTGTAGGGCCAAAATAGATCATAAGAGCCGAAGTAGAAATTCCCATGAATGGCAGTGTAAATAGTAGCATAAGGGCTACACCACCAGATCGACACGTACACGGCCGGAATGGCTAGTCCGCCGCAAGCGCCAACACCGGCAGAGCCAACACCGCCAGAAGGAATTTACAGGGCAGTGCAGGTCTATCATAGATAGACCAGGAGTTGTTTTTGGAAGAACCACTAAATGTTTTAGAATTCAAAACCGAGCAACATTTCGAACTCAATAATATAGAAGAGGCTGGTAACAAAGATAAAACAAGAGAGAACGCTATAGTCGGGTGCCCCGACTATCAGATACCCTTTACTCAGGTAAAGGGAGTGCGAGGGAGAGGGAGATAGAAACTTTGATCACGCATAACTTTTTAACGAATGGTCCGATTTGAAAAATTTCGATAGGAATTGATAAACACAATAAAACTGCATTTTTACTTGTCCGAAATATTTAAATTTTTAAAATCGTATATAACCGATTGTGGGCGTTAAAGGGGGCGTGGCACCATTTTGAAACAAACTTGCGCTGCGTAGGAACTTCTAAAATATACATGCAAAATGCCAATCTTCTAGCTTTTATAGTTTCCGAGATCTCAGCGTTCATACGGACAGACAGACAGACAGACAGACAGACAGACAGACAGACGGACAGACGGACATGGCTAGATCGACTCGGCTAGTGATCCTGAACAAGAATATATATACTTTATAGGGTCGGAAACGCTTCCTTCTACCTGTTACATACTTTTGCACGAATACAATATACCCTTTTACTCTACGAGTAACGGTTATAAATATACCGTTCCACAAGATCAGGACAGAACATTTAAATAACGAGAAGCTTAAAGAGCTTCAGAGAATTTGCAGGAAGTACCCGAAGGTATTCCATAAGGAAGGTGATAATTTGTCTTTTACTAATGCAGTCAAACATCAAATCAGAACGAATGATGACATACCAGTGTATGCCAGACCGTACAAATATGCATTTAAGGAGAGACAGGAAGTTAGAAAACAGCTAGAGAAGCTATTACAATGGAGTGCGCCGGTTTGGCTGGTGCCCAAAAAGAAGGATGCCTCAGGAGAAAGGAAATGGAGAATGGTGGTAGACTATAGGAAATTAAACGAGAAAGTACCAATAATAAACGATGTATTGGGTAATTTGGGGAGAGCCAAATATTTCTCAACCTTAGATTTGGCGAGTAGATACCACCAAATCGAGATAAAGGAGGAAGATATCCCGAATACAGCTTTTTCTGCTGAAGGAGGGCATTCGAGTTTGTACGAATGCCTTTCGGTTTGAATAACGCTCCCGCAGCCTTTCAAAGGTTAATGAATAACATTTTCGGAGAATTGCTAGGCAAATGTTGTCACATATACATGGACGACATTATGGTGTTCTCAACGTCGTTGCATGTACACATCACAGATTTAGAAAGAGTTTTTAAGAAGCTTGCAGAAGGAAATTATAAGCTGCAGTTAAACAAGACAGAATTTTTGAGAAAAGAAGTAGAATATTTAGGGCTTATAGTAACCCAGCAGGGTATTAAACCAAGCCCAGGGAAAATCGAAGCAATAAAAAGATTCGAGATTCCGAAGACAAGGAACCAGATTAAATCATTCCTAGGTCTATTGGGGTACAATAGGAAATTTATACGAGACTTCGCGGCGATAACGAAGCCAATGACGAGGCAATTAAAAGGAAAAAAGGCTGTATAGATGGATCAAGAATACAAAGAAGCATTTGAGGTAAGCAAAACCTTATTATGCAACGATCCAATCTTACAGTTTCCCGATTTCGACAATCCATTCATCCTTACCACGGATGCAAGCAACTATGCGATTGGCGCCGTATTATCCCAAGGAAATCTGGGTACGGACAGACCGATAGCATATGCTTATAAAACTTTATCAGGATCAGAGGTGAACTATGCGACCATAGAAAAAGAAATGATAACTATTAACTAACTATTTAATTTTTTTTTTAAACATTTTAGACACAATGTATTCGGCACAAAGTTCAAAAAAGTCAGTGATCATAACTGAGCTGGCTGATGAGCGTCAAGGAACCGGACTCCAAACTCGTTACAAGATTGTGTATAAAACAAGAAAGGAAAGCTAGCTTCGGGCGGAGCCGAAGTTGATATACCCTTGCAGAATATTATGTAAATTATACTCTCCAAAATTATTTATTAGATGCGTTCTTAATACTCATAAAAAATCCCAACTTCCTAACTTGAAAAACACCAAAGTTATGGAATTTTCAATCGTTCAGTTATATGGCAGCTATGGGATATAGTCTGTCGATCCTTATGAAATTTGGTAGGTCGGAATAATTGACCAAATATAAAACACATAGAAAATCCCAACTTCTTAACTTTACAAACACCAAAGTTATGGCATTTCCGATCAATCAGTTATATGACAGCTAAAGGATGTAGTCGGCCGAACCCAGCCGTTCCGACTTATATACTGCTTTCAAAGGAAATAAGGGTGTGTGCAAAGTTTCAATTCGATATCTTTAAAAGTAAGAGACTAGTTCGCGTAGAAACAGACAGATGGACAGACGGACATGCTTATATCAATTCAGGAGGCGATCCTGATCAAGAATATATATAATTTATAGGGTCGGAGATGTCTCCTTCACTCCGTTGCACACTTTTGACCAAAATTATAATACCCTCTGCAAGGGTATAAAAAGGCTCCTTGAATGTAGTGGGAGAATTCAACCTGAACTCAATGTGTTAGAAGATGTCTCAGAGAGACCCATGGAAATAATACATATAGACTTGTATTTTTGTGAACAAGAAAAATGTACTAACCATAATAGACAAATTCTCGAGGTACGCTTGGGGATTAACGATTCCAGCAAAGGAAAGCGTAAATATAGTAAAGGCAATAAAAGTTTGCATGGCCTTATTCGGAGTACCCAAAAAGATAGTTTGCGATCAGGGAGTAGAATTCTCGTCCAACCTCTTCAAAGCTTTTTGTAGGCAGTACGATTTAGAACTGCCACAGCGTCTTTTCAGCAGTCGTCGAGCAATTCCACGGTTGAAAGACTGCACCCACGATTACGGAAATATACAGGCTTATACACGAAACTAAGAAAACAAATGAATTGGATATCAGGCATGATGAGGTACTGGACGAAGCGTTTACAACTTATAATAACTATTCATTCAGCTACCAAGTTAACACCGCAGGAGCTATTCACTGGAAGAACACACAATTTTTTAAATAACGTGTCTTTTAACAATGAACACGATTATGTACAATAGATCAATGCGTTTCAGGCAGAATTATACCCAAAAATCAAAGTAAGGGTAGAGCAACAGAAAACCAAGAGAATAGAAACAGCAAATACAGGTAGAAAAGAACCAAGTCCGGTACAGGCAGGAGATACGATATTAAGGAAGGAAAACAGGAGGGATAAGCTTACACCTCGGTTCTCAAACCACAAGGTTTTGGAAGACAATGGCCTGGCACTAGTGTCAACCAGACACCAGATTCACAAAGAGAAAATCAGAAGATTACCCAAACCAAACGAATAAATAATTACAGGTGGCCAAGGACCATGGCTGCGGAAAGGAGCTTTGAGATCCGGCCGTTGAAAGGAGACGAGCCGTTGGCACAGATTAACTTAGGCCCGGCGAAGATAATACAGATGCACAAGACATTCGTACACAAAGTAAGACTATAGGAATACCAAGAAGCAGTAGAGGGCATAGAGCAAACGCTCAGAGACATAGTTGAAGATACAGAAACGAAGGATCTGGTGAGAGCACTGCAGAACTAATTACAAATGATGAAGACAAGACTGGAAGCTATATGTCCAAAGAGTAGGAAAACGAGAGGATTGATAAACGGATTAGGTTCAGTCGTCAAATCGATAACAGGGAATCTAGATCCAGAAGATGCGGAAAGGCTAGAAGCAGAAATAAGGAGAATTTAGAAAGAAGAAAAAGGATTGAAGATCAGTATAATGTTCAACAAGAAAGGCAAGCTAACTTCGGGCGGAGCCGAAGTTGATATACCCTTGCAGAATACTCTGTAAATTATATTCTCCAAAATTATTCATATGATGCATTCTTAATACTCATAAAAAATCCCAACATCCTAACTTTAAAAACACCAAAGTTATAGCATTTCCAATCGTTCAGTTATATGACAGCTATAAGATATAGTCGGCCGATCCTTATGAAATTTGGTAGGTCGGATTGATTGGCCAAATATAAAATCCATAGAAAATCCCAACTTCCTAACTTTACAAACACCAAAGTTATGGCATTTCCGATCAATCAGTTATATGGCAGCTATAAGATATAGTCGGCCGATCCTTATGAAATTTGGTAGGTCGGATTGATTGGCCAAATATAAAGCCCATAGAAAATTCCAACTTCCTAACTTTACAAACACCAAAGTTATGGCATTTCCGATCAATCAGTTATATGGCAGCTATAGGATATAGTCGGCCGATCCCGGCCGTTCCGACTTATATACTGCGTGCAAAGGAAAGAAGGCTGTGTGCAAAGTTTCAACTCGATAGCTTTAAAACTGAGAGACTAGTTTGCGTAGAAACAGACAGACGGACAGACGGACAGACGGACAGACGGACATGGCTATATCAACTCAGGAGGTGATCCTGATCAAGAATATATATACTTTATAGGGTCGGAGATGTCTCCTTCACTGCGTTGCACACTTTTGACCAAAATTATAATACCCTCTGCAAGGGTATAAAAATCTAACAAAATACATCAATGAAGAACAAACCAGAGTAACCATGTTCATAAACAATTATAAGACAATTATAAGCAAGACGTTCCTAGAAGAGGACAAAAGGATTTATAGGTTATGTTAGCATTAAATCTAAATGATATAGCAGAAAGTTAGTTGCTAGCAAAGATGGGGCTAATCTCGAAATTTATATTGAACAAACAAACAGGAAGCAACGAAGTGTGTGCAAGAATTAGAAGGACAAGGTATACAAATAATGTCCGAAGAACACATGTACGAATTCCTAGAATTAAAGGCAATAATGAATAGGACAGATTAATAATAATAATAGTTTCCATAAAATTACTGGTTTTTAAAAAGGGAACGTATTCTTTGCCAAGAATTATAGCGTTACCCATGAATACAACAGAATTTGTAATAACACCGGAATATGTAGTAAGCAACAAGGAAGAAATATATTACTACTAGCAAGGTGCCCGCAGCTTTGCTTGCGGTGGATAATTTTGAATGTAGATATGTCTGTATATTTTGAGGATAGCTCTCCACATCTGTATATTCCTTATTCGCATTTATCTTAAAGCTGGAGTTCTTATTTAAAAGTAATAGAGTATTAACTATATAATTTAATGTAATTGAGGTTTTCTTTCTTTACACTCTCAGTTTTTAACTGAAACTAAAATGAATCCCCATTTCCACACCACCCGGAGGTAGGGGATACGGCGCGTTTTTATTTAAGGTGGTTTCCCCAAATAGGCCTAGTCCACAATTAAAACATTTTTAATATATTCTTATTTTAAAACCTCTCTGTAAACGACATTCTTTGTTTGACCATCATGAGACAGGATCATAAGGCTCTTTGCCGAGCTGACTCTTGAACAGGCCACATAAAATTGGCCGTGGGAGAAACACTCGTCCCTAAGGTCTAATCCAGCTACTTTCAAAGTCTGTTCTTGTGATTTATTTATTGTTATCGCAAAACAAACCTTTACAGGAAACTGTAGGCGTTTAAATTCAAAAGGTAAGTTTGATGACGTTAAGGGAATTCTTGGTATGAATACTGTCTCTCCCTTGGCGCAGCCAGTAAAAATAACGGCTTCAATAACAAATTTGTGAAGAGTTTTCACTTGCAATCTTGTTCCATTGCATAATTTTGGGGGTTTTATGTTTCTTAATAACATAATTGGTGTTTCGACCTTAAGCGAAAGAATATGCAATGGGAAAGCAATGTTCAGCTGGATTCTGCTGGTTAAGAAATCCTACAGGATAATGTACAGCATTTTCTGGCTCAGTAACAGAGCCTATTGATTTGTATGTAACTTCCTCTCCATTAAATGATTTTATTAGATGATCATTAATTGAAGCAGCTCTGTCATTTCTTGAAGTTAAAATGGCTCGTTCTGATAACCAGTCCAATGACTTATGTAAGATTTCTGAAATATCAGGAAACATTTTAGAAGTAAGCTTTTCCAATGTGCTTACTACAGTACCCAAGCTTAATGACAATTTTATTTTGCCCTCAAGCGTCGGATAATCTCCATTTCCTATTTTAAGTAGAGTTTGGGCAAAAACACCGGCAGTTTCATCACCTAGTAAATGTACGCGCATATTTTTTGTAAGAGCCATTTTGTGTATAAAAATGCTGAATGGGCTGTCCGTCCTCCGGTTAGGAGCGTGGCCGCAATTCCTGAAGATGCAACAGCTAATGCAATTTTTTTATCTTGTCTAATTTTTTGCCAATAGCAAATTTAAAAGAAACGTTTTTCCAGTGCCACCAGGAGCATCCAAAAAATACATTCCTCCGTTTCCAGCGTCAATGCTGTCTAAGATTGTTTTATAACACTTTTTTTGTTCAAGAGTAAGGGAATTTTCCTCGTTTCTTACTTGAGCTTCATTGCATTCAAAATTTATTTCTCGCAAGTAATCAATGTTTTCCAAAAACTCTTTATCTCTAATTGCCTTGGGTAAACCATAACTTGATAAGACATCTCTGCCCATTGACAATATGAGATCTTCAATACAAATTAAACATTTATTAAAAACTTTTTCTAAAGTTCTGGATCTATATCGTCATCTATTTTAGATTTTAATCTATACAATATATCTTCTGAAAGACTTTCCTTGTACTTATTCCAAAGAAGCATAGCATCAGATAACTGACAATGAGTTAACATAATTGCAAAGAGGTCACGCAATTTATTTGGAGACTGGCATAATGCTGCTTCTTCCAATGTGCAGTCCCAGTGCTTATCATCTTCTAGTAAGCCTAAAGCTTTGCAAGCCAATTGGAATGTTTTATACAAAACCCCATTTAAATTTTTTAAAAAAGAAAAATATTTTAACCCCAAAATAAAAAAAAAATTTTTTTTTTTTTTTTTTTTTTAAAAAAAACCCCCACAAAAATATTTTTTTTAAAAAAAAAAAAAAAAAAAAATTTTTTTTTTTTTTTTTTTTTTAATATTTTTTTTTTAAAAAAAAAAAAAAAAAAAAAAAAAAAAAAAAAAAAATTTTTTTATATAAAAAAAATTTAAAAAAAAAAAAAAAAAAAAAAAAAATTTTTTTTTTTTTAATTTTTTTTTTATTTTATTATTTTTTTTTTTTTTTTTTAAAAAAAAAAAAAAAAAAAAAAAAAAAAAAAAAAAAAAAAAAAAAAAAAAAAAAAAAAAAAAAAAAAAAAAAAAAAAAAAAAAAAAAAAAAGTGACATTTCTTGTCTCTACACTATAATGGTTGTTTGTTAGTACGCTTTGATCCTTCTATTCGCCAGATGGTCAGGATAGTTCGATGCGAAAATGAGAGAGAGATGTTGCGTGAGGATAGAGGTTTGAAAGAGAGATACACACTACGATTGTTGTGCGTGTATGCTTGAATCACTGCGAGAGACAGAGATAGAAGTATGTTCGTTGCAGCTTTTTCTGGAGAGCATTTTCGGTATGCTAGAATGTTGGCGGACACTTTTAAGTTGGCAGTCGCTTGATCAAGTTTATTCGCCGTATACAATCTGCGTATTTAAATATGGAAGATAATAATACTAACCCGACATCAGAAGATAATAATATTAACCCGACATCAGAAGTGGGATCAGTGCCAACTCCTGCATTTTCTGAAGACCAGTGGCGTACCATTATGGAACTGCAAAATCGTAATTTAGTCGAAATGTGTAAGGCTATGCAAGCGTCTGTGCGTCCACAAAATCAAGTGGTTTTGCCAAAATTTAACCCAGATGTAACTGGAGCTGATGCGACTCAATGGTGTGCAACGGCAAGCCTTATTATGGACGAACAGCAGATTAATGGCAGCGCACTTATCATGATGTTGAGTAGTTGCATGCAGGGCAGTGCTTCAGCGTGGCTTGCACAGATCTGCTATTCCGGCATTAATTGGGAGCAGTTTAAAGAACTATTTATACAGCGTTTCGAGATTAAGGAAACGTCGGCAGCTATGTTCCTGAATCTGCTGAACAGCCGTCCAGCCTACAATGAGTGCCCTGCAGGGTACGCAAGCCGTCACTGACCACAAAATGGCGCAATATGAACGTCGAGGAAATAGCTGTATCCACGGTACTTGCGCACATGGCCAATTTTGACAACCGTTTGCAGCGTATGGTGTTCTCGTCAAATGTACAAAATAGAAGTCAACTCCAGATGGAACTGAAAGCATTTACATTTGACAAAAAGCGTAGTGCTGGAAGTACTGATGGTAATAGCGGCGACAGCAAGCGAGCCAAAATTGTGTGCCACTTATGCAAGAAACCAGGACATAAAATGGCGGAGTGTAAATTAAAGCGGTCTGGATCGGAGAATAAACAGCATCGCGATTTGCAGAATGTGACCTGTTACCGGTGTGGACAACTTGGGCATCTTGCGAATCGGTGCACGAACAATGCAGCTAAATCTGGAGCAGTTACTGAGAAGAAATGTAATCAATGTTTTGTGGCTGAGCCAAAAGGAGTTTTGACACATCAGGGTGAGATCTTTCCTATTTGCTTTGACTCTGGAGCAGAATGCTCGCTTATTCGCAGTAGTGTTGCCGGTAAATTTGATGGCAAACTAATTAATAATATTGTCATAATAAGAGGTATTGGCGACGCTGGCATTTCCAGTGCGCTACAAAAGCTATCTAAATGTATTATTAATGGAAATATTGTAGAAATACTGTTTCACGTCATAGCAGATAAGTATCTCACAAATGATATTGTAATTGGTAGGGAAATCCTTAGTCAGGGATACGAAATCATCTTGACACCTGATAAATTTGAATTTGTTAAGTCTAAATCTGTAAAAGTCTGTAAAGTATCTGAGCCATCTGCCTTGTTACTTAATGTTGATACTGAAATGATTGGTAATGACAAGGAAAACTTAATTAAATTACTTGAAGACTATTCAGCTGCATTTATTGATGGAATCCCTTGCACAAAGGTTAATTCAGGTGAAATGACTATTAGATTAATTGATCCAAACAAAACTGTGCAGCGGCGTCCATATCGTTTGAGTCCAAATGAAAAAGAAATTGTACGTGAAAGGATAACGGAATTGTTAAACTGTAACATTATTCGACCTAGTTGTTCTCCCTATGCTAGTCCTATACTCTTGGTTAAAAAGAAGAACGGATCCGATCGACTTTGCGTTGACTATCGTGAACTGAACAACAATACTGTTTCGGACAGATATCCCTTACCACTTATTAACGATCAGATTGCTAGACTAGCGGGTGCAAAATATTTTACTTGTCTGGATATGGCTAGTGGATACCATCAGATACCCATTCATCCCGATTCTGTTGAATATACTGCGTTTGTTACACCTGATGGGCACTATGAGTATCTGACAATGCCATTTGGCCTTAAGAACGCCCCGTCTGTTTTCCAGCGAGCCATTATAAACGCATTGGGAAATCTTGCATATTCTTATGTAATAGTCTATATGGACGATATAATGGTGGTGTCATCTACCATAGAATTAGGTATGCAAAGATTGAGGATTGTTTTGGATGTATTGACTGCAGCGGGATTCTCTTTTAACATAGCAAAATGTGGATTCTTAAAAACTACTGTACAATATTTGGGGTATGAGGTACGAGCTGGAGAGTTAAGGCCTAATCCGCGAAAAATTCTTGCGTTAAATTCCTTGCCACCACCGCAAACCGTTCGTAGCGTAAGACAGTTTATAGGATTGGCGTCTTATTTTCGAAAATTCGTGCCTCGGTTCTCACAGATTATGAAACCGATATATTCCTTAACTTCGAGTAAAAGTGTGTTTAATTGGAATAACGAGTTGGAAGATATTAGAAAAAATATTATTGCTATCCTTATAAATGAGCCTGTACTTGTTATTTTTGATCCACAACATCCAATAGAGTTACACACAGATGCTAGCTCTTATGGTTATGGTGCAATGTTAATGCATCGAATCAATGGTAGTCCTCATGTAATAGAGTATTTTAGTAAAACTACTTCCCCTGCAGAGTCTAGATACCATTCATACGAATTAGAAACCTTGGCAGTGGTAGAATCCGTTAAACAGTTCCGTCATTATTTAGTTGGTCGTTCGTTTGTAGTGTATACTGATTGTAATTCTCTTAAATCATCGCGGACAAAGATTGAGCTAACACCAAGAGTGCATCGTTGGTGGGCGTATTTGCAGTCGTTTGATTTCAAAATCGAATATAGAGAAGGAAAGCGCATGGCACATGTGGATTTTTTATCGAGAAATCATATTCAGGAAGCCACCAAAGTTGAAAAGTCTATAGTCCCTGAAAAGCGTGTAAACTTGGCAGAAATCTCAAGTGACTGGCTTGCTGCTGAACAGCGCCAGGACTCTGAAATCACTGATATCATTAACAAACTTAACTCTAAAGAGTTTACAGATGATGTTGCACAGACTTATGAGTTGAGAAAAGGTGTTTTGTTTCGTAAAGTTCAGAGAAATGGAAGAACCCGTTGTTTGCCAGTAGTGCCCCATGCATTTCGATGGTCGGTAATAAATCAAGTGCACGAGTCCATCATGCATTTGGGATGGAAAAAGACTCTTGACAAGACTTATCAATATTATTGGTTTGCTAAGATGAATAAATATGTTAGAAAGTTTGTCGATAGCTGCATTACATGTAAAACTGTTAAGGGTTCATCTGGGAAGATACAAGCCGAGTTACATCCAATTCCAAAAGTGAGTGTGCCATGGCACACGGTGCATATCGACATTACTGGAAAATTAAGTGGGAAGAATGATCTTAAGGAATATGTGATAGTACAAATTGATGCTTTAACAAAATTTGTTTATTTGTTCCATACTTTAAGATTAGATTCTGACAGTTGTATTCAGGCAATGAAATCATCTATTTCTTTGTTCGGAATACCGCAGCGTATAATAGCTGATCAGGGTAGATGTTTTACTAGTGGGAAATTTTCAGAATTTTGTACATCACAGAAGATTAAGCTTCATCTTATAGCTACAGGAGGAAGCCGTGCAAACGGTCAAGTTGAACGTGTGATGAGTACACTTAAGAATCTGCTGTCAGCGGTTGAATCGAGTCACCGATCTTGGCAAGATGCTTTAGGTGAGGTACAACTTGCCTTGAATTGCACAGTTAGTAGTGCAACCAAAGCAAGTCCCCTAGAGTTGCTTGTCGGCAAGGAGGCTCGTCCTTTGGGCTTGATTCCACCGTATGATACAGAGATGGAGGTAGATAAAGTTAATGCTAGAGATAGGGCAATTGAAAATATGAATAATCAAGCTAGTTACGACAAAATAAGGTTCGATAAAAATAAAGCAGCAGTTGAACGACATAAAATTGGAGATTTTGTTTTACTGAAAAATGAAGAACGACATCAAACTAAATTGGATGCAAAGTTTAAAGGACCATTTTTGGTTAGTGAAGTTTTAGAAGGAGATAGATATATCTTGAAGTCATTGCATAATAAAAGAACTTATAAATATTGTCATGAAGATTTGAGAAAGATGCCGGATGGTTATGTTCCGAGTGAATTGGAGTGCCCGCCTGAGAATTGTTGAAATGGTTATAATATATCCGTGTGAGAGGATATGTTATGTGATTAACAAAATGTCCATATAGAGTATGGAATGGTTGAAATGAAGTTGCAATAGACTTCGATAAGAAAATGTTTGTGAATGGCGGATGTGTTTGAGAATTCGAACGGAAATAACCTGGCGGATGCAAAGTTTATGACAATATTTGATTGAAATGTATAAGTTAAAGATATGGTTTTGAGATTTTAGCTATCTACGTCATTGGGCAAGCACAAGTGAAAGACGAAAGTTGGAACATGGCGTGTGGCGCTCTTGACGGGACTATGCTCTTAATCAAAAGGAAATCATAGTGACGATAACTAGAGTCGAATTTTGAATTGCTGAGAAGCAAATGTAATGAATTAAACGTTAACATGAATTTGATTAAGTAATGAGAAAAAGAATTGAAATATGTTTATAATGTTGTGTAGAATGTAAAATATAGAAAGACTTTGAAATAAGAGAAAATGTTAAGTGTAAGGCAATATATCGAATAAATAAATGGTATTTGAAATTGATGAGTAAAAGAAAACATAAGCTATAATCACGGATCTATAAGTCATATTTGTAATATTAAGGTTACAGTACACGAGGACGTGTAATTGTCAGAATGGCCGTGTCGGATCTTAAATTATGGTAGTCAGTGTAAAAGACTTAAATCAAATACGCGTACCAAGTGACATTTCTTGTCTCTACACTATAATGGTTGTTTGTTAGTACGCTTTGATCCTTCTATTCGCCAGATGGTCAGGATAGTTCGATGCGAAAATGAGAGAGAGATGTTGCGTGAGGATAGAGGTTTGAAAGAGAGATACACACTACGATTGTTGTGCGTGTATGCTTGAATCACTGCGAGAGACAGAGATAGAAGTATGTTCGTTGCAGCTTTTTCTGGAGAGCATTTTCGGTATGCTAGAATGTTGGCGGACACTTTTAAGTTGGCAGTCGCTTGATCAAGTTTATTCGCCGTATACAATCTGCGTATTGTCTTAACAATCTCATGCAGCAAAGGATCCTTTTGTAAATCAGGAATTTCTGCACAAATGTAAGAATCGATTTGATTAGGCATAATTTTAATCTTTAACCATATAAGTATGTGTAAGTGGGGGAGACCACGTTTTTGCCATTCAATAGAATACATGAAGCACTGTACTTCCCCAAATAACCGGCCTTTAATCAACAACGCCATAAAGCCTTAACCTTCAAATGAAATACTCGTGATATGATGTCATGTCGATCTTGAGGCTTTTGGCATGGAAATAACTCATTTGTTATATCCTTCCATTTTGGGTTACATGTAAATTTAATAAAAAGATCAGGACGACCATAATGCCGAACATAAGTCATGGCATCTTGTGTCTTTTCATGCATATATCGAGGTGAACCTGTAAAAGTAGATGGCAAAATAATCATTTGACCAAGTTGAGCCACATCCGCATCACCCCTACCAATAGCGTCTTGAAGATGAATATAACTTTCTGCTCTCAACTTTTTTTGATTTGCTCGAATAAAGTTAAGCCGCTCAGTTTCAATTTTTGCATACATATCAACCAAAAATTGATTAAACAGAGCTCTAAAATAATGCAAGTGATTGGCTTCACTTTCTCTAAGCATTATTCTATAGCTGTAAAAGTTCATGGCAGAGACAGTCTTTTTTAGATCAATATTTTTAATAGGGTCAATTTTTAATAGGTTAATAGGTTAAGGTATATTTACTGAATAACCGTCCTCTCCGTAGCAAAAAAGTAATGGATTTTGTAGGCAGTCATAAGATCGATGAAGTTCACAGATTCGTTTAAGTTTGTTATTATGACTCTCAATAACAATGTCTCGATTTTGAAATTGTTGATTAACTAATACCAATGCTACTTCATTTGTTTGAGGTGCATTATAACGGCCTTTATGAGCCATTGGTGGCATTTTATCAGCGTTAATGACCATTTTAAAGTCTTTGCAATCATTCGGAACTTTATTAAGAGCAGTTTTAAAATCTTTAACGTATGGATTGCATCTATGCAGCATAGACTGCAGTGATTTTATTAAGCCGTGTTTAACACCGGAATTGTGCTGACACCTTAAATCCACCTCTCGATCATCCTCACCAACAAAATATATCTGTAGAAATTGAGCATTTGTTTGAGAAGTTGGTAACAGGCTACCTATCAAATGATAAACTTGGCCTTGTATTTTGAATGTTGGCATATATGCATCGCATACAACTTTTCCACTACCAAAAGATGTCATTTGAAATCTATTATTATACTTTCTTGGATTGGCCTTGAAATGAGCATGGTTAGGATGGTCCCCCATTAATAAACTTTTAAGAGGTTCAGGTAAAGCCTGAAACGGAGGTAGTTGAATTTTACCCTCTTTACAGCACATGCCCTTGCCCTCATCTTTCCATTTCAATGCACCACAATATTTACATTTGTTATTCATTATACCGATTTTAATTTCAGGATTTGACATATAATCTACTTTGTAATCGTATTTAAATGCAGAGTTTTCTGTTACCCATTTTGAACATGATTTCTTACTATTCCGACTTTGTTTAAAAGCTTCTGTTTCGTTAACTAAGTTAAATTTTTCTTTTCCCAACTTTAACTGCTTCGCTCTGGTCAAATTGGAAAATTGTTTTCGCCTTTTCCGGTTGTTTTGTTCAGTACGTGGATTATATTCAGAGAAGGATAATGAATAAGGTGAATTTTCTGAAGGTATGTAAACATCGAAATGACCATTAGAAAAATTACCACTGAAACGAAGCCTTTTTAAAGTACTGCCTTCGTTTCCAATTTTTGCTATACTAATACCATTTTGGAAAACTTCAACAAAAACAGGATACAATTCACATGAAGCTTTCAACTCGGCCAATGAGCCAAACGTATAAGGTTGCCGCATTTCAGTTTCGTATGCAGCACAATTGTCATAAGGGGTACCCATGGAATTGCAAGTATATGTACAAAAATTATTCCATCGGCGAACGATATATGCAACAACAGCCTGACGAATAATGTCCGAAAAATCTTCGTTTTCATGTAAAAGATACGAAATTGCCCTGAAAAGGCATGCTCCATCTCCTGCAATAGGAATTACTGAGTGGGGCACCAAGGCACCATTTATAATCAACAGTTCACTTTTTCTATTTGCATCCATATTGTGCAAAAGAAAGGCGACTGCAAGTCAGTTTTGCTAAAAGCACCTACTAAAATTACAATTACCAACTTAGCAAATTTGTATTATATTTTACAACAGTTAAAACTGTTCAAATTTGCCGAAATTCTGCCGCCAATAGATTGCACTGGGCACTTAAATAAAAAACTACAAAAAAACTACCACTAATATTAAAATTTGCAATTAAGCAAATTTTTACTTAATTTTACAACAGTTAAAACCGTTCAACTTTGCCCAAATTCTGCCGTTGGGCACTCAAATAAAACAATATTTCAAAAATATTGCAACTACAAAATCAAATAAGTTTACAAAAAAATTTGCAATAAAGCAAATTTTTACTTCATTTTACAACAGTTCAAATTTGCCCAAATGCTGCCGTCAACAGATTGCACTGGGCACTTAAATAAACAATATTTCAAAAATATTGCAACTACCAAATCAAATAAAAAACTACAAAAAAACTACAGCTATTATTAAAATTTGCAATTAAACAAATTTTTACTTAATTTTACAACAGTTAAAACCGTTCAAATTTGCCCAAATGCTGCCGTCAACGGATTGCACCGGGTAATAAGTAATATTAGATTAGTACACAATAACTACGTCTAATATTAAAATTTGTAGCCGTTAAAATTTGCCAAATGTGTGTCGTCAACATACATTTAAACAATAAGGCAATACTTAATGTAAGTATTGATACTTAATGTAAGTATTGAAGCAAAAAATAAATAAATTTTACTACAAAGCAAATATTACTTTAAAGATTAAATGCAATTACCAAGAAACTTGTAATACGTACACGCTTCTCGTTGATATTTATGTACCAAGTACACATGTATGTCTTCACAATCGCAGGCTTTGCACACAATAAAAAAGAGACACAATTCCATCGACATAAAGAATAACAGAAAGGATAGAGAAAGAAACCCCGCGCAAAAATTTGAAATGTACAAAATCTGTTTTAGGAAACAGAAGACAACATATAGAGAGCGTAGTCGATGGGAAAAAGTTCACATTGACGCGCGATTTAAATGCACATTTGTACATATATAGATATGTAGATATCTAAACTTTAAAGAATGCTAGAGCTTTAAAAAAAAATAGTTTTTTTGTAAGCATTTAATGGATTTTTGCCTCAAACTTAAATTAATTGCATGTCAGAATATTAGTTGAGCCGGCTTGTATCCATTGGTAAAAAAAAATGGTTCAAATTGGACTAAAACCATGGGTGTAAGCGGGAAAATAGGATTAATATTGCATGTATTTATTTTTTGTACGTCTCCGTCTTTCTTCTCCTTTTCCTTTTCGATTCTTTGGTTACCGCTATTCTGTCTATCCTTATTTTGATCTCTTTGAATGAGCTATCTTTTCTTTTCTTCTTGTTTCTCTTCCCGACAGTATATGATGTGCTTCTCTCTCTCTCTCTTTCTCTTTGTCTCTCTCTCACTCCATTAAATTGTTATTATAATTTGTTAAAATACAAATTAATATATATCCAACGGATTACAGTGTATAATCTACTTCTACTTATTATTTGTTACGTGGATACACCAAGCCACACTGAAAATAACGACTCAAAAGTCTTTTGAAACTATGTCAAAGTGAATACACATATGTATATCTAAAATTTTGTATGCCACACTGAAATAAATCACCCAAACTCTTTTGAATTATAATAATTTTTTCTAAAATGTGACAAAAGTTATCCATATCTACTTTAAATTTATTATTATTTTGCTTTGACGAAAATTATTATAATTTAAAAAGAGTCGGGGTGGGTTTTTTTCAGTGAGACATACATAATTTTAAGTAAATATATAGTTAAAATTGTCTATGCCACACTGAAAAAACCGACCCACACTCTTTTGAATAATTTTTGTTAAAGCAAAATAATATTAAATTAAAAACGAAAAATATTCAAAAGAATGTGGGTCTTTTTTTCAGTGTGGCCTAGACCATTTTAACTATATATTTTCTGAAAATGGTCTAGGCCACACTGAAAAAAAGACCCACGCTCTTTTGAATATTTTTCGTTTTTAATTTAATATTATTTTGCTTTATCGAAAATTATTCAAAAGAGTGTGTTTCAGTTTTTTCAGTGTGGCATAGACAATTTTAACTATGTATATATTTACTTAAAATTATGTATGCCACACTGGAAAAACCCCACCCGACTCTAATTTCCAAAACCCCATTAAATAGAAGCTCTATTTATTATTTCTTCGAGTTTAGAAATTCGCTCAATAGCACATTTTAGGTCATTTTTCGTTATAAACAGATTTTTTTTAAAATTAATTATATCATTGTTTAGTTTATACACGTAGTTATGGTCCTTGTTTCTGTTTCGTTGATTTATTTTCGGTTGCGGCTTTGGCTGTTGTTGTTGTTGCTGCTGTTGTTTTTGTTGTTGGAGTAGAGGTGGCTGTAGTTGCTGTTGCGGTGCTAGTTGTTGTTGCTGGATAACTGGTTGCTGAAGTTGTTGTTGCTGCAGCAGTGGTTGCTGAAGTTGTTGTTGTTGCAGCAGTGGTTGCTGAAGTTGTTGTTGTTGCAGCAGTGGTTGCTGAAGTTGTTGTTGCTGCCAGTGTTTTTGTTGCTGTAGTAGCGGTAGTTGCTGAATTTGTTGTTGCTGGATTTGTTGTTGCTGAGTTTGTTGTTGCTGGATTTGTTCTTGGTGTAGTTGTGGTTGTTGTTGTTGCAACCTTAATAAAAATGCTTGGTGGTGCAGGACTCGAATATAATCTTCGACTTGAGCCAGTTGGCCCTCAGCTCCGCTTGTTATCGTGTTCATTTTGGCAATGAAGGCGTCTTCGAAAAATCAAAAGCGCGAGACAGAGAGAGAAACCGCACAGAGAGGGGTACGAATTGCCAAAATAAAATACACCGAAAAAGAGAGCGCATCGCTCTCAGAGAGAAGAGGAAAGGGGGAGAGAGAGAGAGATGTGCTGTGTGCTGATATAATTTTGTTATATTTTATTGTTAAGTTTAATTTAGTCTTAAATTTTTAATTTTAAGTCTTAAGAAGAAATCAAAATCAGACACAATTTGCCGATGGGAGAAATGGGGAATATTTTATGATGATTTTCTAAGATCAATAAATATAGTAAACATTAGAATATCCAATATTAAATTAAATAGAATCTTTATTATGTAGAAGACTACATTTTGGCTAAAAATCGCATCGATTGATTAACGCGTTTAGCATCCAGATTTTGTTTACAGAAATTATCAGTTTTATATATAGATGACTGCCCCCCTGCCCTTTTCACAAAGCCCAACGGCTTGAACGCTTTGACGGGGTTTATTCGTGTGTTGCTGGTATAATTTAATTTTAATTTATTGTTAATTTATTGTTAAGTTTAATTCAGTTTTAAGTTTTTAATTTTAAGTTTTAAAAAGAAATGAAGATCAGCCGCCGCACAATTATTGTACTACACAGAGTCAGAGAGAGAGAGAGAGAGTGAGACAGTGCCAGAGAATGCATTCGGTGTTCAATGTGTCTGAGGGGGAGGAGTAACCACCTCAGCAGTTTCCCTCGGCGGTTCCCCACCGAAAGCCCCACCGAAACCCCCACGGCAGCCCAACATCTAGCAGCCAAAGTACCGCCTCAGCTAATACCCTCGGCGGTACCCCACCGAATTCCCACGGCAGCCAAACGTCTAGTAACCAAATACCCCGTTGACAATAAAGTTGCCAACCAAACACAAACATCAGGACCACTTCGGATCCAAACCCCACATATGCATCCGCTCCAATTTCAATTCCATTCCGTTAGGTCAGCATAAGTACAGACGAACATTTAAGCATTGAAAGACGAATCATTAAATAAAGAATTCAGTTTGAAATATATTGTAAAAAAAACCACAACTTGGTATTGTTAATTATTGGAAAAGCTCCCCGAACCAAATTGGAACACCTTTCCTTTAGTTTACTCGCTTATCTCTTAAATTAGTTGGTCCGGGGCCGATGGTGAGAGAGTTACTTTGTTTTAAAAATTTGATTTTTTATTCACACGTGCGCCGTGCGATAAGCAAGGTACCGACAATTGAATAGGCACACCCGTCCGCACTCGAAGTGGGATAGTCGGTGACAGATTTTTTTTTGAAATTATAAAACACAATAAGACTAGTACTAGTAAAATTAAAGATATTTGAATTTGGATTTTATGTAATCGAATAAAGTAGCTTAAAATATTAATATTATCAAGAGATAGTTCCGAATTGTTTGGAAAAAACATTTATTACTGTATATAAGCGCTTTTCTCTGGAAATTGCGATTTTCAGTGAATAGATTTCTAATTGATTCCTACGATCTTGTTAGAATGAAGTAAGTCGGTACAATGGACATTAGCAAAAATTCTGTTGATAAAGGACATTTCTTTCAGGTAAACAAAATCCCAAAAAAAAGCGGGTAGAGGGGGCTCCATTCAGTCATTAGATAATCAGGATATGTGGTTATAGAAGTAATATAAGGGTGTTATCTGCGGAGACGCAGTCGACCCAGTGGTGTGGCAAAATGTTTTGCCAGACAGTTTGTATGTCTAAGCAGATGTTCGATTTACAAATAGTCTCCGTTGCCATCCGCACCCTGCTTGGCAAGAATTGCTGCACCTCCATGAGCTATATTGCGACGTATCAAACTATCCAAAATTTGTTAGTGAAGTATGTTTCTGAAATAAGCATGATATAATTTGCATTCTTTTTTAAAAATTAAGATATTTCATTTACATGGTCGGAAAGCCCATTGTCATTCCATATTCTTAAGTTTAGATTTATTTGCATAGCTTTTTAAAAAGTCACATTCTCATATTAAGTAGGTTGTTGGTAAGTTCAAATTCTTATTCTAGAAGTTGTTCTATCCTTTCTAATAAGGTATTCGAAATACTGTTTCCTGCTAAAAACTTGAGCGTAAAATTGGGGTTATTTGGTCGGCTTGTTAAAAGGAGCAAATGATTGAGATGTTGAAAAGTATTATTACCGTCATTTTGTTTTTTTCACCTGCTTGCGACCAGCACATACTTTTTTTGACATAAGTTCCTGGAAGACGTTACAACCTTTGTAACTGGCAGTGTTATTTTTATTACAGCTGGCACATTTTGCTAGTTGTTCTTTGTCTTCTTTTTTTGACTCGGCTTTTGTTTATTGAATCTTTTCTTAATTTTGAGACTAACAATAAGTTTACGAAACTTAACATTACAATTTAACTAACAGTATATTAAGACCGCATTCTGGTTGCGCGTCCCTCAAGTCGGTCGCTGGGTGGGTAAGTCATTGCTACGAAGGCGTGATTGGTTGCTCAACCTTGTAAGACCTCTCGCCAGATGGTTAGGATGCAACGATGGCTTGGTAAAGTACTTTTCCTTCTGTTCTGGGATCAATTCTTTGACTGGTAGAATGTTTAAGTCGCGATGTACGTGTTCGTTGCGAACGTACCACGGTGCCCCGGTGATTGTTCTCAGGATCTTCGACTGAGCTCGCTAGACTATGTCAATATTGCTATTGCTGGCATTCCCCCATAACTGAGAGCCCTACATCCATATAGGTTTTAGTACCGAGTTATACAGCAAGACTTTATATTCAAGGCTAAGGGGAGACCGAGCGTTGATAAGCCAATGAAGGCTACTGACTTTTAGCTTTAGGTGTATTCTTTTGGCTTCAGTGTGGCGGCGCAGTTTCGCCTGTTCAGGGTGAACGTAACGTGCTTGCATTTTTGTTCGTTCACCTTAATTCGCCACTTTTCAACATCGACCAGATGAAGAGCTAGCTGCGCAGTTGCTTGCATCGGGCATTTTGAGCGGCTGAGAATAGCTGTATCATCAGCAATAGTGTACTTGTTGGGATGTCTGCTATGTAGAGAACATATAATGTTGGCCCGAGCACGCTACCTTGAGGAACTTCAGCTCCAATAGTGAAATCGTCAGTTATAGCAGTGTTGCAAATTTTCTGTCGTAGAGGTAAGACTCAAAAAGCTTGTCGGTGTTGTAGGAGAGCATTGTCTTGATCTTGTACATTAGACCTGCTAGCCAAACTCTATCAAATTCTTGAGAGACATTTAAAAATATGGCAGTACAGTACTCTCGTTTTTCGAACGCGTTCCGACCCGGTCGACCTGCTCAATTGTTCCGTTCTTTTCACGAAACCCAAATTGATGTGACGGAATTCCTTCCTGGATTCTTAGGTATCTGTTTATGCGAGTCAATACACATTTTTCAAAGAGTTGTGAGTAGTTAAATAACTCCGCACAAATAAAAGCGAAGATCGAGAATACTGTCAGTTGCTGGATACGCAGGGAATGCGCGTAGTAACGGCACTGTGGGAAAAGAGAGTTTGGAGAATACAAGGATAGAGAGTTTGGAGAGTACGAGAACAGAGGGTTTGAAAAGTACGAGAGAGAGTTTTGAGAGAAGGGATAACGGTAGAAGACGTTGGACTTTGAACCCTAGTATAGTGCCGTGCGCAAAGATAAAAAAGGAGAAGCCGAGGATTAACGGTGCCAGAATCCTATATAAGCGGGTCCAGCGCTGGAATCTGGATCAGTCGATCACAAGGAGTCAATCCGTCAAGATCAGTAAACAATCAGCAGAACGCGAGTTAACAGCGCACATCAAGTCAAGTCAGTGAACATGCAACCGAACGCGAGTGAACAACACAAGTGAAATCAACATCAGGAGCAAGCAGAGCCGGGCATGGGTCAACAAGGAGCAAGATCGCTACATAGAGACGTAAACGTAGTTGTCTAGAACCAGCTGCCGTACGAAAACGATGGCCTCGACGAATTCCGGCGTACGCCTGAACCGTCAGGTGAGAATTGAGCAAGCCCTGGTGCGACTAGCCAAGAAGAAAGCGCGTCCGAACCACGGGTGTCTCGAGAGGCGTATGCCTCAAGGGCACAGTAGTTCACCGCCAGAGTCCTAGAAAGGCAGCTGACCAAATCCCGACAGCCAAAGACCCGCTGCACCCAGTCCTGGAAGAACACGCAGACAGCAGAGCCAGGATATCGCGCCGTTTCCCTAAAGGACAGGAGGCTGTGGCTGCGAAAGGCGTATGCCTTGAGAGCCCGGTGCCTGTTCACCCTAGTCTGGGAACGAAACGCATCCCTAGACCGGCGTTCCGGAGCAGCGAGCAACGAGGCAGCGGAGAGCGACGGTGGAGCGACCACAACTCATCGGAGAAGGCGTTGAGACTCCAATTTGTCACCATTAGTCCCGGGGCGAGGGCCCAGTCGGCGAATAAAGATCATAGAAAATACATCCTAACGTTCTGTGCGTTCTCACTAGACAATCGGGCGGTCACGTTTATATAAATTTGGTGGGACGAACAACACACATTTGCTGAGCTAACCGCAAGATACTCGAAGCGAGCAGACAATAAAAATCAGTTCGTTACATCTGGCGGTGAGAATCACGTCTAAACCGAAATGGGGAAAGGATGTATATATCTCCTCAAGAAAGAGGATTTTGCAAAAATAGCAGCCAAGTTAGGCATCACTCTGGAAGGTAGGACGGATGACATGCGGAAAGCCCTCTAAGAGTACCTAACAAGGAAACAGTCGGTGAGAATCAGCATCTAAACAGAAATGGGGAAAGGATGGATATATCTCCTCAAGAAAGTGGATTTTGCAAAAATAGCAGCCAAGTGAGCCATCACTCTGGAAGGTGGGACGGATGACATGCGGAAAGCCCTCTCAGAGTACCTAACAAGGAAACAGAATGACCCAGGAGTAGCAGAGATCTGGGCTGAGCTTGAAGAGAAGTACGACAATAAGCCAGGCTCAACCTTCAAATACCTGAATCCTGACGCCGAGCAGCTCATAGCAAGTCTTGGAGTGGGCAGCATAAAGGAAGCTGGCAGAAGTCGAAACACAAGCCAAGAGAGAAAATCAGGGCAGCAAAGACCTAGCACACCAGATTACGCCAAGATCGCAAAGCAAGTGTGAGAATGGTCGTTCAAATTGGATGGCACAGAGAAGCCACTGGAATTCTTAGAACAGGTGGAGTGCTCCGCAAACACGTACGGTCTGAACCTTAATATGATCCCACGTGCAATGCCAGAGTTATTGCAAGGCAAAGCACTGAAATGGTTTATTTCAAATAATAAACACTGGAGAACATGGGAAGAGATTAGCGAGAGTTTTTTTTTTTTTTTTTTTTTTCGCGCGGAGTCCCACGGCCCACCTACCCGCCCAACCGACCGAGGGGCGCAGCCGTGTATCGTACGGCACGATTCGCGATAGGATAGACGCGAGATAGGAAAATAAAGGTAAAGGTCCGGGGAAAAAAGTAATAGTTAGATCAATCTTGTGCCAATGAAGCAAGTATTAATCGTTTTAGGAGCGGCACAGAGTCAAGATTTGATATTACAGGAAAAAGTCTATTATAGTCAGAACATAATACTCTGAAAGGCTCATGCAAGGCATAGTTAGATCTACAATGATTTAAAATTAGGGGAATATAATTTCTAGTTAATCTACTTGGCACAGAAAAGTTTAGCCGACTTAACAAGTCGGGGCAGTCAATATCACCATGTATAAGGTTATAAATAAAGATAGTACCAAGCATCGTTCTACGGTTGGCTAGGGATGGTAAATTAATCAAAAGAAGTCTACTAGAATAAGAAGGTAAGATAAGATTTGCATCCCAGTTTAGGCGCCGTAAAGCAAAAAGAAGGAAGTTTTTTTGTACAGATTCAATACGACCAATATGTATTCCGTATTGTGGACTCCAGACGGGAGACCCATACTCCAGAATCGGACGGACTAGCGAAATAAATAAAGTTTTAGTCAAATAATAAATCCAAGCACTCCTCTGGCTTTATTAACCATGGACGAAATGTGATTAGAAAATTTTAGTTTAGGGTCCAAGAGAACGCCAAGATCGTTTACAAGAGTTATTCTATCCAAAGAGCTGCCACTTAACGTGTAAATCGCGTATATCGGATTGGCCCGATAAAAAGTCATCAGCTTGCACTTGGAGCCGTTTAAATTTAGTAAATTATCTCGGCACCAGTTTTGAAAATTATCTAGATCGGATTGCAAGTCTAAATGGCAGGAAATGTCCTTATACTGCAGGCACAACTTAACATCATCTGTGTACATAAGTACGCGAGAATGACTTATAATTGAGGGAAGATCGTTAATAAATAATGTAAAAAGTAACGGACCCAGATGGCTCCCTTGTGGGACACCGGAGGTAACACGGAGAATTTCAGAAATTGAATTTTTAAAAAGGACCCTTTGTGACCTGCCATTTAGATAACTTGAAATCCATTTAAGCAGATCAACTGGAAAACCTAAAAGGTCAAGTTTATGAATAAGAAGTAAGTGATTTACAGAGTCAAATGCTTTACTAAAGTCAGTGTAAATGACATCTGTTTGAAAACTACTATTGAAGCCTTTTATCACAAATGTAGTGAGCTCTAGAAGGTTTGTAATTGTGGATCTACGTTTAATAAATCCGTGTTGACACGGAGAAATAATTGATCTGCAAAAGTGCTGCAAATGAGGAGTAATAATTTTTTCAAAAAGCTTAGGAATAGCTGACAACTTAGAAATACCTCTGTAGTTACTGGCTTCTAACTTGTTACCTTTTTTGAAAAGAGGAATAACAAATGATTCCTTCCAAATATTTGGGAATTGGGACGTTTCTAGAGATAAGGTAAACAACTTGTGAAGAGGTTTGCACAGGGCCTTAGCGCAATACCTAAGCACGCACCCAGGAATACCATCGGGCCCTGGCGAATAAACAGGCTTAATACGAAGAAGATCCAAAAGAAGAGAGCTTTCTGTTAAAGTGGGACAGAATATGAGGTTTGACTTGGGCATGGTGTAAGAATAAGGCTGAGATGAATAATCTAAAGTAGAGTAAGTCGTTTGAAAAAATTGGGCAAATATATCGGCTATTGCCTGATCTGTGGTTCCCGTCATGTTTTCGAACGACAGCGAGGAAGGAAAAAAATTAGATTTACGCTTGGTGTTAACAAAATTATAAAACTGTTTCGGGTCCTGAGAGAACTGGACCTTACAACGGTTTAAGTAACTATTATAACACTGAGCATTAAGCACGGTAAATCTTGACCGAGCACTTAAATATCTAGTAAAAACAGATTGAGAACCGGTATTTTTATATTTCCTAAAAAGTCTGGACTTTACATTTCTTAAGTGTGTCAACTCTTTGCTAAACCAAGGTGATTTATTGGAAGTTGACGGATAGTACCACGGAACACAGGAATTAAAAAATGAGTTTATTGCAGTATAAAAAACATTAACTGCATCGGACATATTATTGCATAAGTAAAGATCAGACCAATTAAAGCCAGTAATACAATTATTTAGCCTCAGAAAGTCTGCCTTGCGAAAACAATGTATTCGTTTGGATTTTTCTGAATTTTCTTCTATAACTCTACCCGTATCAAATGAAAGTTCGATTGTTGGGTGATATGGATCTTCAGGTTGCGTGAGTGGTGCTACTCTGGACAGAAACACACCTTCAGGATTCGATACAAAACACAAATCAAGTAGGCGACCTAATGAATTTCGAACATGGTTTACTTGAGATAGAGATATGTCAAGCAGGCCATCAATAAAATCATGTTGTGCTATAGGTAGTAAGACATTCGATCCATCCTCAGTGGACCAAGTAACTCCAGGTATATTAAAATCACCTAGAACTATCAACTGATCCCTATCGGAAAGCTTATTTGCAACGGACTTAATAACGGATAGGTGATTTAAATAATCAGGAAGTTCAGACAACGGCGGAATATAAGAGCAAGTTATGTATATAAAGTTACCAGGAAGCGATAACTTTATACAAATAAATTCAATGGTATTGAATTCATCAAAAAATAACTCCTCAGACGGGAAGTTTGAATCAACTCCAATTAAGACTCCACCTCCCCGTCTAGAGGGACGGTCATACCTATATATTGTGTACTTACCTGGAAAAACTTCGGAGCTAAAGATCTCCGACTTTAACCAGGTTTCTGTGAACACAATAATATGAGATGCAAAGGAAAGGCTATCAGAATACAATTTAGTGAGTTTGCTACGCAAACCTCTTGCATTCTGATAGGAAAGAAGGAGGTTAGAAGTTAGTTTTTTGAAATTGGTACACTGGTTTGGCCTCGACTAGGAAGTTTTACTCCTACGGGCCCCTTCTTCTTTATCTTAGCCTCGAACTCTTTTACAACCATATTATCCGGCCAAAAGTCGCCCGAGCATATGGCTTCAAAAAGCTCGTTAGGGACAGTTATCTTGAAAGATGAAATGTCTCTAGCATAAGAAAACTTAAACTTTTCCACCTTTACACTATTACAATCGGCTTTAGTTTTGTCTTGTATATAAGACAATACATCAGAAGATGTTTGATCAGGGGAAAGCCGAGAAACGAAAATTTGTTTCTTTAGTGGAACCACTAAAAGGGATTTTGGTGGAGCAGACATTGTTTCTGCAAAACCAACTTGAGCCGGTTGTCCGGACTCAGTAGTCCCTTGTGGTGGTGATACTACATTCTGAGAGATAGGTGGATCCACTAATTGTGAAACCACTACGGACAAATCGGAATTATTAGAAGTCCCTGGTTGCATGCATTCTGTAACGGATTGTTCGGATACCGATACCTATTTTAGCTGCTGATCTTAGCAACATTTGAGGGTTTGCTGAAATCATCTGCTGATCCGCCGGAATGCTCTGTTGTTCTTTTGATTTCGGTTGCGGGGTGTTCCCCTTTTGCTCCTTACCACTAGCGGCCTTTTTGCGCTTAGGGGACTCTTCTAATAGCTTACGACTATTAAACTGCGAGTCCAGCGCAGATAGGAGATCATCAGCTCGGCGAAAACTATCTCTAGCCACTCCGAAACAGCTAATCAGTCCCATCAGGCCGCCTTTAGTTTGGCGCATGAACGATTTCATCTCGTTCGCAACCTCGACACAAGCGTCACAACAAAACTGCAAATTGGGCCCCTTTGAAAGGTCATCACTTGTCCGGCCAGTAAAACCGGCGCACTTGGTGTGCACCATATTTTCACACAGCCAGCAAGTCATATTAGACTGGTCAGCCCTGATTACGAGGCTGCATTTTTTGCAGAAGCAGACTAAATTTTTATTATTCATTTTATTTATTTACCACTGTACCAAGAAAGCGAAATTGAAATTTATAAGCGAGCAGTTATAAGTACCGCAAGAGCGCAGAAACTGCACGCTTAGAACTTTCAAAAGCAAAGAGAGCAAGAGAGCGGGAGCGTAAATAAGTTAAAGTGCATGCACAAAAGAGAAACAGCGTGGATATAAATAGGATAGAAAACACAGATAAGAATTACGAAAAACTAAAACAATTTATTAGTATCAATACAAAGAGCACTCGCGAAGCGAACGGAGTTTAAATTTATGTTTAAATAACCGAAAGAAAATTTAATGTTGTTTTTATAAAACCCACCGATGGGAATAAACGAAAACAAAATACAAAATTCGAAGCGCAGAAAAAAAAACACGACCGTTCACTTTGAAAGTCAAAGACGATTGATTCCAAACATACTTTCTGCCGAGAGGTTTCTTCTCGAAGCTAGCAGACAAGGAAAAACAGCGTAAACAGGGCTTCAGGGAACCGTTGAAAGACTACATGGTGGACATGCTGACGTTGATGAGGCCACTCGGGTACTCGCCAAAAGAAACACTAGAGATAATCAAGGACAACTGCACACCAGACCTGCGGATTTCATTGAGAACATACAAGGTGGATGATCTGGACACATTAATGATCCTGGCTGACGAGTACGAAGAACTGGACAAAGAGCAAAAGAGTTCGTCCACGAGCACTAGTTTTCACGAAACAAAACGGCAGCACCACCACAAACTACACGCAGGAGATGTGAAAACAGCACCGTAAACAAAACACCGTATTTTGGCCAGTGGACACCGGCCAATGTAACTCAACAAAGACAGCCAATGAACACCTGATGGGAGCGACCAACCACCACTCAGATGCCACGCAATACAATGCCAAGAGCCACCAATGCACAAGCCCACATAATGAACCCACAGAAAGGCATGTCGCCGTTGTGGAGGCACGAACACTGGGCACGAGGATGCCGAAACCAAAGATTACTATTCTGGTGGGTGTGCGGCAAGGATGGCGTCAGGAGCGTAGAGTGCTGCAACAAGGCGGGAAATGGGCAGCGATCCCAGTCGCATAGAGGCGACAGGGGTCGCAAAGTGCCTTCTTTTCAAACAAACTGATCGAGGAAGAGCAGCAGTTGTCCGCGACCGTTGAAATTGGAGGTGTCGCATACAAGGCCACAATTGACACTGGAGCCACGTCAAGTTTCATTAACGAGGAGCTGGCGGATACACTGGCTGACAAAGGAAGGATCACAATAACAAGACGGCATACGGCATATGCAGCAGAATAAGCTCACAGCTCGAGGTCACGGTGGAGTTTGGAAACAAACAAATGGACATGAATCTTCAAATACTTCCAGGAGTTGTGTATTTACCTCCCTCTGGAGGTAAATAGTAGTCAATTCACAGCGTTTACAGTACACGGCAGAGGTTTGTTCCAATGGAAAGTAATGCCTTTCGGACTACACACTCTTGACCAGGTAATTGGCCCGGAGATGTCACCATAAGCGTTTGCATATCAAGATGACATTATTGTGATCAGGTAATTGAAAGAACACGTGGAGAACTTAAAGGAAGTGTTTAGGCGCCTCAAGGAAGCAAACTTAAGAATTAACGCCGATAAAGCAAATTCTTCAAGCAAGAGCTGCTTTACCCCGGACACCGCGTTACTAGCGAAGGGATAGGCACAGATCCCGAGAAAGTAGCGGCCATTGCCGAACTAGAGCCACCGTCGACGGTACGCGAACTACGACAATACCTAGGCGTAGCTTCATGGTACCGACGATTTGTGCCAGATTTTGCGCGTATGATAAAACCACTTAATGATCTGCTACGCAAAGGCACAAAGTGGATATGGACGCCGGAATACCAGCAGGTTTTCGAAGAAGTAAGGTCACGATTAGTGGCCGATCCTGTGCTGGCATGCCCGGATTTCGAGAAAAGATTAATATTGCAGACGGACCCCAGGGATTATGGTTTAGGTGCGATCCTGACACACGAAACAGAGGACGGTGAAAAAGTAATATCATACTCAAGACGGTCCCTAAAAGGCGCGGAGAAAAATTACTCTACAACAGAAAAGGAATGCTTGGCAATCGTGTGGGCAATCGGAAAGCTGAAACCTTAATTAGAAGGCTACCATTTTAAAGTGGTAACAGTCCACATGGCTTTTAAGTGGTTAAACAGCATAGAAAGCCCTTCTGGAAGGGTAGCAAGACGGACCCTGGAGTTGCAGCAGTACGACTTCGAGATAACATACGGGAAGGGACAGCTAAATGTGGTGGCATACGCCCTATCTCGACAACCATTACCAGACACTCTTAGAGGCATGAAAGACACATCGACAGAATAAACCAATGTCTGCAGCTGGATCAGGGGCTTGTGCGAAATAAAAACGAAAATAAAAGCCCAACTACAAATATATCCAGACTATGTAATGGGAGGCGAGTCACTCTATAGGCACATTCCTCACAGAGCGGGCAATGAAGATGTCGTGGCTTGGAAACTGTGCGTTTTACAAGGCCTAAGACAAACCGTACTTCAAGAAAACCATGACTCGCCATCCGCTGGGCATGTTGGGAGTAGAAGAACAATAGCACGTCTGGCAGCCCGGTACTACTGGCCAGGAATGCACAGAGACGCCAGGACCCATGCACGCAAGTGTGAAATGTGCCTGTTATACAAGCCCAATCAGCTTCAGGCTGCTGGAAAAAATGCTCACTCATATACCAGAGGAACCATGGGCAACAATATGTGCGGATTTCGTCGGGCCATTGCCGAGATCGAAGCACGGAAACCAGATCATACTTGTCTTAATCGATCGATTTTCCAAATGGACGGAAATTGTGCCACCCCGAACAGCAACAGCGGAGACCCTACAAAAAGCGTTTAGAGAACGCATAATATCAAGGTTCGGCGCTCCGAAGATAGTGATAACCCACAACGGCTATCGACAGTTCACCAGTCGATCCTTTAAAAGATTTCTCATCGAAATGGGAATAAAACTGCAATTCACGGCGCCCTACACACCACAGGAAAACCCAACAGAACGGGCTAACCGTACGGTAAAGATGATGACAGCTCAATTCCCAGGAAAGGACCAAAGAACTTGGGACGAGAACTGGCCAGAGATTATGCAAGCAGTGAACTCAACTGGGTACTCGCCAGCGTTGCTCACACAAGGCCGGGAACCCCGTTTGTCAAACGCATTATACGACAGGGAAACGTCAGGCTCGGGGAGAATTACAGAGACCCCGGAAGAAAACGCCAACCAACTGAAGGAGGTCTTTGAAATCGTACGAAGAAATATGGAAAAGGAATCCCAAGACCAAGCCAGACACTACAATCTGAGGAGGAGGCAGTGGACACTAGCGGTGGGCGGCACAATGTGGGCCAAAGAACACCACCTATCCAAAGCAGCCGAGGGATTCGCTGCGAAACTAGCCCCGAGGTGCGATGGTCCGTTCCAGGTTGTGGATTTCGTCTCTCCGTTAATCTGCAAAATACGCCACACATTCGAAGAAAGAGCGGACGGTTCACGTTGGCGAGCATAAGCAGCAACAAACTGAAAACGGCAAACGGCGGACACATCGGAGGACTAGGACAAGGATTTTACATCACCCATACGCCACGCAGAAAGGACAATCTCAAGGATAAGATACAAGGACATGAATGAGAAGGATGCTAGGGACCCCGACTACTAGGCAGACGGATTCGGCGGCGGGCATAAGCCCGATTCATCCATCGATACGCCGCGTAGATAAGGTTTAAAAAAAAAACAAAGGACCCATACAATGAGGCAGTCGAATTCAGCGTCGGGCATATGCCCGAGTCATCCGCCTATACGCCGCGTAGATAGGGTACCCAAGAAAAAGAAAGGTTGGATAAGAAAAATTCCTGTCACGCCGCACATCTAAAGGAATAGGACCGCTTCGATTAATAAGCGGTCGATTGGCACTTGACGATAGGGTCGATCGATGGGCACAGAATACTTTAATGTCGGCACAGGAAGGGTCCCACTACAAAGCATCGCTACCACCGGATGGCAACGCAAATTCTATCGGGAAAACGGTAGAGTGACCAGACAACGGAGGAAAGGAGATACCTAGAACGCGAAACATCAGGGGGAATCATCTTGGGCGGGACATTCAAGAACACAAGACGTCTCTGAGGAAACATGTTTGGGCGGGAAAAGAAATGGAGGATCGGCGCTGTGAAATTCAGGAACGACCTGTGAGCGTCGAGGGAACCATTTGGAGGATCAATATGATTTGAAGGCTACAAGGATTTACAAGGATGACAGCTAGAGACAAGAAAATCAATTCTATGGGGGAAACATCTTGGGGCGGGAACTGTCTTTTTTTTTGTTGTTTAACATTTGCATTTTATTTATTGGATCTTCTCTGAATTGAGACTAACAATAAGTATATAGAATCTTAAATTAAATAACTATCTGACAGTCAAGGTGGCTCTAGGGGCTCTAATAACTATTGCTGAGCTGGAAGGTCATTGCGTTGCAATCGGGTCCGGTTGGAAACCCTGGCTAGGCCCCTGGCGAGCTGGTTTGGATGAGAAGTTAGCTTGGTGTAATAGGACGCTTTTTGTTTTGATATTTCATCTTTTACGGGTAGAATACCAAGATCTCTGTGGATGTTGTCGTTCCGAACATCCCAAGGTGCCCCAGTGATAGTTCTCAGGATTTTTGATTGTGCTTGCTGAATAATGTCGATGTTGCTGCTGCTCGCGTTTCCCCACAATTGGAGCCGTAGGTCCAGACTGGCTTAAGCGTTGAATTGTAGACCAGGACCTTGAAGTTCAGGCAGAGGGGAAGAGCGCTTTTATAAGCCAATGGATACTGTTTGATTTTAGTTTTAGGTGAATTCTCTTAGCTTCAATATGTCTTCGCCATGTAAGTCTCCTGTCTAGGTGGATGCCAAGGTACGTTACATCGTCAACTTGTGGAAGCGACGTGTTATTCAGGGGTAGCGGGGGACACGTTTGCCTGTTAAGAGTAAACGTTATGTGTTTACACTTTTGATCATTTATTTCTATACGCCAGTCTGATAACCACCTCTCCACTACCACGGGATAATCAGCTAGTAGTGCTGTTGCCTGAATTGGGCATTTGGACCGACTTATGATCGCGGTATCGTCTGAGAATGTAGAAGTAGTTAGCCGCTCGTTCTTGGGAATATCTGCGACGTAAAGGAGAAATAAAGTTGGACCAAGGGCGCTACCTTGGGGAACTCCAGCCTGTATAGCGTAGTCGTCGGATGTTGTAGTGTTGCATCTCACGACGAAGGCTCTGTTGTACAGGTACGATTCAAGTATCTTGTGATTGTTTCCCGGCAGGATACTTCTGATTTTATGCATAAGGCCATCAAGCCAGACTCGGTCGAAAGCCAATGCAACGTCAAGAAATACCGCACTGCAGTATTCCCGAAGCTCGAATGCAGTCCGTATTTCTGTTGTTAGTCTGTTGACTTGCTCTATTGTTCCATGGCTTATTCGAAAGCCAAATTGGTGTGCTGGAATAAGGTTCTTTCAGATATAGGATTATGAGCGTCAAAAGGCATTTTTCGAGCAGTTTTGACAGACACGAGAGTAAACTTATCGGTCTGTATGAAGCTGGTATTGTGTGATCTTTTCCTGGCTTTGGGATCATTATGATTACCGATTTTTTCCATTTTTTTGGAAAATAGTGTAAATAGTGTAGTGGAAAGTCGTGTAATCCCGTTAAAGAGTTTACAAATAACCTCAATTGCACAGTTTGGTAGTTTGGGAGTTATTTGAACCACCTGGGGCCTTTTTTGGTTTCAATTGCTCGCTGATTACTTTTGCAACTTCATTTGGTTGAAACAGAATTGGCTCCGTCTCAGATTCGATTCGAATTGACGGCGACGGTAGTGCGAATTAATTAGTTGCAGGGTTTGGCTGAAAAACATTTCGAAGGTGTAAAACAAATTAACAAGCTCTGTCTTTGTCGCTTCTGGCCCAGCTGCCTGAAGACTCTTTTATGGGAATTACTGTTTCGGCCGGCGCACTTAGATTTGGGTGGGCCCTCCACAAGGGATGCTTAGTTTCACAATGTTCTGACGTTGTGCTTTTACTTCTTCTTGCCTTAGAGCCCTGGTAAGTCTGCAAGCAGCTTCCTTAAGACTTTGTTTTGAGGATGGCGATCTGCTGGTTTGCCAAGCACGTCTCAAACGTCTTTTCTCCAAAACAAGTTCGATTTCAAGGTTAGTTTTGTGTTGGTGTGTGTGCCCGTCCCACCCTTGCGGTGTTGAGACTTTGGCTGCTGCGACGAGTACAGACTCCAGTGCATCGCCATAGCAGTCGATGTCCTCCTTGATGTTGAGCTGAGGAGTTAGTTCAATGTGGAAACTTACGTACATTTTGAACTTCAGCCAGTTGGTTCTATGCGACGTCAGCCTGCGAGGGTGCTCGATTAATTCCGGGCTTTGAAGAAGAGTTATTAACACAGGTGAGTGGTCCGATGATAGATCCAAAAGCGATTTTGCTGATAATAGATTGCGAGAAATGTTTTTTGTCACAGCAAAATCAATTAAATCAGGTAGTTTTCTAGGATCTGTCGGCCAGTATGTAGGGCTGTCTGGTGAAACGTAGTCCAGTTTGTTGCATGTTTTAATGAGTACATTATATATGCCTTCCTTTGGGGGTCACAAGGCGGGATCCCCAGTCCGTGTGCTTGGCGTTGTAATCTCCTGCTGCTATGAATCGCTCACCAATTGAATTGTAGAAGTCCATGAATTGGTCTTCGGAGACTGTAAAACGGGGTGGGTAGTAGACAGCGGCATGGCAAGGTTGCAGATGCCCAACTGTAATTTTATCGAAGTAGCTTGCAGATGATTTTTTGCAAACCGTTGGTGAAAGTGGTGTTTGACGCGGTCTCTTATTAAGATGCCAGTTCCGCCATGCGCTTTACCATCTGGATGATTAGTGCCGTAGAACGTGTATCCCCGTATTTTAAAGTTATATTTGCTGGTGACATGCGTTTCTGCCAGCAACATAACGTCGATGTGGTTTTCGTTCAGAAATTGAGTTTTTTCAGGTTTATGCCGTAAAGCACCGTTGGCGTTCCACAGAGTTATTCGAAGGCTAGGCATGGTTTATTTGGACTGCTGAGCTGCAAGCATTTGTAACAAGATATTTTGGTTTTGCATAAGGGTTTGCATGGTGGTTTTCATGAAGGACATAAATTCCATCATATTTTGTTGCAAATTAATCATCATAGATTCCATGTTACTTTGTGGCTGTCCCATGGCCTGCTGGATGCTATCAATTTGCGGCTCTATGTGAGCTGTGTCTGATCTCTAAGCCCTGGCGTAAGACATTCCATTGGTGGTAATTGAAGGGCCAAATGATGATCTGACTGCTTTTGCGAAGAAAACTTCCGGTGTCGTTTGTGATCTCATGTAAGTGTTTTGTGTGTTCAGGGAGCGTGCCGTTGTCGCTCGTTGCATCCGACTTTTCATCACCTTGTAGAGTTGAAAGCCTCTGTACTGATTTTAACGAGAAGAAGCGTTGTCGAGGGAAGGTGGACCATCATCATCGAAGCGGAACACAGGATAGAGAGAACTCAAGGATAACAGTCGGAGAAGGGGTGCAAGTCTCATTTTGTTCCCGAAGAATGGGGAGAATGTGAGGAGTTAAATAACTCCGCACAACTTAAAGCGAAGCCCTCTTCGAATACGGAAGCCTGTCAGTTGTTGGATACGCAGTGAATGCGCCTAGTAACGGCATTGCAAACAAGGTTTCCCGGTTTACCTGGCTTGGGTATCATCGATATCACCGCACACTTCCACTGAGTGGGAAAATGGTGGATACGTATCTTTGAGTTGAAAATGAGAACTTGAAATAGTATACCCTACCTTGATAACGACTTGGCAGTTCTGCTGTCGATCCCTTCGAAACCTAGAACCTTCCAGTAGCAAGTACCTATGGGATGTGTGCTAGAGTTCTTCCCCTGTCTGTAAAGTTACGAGTGCTCCAGAGACGATGATGGGCATTCCAGTCCCCTGCAATTATAAAATTTGGTCCAAGCTCACTTAGAAGCCCTTCATAGTGATTAGCAGTGAGCTGAGAATTTGGGGGACAATATATAGACGCAATGACTATTTCCCCTTGGTCAGTTTTGACTTTGATCGCAACACATTGAGCCGTATGGTGTTCCACACATAAGAATTGGTAGTATTTTAGGCACGATTTGAAGATAATTGCGGATCCTCCGCGATGGCGATCAGCAGGATCCTTTGATAGATGAACGTCATATCCCCTTAGCTGATAGTACGATCTAGAGCAGAAGTGATTTTCGCTGACCAACATAACGTCGATATGATGTTGCTTTACAAAAAGCTCCATCTCGAGAACCTTGTTGGTGAAGCCGTCGGCGTTCCACACACCGATTTTGAGTCCAATTTGACTCATGGTTGGGCTAGAAAGGCAGAGTGGAGACCAGCGACTGGTTGTGCAGATCCTGGCGCTATTTGGGGTAAGAGGTTGGTTATAAGGGACATCATTGACAACATCATATGGAGCATTTTGTCAAACCGAGCAACGAGGTCAGACAGTTTTTCTTCAGATCGTAAATACATTTGTTCTTGTCGTTTCCATTGCTGGTCGTCTTGGAATTGCTGGAGATTTCGTTGATGTTGCTGCTGGAAGGACTGTTGCTGCTGGAAGGACAGTTGCTGCTGTTCGCGGGTCTCTGTGTATTGTTGTTGGTCAAGGGCTTCCTGTGGCTGTATCCAAGGGTGATCCTTTAGTTTATGTTGCTGGTTAGGCGTCCTACTGCTTGTTTCCAGTGGAGGGAATTGGCTCTGGTGCAGGTTCTCAGGTTGCTGCAACTGGGGTCGGCCACCCTGTTGAGTTTGCTGTCGCCATTGGTGACATTTGCGTATGACAAAGCTCCCACGACATCCGATCGAACAGTACTCCTTTTTGTGGGGGATTTTGGGGGAGAGAGTTACCCTGGGATGGATTTTTTCGAAGTCTTACTATTGTCTTGTAAGTCTTGCTGTTAGACAACACAGCCCTTATAATTTGCTGTGTGATTTTCACCACAATTTACATATTTAACAGGACGAATATCCCGTTCGCAAGTCTCTATAACATGTTTCTGACCACATCTCACACAGTTATGATCCAGAAAACAGTTATTCTTCGTATGGTTGAAATCCTGGCAACGATGGCATTGTACGACTTCATCCTTTTTGTAGGGCGTCACGCTGGCGTCATAGAGTCTTGATGAATTTACTTGTTGGTTGAAGATGGCTTTAGTTCAGCAAACACTACGTTGAAGTACTTTGTTTTGTCGAAACGGCTTTTTGGTCTATTAATGAAAGGAACAATATGGCCAAGAAAGGCTAGGCTTTCTTTAATGTGTTCATCCGGAGAGGAGTGATGAACACCTCGTATAGCCACGCGATAAGATCTGTCCTCTTTAAGCTAACAGGAGTGGAACGGGACCTTTTTTGAAATCAAGGATTTACTGATAGCTCTATACGTGTCTGAATCTTCAGCAAGGACTTAAAGGGAATTGTTAGAGAGGCATTTTACGGAGTATTTAGACGGATGAACGATTTTATCTGTGGATCGGATAAATTTGACGCCATTTTTCTTAAAAAGTACACACGGCACCGTTTTAAGAACTTGAAAAAGCCACGCCGAAAAATACAGTTTGGACCATCAACAATTTTATAAGTTGCACTATCATCGATTGCTCCAACGCCGCCTACACCCCACATGCGAATATTTGTACTGTGAATGCCTACACACATAAAGTCCATGACAACCTGGAATGCCAAGAGTTAGCCAGCGTTGCAACAAAGGAAAGCCACCAGCCCGTCTAGGATTTGAATACAAGATGTCAACATCGGGGGATGAAACAGATCAATCCATTATCGAGCTCAACAAGATGGATGAACTTCAAGAAAAGCTGCGAGATTTGGAACTCAAATTTCAAGAATCGCAGAATCAAAATAGCGAACTTCGTTCATCACTAGCCAACTTGAACATGAGCAACAGGAGAAATTACGAGCACTGACTAGTAGCGAGCAACTTCAGACAAATATGGGTAAGTTACTGCCAAACTTTAGTGCGACATATACTTTTCCAAATGTGCACTTGCCATGCCAGCAGCGGTTGCCAGCTTACAGCTCCCAAGCCAGTCGTCCATATGTACCATTGTCATTACCATTACAAGTACCTATCAGGTCACCGCACCGCCGCCCACATTTGCTCACTTCTCCCGATCTTCGCAACGCCTTCATCCTCATCGCAGGCCCAGCCGCTAACAGGATTGCCGCATCTATATCAGCCGTATTCACGCAAGCTACAAGATCTTCCGACGTTCGATGGAACGCCAGAGCAGTGGTCAATGTTTTATGTTGCCTATAGGGAAACTACAAATGCCCAATATACCAATTTGGAGAATTTGTCTCGCCTTCAAAAGTCCCTGCATGGTCCAGCTAAGAATTTGGTTGCACCATTACACATATATCCAAACAATGTCGACACAATTATGCAAACATTAAATAACCAGTACGGACGACCCGAAGGGCTAATACGAAGTCAGCTCCATAAAGTTAGAGCATTTCCGCCGGTTAAATATAACAAAATGACTGATATTATCGACTTCAGTGTCATGACAGCCAATTTAACAGCGTTCCTAGAGAACTGTAACGCTACACCACATCTTCATAGCCCTACACTAATTGAGGAATTAGTCACAAAGCTGCCGATGAACAAAAAGGCAGAGTGGGCCAAATATATCATGGAAAGAGGAATTGTATATCCGTCAGTTAAACAATTCGCAGAATGGCTTCAAAACATTGCAAGCTATGTATCAATAGCAATGGGCAGTACATTGACGATGACGACCGATAAAACACAGGAAAAGAAAAATCAACCTAAACACATTTTCACCGTTGACAATAAACAGGAGCGTTCCCGTAAATGCCCAATTTGTAATCAGGACCACAAGCTCTATCAATACGACAATTTCAAGAAGAAGACCTTACCAGAAAAATGGGAAATCGTTAAGAAACAACAACTTTGTTTTGTACGCAAACTTAATCATTCCGTAGAGAATGCAAAATAGATTTATGTCAAAGATATAACAATCGTCTTCTTCGCGATTCAAAGAACCAATCCGCTAAGATTGAGAATATTCCAGATGAAACAAAGACCGACATAGTTTCTACAACAATAATGGATAATGATCCACCGAACACGATCCTTTTTAAATTCGTCCCCATAATTGTTACAGGTCCAAAATCACAATGCACAATAATTGCCTTTATAGACGAGAGTTCAACTATTTCTCTTATCGAAGAGGAAACAGCCGAATTGCTGTAAATAATTTAAATAAAATCAAACTCAGGCTAGTATTCGACGCCGCAGCTCAAATTAATGGAGTGTCACTGAAGACATTCCTTTCGAAAGGACCAGATGGCTTTCAGCCAATCCCGTTGCCGTCTATACTGTTCAAGTTTCGTCAACGCAAAATAGGAATTTGTGCGGACATTAAAGAAATGTTTCACCGTGTATTCATCGGAAAGGAAGACCAGGATTATCAACGGTTTCTATGGAGAGATTGCGATACCTCGAGAGAACCAGACGTCTATGTGATGAATGTGATGATATTCGGTTCAGCCAGTTCGCCCTGTTCAGCCCAATATGTAAAAAATCTTAATGCCGAGTTTTTTAAAAACGACAATCCCATAGCAGTAAAAGCCATTGTTGATTATCATTACGTCGATGATTATGTAAAAAACTTTGACACTATAGATGAAGCACGTAACATAATTAACAAGGTTGTACAAATTCATCTGAACGGGAATTTTGAACTTCGCGGATTCGTGTCAAACTCAAAGGAGCTTTTGGCAAGGATGAACAACTCACCAGAGATCATGACGTCGCCAACAAAATTAAATCACTCTGAGCTGAACACTGAAAAAATACTTGGACTTTATTGGGATCATGGATCAGACCAGTTCTGTTTCATCGTAAAGTTTAAAGGAGTGCCGAACAACGTAGCTGAAGCAAAATCACCTCCAACAAAGAGACAAGTTCTGTCCATGATAATGTCCATATTTGACCCCTTTGGATTTATAGCACCCTTTGTAATAAAAGCTAAAATCTTAATTCAAGAATTATGGCGCCTAAATACAATGTGGTATGAGGTTATTCCCGAGAGCCTTCACAACGTGTGGATTACTTGGTACGACCAATTGCAAAAGGTAAAAGATGTAAGGATTCACAGATGCTATCATAAAAATTTCACCAAACCTGATCTCGACTTGCAACTTCATATTTTCGTAGACGCAACCGAAGAAGCCTTTGTGCCGTCGCTTACTGGAGAGTAATATATCAGGAACAAGAAGCAATAGTGTTTGTGATGGGTAAGGCTAACTGTTGTCCTATAAAACCATTATCAATACCACGCTTCGAACTACAAGCTGCAGTCCTCGGAATTCGACTTAAAAACGCCATAATAAATAACCATGAAGTCAGCCCCAAACATGTTTACCCGTGGTCGGATTCAAAGACTGTAATAAGCTGGATACAATCAGATAGCCGCCGTTATAAGCAATATGTCGCCCACAGAGTAACAGAAATTTTGGAAAGCTCAAAAATCGACCAATGGAAATGGATTCCTGGAACGAAAAATCCCGCAGACGCTGCCACACGCATGTCCTCAAAAGCAGATCCAAGCGTTTGGATTGATGGACCTCCATTTTTATATCTCGACAGCTCCGAGTGGCCATCACCACCTGATGATATAAAATCTCACGACCTTGACAAAGAATTACGTCCAAAATTTGTATTTGTTGCTACTCAGGACATGACAATCGATATGATAGACAAATACAGTAAATACGAGAAACTATTGCGAGTCTATTCTTCGGTTCGCCGTGCCATCGAGCTGTTCAAAAATAAATCCTTAAAAAAGTCTACAGTACTAACAGCTGAAGAAATTTGTAGTTCTGAAAAACTATTATGCAAATCAGTCCAACTCGCTTGTTTCCACCAAGAAGTAACTCAGTTAAAGAATGGTCAACCCATAACGAATTCCAGTCCCATATGGAACCTTTCGCCCGAGCTGGATGACGACGGTGTTCTTCGCTTAGCAGGTCGCATTGATAAAGCTACTTGCGTTGGTCCTATGACAAAACGTCCTATTATATTACCCAAAACCCATAAACTGACTTTACTGATCGCCCAGCATCATCATGAACTGTGTAAACACCAAAATGTGGATACCATGATCTGTTCCATTAGACAAACATTTTAGATACCATCTATTCGCCGTTTAGCTAAAACCATTAAGACCAACTGTCAGTTATGCAAAAACTTATCCGCAATGCCAAAGCCACCCTTGATGGGACAGTTGCCTATGGACAGAGTTGCAGCCTTTATCAGACCCTTTACGTATACAGGGTTGGATTATCTTGGTCCCCTTTTGGTGACTATTGGCAGACGACGTGAAAAAAGGTGGGTAGCGTTATTCACCTGTATGACTGCAAGAGCCTCGAATTGTCTAAGGATTTGTCATCGGATGCCGCCATTATGTGTCTCAAAAACTTTTCTTGCCGAAGAGGAGTACCAAAAAGAATTAGAAGTGATCAAGGAACGAACTTTGTCGGTGTCGGCAAAGAGCAATGGATTACGGTGGTGGATGCGATTGCAATGGAGAGTGGTCGCTGTGGTATTGAGTAGGTATTTAATACTCCAGGCAATCCGGCTGCTGGTGGAGCATGGGAGCGTTTGGTGCGTAGTGTGAAACTTATTTTTGCATTAACCCTCAAAGAAAAGGTACCTCAGGTTGAAACTCTTCAAGGTCTGTTAAATGAAGCTGAAAACCTTATTAATTCCCGTCCTTTAACACACCTACCGATCGATTCATACGAAGACGATCCGCTTACTCCAAATCATTTTTTACTTGGTTGCCCAAACCATGTACAAACACCAGTAGTTGACGAAAACGTTTTCCTGAAGAAGCAATGGCATATCCGGCAGCAGTTAATGCAGACCTTCTGGAAACGATGGATCCAGGAGTACTTGCCGACTCTAACCCGACGCACTAAGTGGTTCAACCGTGTGGAGCCAATACAAATCGGAGATGTGGTTCTAATTTGCGACGAGACCGATAGCCGTGGTGTATGGAAAAAAGGAAGAATCATTGAAATTCAACCCGCAAAGGACGGACAAGTGCGATCAGCAACGGTAAAAACTGCAACTGGAGTACTTCGAAGACCAGCGTCCAAATTGGCCGTTCTCGACGTCATTGGTGAATCTCAGAAGGCACCTTGATTCACGGGGGCCGGAATGTTAAGGAATTTTCTTTATTATTATAATTTTTCTTCTAAGTTAAGTCAAGATGAATTCAATACTTGTTCCCTTTATCATTTAATGTTTAATTTGAAACGATTACTTTGTTATCGATCACATGTAATTATAAGCTAACGATAAGCACAAAAGGGTGGCCACTTTTGTACTTTTAGCCGAGACGATTGGTACGTAGCCTCCGCATAAAAATTATTTTGTGTTCTAATTTAAGCCTCAAAAAAACAGATAATAAAACGCACGCCGCACGTACGCACTGCAATTGTCAAGCAGAAAATAATTTGCGTTCTTATTATGTCCTGATCGGTTACAGAAGTCAACATTTTTATTATCAATCTCAGTGCAAGCCCGTCGCACAAAAACCTTATACAAGCCTGCCGCTTGTATGTATGTTCATGTATTTGAGCAAAAATTTGACGCCATTTTTTCTTAAGAAGTACACACGACGCCATTCTAAGAACTTGGAAAAGCCACGCCGAAAAATACAGTTGGGACCATCGCCAATTTAATAAGTTGCATTATCATCGATTGCTCCAACGCCGCCTACACCCCACATGCGTATATTTGTACTGTGAATGCCTTCTCACATAAAGTCCATGACAACCTGGAATGCCAAGACTGAGCCAGCGTTGCAACAAAGGAAAGCCACCAGCCCGTCTAGGATTTGAATACAAGATGTCAACATCGGGGGATGAAACAGATCAAACGATTATCGAGCTCAACAAGATGGATGAACTTCAAGAAAAGCTGCGAGATTTGAAACTCAAATTTCAAGAATCGCAGAATCAAAATAGCGAACTTCGTTCATCACTACGCCGCATAACTAGCCAACTTGAACATGATGAACAGGAGAAAGCACGAGCACTGACTAGTAGCGAGCAACTTCAGATAAATATGGGTAAGTTAATGCCAAACTTCACTGCGACATATACCTTTCCAGACGTGCACTTGCCATGCCAGCAGCGGTTGCCAGTTTACAGCTCCCAAGCCAGTCGTCCATATGTACCATTGCCATTCCCATTAGCCTCCTATAACAGTACCTATCAGGTCACCGCACCGCCGCCCACATCTGCTCACTCGCTCCCAATCTTCGCAACGCCTTCAACCTCATCGCAGGCCCAGCCGCTAACAGGATTGCCGCATCTATATCAGCCGTATTCACGAAAGCTACAGGATCTTCCGACATTCGATGGAACGCCAGAGCAGTGGCCAATGTTTCATGTAGCCTATAGGGAAACTACAAACGCCCACAGTTATACCAATTTGGAGAATTTGTCTCGCCTTCAAAAGTCACTGCATGGTCCAGCTAAGAATTTGGTTGCATCATTACTCATATATCCAAACAATGTCGAAACAATTATGCAAACATTAAATAACCACTACGGACGACCCGAAGTGCTAATACGAAGTCAGCTCGATAAAGTTAGAGCATTTCCGCCGGTTAAATATAACAAAATGAGTGATATTATCGACTTCAGTGTCATGACAGCCAATTTAACATCGTTTCTAGAGAACTGTAACGCTACACCACATCTTCATAACCCTACACTAATTGATGAATTAGTCACAAAGCTGCCGATGAACAAAGAGGAAGAGTGGGCCAAATATATCATGGAAAGAGGAATTGTATATCCGTCAGTAAAACAATTCGCAGAATGGCTTCAAAACATTGCAAGCTATGTATCAATAGCAATGGGCAGTACATCGACGATGACGACCGATAAAACACAGGAAAAGAAAAATCAACCTAAGCACATTTTCACCGTTGACAATAAACAGGAGCGTTCCCGTAAATGCCCAATTTGTAAACACGACCACAAGCTCTATCAATGCGACAATTTCAAGAAGAAGACCTTACCAGAAAAATGGGAAATCGTTAAGAAACAACGACTTTGTTTTGGGTGTCTACGCCCGGGGCACTCTATACAAACTTGTTCATTCCGTAGAGAATGCAAAATTGATTCATGTCAAAGATATCACAATCGTCTTCTTCACGATTCAAAGTACCAATCCGCTAAGATTGAGAATATTCCAGATGAAACAAAGACCGACATAGTTTCTACAACAATAATGGATAATGAACCACCGAACGCGACCCTTTTTAAATTCGTGCCCATAATTGTTACAGGTCCAAAATCACAATGCACAATAATTGCCTTTATCGACGAGGGTTCAACCATATCTCTTATCGAAGAGGAAACAGCCGAATTGCTGGGTCTCAAAGGATCGAAAAGCCATATGACATTAAAGTGGATAGGTAACAAATCGACAACAGAAATGTCTCAGCAAATAAACCTGGAATTACAAGGATACCCTTCGGGATCTCTATCTTCTTGCTTATGAAAAATGTAAGAACAGTCAAAAGGTTAATGTTACCATGCCAAGATCTGAATTTGCCAAAATTTTGTAAATATTTTCCATGCCTAAAAGATCTGCCTATTGAAAATTATAATAATGCTGCGCCGAAACTATTAATAGGAATGCCACATATCAATCTAGTCAGACCTTTGGAAATAATTAATCTAAATGAAAACTTCTCAGCTCATAGAACTAAATTAGGATGGATATTGTTCGGGTCGAACGAAAACAGACACAGCGGTGTAGTATGCCATGTAGAAGAATGTAAAAATTCAATGGACGACATTCAAAACATAATACATAACTTCATAAACATTGACCAGTTTGGGGTTAGACTAGCATTACCGCTTAAATCAGATGGCGACCAAAGATGTGAAAAGATTTTGAAGGAGACGACAAACAAAATCGAAAGATGCTATGAGACTGGGCTTTTATGGAAAACCGATATTATTAAAATGCCAGATAGTTACGACACGGCGCTACGTCGACTAAAAATAGCGGAAAGTAAAATGTCCAAGGATGAGTCTCTTCGTAAATGGTATTCAGAAAAAATTAAAGAATATGAAAGAAAAGGATATGCGCGTAAATTAAGCAAGGAAGAACTTGAAACGGATTTAGGCAAAAAATGGTATTTGCCGCATTTCGCCGTAAATAATTTAAATAAAAACAAACTCAGACTAGTATTCGACGCCGCAGCTCAAATTAATGGAGTATCACTGAACTCATGCCTTTCAAAAGGACAAGATGCCTATCAGCCAATCCCGTTGCCGTCTATACTGTTCAAGTTTCGTCAACGCAAAATAGGAATTTGTGCGGACATTAAAGAAATGTTTCACCGTGTATTCATCTGAAAGGAAGACCAGGATTATCAACGGTTTCTATGGAGAGATTGCGATACCTCGAGAAAACCAGACGTCTACGTGATGAATGTGATGATATTTGGTTCAGCCAGTTCGCCCTGTTCAGCCCAATATGTAAAAAATCTTAATGCCGAGTTCTTTAAAAACGACAATCCCAGAGCAGTAAAATCGATTGTTGATCATCATTACGTCGATGATTATGTAGACAGCTTTGACACAATAGATGAAGCACGTAACATAATTAACAAGGTTGTACAAATTCATCTGAACGGGAATTTTGAACTTCGCGGATTCGTGTCAAACTCAAAGGAGCTTTTGGCAAGGATGAACAACTCACCAGAGATCATGACGTCGCCAACAAAATTAAATCACTCTGAGCCGAACACTGAAAAAATACTTGGACTTTATTGGGATCATGGTGTAACGAACTGATTTTATGGTATGCTCGCTACAAGTATCGTGCGGCTAGCTCAGAAGATTGTGTGTTCGTCCCACCAAATTTATATGACGTGACTGCCCGCAGACCAATGAGAAAACAAAGGATTCAAATGGTAATAGTTGGTTTATTCTTGTGCTAGTTGGTACAACGGGTATGTGGGTTCGGGCTGGTCTTGGCTTTGTCCCGCGTTGATTTCACTGGCCACTTGTATCGTTTGCCCTGGACTGCCGACGCGTTGACCTGGTGACCACGGACTCTTCCTTGGCCTCGGGAATACTCGTCGCGATTCGCCTCCGCTTGCTTGTCGATGCCTTCACTCGAGGTCGCTTGTCGTGCCTTGGACTCGCAGAGAGATCAGCCTTGCCGGCTTATGGAAGCGTCACCGTTCTCAGACTAGCGTGAACAGGCCTTGTTCTCCAGGATTACGCCTTTCGAAGCAATGTCGCCTGTCCCTTGCTCTGTCCCGGATGGTCCCACTAGGCTTTCGCTCAGTTCGCGCTGACAGTCCGGGCTATCGCCAGGAGGCTGCCTAGCAGTTCACTTCGCTTTACGCCTAGCGTGGACGAACGTTCCACCCGGCCTCACCATATTGCTTATCGTCCGCGACGTTCCTGACGCTCCCCTAATAAGTTCCGCGCTGCGACAGTGTCGAGGCTGCCTTTGACGTTTACTATCTTTGATATCAATGTCCTCTGCCTTGTTTCAGTGACGACCGCCGTTCCGGGACTCTCTGAGCCGTTGGGATCCTCCAGGACAATCGCCTTTTGAATGCGTTAACAGTCGGAATGCTCGCCCTTCTACTCTGCTCCACTCTGACGGACCCGCCGGGCAATACGCCAGGGTGTGATCGTGTCAAGCTTGAAAGCAAATCGCCATAACTTAGCCTTGTGATGCCTTTCAGACCTCAGCTACCTGTGTCTCAATTCGGAGATTCCTGGTGTCCCAATCCCGAACTTCTCGACGTAGCGATCTTGCTCTTGGTAGGCTTCCCACTGCGCTACTTCCGACGATGATATCTTCTGTCGCTGCCTTGCTGATCCTGTCGCTAGTTGACTTGATTCTTTGACTTTCGTAATTTCACTGATCTTAATGGATTGACTCCTTGCGATCGACTGATCCAGCTTCCTGCGCTTGGCCTGCTTATATAGGCCGGCGTACCCCGTTAATTCTCGGCTTCTCCCTTCTGTTTCATCGTAAAGTTTAAAGGAGTGCCGAACAACTAAGCTGAAGCAAAATCACCTCCAACAAAGAGACATGTTCTGTCCATGATAATGTCCATATTTGACCCCTTTGCGCGCTGATATCGGACAAAAATCAGAGAAACAATTACGGACCCACTTATGCACCGGTGGAAATAGGGTATCGACCAGCTAAAATAGTCGATATGCGTGGCTGAATTATTGTTAAAATATTCCCCAGGCTTTTGGTGGAACGATGGAGCAAGAATACAAAAAATACCAAAAAATACTATAAAATAAAATACTGAAAAATACTGTACTTGATGAGGTATTTGTCGTTTAGTGTTTTATAGGGGGTGGTTGGCCGAATTCGGATGGGATTGGATGTCCCCGGCAGTGTATGGAGATTATTAGTTTTGTTTTTCTTTATTTTTAAAAATATTCGGAGACAAACAAAAAAAATACCTTGCAGTGGTATGCGGGTGGTATTTTTTCCCAATTTTGCTTCTTTATCCCCAAAAGATATGCGTGGCTGAACGACCAGGCTTTTGGTGGAACGGTGGAGCAAGAATGGAAAAAAATACCAAAAAATACTACAAAATAAAATACTGAAAAATACTGTACTTGATGAGGTATTTGTCGTTTAGTATTTTATAGGGGGTGGTTGGCCGAATTAGGATGGGATTGGATGTCCCCGGCAGTGTATGGAGATTATTAGTTTTGTTTTTCTTTATTTTTAAAAATATTCGGAGACAAACAAAAAAAATACCTTGCAGTGGTACGCGGGTGGTATTTTTTCCCAATTTTTCTTTTTTATCCCCAAAAGAAAAAAATCGAGTATCGATACATATGTAGATTTACCAAGCTCAATAAATAATGCCAGTTCAAAATAAATAAGAAATATAAAATACTGTCGCCATCGCGAAACTAGTGGAATCAATTTATTAATTTATTGACTTATTAATTTGATTCTTCGGTTTCACATTTTTTTCACAAAACGCCCCCTCCAGTATTTTTTTTCTTATTTATTGAGCTAGTAATTCTCAGTATTTGTTTAACTTTATTGGAGTTGAACTTGGTGTTTATTAATTTTGTTGGAATTTATTTATGTGATGATTGAAAAACAACTGCCCGAACTTTTGCGGGCTGTGTATTGGTGACGCTGGAATGCGCGGGAATTTCGAGCTTTTTGCGGTACTGCAATTCGCGTGTATGTGTGAATGTATGGATGGATAGTGCGCAAATTATGTAAATAAGAAAAACACACTGAGATACAGTTATTTCACGTCGGCTTTGGGAATTTATTTAATATATATTTATTGGATGGCCGACGGAAATACTTGAACTTTCGGAATTTGGGTGTAGTTATGTAGAAAAAATATGTATAAATATATATATGGAATATATGTAATATGGATGTGATATATGTAATCAATATGGCGGAAAAATATGTATAAATGTGTGTATGGAATATATGGAATATGGATGTAATATATGTAATCAATGTGACGAAATTTTATTGTAAATTTTGCCGGCGGGTATGTGTTGTAAATTTTCGATTTATTGTGGACTGCACTTGGATTTTAAATAATGTAAGCAAATATTGTCACAGCGGATGTACAATAAAAAATTAATATCAAAAAATATTTGTGGGCCGAAATTGGCGGAACACTTAATTTTCGTTTCCTTTTTTTGTGGTAAATTAATTTGAACTCAATTTTTAAATTAATTTATTTTTCATTGTTCACTGAATTTTTTTGAAATTAATTTATTTCTCAATGTACGCTTGACTTTTTCAAACGAATTATGTTTTTCGGATGACTGACTGTCGACCGGCAGTTAATAAAAAATTTATAATGGCACTTATCTGGCTCGAATGGACCAAAAAATGAATAGAAGGCAGCTTCGTCAGGCGTTGCGGCTGTTGCACGTAGCCGGGTGGCAAGCTGTGGAAGAAACTGTGAAACTCTCGCCGATCGCGAAGCACGAGAGAAATGAAAAAAAGACTCGTAGAACTTTTCGGTAATAGCGCGGACCGGCCGGGCGTTGTATTTCATGCGATTCACAAAGAGAACTAACTTAAGCCTAGTTGAGCGCTGCGCTTCAAAGCGCAGCGGAGAGATTCCGGGAGCGGGAAGGCGGGAGAGCCTGGAATCGCAAGCGTCCAGTGCGGGAGAGTGGGAGAGCCTGGAATCGCGAGTGTCCAGTGCGGGCGAGTAGGCATTCGCCACGAGGGAAGAGCGGGCAATTTAAGAGAGGGTAGAGCGGCGTAAACAGCACCCTTTGTAATAAAAGTAATAAAATGTAATAAAATTATAATTCAAGAATTATGGCGCCTAAATACAATGTGGGATGAGGTTATTCCCGAGACCCTTCACAACGTGTGGATTACTTGGTACGACCAATTGCAAAAGGTAAAAGATGTAAGGATTCACAGATGCTATCATAAAAATTTCACCAAACCTGATCTCGACTTGCAACTTCATATTTTCGTAGACGCAACCGAAGAAGCCTTTGTGCCGTCGCTTACTGGAGAGTAATATATCAGGAACAAGAAGCAATAGTGTTTGTGATGGGTAAGGCTAACTGTTGTCCTATAAAACCATTATCAATACCACGCTTCGAACTACAAGCTGCAGTCCTCGGAATTCGACTTAAAAACGCCATAATAAATAACCATGAAGTCAGCCCAAAACATGTTAATCTGTGGTCGGATTCAAAGACTGTAATAAGCTGGATACAATCAGATAGCCGCCGCTATAAGCAATATGTCGCCCACAGAGTAACAGACACTTTGGGAAAGCTCAAAAATCGACCAATGGAAATGGATTCATGGAACGAAAAATCCCGCAGACGCTGCCACACGCATGTCCTCAAAGGCAGATCCTTGCGTCTGGATTGATGGACCTCCATTTTAATATCTCGACAGCTCCAAGTGGCCATCACCACCTGATGATATAAAATCTCACGACCATGACAAAGAATTACGTCCAAAATTTTTATTTGTTGCTACTCAGGACATGACACTCGATATGATAAACAAATACAGTAAATACGAGAAACTAATCCGAATCCTTTAAAAAGTCTACAGTACTAACCCTTTTGGTGGCTATTGGCAGGCGACGTAAAAAAAAGGTGTATGACTACAAGAGCTATACACCTCGAATTGTCTCAAGGATTTGTCAACGGATGCCGCCATTATGTGTCTCATGAACTTCTGTTGCCGAAGAGGAGTATCAAAAAGAATTAGAAGTGATCAAGGAACGAACTTTGTCGGTGTCGGCAAAGAGCGATGTATTACGGTGGTGGATGCGATTGCAATGGAGAGTGGTCGCTGTGGTATTGAGTGGGTAGCATGGGAGCATTTGGTGCGTAGTGTGAAACGTATTTTGGCATTAACCCTCAAAGAAAAGGTACCTCAGGTTGAAACTCTTCAAGGTCTGTTTAATGAAAAAAAAACCTTATTAATTCCCGTCCTTTAACACACCTACCAATCGATTCATACAAAGACGATCCGCTTACTCCAAATCATTTTTTACTTGGTTGCCCAAACCATGTACAAACACCGGTAGTTGACGAAAACGTTTGCCTGAAGAAGCAATGGCATATCCGGCAGCAGTTAATGCAGACCTTCTGGAAACGATGGATCCAGGAGTACTTGCCGACTCTAACCCGACGCACTAAGTGGTTCAACCTGTGGAGCCAATACAAATCGGATATGTGGTCCTAATTTGCGACGAGACCGATATCATTTAATGTTTAATTTGAAACGATTACTTTGTTATCGATGTCATGCGATTATAAACTCACGATAGGCACGAAGGGGTGGCCACTTTTGTACTTTTGGCCGAGACGATTGGTACGTAGTCTCCGCATAAAAATTATTTTGTGTTCTAATTTAAGCCTCAAAAAACAGCCTCCTTTTACATATATCGAGGGCAATAGGTCGAAAGTGACGAGTAGACCTTACAGGGATGGAGTACCGTATTTGACCCCGTAGGTAGCTTGAATTTACAAGTCCAGTTATTAATTTGTGAAGGAACATGACACCATGGCAGGTTCGATGATCCTTGAGGGAGGGCAGGTTCAGTAGACGCAGTCTATCCACGTAAGATGGTAGGTGTCAATGTGTTTCCCAGTTTAAACCACGTAAAGCAAACAAAAGGAACTGTTTCTGTACCGATTCGATAAGGTCTTGATGATTGGTATATTGAGGAGACCAAACACACGAGCAGTATTCAAGAATTGGACGAACCAAGGAAATATATAAGTGTTTCGTGGTATAGGGATCCTGAAATTCCTTAGACCAACGTTTAAGAAAGACAAAAACCCCTTTAGCTTAACTAACAACAGTCCCAATGTGATCAGAGAAGTTTAAGTTGTGGTTGAATAACACTCCAAGGTCTGTTACGGAGTTTATGCGTTCAAGGTCATTCGACCCAATAGAATATGACGTGAGAAGAAGCCTCTTCCGATAAAAGGACATCAATTTACATTTCGAGTTGTTTAAAAACAGCAAATTTTTGATGCACCAAGAATGAAGGTTGTTCAGATCGGCTTGCAAGAGATCATGGGAATTGGGGTTCGATAATCGCAAACAAAGTTTTTCGTCGTCAGCATACATCATAACATAAGAAGAGAGAACTACTTGAGGCAAGTAATTTATGAAAATTCCAAACAGTAGGGGTCCTAGGTGGCTCCCTTGCGGAACACCAGAGTTCACGCGAATAGAGTTTGAGATTGTGCTTTTAAAAGCTACTCTTTGAATCCGGTTCGAAAGATATGTTGAAATGCACTTAGTCAACCTGATCGGGAATCCTAGTAATGTTAGTTTTTCAAATAATAACTGATGGTTCACGGAATCAAAACCCTTACTGAAGTCCGCAAAAATAACATCAGTTCCAATTCCATTGATGCTGTAGCTGAGCGGTAATAAGCTGTTCAAAAAACTTTGGTATCGCGCTCAGTTTTGCAATACCGCTGTAGTTTTTAATGTTCGATTTGCTTCCCTTTTTATGAAGTGGAATGATAAACGATTACTTCCAAACTTCAGGGAAATTCGAATGAAGGAGAGATATCTGAAAAAGTTAAGATAATGGATTGCACAAAGCATCGGCACATTTTTTTATAACACAGCTCAGTACAAGATCAGGGCCCGAAGAAAAAGACTTATTGATTGTTTTCAGATTTTGTAAAACATTATCTTCCTTAATTAAGGGCATGAAAATACAGTTCGAGTGAGGAAGAGGGTAGGGGTGGGATGAAGTGTTATCGTAACTAAAAGACAAGTACGTGGACTGAAAAAATAAGTTCGCAATATCGGCGTCACTAGAGGCAGATGATGTATCAAGGTGAAGGCAAGATGGAAATTGTTGCGATTTCCGTTTCGAATTAACAAATGCGTAGATCTGCTTCGGGTTGTCTGGGAATTCTATTCTGCAACGGTTTAGGTAACTATTGTAACATACGGAATTGTGGACTAAGAAATTTGAACGAGCTATTAGATACATCGAATAGTCAACTTGGAGCCCAGTTCTCTTAAATTTCTTAAAAAGTCTAGACATGGAACTTTTCAGGAAAGAGAGTCTTCGAGAAAACCACGGGGGCTTATGAGGCGCGTTTGAAGAGGGAAATGAGGAAAGGAACGTATCGAAAGCATAATAGAGTATACATTAAAACTGTTCTCCAATATGTAAGGGATCATCGTTTAAATCAATAAAAGACCAATCAAGTTATGATAAATGCCTATTAATTTCTACGAATTTAGCTCTTCGAAAGCAGCGAAAAGATGCTGGTTCGATTGCGGAACAAGACAGTAATGGAGCTGATGCTTCTAAAGTAACCTCAAGTGTAGACTGGTGAGCGTCTTCAGGATTGGAGAGAGGGCTAATTCGAGTTACGAATGCATTGGCGAACTCCGAGACAGAAATAAGGTCTAAAACTTCTCTGGAGCACTTCAAGACTGAGTTCAGTTGTCCTAATGAAAGATCAGTTGATGTCATCCAGGAAATGTCAGGGAGGTTAAAGTCGCCCATAACAATAAGATGATCGTTATAGCCGAGGGTTGAATGAATACTCTTTAAGCCCAATGCTGAATGTAGAGGCTAATATCAGAACAAGTGGGAATATACGAGAATAATATAAAAACAAAATTTATCCGAACTGCAACACAGTCTAATATGCCAAACTCTAATGTACCAATTATCGGAATACGTTGAGAGACAAGATCGGACTTGACGGCAATAAGAACAGCACCGCCATGACGCATTGAGCGGTCACATCTATATACAACATAACTTCCAGCAAATATTATATTTCGTCAGACACAGAGGTATTAAGCCACGTTTCGGTAAAAGCAATCACATGGGCATCGAAAGAAACATTGTTGACGTGCGGTTTACTAAGTTTGGCCAATAAACTGCGAACATTCTGGTAGTGTCGGGAAAAAGAATTATTTAGTTTTTTGAACCGATTAGTTGAAGAAATCTGAGGCCCGCGGACCCGAGGATTAAGCATGTTAACGTACTCGTGAACAATAACATGTTTAGGCCATATAGAAACATCGAGAGCCTTATTAAGATGTTCCTCAAGAAGTCCAATTTTAAACGAAGATATTTCACGTCTCTGCTTAAACCTAAACTTCAAGACGGTTAGTTCGGCTCGAGAAACATTCAGTTTGATGCCCAGGTAGTTTTTGACGTCATCTTCAGAAGCACCAGGATAACCAGTTTTTTTTGTGCAACACCCGATAAGGGCTTAGGTTCCATATGAGCGACTCCAGATAAGGTTGACTGCGATGGTCCCGTGTTCGTATTAGAAGGCGTGAAAATTATGCCAGAGCCAACTGTATCAGCACGCGACGTAGATGCCAGGTCATTGTTGACGAGGTGCAGATCAGAAGGTGCCATCCAGAATAGGCAGCTGCAGTAGGACCAGAGAAAGCGTCTGCCGTGCAGCCGTCAGCAACATCAGTAGAGGCCTGGTAGCCAAACGGCCTTTAAAGTTGGATTCAGTCTTTTCAAACCGAGTAAATAAGTCCATAAATCCGGCCAATAAAGACTGGTTCTTCAAATCGGTTTGCCGAATGAAAGCCATAATATTGACTTCAATATGATGGCAACTGGGGCAGGCCTAAACCAGGTTAGAATTATATTTAGTCCGGTCTGCAATTAGGCCAGCACTGTGCCCAAGCTCGGCCATTTAGGTTGAGCAATGTTGTCACACAGCCAGCAACCAATTGTGGGATGTCGAGAGGTGATTTTACCATTTAAAAGGCAAGGCTTGATTCAGCAGGCAGACATACTAAATTATTATGTTGTTGTCTGATATACTTGTATACACGTAAACCACGTAGATGTAGAAAGCGAAGCTTGCAGTTGGGTCGGGGATAAGCTTTAAGCACATGTGAGTGTTCGCGATGAAACGATGATCAAGCAAATGCACCAACAACAATACAAGTGTAGACGTTTGCGGTAAGCTCAAGAATAGTGTAGAGCAAAGCAAACACGCAAAACGATTTCAGATAATATAATAATGCGAAATACGTTTAAGTCACTGTTTTTTATGTTCAAAACTTTTCGTTATAATAAAGATCACCGAAAACTAGCCAAAATGACCAAGATCGGCTTTAAGCTATGTAGTTTGTGTAGTACACGAGCGATAAAATACACGTCCGATAACGACTATGTGTAGGCTTTGTGCGACAATGAATTGTCAACTGCCGGTCATTGTCCGAATGAAATAGGGTAGCACGGGGAGGTTAAGGTGGTGGCGTAGTGGGTTGTACCGTTACGGTTGCTCACGCTCAATCAGGCTGTGTGTTAGGCAATGTGGAATCCATAGCTTCCATTCGGATCCTTCATTATCCATGTTCGCTGTTCTTAATCGCTTGAAGATTAACCCGCCACTGACCCTAAGATCCGGTTAGTGCTCCTTATTTTATTTCACGTATTGCACTAACTCTAGATATTCCTTGCACTAACTCTAGATATTCCTCAGCAGCGAATTCGGTCTCAAAACCTAACAGGAGTTTCTCCACACATCGGGACAGGGTATCAGCAACTAAGTTTTCGCTGCCCTTGCGATGCTCGCTGCCAAAAACGTACTCTTAAAGCTGATGGGACCATCTAGCAAGTCGTCCAACCAGATCCTTCATCGTCATCATCCACTTTTGGCTAGCGTGGTCTGTTATGAACGTAAACGGCATCCCTTCCACGTATGGCCTGAATTTTAAAAAAGTGACTGAGTAGTTGATTTGGTGTCGATTCATTTTGGCCGAGAAAAACACCACCAGGTACTATTCCCCGTTCTGGTTCCGCTGAAACAACACCTCGCCGACTCAATAATGGGATGCGCCGCACTGGACGAAGAAGTGTTTCTTGAAATCCTCATGCACCACGACCGGCGCGCTCGTCAAGGCCAACTTCAGGTCGTCTACAGCCTGTTTCGCGCTGGAACTTAAACAAAATTCCACTCGCCCAGGATCCATCCGCATACGCCCTCCACCAATGATGAATCCACCAATGATGAGTCTCACCCGGCGCTGTGCTCAATTGTCCAAAAGGCATCACCCGGAACTGGTAAAGCGGGCGACCAGGAACCGTAAATGCCGTGTACTCCTTACTTGTGGTTTCCAACTCTATCTGTCAGAACGCGGACTTCAGATCCACGCTGGAGATGTAGTGCGTCTGATCAATTCTGGACAGAATTCCGTCTATGCTTGAAAACGGGTAGACACCTTTGATCGTCACGTCGTAGACCTTTCGCGAGTTACCGCACACATTGTTGCGGACACATCGCCGCCCCCCAAGCCTCAGCGACTTAGACAAATGGTCATTAACCCAAACACTGGATGCATAAACGCTGAGTTTTGAAACCAACGGAAGTAAGCAGAACCAACACTTAACAGCTTTGCGAAACCACAAACAAACCAATACATCAGTTACGCCAAACCTGCCAACTATGCAGATTCCCATTCTCCACTTGAATCTGCTAGATATGCGAATTCCCAATCTTACCATTTCATTCCCATATATTCCACTGTATTTCAGAAGTTAATCTTTAGTTTGTAGAACAATAAAGATTAATTATAATTTTGACCGAAGTCGAAGGAGGTTGTCATTTATTAAACTTAATTATATCAAATACACTGAAAACACCCATTGGACTCAACTCACAGTATACCTAGACACTGGAAACACCCATTGGACTCGATTCCCAGTATACCTAGATACTGTAATTGGCGCAGCCGGATTCGGACCAGGAGATCGCAAAATGCTCCAGCTCCTGATCATACTATACCTGTAAGATAAACAAATGGTGGCGAAATTAAGAGGAAAAAAGAAAGGAAGAATGAAACAAATAAATTGGTTAAAAATATAAAAAAAGAAGAAGTAAAAAGTGACGAACCAAATTCAGGCAATGGTCAAGTGTTAGTGTTAGTCACAAAAGTTGCGACCGAATATGTGCACATCAAACGCTGATAAGGCACCGGGATCGCATTCTTGAGAAAAATGACAAATTCGTAAAATCACACACAACCAAATGCAAAGAAAACCTTTAATTATACAGATTTGTGACCGAATATGTGCAAATCAAACGCTGATAAGGCACCGGGACCACGTAATCAATAAGTACACAAGAAAAATTTTTATACATAAGCTTCAAATATTTACAATTGTTAATATTTGTGACCGAATATGTGCACATCAAACGCTGATAAGGCACCGGGACCCCGTAATCAATAAAAATACAAACATTTTTTTTTACACATAAACTGTAAAATATTTACAATTGTTAAAATCAGTGACCGAATATGTGCACATCAAACGCTGATAAGGCACCGGGATCACGTAGCTGAAATACAATTTTTTTTGTTTCTCTCTTTTCCCTTCACTTGAGCTGAAACTGTTGCATCAGTCGCCATATGTTCACTTGCCTATATTAAATTATATCATCAAAGTTTAAACAAATCAATAAAAACGACACAGGGAGTGGATACCAACGAGAAAACATACAACAACTAATTGCAACAAGTAACATCTACACAAATACTAAACATATTATTAATAAGATATAAACATATTACATTACAATTACATATTATATCTTAATATCTTTATAACATCTTTATAACATAGGGAAGGTAACTAAATGGTAAAAAAAAGTTAGCGCAGCTAGTAGAAGAATAGGTTTAAGAAGTAAGGGCAGTTTGCCAGACCTAAGTGTACTTGAAGAAGAAGAGTTGCACGACCAAATAAATCAACCTTCTAACCCCAACATGAATCATTCAGACTCTGGTAACGCATCGGGTTCCATCAGCCCCACAGTTATCAACTCGTTGACTATCGTCAGCACAAATTTAAGTCCGAAAGATATATTAGCGTTTGTACAACATTTTCCAACTTACGAGGGTCCCTCTGACAACCTGGAAACTTTTATTACTAGCGTTGAAGAATTACTAATACTCATTCGATCCGTAGATCAGACGGCGTACGGACAGTTCATCCTCAGGGCTGTTAGGAATAAAGTAAAAGGCAAGGCACACGATGCACTGACCCTGTGTAGCACACCTCATCTGGGACGAAATCAAAGCAAATCTTAAACGACTTTACACTACCAAAAAGACAAAAGCTATAATGATCCGCAAAATTCAAACCTTACCAAACGGACTCTCCATTCATAAATTATTCTTCGCAATAGCAAAATTGAGAGGCCAACTGGTATCATTGACTAACGACTCAGGCCGAGGTGGCCAGAACACCACGGAAAAACACGCCCTTTACTCCGACATCTGCCTCAATGCATTTATAGTCGGATTAAACGGTCCACTAAAAACAATAATTAGATCCCGAAATCCAGAATCTATAGAAAAGGCTTACGAATTGGCACAAATAGAACAGAATTTTTATTACCCAAATTCTAACGGTCAACAGAATAATCGTTACCGCGAGAATTCTAACGAACGACAAAATAATAATCGCCGCGGAAATTCTAATGATCAACAAAGTTATAGCCACCGCGGAAATTCGGACGAACGAAACCGCCCATATCAACGTTACGAACAGAACCAGAAACAATCAGATAACAACAACACTAAAAGAAATGAGACACGACAACCATCCCAAAATCGACAAGAGAGTCTATCATCTAGAACCCAAAACCCATTCCGGGGTAATTCAAGATCAAACGACAATACCCCTACTTTTTCCTGCAACATCAACGATGGTGCAAATTTTTTACAAGAAGCCTCGGACAACCAGTCGGCTTCTTAAACAAAAAGTCCCAGGGAAAATCTTTACCTTATGTCTTTTTGTCTTCAAAATTTCTTACAACTAACCCAATCAAATTTCTCATAGATACCGGATCGACTTACTCTTTTATAAGACCAGCTTTAGTTTCAAAAGACCACATTAAAAAACTAAACAGTCCTATTAGCATTCATACGGTTCTCAACAAATTCCAAATTCAAGAATATACAGACTCAGTTATCTTCGAACAATTCGTATCAACAAAAAATTGACTTTATAGGACACATTGTTACACAAGAAGGAGTGAAACCTAATCCCGACAAAATTCAAGCAATTAAGAATTTCACTTGCCCAAAAACTTTTAGAGAAATTAAGTCTTTCTTGGGCTTATTGGGTTATTACAGGAAGTTCATAAAAGACTTCGCTGGAATAACCAAACCTTTAACTAGACAACTGAAAGAAAAAAAAATCAATAGTGATAGACGAAGAATTTAAAGAAGCGGTAGCCTATTCTAAAAATCTCTTGTGTAATGACCCGATTCTAGCTTACCCCGATTTCTCGAAACCATTTACTCTGACCACAGACGCGAGTAACTACGCCATAGGCGCAGTATTATCTCAAGGACCAAACACCAACGATAGGCCTATTTCATTTGCGATCGTTTGGTCTGTAGGACACTTTAGACTCTACCTTTTCGGGCGCCGATTCAAAATAGTGACCGACCACAAGCAGTTAGTCTGGCTAGAGAATCTTAAGGGCCAAAACCCAAAATTACTTCGGTGGAAAACCACCCTAACCGCCTATGACTACGAAGTGGTCTATAAAAAGGGATCTCAGAATGTCGTCGCTGATGCACTCAGCAGAATAGAACCCAATCTACATGTAAATGAAGATCCAGCAAAGATAACAGTTGTTCAGAAGCTACTGAACTATTTTAACATCCAAACAATCTTTCAAATCGGTCCATCAATCCCAGTACAATTACTCCATTTCCCCATAAGTTAAGACGCATATTTTCGGAACCGGAGTACACATTTGACGCAATCACAAAAATACTGCAGACTATTCTAAAGCCAAACAAAACGCATGCCATATTAGCACCAGGCAACGTCTTTTATATAATCGAAGAAGAATACAACTACAGGAAATAACCTGTATAATATTTGTCGTTGCTCATCACTTCTAACCGACCTTCCCGATCTACAAGAACAAAAGCAAAGGGTTCAGTCATACCATCTTAATAGTAACCACAGAGGTATCGACGAGACCCTTAACCATCTTAAAAGAGACATTTATTTCTTCTGATGGATGTGGCCCAACGACACCAAGCACGTGCTTGTTACGCGCGGGCCCTATTATCAATTTGGGCAAAAAATGCGAGTTCGCGAGGAAAATACATAAATTAAATAGAGACAAGACACAAGTGAAAATAAAAGGCACAGTTAAGAGAAAAGCAAATGAGTTAAAATATTAGTTTTTAATAACGGGATAGAAGTGGAAATGCAGAAAATTTGATGAACATCGTGGTAAATTTCCCACGTATGAAGGAAATTATTACACAAATAATTAAAGACTGTGACATTTCACAGACCTTTCTTCCAAACCCCACCGGCACCAACAGGACCTTTAGATGTTATTCATATTGACATTTATGTAATCAACTATATAAATAACTTGACCACCATTGATAAATTCTCTAAATTTGAACAAGCATATCCATTAACTAATAGAAACTCAATTAAAGTAATAGCAGCACTATCAAAATTTTTCAGTACCTTCGGCCTACCAAAAAAATGGTCTTGAACCAGGGCGCAGAATTTTCAGGAAACCTGTTCACCGATTTTCTGACCTAGTATAATATAGAAATTCACATTACCTCATTCCAACAGTCAACGGGAAACGCACCCGTCGAAAGACTCCATTCGACATTCACGGAGCTCTATAGAATAATTGATAACCCCAACTCCAACCTGATCACGCGGAGATATTCGCAGAGGTATTGACAACATATAACAATGCAATACACTCTAGCACTGCTCATACACCGTTCGAACTTTTTCATGGCAGAACCCACATGTTTGAAAAAACAGTAAAATTCGACAGCCACCATGACTATTTGGCAAAACTGAATGAATTTAGGAAAGAAATATACCCCAAAATTCAAGAACAACTAGATAACCAAACAGAAAAGAGGTTAACCAAATTAAACGAAGATAGGGAACCACCAATCCAAGTCGAACCCGACGTTGTTATCTTTAGAAAAGAGAATAGGAGAAATAAACTAACACCTAGATTTTCCTTACACAAAGTCAGGACCGATAAAGGAGTTACATTACTAACAACTAGACAACAAAAACTACACCAGCAGAAAAAAAGAAAGATAATCAGGAGAAATAATAACACTCAATGAACTACTTCATTCCAGAACTACTCATTCCGCCACGCAGTCCTTCTCTTTAGAAAGACTCAACCGATCTTCACCCCTCGCCTTCATTCATCTGGGAGACGCTCGTATAACACAGAGCTATACAATTCTAACCCATGTCGTAGATTAAAAGCCCTCAGACTAGATGAAACATTTGACATTTCGCTAGGAATTATAAAAGGGAAACTACAACAACTAGAAGCCAGAATAGACACCCTACTCCCACACGCTAGAACAAAAAGGGGTTTAATTAACGGCCTAGGAACCATTCTAAAGTCAATTTCGGGTAATTTAGACGACATCGACGGACAAAACATCCTTGCAGAAATCAATACCCTAAAAGTTACCTCCCACGCATTAAAAAATGCTCAAGAAAAACAGGAAAATTTCGAAAGGTTATTATTAATAATATTACAAATACAAAAATTTCTAGACAAAGCACAAAACACTATCTTCAAAGAACTTGGGGAAGATAGAGAAAACATTTTTGCAACGCTATGGAATTGCCCGACGAAAAGTGAACGCCAGCGGTTTGCCTCTCGGCTTCTCTCATGACTGGCGTACGGTTTTCGTCGATCTGGATACTAGGCTTAAGATACCAATTTTCGATTTAAAAATTTATAAGTTCACCCACATCATACCCCTACCAGTAAATAATTCACATCTCATCATTTCCCCCGAATTCTTGGCACATGATAACAACACTTTACATCAATTTCGCGAAAGCTGCCTTAATGTGGAACAAGAGTTTTTCTGTCGGGGAATCCACACGGACTTGTCAGACATTGTCAAAAACGTAAAGGAGACAAAATGTGACATGATAGACACAGGTCGCGAAATGAACATATTCGAGCCGGAAAAAGGGTTTATTTTCATTTTCAACGGAAAGAACATTAACCTTAAAGCAACCTGCAACGATGAAATACTTTTAAATGGCTCTTTCGTAATACGTTATAAGAATTGTACCATATGGATAAACGGCATAGAATACAGCGACAGAGAACTAGTGGAACATGATCATTTCACTTTCGTACTTCCACCAGTCGTCAAGATAACAAAAAATCAAACGATCAAAACATTATCACTGGAAAAATTACACTTAGAAGCCCTTTCGACAGCTTTCAAAATCACCAATATGGATAATATAACACACTACGAATTTACGGCCATATACTCAGCAAAATCATTGACCCTTATCCTGATCGTCATCCTCCGATTATGCCATAAACCACAGACAATCTTCATCCCATACCCGCCGACCGTCACTACCTTGGTGGAGCCGACTATTCCTTCGTTATGGCCCTCTCTCCACTCTAGGGGGGGAGGAATTACCGAACACATCGTTGCGGACACATCGCCGCCCACCAAACCTCAGCCCCCCCAGTATACCTAAATACTGTAATTCGCGCATCTAAACAGAACCAGTCCTTTCCAGGCCTTGTCACCACCGTGGTCCGGTTGCTCCACGGGCTTTTGCTCTTCTCGATGACTCCGAGCGCTAGCATCTTGTCGACTTCATCCTCGACTACCTTCTGCTGGCTGGAGACATCGGATAGGGTCGATCCTTAAAGACCTTGGCTCCGTCGATGAGCTCTATTGTGTTTTTTCCAGGCTAGTGTACCTAGGCCATCCCTCTCGAAGGTTAGGAACTCCTGCCTGATCCTCTCCAGCTCTATACTCTCGGACTCTGATAACTTCGCCCCCGTGCTCGGCGTAGCGTGGATTTCCTTGGCTTCCGTTACGTTCCGCGACAGTTCCTCGTTGCTCCCCTAGGACCCCCGGGGCTAGAGCAAACACTCGCCGGATGTCTACTCCAAAGTCGCTGCTTGTTCCAGGTAAGGGCAAAGATAGAAGAATGTTGGTTTACTCCTTACCTTAAACCTTACAGGCAACTCCAAGCGTCCGATAATTGACCCATCTTCTTTTCGCTTCTGCGAGCTCTCTGCCTCCTTTACCCAGCAGACTGACACTGGCACCAGTATCCAACAATCCGGTCAATGACCTTCCTAAGATCTACACGCTGCCAAATTGTGGGATTTTGCAAACTGCCACGCTTTGCGGCAGCCACCACTTTCCGTCATTTGGATCCCCTAATCCTGAAGCGGTCCCTTGCCTTCTGGACTCTTCTGCCGTTTAACTGCTGCTTGGCGAAGATCCTATTACGCACCTCCAAATAACGCCGCATCTTTTCTTCCTCAGGTAGGAATTTTAACCTAAAATCCCTAAGTGATGGCTACTTAACGTATTAGACTTATATTGACTTTATTCTAATTTGCGGGATTCATCCCTCCCACTCTCGGATCGCCCAGTCTGCCGTTTTCTAGCTCTCGGGGCACTTGGGAGACACGGTATAAGGTTGACCGCATCGATAGCAAAACAGCCGCCTTTCCACGGCAGCGCAATCTCGAAAACCGTGATTCTAGGCTCCGCGCATCTGACGCGCAGATTGTTCTGCTGACCATACATTGCGGGTCCTCTGCAACCGAAGCTCCGTTCCACGTCAACGCACTCCTCCAACTTACCTAGCTATTCCATACCTTAGCCCCCTCTTCACCAATTTTACCACTTGTCGTTCGGAATTGGCTTCTTTAGGCGTGAGGCGAGTTGCTGCATTGAGTGAATATAGTCGTTTACGGTTTAATGTGACATGATAGACACAGGTCGCGAAATGAACATATTCGAGCCGGAAAAAGGGTTTATTTTCATTTTCAACGGAAAGAACATTAACCTTAAAGCAACCTGCAACGATGAAATACTTTTAAATTGCTCTTTCGTAATACGTTATAATAATTGTACCATATGGATAAACGGCATAGAATACAGCGACAGAGAACTAGTGGAACATGATCATTTCACTTTCGTACTTCCACCAGTCGTCAAGATAACAAAAAATCAAACCAGTCTGCCGTTTTCTAGCTCTCGGGGCACTTGGGAGACACGGTATAAGGTTGACCGCATCGATAGCAAAACAGCCGCCTTTCCATGGCAGCGCAATCTCGAAAACCGTGATTCTAGGCTCCGCGCATCTGACGCGCAGATTGTTCTGCTGACCATACATTGCGGGTCCTCTGCAACCGAAGCTCCGTTCCACGTCAACGCACTCCTCCAACTTACCCAGCTATTCCATACCTTAGCCCCCTCTTCACCAATTTTACCACTTGTCGTTCGGAATTGGCTTCTTTAGGCGTGAGGCGAGTTGCTGCATTGAGTGAATATAGTCGTTTACGGTTTAAGCCGCTGCTGCAGGACCTAGTGTATCTTTTCGTGCTCCGTCTGATGACTCCGGAACCGATCCATTAGAGCCCGGCGCAGCTGTAACCAGTTGTCCTCCCTGGACTGGCGTACATGTAATCAGTACCGCTCCCTTGCTCTTCCAGAGAGGACACTGGTATTGGCGCTGCAGGAACTCCAGACGGAACACAAGGTCTTCCACGGAGCTGCGCTCGTCTTCGCCGTCGTTATTCTCATAAATCCGCTGCTCGTCCCGGAAATCTGCAGCTCGGCGATCCACAACTCCGGTCCACCACTCGGACTGCTGGCGACATCCGGCGAGTCCTCCACAGGTGGACGATATCGGCCACCTAATATTATCGTCGATTTCCGACCCTGCGCTCCAGAAAACTACCGTTTTTCGTTTTGCGGCAGCTGCGATGCTTTATCGGTTGCCCTGAGGACGTCGTTCATGAACTGCATCATCTCGAGGAAGCCGTTCCGGATCTTATCCCGCAACGCTTGACCAATCTTAGCCGCCTGAGCCGCGCGGTGAATCTGTACCGCCTGGCCGCGTTTGCGGCTGAGTGCGTTGCTTTATTACTTTCCTTTCCAAAATCGTCCTAGACCTGATACAGCTGCGGTTTTGGAGATGGCCCCAAAATCAACATACCTCGACGACCGTGGCGCCAGGGGATCCGTTTGCTGACTCCGTAACTTATCTCGTTGCATACCATCCGGCGTTCTAGGCAAAACCCTAGTCACCGATTGCCGAGGCAGCCCAAGTGCACCCTCTCCATCAGTGGACCAGAATGCGTCTTCGTCACCGCCAAGGGGACCCATCAACCTGAACTGATGGTTGTGCCTACTTTCCAGACCTTTTTCCTTGGACATATTTCTCAATAATAATTAGCCGAAAACTATAATAATTAAATTCCGACAATAATAATAATTAAATAAGACAAAATATCGGTTAATAAAGTAATAAATACTAGTAAATAATAAATAAATATGGTAAAAATGAATAAATAAGAGACTGAATATGATTAATAAATAATTCTTGACTTCGCGAATCACCAAATTTAAATATCTTTCTTTTTACACCCTGCAGAGGGTAAAATACTGTAAAGTATATATATTCTTGATTAGCATCATCAGGAGAGTCGATCTAGCCATGTCCGTCTGTCCGTCCGTCTTCCGCCCGTCCATCCGTCCGTTTCTACGTTTTTTTTAAATCTCACAACAACATCATATAACTGCCATACAAACGATGGCAAGTGCAGGTCGAAATCGAAATAGTTTCATTGTTTTTAGTAATTTAAGCATATAAATCGAAATGTACTCGTTATGCAATAACTGATAGGGTACATATTCATCGGCTTGCCGAAGCTTACTTCCTTTCTTATGCACAGCTATGTACATTTCCTGGCAAGCCTCCCGTTCTGTTTCTCACAGCTTTTCCGGTTGCCAGTCCTAATCACCGTTTCTCTGGGCAGAGCGGCCGGTCTTTAAATTGCGAGACGTCGTCGTCTCGATCATTTATATTTATATTTATCTTTTTATTTACTTTGTGCGCCACTATGTCACGAACTGCATTTTTCCCAGTGGCAGTGCCGCTAGCTCATTCGGTCTCTCTGGGCCGGGTCCCCCCAATGCCACACGACGTCTCACAACACTACCTAGATGTTTTCCCTAATATGGAAAACATAATCAAACAAAAATAAGGTAAACAAATCAATAAACGTCGGGAATTGTTATATTGGTGGCCTTTGGTGTGATGGACACTACGAGCCCACCCAACACATCTGCAACACATCGGACTATGACCAAACACTGTTCCTAGAGGAACCATTACAAGCTGAAATGACTCCTGTACGAGATTACGAGTACTTGAACTGCATGTTCGCGGGGGAAACCCCACAACGCACAGACATACAGACAAAATTAGATATCCAAACGGGACACTTAAACAACGAAGAAACACAAAATTTCCTTAAACTTTGCAAACAATTCAATAAACTTGTTTATACTGAGAATAATCAACTACGTTTTCGAATGTTGTCAAACACTCGATTCCCACAGTAGACGACGTCCCCATACACACAAAATCCTACAGATACCCTTTCTTTCACAAGGAAGAAGTTCGGAAGCAAATTTCAAAGATGCTTCAACAGAATATTATCAGAAATAACCATTCCCCTTGGAGCGCACCTGTATGGGTCGTGCCTAAGAAATCCGATTCGTCAGGTCAGAAAAAGTGGCGATTGGTAATAGATTTCCCTAAATTAAACGAAAAAACAATTTCAGATAGGTACCCAAGTGGTGAGGTCAGACACTAACTCTAAGTGGACCGCTTTGGACGCAAAACATACAAACAATGCCACGTATGATTTGTACGGTGGCTTACCACGGATACGATACGTTGTGTTAAATGGGCCACAAAAATCAACACCACAGATATTAAAAGGGCGGAGAGCTCGAAGTCTGTCTGATGGCAAGTTCCCCATGATTTGCGTCAAGAGTTGCGGCTTGCACCGAAAGCAACGAACGCAAGAACGAACTGTTCTGTGGCAAACTTCCTGCGCATTAACCAACCATATCTTTTCTCGCAACAGACTTACAAGAGCTCGAGGGCCAGCATGACAGTTTGTAACGTGCAGGTAGGACACGTAAGTTTTAACAAACTGTGAGCCTTTCGACAACAACAAAATTCAAACTCGCAGCAATGTCGAGGAACACCAATCTAATTTTTTCTCTTGGAGAAAAGGACTTAGTTTTTGTATATTCGTTGCTACCGGTTTATTTTTCCGAATTTTACCTATGTCGTCACTGAACTCGTGAGATTTGATCACTTCCACTATTTTCTCGAACGCAAAACTCAATTCTCTTGGAGTAATACTTTTTTCAAAGGGCTGCGACACTTTTATACACCTTTGAATAAACCGTAAGACCCACACGAAAACTCTTAGAAGCCTTATGTGCAACGAAAAGGATTATATTTTCTGAAGCACATAATTGGGCTCTGGGATTACCACAAGCGCCAATGCTGAATTGCGTAATTCCATCGACACGACATCGACTGCATCGAGCAAAAACGACGACCCAGCGAACCAAATGGAAGCTGTAAGTTCCTCAACGTTACATCCCCGTGACACGATGTCCGCTGGGTTTACTTTCGTGGGGACATGTCGCCAGATTGCTTTTTCCGACCAATCTTGAATCTCCGCAACTCGGTTTGAGACAAAAACTGACAACGACGAAGAATGCGTTTTGATCCAATGCAAAGTGATCTCCGAATCCGACCAGAGGAACATTTTTGTAATCGGAAAATTAAGCAATGGTCTTACACGATTATAAAGATCCGCAAGAAGGTGAGCTGCGCACAACTCAAGGAGGAGCAAAGTTTTCGTCTTGAGGGGAGCTACTTTGGATTTTGCTGTCAATAAAGATACTTTTAAACCTTCAGCGGTACTAGTGCGAACGTAGATGCAGGCTCCATATGCTCGCATGGAAGCGTCAGCGAAACCACGTATTTCTGCTGGGACTTTGGCGTCTGTATGAACGAATCGCGATACCTTGATCTTGGGCAGCTGCAACAGCGTTCCCTTAAAAGCTTCCCAAGATGTCTGCCGTTGCATCGGCAGCGATTCGTCCCAGTCTAACTTTCGAAGCCACAGTTCCTGCAACAACATTTTTGCGCTAGTCACTAGAGGACACAATAGGCCAAGCGGATCGAAAAGTCGGGCAGTCACCGACAGTATGTTTCGTTTTGTCGCACGAAGATCCAGGAAAGAGTCATCCAACCGAAATTAAAAGTAATCTTTACCCGGCAACCAAACCACGCCAAGGGTTTTAGTTACGTCTGAGTCTGCCGTTAGCGGCATAACAGCGCTTTCAGATGCGGACAACTCTGGGCAGTTAGAAAACCACTTTGCCAATTTAAATCCTGCCTCTTGCAATACCTGAGAAACTTCGTCTCGAAGGCTTAGCAGGTCCTCAACGCATCTGGCGCCAGTCAACAAATCGTTAACATAAAAGTCATTCTGAATGACCTTAGCGGCTTTTGGACACGAATCCTGCGCGATCTCTCCAAGCCGCATTAAACACCGAATCGCCAGATAGGGTGCTGGCGAAGTTCCATAAGTCACGGTGTTCAGCTTGAAGATTTTTAGAGACTCAGATGGATCTCGTCTCCACACTATGAGCTGAAAATTTCGGTCAGCTTCGTCAGCCATTACTTGACGATACATCTTTTTTACGTCTGCTGCAAGCGCAAACTTGTGCAGTCTGAACCGAAGCAGGGTCGAATACAGCTCCTCTTGAATGGTGGGGCCAAACATCAAGATGTCATTCAACGCGACCTGCGTCGATGTACGGCTCGAGGCGTCGAATACCACTCTCAACTTAGTCGAGGTGCTTTGAGGTCGCAGCACGCATTGGTGCGGAATGAAATAGTGCGGACTGTCTGGAATTTTATTGTTAGTGGAAGACATGTGGCCCATGGCTTCATATTCTTCCATGAATTCCAGATACATCTTTTTTAAAGAAGGATCTTTGGATAATCTTCTTTCAAGCGACAAAAATATACGTTTTGCAACTTCATATAATGAACCAAGAGTGTTTGGGTCAGATTTGAAAGGCAGACGAACCGAAAATCTCCCGGACGACAATCTTTGAGTATTTTTCTCAAAGTGTTGCTCACAAAGTCAGGAGTATGGACCTTGGCCTTGGGCGGCAAGTCCTCCACAGACCAAAAGTTCTGCAGAGTTGTGTCTATTGACTCCAACACTTCCTCCTGGCAGCTGAGATGTACCAACTTTTCAGCATTTCTTATTTTTTCTGAGGCACATCTCTCTGACACTATCCAGCCGAGAACTGTTTTCTGCAAAATGGGAAACTCAGGCCCTTGCTTTATCTGGCCGACTGACAATAGTTCAAAAAATGAGTCTGCGACTATAAGCATATCTATTTTTTGGGGCTTGAAGAAGAATGGATCTGCCAATTGAATATTTTCAGGCATATTTTGATCCGGATGATAACCAGAAATATTTTTTAATATGTAAAATTCGGACGACAATTGACTGCTACCCACTCGCGACTTGACTATCGTGTGTATTTTCTTGGTTGCTTGAGCATTAGTTTCACCAATGCCCCGCAAGCTCAAACACACGTCCTCTCTCTCTTAATCTGAAGTCTCTGAGCGAGCTCATCGGTCACAAAATTTACTTGTGAACCGAAATCGAGCAACGCTCAAGCCAAAACTAATTCGCCACATTTTGTTTGGACGCTCACGATGGCTGTGGCAAGAATAACTCTATCCGATGCAGTCGCGTGCAAAACATGCGAAGTGGATGGAGTATTCTGCAAGAGCGTGGGCTGAGGAGGAGGTGGCAACACGAGATTTGATGGCGAATAAATGTGCAGCATTGTGTGGTGTGAGGACTTACACACCCTGCATCTTTTCGATTTGCATATTTTTACCGTGTGGCCCTTACGGAGGCAGTTAATGCATAAGGGAGCCTTTTTTGCGAAATCGAATCTTTGCTGAACTGTTAGGGCAGCAAAAGTAGTGCAATTTCCTACTTGATGTTCTGCTGAGTTGCAAAATACACATACTTCGGGGTCGTCCATGGCAGGAACAAACGAAAAACTCCTGTTTCCATTCTTCTTAGGATAAGCCTGGCTCTGCTGAACAATTTTTGGCTTACACGCTTCTTCGGCAAACATATGCTGATAGCGCTTGTTCAGGGCCGACTCACACTCGCTCCAAAGAGGAAGCGAGGTATAATCTAACTGTTCTTCCCATTTTCTTTTAGTTTCTGCATCGACTTTGCCCATTACTAGATGGATGAGGATGGCATTCGTAATACGTTTGTCATCCCCAATGGACAAAAGAGAATAGTACAGCGCTGTGACTGTGTCGGTCAGGTTTCTCAAGGCGGTAGCTGATGGCTGGGAAATCTTAATCAAAGAAAATGAAACAACCATTATCGTACACCCGCCTTAAGCTAGCCAGAGCTTTTGGATAATTATCCGTGGTAACTTGGAATCCTAGCGCGTCTCCAGCCAAACACGATATTAGATGGTTAAATTTTTCGAAATCGTGCAGCGTGTCATCTTTGTCAACAAAAGTTTCGAAAGGGCTTATAAAATTTGTAAGTTCGGAATGTTTTCCGCAGAAGGTTGGAAGAGCGACGCTCGGCAAACGGCATTGGGGTGTGCGCGTTGCCGGCGGAGCGGAATTGTCAACGCTGTTACGCTTTGTTTCTGCAATTAGGGAAATTAGCAACGATTTTGCTATTATCGCAGTCTCTTCGAACTCTTCGCGGTACACATCATCTCCATCTTTCGCTTCAATTCTATTTTGTATAAGCGCAGCATTTTCGATGTGCGTATTTAGGATTTCTAATCGACATAGAAGATTATTCTGCAAATTATATTCTCCAAAATTATTCATATGATGCATTCTTAATACTCATAAAAAATCCCAACTTCCTAACTTTAAAAACACCAAAGTTATGGCATTTCCAATCGTTCAGTTATGTATATGGTAGCTATAGAATATAGTCGGCCGATCCTTATGAAATTTGATATGTCGGATTGATTGGGCAAAAATAAAACCCATAGAAAATCCCAACTTCCTAACTTAACAAACACTAAAGTTATGGCATTTCCGATCAATCAGTTATATGGCAGCTATAAGATATAGTCGGCCGATCCTTATGAAATTTGGTAGGTCGGATTAATTGGCCAAATATAAAACCCATAGAAAATCCCAACTTCCCAACTTTACAAACACCAAAGTTATGGCATTTCCGATCAATCAGTTATATGGCAGCTATAGGATATAGTCGGCCGATCCCTATGAAATTTGATTGGCCAAATATAAAACCCATAGAAATTCCCAGCTTCGTAACTTTACAAACATCATATACATATGGCAGCTATAGGATATAGTCGGCCGATCCCGGCCGTTCCGACTTATATACTGCGTGCAAAGGAAAGAAGGGTGTGTGCAAAGTTTCAATTCGATATCTTTAAAACTGAGAGACTAGTTCGCGTAGAAACAGACAGACGGACAGACAGACGGACAGACGGACATGGCTATATCAACTCAGGAGGTGATCCTGATCAAGAATATATATACTTTATAGGGTCGGAGATGTCTCCTTCACTGCGTTGCACACTTTTGACCAAAATTATAATAAACTCTGCAAGGGTATAAAAACGCCACAGATTAGCTTTCAACTTTTCGCACTCTATACCTGCTTGGCCAATTTGAGGCTTGAGACTTCCTTTTTTTCCATTTCAACAGCAGCCAGAGGGAGGGGTCGGCAGACTTCCAACGCATTTCCAAAAAACGAAAGATTAGTTGCCGTACCGACGGGGGTTTTTTTTTGTTTTTATTTTTGGTGTCACCATGAAAAACTTAATACTTTTTTGTATTAATAAAATACGCGACTTGGTGGATCCTTGACGATTTATAATAACGACGAAGCGACGAAAGGGAGTGCGGTTTGGATCGGGTTCGATTTAACACTGACTTTAATTTCAATATATAAACCCTTAAGCCTAACTTAACGAAGGGGGCGAGAGACGGGCTGAATTCGCGAGAGCGATTAAATCTTTATTGCGCTCCCGCTCCCGCCTTACACTATTCAACAAATATTAAAAACGCAAAGTGTGCAAACAATTACGAACCATATAAATAGCGAACAAATCAAAATACAAAAATTTCTTGACACAGCACAAAACACTATCTTCAAAGAACTTAGGGAAGATAGAGTAAACATTTTTACACTCCAATATATTAATCGAATAAATTTCCATATTGATACCTTGAAAGAACACATTAATAATATAGCTGAGAGCCTTTTGGCCAGCAAATTGGGCTTAATCCCAAAATTCTTGTTTAACAAACAAGAATTAAATACTATAAGAAATATGTTAACCACACAAAATATTACCCTACAATTAGATGAACACATCTATAATATACTTACACCATCTTGTTTTACTTTTAATACAACCATTGTTTAACGTTGAGATACCAATTTTCGATACAAAAATTTTTAAGTTCACCCACATCATACCCCTACCAGTAAATAATTCACATTTTATCATTTCCCCCGAATACTTGGCACATGATAACAACACTTTACATCAATTTCGCGAAAGCTGCTTTAAGATGGAACAAGAGTTCTTCTGTCAGGGAATCCACACGGACTCCGGAAAAGGGTTTATTTTCATTTTCAACGGAAAGAACACCACCCTTAAAGCAACCTGCAACGATGAAATACTTTTAAATGGCTCTTTCGTAATACGTTATAAGAATTGTACCATATGGATAAACGGAATAGAATACAGCGACTGAGAACTAGTTGATCATGAAGAACTAGTTGATCATGAGAACATGATCATTTCACTTTCGTACTTCCACCAGTCGTCAAGATAACAAAAAATCAAACGATCAAAACATTATCACTGGAAAAATTACACTTTAAAGCCCTTTCGACAGCTGAAAAAATCATCAATATGGATAATATAACACAGTACGAATTTACGGCCATATACTCAGCAATATCATTGACCCTTATCCTGATCGTCATCCTCCGATTATGCCATAAACCACAGACAATCTTCATCCCACACCCGCCGACCGTCACTACCTTGGTGGAGCCGACCATTCCTTCGTTATGGCCCTCTCTCCACTCTAGGGGGGAAGAGTTACGGCACATCATTGCGGATCGCCGCCCCCCAAACCTCAGCGACTCAGACAAATGGTCATTTACCCAAACAGTGGATGCATAAACGCTGAGTTTGGGAACCAACGGAAGTAAGCAGAACCAACATTTAACAGCTATAAGAAAACAACAAACAAACCAACACATCAGTTACGCCAAACCTGCCAACTATGCAGATTCTCATTCTCCACTCGAATCTGCTAGATATGCGAATTCCCAATCATACCATTTCATTTGTAGAACAATAAACATTCATTATAATTTTGACCGAAGTCGAAGGAGGTTGTCATTTATTAAACTTAATTATATCAAATACACTGAAAACACCCATTGGACTCAACTCACAGTATACCTAGACACTGGAAGCACCCATTGGACTCGACCCCCAGTATACCTAAATACTGTAATTCGTGCATCTAAACAGAACCAGTCCTTGACTTTTGACCTTCTCGATGACTCCGAGTGCTAGCATCTTGTCGACTTCATCCTCGACTACCTTCTGCTTGGCTGGAGACATCGGATAGGGTCGATCCTTAAAGACCTTGGCTCCGTCGATAAGCTCTATTGTGTTTTTTTCCAGGCTAGTGTACCTAGGCCATCCCTCTCGAAGGTTAGGAACTCCTGCCTGATCCTCTCCAGCTCTATACTCTCGGACTCTGATAACTTCCAGGATTCGGGATCGGCATGCTTTCTGTCGTCGCCCTCGTGCTCGGCGTAGCGTGGATTTCCTCGCGGATTTTTTTGGTATCGAAGATTTTTAAATTTAATTTATTTTGGTTCGCGCCAAGCGGCGCTTCCAGTTTCGGGTGAACCGGAACCATGGAGTCCTAACAGTCGAGAGAACAGTTTTTTCCAGATCCTCGCATCTCGTTCTCTCGCACTGTTAAGTGTCTCCACTCCGCTCTCCAAGCGGCCTCTTGAAACCTCCACCCCGTAGCATTAAGTTAGTTCTAATCTACCAGTGTACGAAGAAAGAGTGAAGTTCAACAAAAAAGTGAAATAAATTCTACGTAAAGTGAAGATAAAATAATTTTTCCTGTACTATATTTTCTAAACATTTGGAGAGCCGCCCTACGTCATTTCATGATCCATCGACCGGATAATTCCAGAAGAGGAGAAGAAGTTCCAAGCACCAGCGTTCAACCGGCGGATTTTCCGAAATTTCTCTTCCATCATTCAAGATAAGTACGACCGTTCTTATTTATACTCATTTCTGCCGACCAGCCAGATATTTCCAATTTTTTAAATCCAATTTCTTATATGTATCTGTCTGATCGGCGGTTCCATTGTGCATACGATCGCCATATTCCGGCTTCTTTTTCGTATTGCTATTTCCATCTTCATAAGGTCGCCATTTTCCGGCTTCTTTCTTCATATTTTCCCATTTCCATATTCTTGTTCATACGGACATATAATCCAGATGCACACTCTTTAATGTACGTACATACATATGCCTGACCATCTCAACATACATATGTACGTAAGGAAACATACAAGTACGATCTTTCGCGGTACACTCTACAAAAATTAATATATGTATAATTATATTATACATATTACCAAAAATAACTCCATTCCACCGAGCCCATTATCAGCAGCGCTAATTCGCACACACCGTCGGCTCACATCCATTAAATAAAAATTTTCGCAGCACAGCATCCAACTGCAAATATCTTGTAGAATATTATTTCCAAATCATCGTTATTTTCCTCGAAAACTTTGAAATTTGTACTAGTGTTCCGTTTCCACGTATTCCAAAAATAGACCGGAGCCGCAACGCTAATAGAAAACACAAGCGGACCGCTTGCAAGCTATACCAAGGATACTTACCACTGCGATATATTAATTTTTTTGTTTTTTAAACGAAATTAAATTAATTCCATACGATTTTTGTCGCGTCGCTCCACCATACATTGACATTGTTGACATTCCGCTATTAGGATTTTCGAAATTTTGGGGCCGCACCTGTATCATCCGGAAGTTATCGATTTCGTCGTCCTTTTTCTTTTCGAATCCAATCCGGTGATCCGCAACAGCGTGACCACATTCCAGGACAGACTTTTCCGGGCGGGTCTAATTTTTACAAAACCAGATAGGTTTGCCCAGTTGATCTGATTTCTGGAATGCCAGGAGACATAACGAAGCTAACAGTTCCGTCTGCAAATAAAACGCGATCGCTATCCGCATCTTCTCGCGCGCGCACCTCAAGCCCACTAGCCCCAAAATCAATAACGAAGGCAAAGAGCGAAACTTCATTAGCCACCCAAGAAGGCGACAAGAAGTTGTCTATTCCTACGAGCAATCAGAAACAATTGTCTCTGAGTCCGCTCACGCCTAAAGTTAGGTCACAAATCCAGACCAAGTCCATAAAGTCGCTACCAACTCGTTCTCAGGCAAAAGTGAGCAACGAAATTGCAATTGCAGCCCTCGCGCGGTTCATCACGGTGTCCGACCATATGAGCCATTTCAGAGCGACGATTGAAACTCCAGGGCCGTCACCTCCGTCTGTCCACACCTGCAAAATCCGTAAGGAGCAAGTCCGCTCGCTATGGGACAAAGCCGAATAAGAATTCGAAGCGTGTTTAGACACGATCTCCAGTATTACGACTGAAGGGGCGGAGGAGATTTTGGCAACTCTGCACCGCAAATACGAATACTGCTATTCGGTGTACGAAGAGCTGGCGGTTCAGCTCAGCGAGCTAATTGACCGAGCCAGTTCACAGCAACCGATGTCGAGCACCGTCAATCAGTCCGCGTACATTCCGTCCGGGTGTCGGTTGCCTCCATGTGATACAGAGGTATTCGAGGGAGACTATCTCAAATGGCCAACGTTCAGAGACCTTTTCACTGCCGTCTACGTCAACAACACACGGTTGACGCCGGTCGAGAAGTTATTCCATCTCAACGCGAAGACGAGCGGTGAGGCAAAGGCAATTGTTGCCAAGTCCCCGCTCATTAATGATGGTTTCGCTTCCGCTTGGGAGGCGCTTCGAGACCGTTTCGAAAACAAACGGCTTTTAGTGAACAGCCAGCTCAAGCTCCTATTTAACTTGAGTTCCGTTAATTCCGAAACTGGCCACTCCATAAAAGAGCTTCAAAGCACCATCCAAGGGTGCCTGACAGCATTAGCCCATTCCAAAATATCAACAGGAAATTGGGATTGCTTGCTGGTATACCTGTGCGCCAGTAAGTTGCCCAGGTTGACCCTGTCCCTGTGGGAACAATCCCTTACATCAAAGTCCGATATTCCTACATGGGATGAGATGAACGCGTTCCTTAGCGATAGGTATAGAGCCTTAGAAGCCATTGAGGATATGAAGCAGAGTCTTGGTGGTCCGTCAACTTCCAAAAATCCCCAGGTTACGAAAAAGCTTCACTCCTTTGAAGCCAAGGTGAGTGTCAAACCAAAGAGCTGTGATTTGTGCTCTAAAGAGAGTCACCCAGTGCGGTTGTGCCCTCGCTTCATTCAGATGGCAATCGAGGCGCGGGAAAATTACATAAAAAAGAAACAGTTATGTTTGAATTGCTTCGCGAGAGGCCATCAGCTCCGGGATTGTTCCAGTACGCACAGCTGTTTCGTGTGCTGAGGGAGACATCACACGCTTTTGCATCGGGGCACCCCTTTTTCCAACAATCCAAGTCCCTCAGGGAATGCGAGACCTAGAGCCTATCCTCCGGCGGGAGGCTCAGACATTCCAGATGAACATTCAAATGTACAAGTCTGTTTTGCCTCAGGCTCAAAGGCAGTTCTTTTGGGCACGGCAATGATTGATATCTGCCACCTCGGTACCCACTTCCGAGCACGCGCTCTGATTGACTCGGGATCGGTGGCGACGTTTATTACGGAGCGTCTTTTCAAGTTGGTCAATCTGCCGTTCCGCCCCATTCAAGCTCAAGTGTCTGGTTTAAATCAGACAGTTTCTGCCCAGTCAACACGGCTTTGCCATTTCTCCATTCGGTCTCCTACTAAGCCGGGCCTGCAGTTAGACACCGCAGCGTATGTTCTGCCAGAACTAGCAGGCAGATTACCCTCACATTCGATTCCGCAAGATGTCCTGAGAGATTTGCCAAATCTTCAATGGGCAGATCCCACATTTCTCCTGAGTTCCCAAATAGACGTTCTTATCGGAGCTGATATCCTTCCATCCGTGCTGCTGACCGGCACAAAGACCAACATCTGAGGATCTCTTTTTGGGCAAGAGACCATCTTCGGGTGGGTGCTCACTGGTCCAGTCTCCATGTCCACAAGCAACCGAGTCTCAGCCTTTACGATTCAAGTTACGAAGCCAACTGAGGCGTCCTTAGACAAACTTCTTACGAAGTTTTGGGAGGTGAAAAATCGACCATCAAAAATGGTTAAAGAGTCCGATTCCGTCTGTGAAAGTAATTTTCTAAGAACCACAACGAGAGACGCGAGCGGGAAGTACGTAGTGACGTTACCGTTCTGCGACCCCGATCATTGTGGATTTGAGTTGGGATACTCAAGGTCTATAGCACTTGCTCAGTTTCTGAGAAACGAGAATCGTTTACGAAGAGACACTCTATTAAATGAGCAGTACAACTCCGTGATCCAAGAATATTTGGATTTAGGCCATATGAGAGAGGTTTCGCCCACTCACAATTCTCCAAACTACTACCTCCCACATCATGCGGTAATAAAACCCGAAAGCACCACCACGAAACTGCGGGTGGTATTCAACGCTTCCAGCCCTTCAGCAAATGGGACAAGCTTGAACGACGTGCTTCATGCCGGTCCAGTCCTCCAATCTGACTTAACGATCCAGATTTTAAAGTGGCGCTATTTCAAGTATGTCTATAGTGCGGACATCACTAAAATGTATAGGCAGATCTGGGTCGATCCAAAGCACACGCCCTTTCAAAGGATTCTATTCCGAAACAAGGAAGGTGACATTCGAGATTACGAGCTGAAAACGGTAACATTCGGTGTCAATTGCGCGCCCTATCTCGCCATCCGAGTGCTGCAACAGCTGGCTGATGACGTAGATCAGCAGTTTCCGAAAGCCAGTCACATAATCCGCAACTTCATGTATGTTGATGACGTTTTAGCAGGATCAAATTTTCAACAAGAAGCTCAACTTACCATCCAGGAGTTAATAACCGCTTTGAATTCTGCCGGTTTTCCGCTTAGAAAGTGGACTTCCAACCACAAGGGTGTTTTAAAAGACATTCCACCAGAGCATCTTCTCCATGCTGAGTTCCTGAATATTGATGCCGAAAGCACAGCCAAAACTCTCGGCGTTCGCTGGAGAGCAACCACCGATGAGTTCTACTTCGTGCCCCCAGAAATATCCGTCAAATCCTCCTATACAAAAAGAGAAGTTTTCTCCCAGATCGCAAATCTATTCGATCCCGCTGGATGGCTTGCCCCGTTCATCGTCCAGGCCAAAATTTTTATGCAGGAGATCTGGCTGCAAGAGTTAGGCTGGGATGACAACCTTCCCGCCGAAATGAGCCATAGATGGCAAATGTTCCTGTTAGAAGCCAGTATCTACAGAGGTATTTCTAAGTTGTCAGCTATTCCTAAGCTTTTTGAAAAAATTATTACTCCTCATTTGCAGCACTTTTGCAGATCAATTATTTCTCCGTGTCAACACGGATTTATTAAACGTAGATCCACAATTACAAACCTTCTAGAGCTCACTACATTTGTGATAAAAGGCTTCAATAGTAGTTTTCAAACAGATGTCATTTACACTGACTTTAGTAAAGCATTTGACTCTGTAAATCACTTACTTCTTATTCATAAACTTGACCTTTTAGGTTTTCCAGTTGATCTGCTTAAGGGGGTATTCTAGTCTAGAAATTTGAGAAAATCGAAAAATTTTTTTTTTCATAATTCCATAGTTTGGATATTCAAAAATATCTCCCTAAAAGGATTTTTCAAAACTCAAATTATTTTCAAAGTTATTGCCGTTTTAGTGACGTGGCAACTAGACCAGTTGAGCGAACGACTGGAACTTTAAACGCGTTTTTCTCGAAACTACTTTTTTTGATGCGGTCGCCACTCTAACTCAAGTTCTAATCAGTCGATTTACTTAAAATTTGGCATGAATATTCTTTAAATATATCGCTATCGCATGAACCAACAAAAAATAAAAATTTTAAATTTATAATATTTTTAAAAATTCGACAAAGTGGAAAAATTAGTGAAAAAAATCGACTTTTTTCTTTGAGTAGCCGCCATTTCTTGAAAAAAAAAGATTTTTTTTTTTTGGTGGTTCATGCCATAGCGACATTCGTACTCATTAAGAATCTATCATTGTTTTATTTTTCAGATAATTACAAGCATAGATATCATGGCGACGCGGACACGCCCTCTTTTTTTTCCCCTCTTCTTCAAGAAGGAATAACTCAATGAAAACTAATTTTTTTTTTTGAAATTTATTTTATGTACTCCTTTAAGTTTAATAAACAAATGATAAAAAAAACGGATTGTAAAAATATCTATTGATTTTTTTTTATTAATCGTTAAAAAAAGGTCGAAATTCGAGCCTCTAGACTAGAAGACCCCCTTAAATGGATTTCAAGTTATCTAAATGGCAGGTCACAAAGGGTCCTTTTTAAAAATTCAATTTCTGAGATTATCCGTGTTACCTCCGGTGTCCCACAAGGGAGCCATCTGGGTCCGTTACTTTTTACATTATTTATTAACGATCTTCCCTCAATTATAAGTAATTCTCGCGTACTTATGTACGCAGATGATGTTAAGTTGTGCCTGCAGTATAAGGACATTTCCTGCCATTTAGACCTTATTTGACTAAAACTTTATTTATTTCGCTAGTCCGTCCGATTCTGGAGTATGGGTCTCCCGTCTGGAGTCCACAATACGGAATACATATTGGTCGTATTGAATCTGTACAAAAAAACTTCCTTCTTTTTGCTTTACGGCGCCTAAACTGGGATGCAAATCTTATCTTACCTTTTTATTCTAGTAGACTTCTTTTGATTAATTTACCATCCCTAGCCAACCGTAGAACGATGCTTGGTACTATCTTTATTTATAACCTTATACATGGTGATATTGACTGTCCCGACTTGTTAAGTCGGCTAAACTTTTCTGTGCCAAGTAGATTAACTAGAAATTATATTCCCCTAATTTTAAATCATTGTAGATCTAACTATGCCTTGCATGAGCCTTTCAGAGTATTATGTTCTGACTATAATAGACTTTTTCCTGTAATATCAAATCTTGACTCTCTGCCGCTCCTAAAACGATTAATACTTGCTTCATTGGCACAAGATGGATCTAACTATTACTTTTTTCCCCGGATCTTTACCTTTGTTTTCCTATCTCGCGTCTATCTTATCGCGAATCGTGCCGTACGATACACGGCTGCGCCCCTCGGTCGGTTGGGCGGGTAAGTGGGCCGTGGGACTCCGCGCGAAAAAAAAAAAAAAAAAAAAGTTATTCCGATCTCGATCAAATCCGTATTCCGAGATGGGTCGGTTACCAGCCCCAGGTGAAAATCGAGCTTCACGGTTTCTGTGACGCTTCCCAAAAGGCCTATGGGGCTGCGCTGTATGTCAGGGTTGAAGTCGGTCAGCAGATATTGACTAATCTGCTTACGGCAAAGACTCGGGTGGCCCCTGTGAAAACCGTATCCCTCCCCCGACTCGAGCTATGTGGTGCCCTATTGCTGGCAGATATGGCATCCACCATTCTTCCAAATATGTTGTCAGACAGCTCTAAGATTTTCTGCTGGACAGATTCCACCATTGTCCTGGCATGGTTAAAAAAACCAGCATGCTCCTGGACCACATTCGTAGCCAACCGCGTAACCAAAATAGCTCAATCTACAAAGATTGAGAATTGGTCACATGTGCGATCAGAACACAAGAGTTGGGCGATAGCACCCTCTGGTGGCATGGGCCCCAATGGCTACAACTGCCCAAACTTCAATGGCCGGAAACTTCGGATCAGCAGCGCGCGGTGAAGGTTCACTTCGTAAAGATCCCCGCTGATGATTTCCTTGAACGTTTCTCCAGACTAGACAAGGCATTACGAGTCCTAGCTTACGTCCAAAGGTTCCTAAATCGCTGTCGGAAGGCTCCGGTAAGTCCCGATAGGGAAGCTGAGAAAACCTACATAATACTTGCCCAACGTGAAGAGTACGCGCTCGAGCTTCGATTGTTGCGAAGTAAAAGGTCCATACCCGCATCAAGCCAAATTGCGAATTTATATCCATTTATAGACCAACATGGCCTCTTAAGAGCATGTGGTCGCTTAACTGCCTCCAAGGTCCTGCAGTATGACGAGCGCCATCCTGTTATACTCCCGTACAGCTGTCGGCTATCTCGTCTGCTTGTCCAATTCATGCACCATATTACACTTCATGGCGGCAACCAATTGATAGTGCGCTTGGTGCGATCCAAATATTGGATTCCTAAAGTCAAGAATCCGGTTAAGGGAGTGGTAAATGCATGCAAGGTGTGCACCATTTATAAAAAAAGACTGCAAACCCAATTGATGGGCGATTTTCCGACTGATCGAGCCTCTTTTTCCAGGCCATTTACTTTCACCGGCGTCGATTATGCCGGCCCTTTTGAAGTTAAATACTACACAGGGAGAGCATGTCTCATCACTAAGGGATATGTTTGTGTGTTTTTCTACGAAGGCCATCCATTTGGAACCCAATTCCGACCTTACAACTGAGAAGTTTCTAGCAGCGTTTGCACGTTTTGTAGCTAGACGAGGTTGTCCTCAGCGGGTCCATTCCGACAACGGCAAAACCTTTGTTGGCGCCTCAAGTCTTCTTTCCCGTGACTTTACGCAAGCGCTAAAGGAGTCGGTGACTGATGCGTATAGCCATCAGGGACTTGTGTGGCGTTTCATACCCCCAGGAGCTCCTCATATGGGAGGCCTGTGGGAGGCAGGAGTAAAGAGTTTTAAAACTCTGTTTTACAAATCCACGTCCGCTCGCAAGTATACTTTCGAAGAGCTTTCCACGCTTCTTGCCAAGATTGAAGCCTGCCTTAATTCCAGACCGCTTTCTCCAATGTCACAGGACCCGACAGACTTGCTGGCACTGACGCCAGGCCATTTTCTGATCGGGGGTCCGTTGCTTTCCACGGCGGAGCCTGAAATCAAAGGCGAAGCCAAGTCGATTATAAATCGATGGCAACATCTCAAGGCCCAGCATCAACAATTTAGTTCACGATGGAAAGAAGAGTATCTAAAGGAACTCCACGCCATCCAGAAATCTGCAAGTCGACGATATGGTAGTCGTTAAGGACGATAACTTGCCATCAAATGACTGGCGGCGCGGCAGAATCGTAGCTGCTATCCCAGGAGCTGATACTAGAGTACGCGTCGTAGATATTCTTACTTCTCGTGGAACTATCCGACGTCCGGTTCACAAAGTAGTTCTCCTTCCTATGGAGGCTAAGGCAACCTCCAAATCTCCACAATAATGCCTTCTGTTCCCGCTGTCCACCCCGTAAACATCACTAAAGCGACTCCTTTTCTGATTTGTTTGTTGTTTTGCTTTCTCTTCCAAGTAAAGGTTCAGAATGGCTCCTCGTCCTCGCCCACGCACTTCCCAGACCCTTGTCAGCAGATGTTCTCGAGGTATAAAATCCTACCGCTGCCGAGTCTGCCAGGGTATACATCCGCTACGGAAATGCAACCGATTCCTGAGGCTCAGTTCAGAGAAGCGTCTCCGAGCAGTACTGGTGAACAAGTACTGCCACAATTGTTTGGCTCATCAGCACTCCGAAGGGAAATGTCTCAGTGGCGACGTTTGCAAAAAATGTGGACAGGAGCATCACACCTTGCTCCACATGCACGAGATGCCCGCGATAACTCGCCGATCGCCTTTCCAGCAACGTCGACAGTCGCCTTCCCCGCAACGCCACCAGTCGCCGGCCCCGCAACGTCGCCAGTCTCCGTCCCCGATTCGTCAGCATTCACCACAGCAGCAGGCATCGGCATCGCAGTATCGATCGTCTGCCCCACCGTCTATTGTGGCCCCATCCGTGACCTCGCTCCTGCAGCACTGGAGTATACATATTCTGCCGACGGCCATTGTGGTCATCGACACAGGGGCCAACAGCTATGAGACGGGCGCGCTCATCGACCCGTGTACCCCCGTGAGCAGTATCGATAGCTCGCTGGCAGAAGCTTTTCGGCTGCCGACCACGCAAGTTGGAGACGAACGAGTGTGCTCAACGACCATCCGGTCGAGGTCGGGCGATTTTAACATGGATATGGTCCTGAAGATCGACAACAGCCTGCGAATCCGAACACCGATTCGTGCGCTGAGCGATGTGGTTCGGGCTAAATTCGATACCATCCGACTAGCCGATGACCAGTTCCATCGTCCAGCCACCATCTCCCTGGTGTTGGGATCCGACGTGTACCCGAAAGTGATCCAACCCGGGTTTCTAAACCTTCAAGATGGGCTGCCCGTCGCTCAGAGCACGGCGTTTGGATGGATCGTGTCGGGAGCCTGCCGTCAGTCCTGATGTCCTGCTTCAAGGAACTCTCCCGCAGGGGGGGGAGAAGAATGCGAGAATCCTCGCATCTCGTTCTCTCGCACTGTTAAGTGTCTCCACTCCGCTCTCCAAGCGGCCTCTTGAAACCTCCACCCCGTAGCATTAAGTTAGTTCTAATCTACCAGTGTACGAAGAAAGAGTGAAGTTCAACAAAAAAGTGAAATAAATTCTACGTAAAGTGAAGATAAAATAATTTTTCCTGGACTATATTTTCTAAACATTTGGAGAGCCGCCCTACGTCATTTCAATTTTAGTTTTTTTTTTTTTTAATTATATGTATGTAAATGTGTACAAAAAAATTTTGTTTTTACATTTATTTAATTTAAATAATAATAATCAACGAGAGGAATAAGCTGAACGCAAGCAGTATAGGGGAGTTATTTAAAATGAATTAAGGAATTAATTTAAGGAATCCTAATTTATTTTAATAATTCAATAATTATAACATGCCGAGCGCACGTAGAGTAGGGGAGCACACGCCAAGCTCAAACACCAAAAAACGAACCAACGTTTAGGCAGCGGCAACGCTTGCACCGTTCCAGCGATCGACAACGAAAACGACGAAAGAGAACTCGAAAGAACGGGCTGCGCTGTCTGTGTGTGTGTGTGTACGGCTGGCGGTGCTCAACGCAATGCTAACGGAGAATGATGCACTGACCGATAACTAAGGGCAACGAATATATAAACCTGACGCTTTAAAGCGCGGGAAATGGCGAAAAGCGAGGGAAATTTGAAGAAAATGCGCGGCAGAAAATTTGCCGGGCATTTAATTCTGGAATTATAACTTTTCACAATTCTCAACTTTTACCTTTTTAATTTTTTGCAAAGCTATAATTGGTGTTCACTACGACGAGAAATGGGGGAATTTTATTTTTTTAAAAAACCAGGATGCCGACAAATATTTATTTGATTTTGGTCCAAAGCGATTCACTTAGGTATGTATAATTCGAAATATTTATATATGTATGTATGGATGTATACATCAGAATTATAATCGTTAGTACATGCAAGTTTTATTTATTTCTTGGTTAGAATGCTCGCTATCTACCGAATGCAAAAAGTTGAAAGATGGGTCAAAACACAATTAAAAAACGCCACAGATTAGCTTTCATTTTTTCGCACTCTATACCTGCTTGGCCAATTTGAGCTTGAGACTTCCTTTTTTCCATTTAAACAGCAGCCAGAGGGAGGGGTCGGCAGACTTCCAACGCAGTTCCAAAAAACGAAAAATTAGATGCCGTACCGACGGGGGTTTTTTTTTTTTGTTTTTATTTTTGGTGAAAATTAAATCGCGAAAATCCAAATAATCACGTCGGGGTCACCATGAAAAACTAAATACTTTTTTGTATTAATAAAATACGCGACTTGGTGGATCTTTGACGATTTTTAATAACGACGAAGCGACGAAAGGGAGTGCGGTTTGGATCGGGTTCGATTTAACACTGACTTTAATTTCAATGTATAAACGCTTAAGCCTAACTTAACGAAGGGGGCTAGAGATGGGCCGAATTCGCGAGAGCGATTAAATCTTTATTGCGCTCCCGCTCCCGCCTTACACTATTCAACAAATATTAAAAACGCAAAGTGCGCAAACAATCAATTCGTCTTTGACTTTCAAAGTGAACGGTCGTGTATATTTTTTCTGCGCTTCGAATTTCGTATTTTGTTTACGTTTATTCCCATCGGTGGGTTTTATCAAAACAATTTTAATTTTCTTCCAGTTATTTAAACATAAATTTAAACTCCGTTCGCTTCGCGAGTGCACTTTGTATTAATACTAATAAATTGTTTTAGTTTTCGTAATTCTTATCTGTGTTTTCTTTTCTTATGTCCCCGTCGTTTCTCTTTTGTGCATGCACTTATTTACGCTCCCGCTCTCTTGCTCTCTTTGCTTTGAAAGTTCTAAGCGTCTGCGGTACTTATAACTGCTCGCTTATAAATTTCAATTCGCTGTCTTGGTACAGTGGTCCCAATAAATAAAATGAATAATAACGAGGACGGAAGCTAACTTCGGCAAGCCGAAGTTTTAATACCCTTGCAGACTTTGCCGAAATTGCTAAAAGTGAAAAAGTAGCGAAAGGAATAAGGTATACATAAGTAAACTAGATTTGAATCATTTCAAGTCAATTGCTTTTATACTGCAAAAATGTCATAAACAAATAGAAAAACAAGAAAGAACGCTATAGTCGAGTGCCTCGACTATTAGATACCCGTTACTCAGCTAAACAACTTTAGATTTTGCATTATGTGAATTAGAGTGACCACAGGAAAAAAGGACAAAAAGTTCAAATTATCAATTTGAATTCGGCGATCTCTTAGAGCTGGTAGCTTTACAGCACGAGCATCAGCACCAGCGCTGCTTTAGCGCAGGCAGCTTTTGTCCTGCACCAGCATACACACATACGCCATTGTTTGACTCAGACCTCCAATTTGGCTAACTTGATTTGATTTGCATAGTTCTTTGGATATAGTTCGGTATTGACAAATGAAAACCATCGCAATTTCCTTTAATAGAAATCCTTATCGAGAATTAACGTTGACTCTGTTGAGCACCTTGGCCAGCTGTTCCAAAGTCATCCGTTAGATGGCGCCATGAAAGGCGGAAATGTAGGCGCTAGCCAGGCTTAAGCGTTTAATGGGTTTTTGGGCGTTAGAGTGGGCGTGGCAAACTTTTATTAGGCCAATCGATAGGTATTGACGAAACAAATACATATCAATTAAAATTTTCATAAAAGCATCAAAACTGTGGCCACAGCTTGTGGCTTGTGGGCGTCAGAGGGGGCGTGGCACCATTTTGAAACAAACTTGCGCTGCGTAGGAACTCCTAAAATCTACATGCAAAATGCCAATCTTCTAGCTTTTATAGTTTCCGAGATCTCAGCGTTCATACGGACAGACAGACAGACGGACAGACAGACGGAGAGACGGACAGACGGACATGGCTAGATCGACTCGGCTAGTGATCCTGAACAAGAATACTTTAAAGGGTCGGAAACGCTTCCTTCTACCTGTTACATACTTTTGCACGAATACAATATACCCTTTTACTCTACGAGTAACGGGTGTAAAAAGGATACTTTCGCAGCCTTTAACAATTTTTCCTATCTCCTTTAAGATATAGACTTCCGAGCGGCAAGCGCTTTTACCCTAATCAAGATATGCGTAAATAAATAAGACTTGGAAAAATGTATGTTAGTAGCTTACACACTGCGCGAAATATTCTGATAATCGTCAAATTTGGACCGATTTCACCCTATTGTTCCTATGGGAGCTATATGATATAGACGTCCGATCGGCACGCGCTTTCACATTGATCAATGTATGCATACAAAAATACGATTTGGAAAGATTCATGTCAAAAGCTTGTATACTGCGCGAAATATCCTAAAAATCATTCAATTTTAAACGATTTTATCCTTTTATTCATATGGGATCTATAGGATATAGACGTCCGATCGTCACGCGCTTTTACCCTGATCAACGTACGCATAACAAAATAAGATTTGGAAAGATTTATGTCAATAGCTTTTACACTGCGCGAAATATCTTCCAATCTTGCAAGTTATATCTGATTGTTCCTATGGGAGCTATAGGATATAGACATCCGATCGGGGCGGTTTTCAAACTTGATCTGCGTACACTTGTTTTAGGACGACTGTGAAAGTTTCAGATTGCTAGCTTTTAAACTGAGCTCGCAAACGGTATTGAAACAGACGGACAGACGGACGGACGGACAGACGGACATGGCTATATCGACTCCCCTATTGATCCTGATTAAGAATATATATACTTTATAGGGTCGGAAACGTCTCTTTCACTGCGTTATAAACTTCTGACCAAAATTATAATACCCTCTGCAAGGGTATAAAAAGATTAGCTATACATAATTAATTTCATTTTTAAATAGCGGATGTAGTATGTACTTGTCTGATTGGCAGCAACTTTTACCCTGAGCAAGGTATACATAAATAAATTAGATAAATTGCATAGTTTCATGCCAATAGCTTTTATACTGCAAAATTGTCATATACAAATGGGAAAAAAAGGGATATTTTCGGAGCCTTTAACAATTTTTCCTACGGAAGCTATACGATATAGACGTCCAATCGGCAAGCGCTTTTACCCTGATCAAGGTATGCGTAAATAAATAAGACTTGGAAAAATTTATGTCAATAGCTTATACACTGCGCGAAATATTCTAAAAAACATGAAATTTTGATCGATTTAACCGTATTGTTCCTATAGGAGCTATAGGATATAGACGTCCGATCGGGGCGATTTTCAAACTTGATCTGCGTACAAAAGTTTTAGGACGAGTGTCGCAAGTGCGCGAAATATTCTAAAAAACATGAAATTTTGACCGATTTCACCGTATTGTTCCTATAGGAGCTATAGGATATAGACGTCCGATCGGGGCGATTTTCAAACTTGATCTGCGTACACATGTTTTAGGACGAGTGTCGCGAGTGCGCGAAATATTCAAAAACATGAAATTTGGACCGATTTTACCCTATTGTTCCTATGGGAGCTATAGGATTTAGACGTCCGATCGCCACGAGCTTTTCAATCTTGATCTGCGTACACATGTTTTAGGACGAGTGTGAAAGTTTCAGATCGCTAGCTTTTAAACTGAGCTCGCAAACGGTATTGAAATAGACGGACATGGCTATATCGACTCCCCTATTGATCCTGATCAAGAATATATATACTTTATAGGGTCGGAAACGTCTCCTTCACTGCGTTACAAACTTCTGACCAAAATTATAATACCTTCGGCAAGGGTATAAAAATTTAGTCTGCTTCTGCAAAAAATGCAGCCTCGTAATCAGGGTTGACCAGTCTAATATGACTTGCTGGCTGTGTGAAAACATGGTGCACACCAAGTGCCCCGGTTTTACTGGCCGGACAAGTGATGACCTTTCAAAAGGGGCCCAATTTACAGTTTTGTTGTGACGCTTGTGTCGAGGTTGCGAACGAGATGAAATCGTTCATGCGCCAAACTAAAGGCGGCCTGATGGGGCTGATTAGCTGTTTCGGAGTTTCCAGAGATAGTTTTAATAGTGTAAAGGTGGAAAAGTTTAAGTTTTCTTATGCTAGAGACATTTCATCTTTCAAGATAACGAGCTTTTTGAAGCCATATGGTCGGGCGCCTTTTGGCCGGATAATATGGTTGTAAAAGAGTTCGAGGCTAAGATAAAGAAGAAGGCGCCCGTGGGAGTTTAACTTTCTAGTCGAGGCCAAACCAGTGTACCAATTTCAAAAAACTAACTTCTAACCTCCTTCCTTCCTATCAGAATGCAAGAGGCTTGCGTAGCAAACTCACTAAATTGTATTCTGATAGCCTTTCCTTTGCATCTCATATAATTGTGTTCACAGAAACCTGGTTAAAGCCGGAGATTTTTAGCTCCGAAGTTTTTCCAGGTAAATCACCTATCCGTTATTAAGTCTGTTGCAAATAAGCTTTCCGAAAGGGATCAGTTGATAGTTCTGTGTGATTTTAATATACCTGGAGTTACTTGGTCCACTGAGGATGGATCGAATGTCTTACTACCTATAGCACAGCATGATTTTATTGACGGCCTGCTTGACATATCTCTATCTCAAGTAAACCATGTTCGAAATTCATTAGGTCGCCTACTTGATTTGTGTTTTGTATCAAATCCTGAAGGTGTGTTTCTGTCCAGAGTAGCACCACTCACGCAACCTGAAGATCCATATCACCCAACAATCGAACTTTCATTTGATACGGGTAGAGTTATTAAAGAAAAATCAGAAAAATCCAAACGAATACATTGTTTTCCCAAGGCAGACTTTCTGAGGCTAAATAATTGTATTACTGGCTTTAATTGGTCTGATCTTTACTTATGCAATAATATGTCCGATGCAGTTAATATTTTTATACCCGTTACTCGTAGAGTAAAAGGGTATATTGTATTCGTGCAAAAGTGTGTAACAGGTAGAAGGAAGCGTTTCCGACCCTATAAAGTATATATATATTCTTGTTCAGGATCACTAGCCGAGTCGAACTAGCCATGTCCGTCTGTCTGTCCGTCTGTCTGTCCGTATGAACGCTGAGATCTCAGAAACTATAAAAGCTAGAAAATTGGCATTTTGCATGTAGATTTGAGGAGTTCCAACGCAGCGCAAGTTTGTTTCAAAATGGTGCCACGCCCCCTTTGACGCCCATAAGTCACAAGCTGTGGCCACAGTTTTGATGATATTATGAAAATTGTAATTGATATGTATTTGTTTCGTCAATATATATCGATTGGCCTAATAAAAGTTTGCCACGCCCACTCTAACGCCCAAAAACCCATTAAACGTTTTAGCGCCATCTAACGGATGACTTTGGAACAGCTGACCAAGGTGTTCAACAGAGTCAACGCTAATTTCATTTGTTTTCATTTGTCAATACCGAACTATATCCCAAGAACTATGCAAATCAAATCCAGTTAGCCAAATTGGAGGTCTGAGTCAAACAATGGCTTATGTGTGTATTTATGTAAGCATATATATATGTATGTATTTACATTGTACTCAGTTGCAATTGCCCGGCAAAGAAACCTCCTTTCAAAAAAGCTATTCGCTATACACGTTACTCGTGTTGTGCAAACATTTAGACTTTAATATACATAATACTATTTAAGAATGTATGTGTTTAGCCAATATAAGTATGTATGTTTAATATTTCTAGTCAATTTATTACAAGAAGGCATATTTATATTAAGTTGTTTAGCTGAGTAACGGGTATCTAATAGTCGAGGCACTCGACTATAGCGTTCTCTCTTGTTTACACTGCAATAAACTCATTTTTTAATTCCTGTGTTCCGTGGTACTATCCGTCATCTTCCAATAAATCACCTTGGCTTAGCAAAGAGTTGACACACTTAAGAAATGTAAGGTCCAGACTTTTTAGGAAATATAAAAATACCGGTTCTCAATCTGTTTTTACTAGATATTTAAGTGCTCGGTCAAGATTTACCGTGCTTAATGCTCAGTGTTATAATAGTTACTTAAACCGTTGTAAGGTCCAGTTCTCTCAGGACCCGAAACAGTTTTATAAGCGTAAATCTAAATCTTTTCCTTCCTCGCTGTCGTTTGAAAACATGACGGCAACCACAGATCAGGCAATAGCCGATTTATTTGCCCAATTTTTTCAAACGACTTACTCTACTTTAGATTATTCATCACAGCCTTATTCTTACACCATGTCCAAGTCAACCCTCATATTCTGTCCCACTTTAACAGAAAGCTCCCTTCTTTTGGATCTTCTTCGTATTAAGCCTGTTTATTCGCCAGGGCCCGGTGGTATTCCTGTGTGCGTGCTTAGGTATTGCGCTAAGGCCCTGTGCAAACCTCTTCACAAGTTGTTTACCTTATCTCTAGAAACCTCCCAATTCCCAAATATTTGGAAGGAATCATTTGTTATTCCTCTTCTCAAAAAAGGTAACAAGTTAGAAGCCAGTAACTACAGAGGTATTTCTAAGTTGTCAGCTATTCCTAAGCTTTGTGAAAAAATTATTACTCCTCATTTGCAGCACCTTTGCAGATTAATCATTTCTCCGTGTCAACACGGATTTATAAAACGTAGATCCACAATCACAAACCTTCTAGAGCTCACTTCATTTGTGATAAAAGGCTTCAATAGTAGTTTTCAAACAGACGTCATTTACATTGACTTTAGTAAAGCATTTGACTCTGTAAATCACTTACTTAAAACTTGACCTTTTAGGTTTTCCAGTTGATCTGCTTAAATGGATTTCAAGTTATCTAAATGGCAGGTCACAAAGGGTCCTTTTTAAAAATTCAATTTCTGAGATTATCCGTGTTACCTCCGGTGTCCCACAAGGGAGCCATCTGGGTCCGTTACTTTTTACATTATTTATTAACGATCTTCCCTCAATTATAAGTAATTCTCGCGTACTTATGTACGCAGATGATGTTAAGTTGTGCCTGCAGTATAAGGACATTTCCTGCCATTTAGACCTTATTTGACTAAAACTTTATTTATTTCGCTAGTCCGTCCGATTCTGGAGTATGGGTCTCCCGTCTGGAGTCCACAATACGGAATACATATTGGTCGTATTGAATCTGTACAAAAAAACTTCCTTCTTTTTGCTTTACGGCGCCCAAACTGGGATGCAAATCTTATCTTACCTTCTTATTCTAGTAGACTTCTTTTGATTAATTTACCATCCCTAGCCAACCGTAGAACGATGCTTGGTACTATCTTTATTTATAACCTTATACATGGTAATATTGACTGTCCCGACTTGTTAAGTCGGCTAAACTTTTCTGTGCCAAGTAGATTAACTAGAAATTATATTCCCCTAATTTTAAATCATTGTAGATCTAACTATGCCTTGCATGAGCCTTTCAGAGTATTATGTTCTGACTATAATAGACTTTTTCTTGTAATATCAAATCTTGACTCTCTGCCGCTCCTAAAACGATTAATAATGGCTTCATTGGCACAAGATGGATCTAACTATTACTTTTTTCCCCGGACCTTTACCTTTGTTTTCCTATCTCGCGTCTATCTTATCGCGAATCGTGCCGTACGATACACGGCTGCGCCCCACGGTCGGTTGGGCGGGTAAGTGGGCCGTGGGACACCGCGCGAAAATAAAAAAATGAAAAAAAAAATTACGAACCATATAAATAGCGAACAAATCAAAATACAAAAATTTCTTGACACAGCACAAAACACTATCTTCAAAGAACTTAGGGAAGATAGAGTAAACATTTTTACACTCCAATATATTAATCGAATAAATTTCCATATTGATACCTTGAAAGAACACATTAATAATATAGCTGAGAGCCTTTTGGCCAGCAAATTGGGCTTAATCCCAAAATTCTTGTTTAACAAACAAGAAATAAATACTATAAGAAATATGTTAACCACACAAAATATTACCCTACAATTAGATGAACACATCTATAATATACTTACACCATCTTGTTTTACTTTTAATAAAACTATTGTTTAACGTTAAGATACCAATTTTCGATACAAAAATGTATATGTTCACCCACATCATACCCCTACCAGTAAATAATTCACATTTAATCATTTCCCCCGAATTCTTGGCACATGATAACAACACTTTACATCAATTTCGCGAAAGCTGCCTTAAGATGGAACAAGAGTTCTTCTGTCAGGGAATCCACACGGACTTGACAACAAATGCCTGTCAGACATTGTCAGAAACGTAAAGGAGACAAAATGTGACATGATAGACACAGGTCACGAAATAAACATATTCGAGCCGGAAAAAGGGTTTATTTTCATTTTCAACGGAAAGAATGAATACGTTATAAGAATTGTACCATATGGATAAACGGAATAGAATACAGCGACAGAGAACTAGTTGAACATGATCATTTCACTTTCGTACTTCCACCAGTCGTCAAGATAACAAAAAATCAAACGATCAAAACATTATTACTGGAAAAATTACACTTTGAAGCCCTTTCGACAGCTGGAAAAATCATCAATATGGATAATATAACACAGTACGAATTTACGGCCATATACTCAGCAATATCATTGACCCTTATCCTGATCGTCATCCTCCGATTATGCCATAAACCACAGACAATCTTCATCCCACACCCGCCGACCGTCACTACCTTGGTGGAGCCGACCATTCCTTCGTTATGGCCCTCTCTCCACTCTAGGGGGGAAGAGTTACGGCACATCATTGCGGACACATCGCCGCCCCCCAAACCTCAGCGACTCAGACAAATGGTCATTAACCCAAACACTGGATGCATAAACGCTGAGTTTGGGAACCAAAGAAAGTAAGCAGAACCAACATTTAACAGCTATGAGAAAACAACAAACAAACCAACACATCAGTTACGCCAAACCTGCCAACTAGATATGCGAATTCCCAATCTTACCATTTCATTCCCATATATTCCACTGTATTCCAGAAGTTAATCTTTAGTTTGTAGAACAATAAAGATTCATTATAATTTTGACCGAAGTCGAAGGAGGTTGTCATTTATTAAACTTAATTATATCAAATACACTGAAAACACCCATTGGACTCAACTCACAGTATACCTAGACACTGGAAGCACCCATTGGACTCGACCCCCAGTATACCTAAATACTGTAATTCGCGCATCTAAACAGAACCAGTCCTTTCCAGGCCTTATCACCACCGTGGTCCGGTTGCTCCACGGGCTTTTGCTCTTCTCGATGACTCCGAGCGCTAGCATCTTGTCGACTTCATCCTCGACTACCTTCTGCTTGGCTGGAGACATCGGATAGGGTCGATCCTTAAAGACTTTGGCTCCGTCGATAATCTCTATTGTGTTTTTTTCCAGGCTAGTGATACCTGGGCCATCCCACTCGAAGGTTAGGAACTCCTGCCTGATCCTCTCCAGCTCTATACTCTCGGACTCTGATAACTTCCAGGATTCGGGATCGGATTTCCTCGGCTTCCGTTACGTTCCTCGACTTGTGCTCCCCTAGGACCCCCGGGGCTAGAGCAAACACTCGCCGGAAGTCTACTCCGAAGAACGCTGCTTGTTTCAGGTAAGGGCAAAGATAGAACAATGTTGGTTTACTCCTTCCCTTAAACCTTACAGGCAACTCCAAGCGTCCGATAATTGACCGATCTCCTTCTCGCTTCTGCGAGCTCTCTGCCTCCAGCAGACTGACACTGGCACCAGTATCCAATAATCCGGTCAATGACCTTCCTAAGATCTCCACGCTGCCAAAGGGTGGGATCTTGCAAACTGCCACGCTTTACGACAGCCACCACTTCCCGTCGTTTGGATCCCCTAATCCTGAAGCGGTCCCTTGCCTTCTGGACTCTTCTGCCGTTTAACTGCTGCTTGGCGAAGATCCTATTACGCACCTCCAAATAACGCCGCATCCTTTCTTCCTCAGGTAGGAATTTTAACCTAAAATCCCTAAGTAGTGATGGCTACTTAACGTATTAGACTTATATTGACTTTATTCTACTTTGCGGGATTCATCCCTCCCACTCTCGGATCGCCCAGTCTGCCGTTTTCTAGCTCTCGGGGCACTTGGGAGACACGGTATAAGGTTGACCGCATCGATAGGAAAACAGCCGCCATTCCACGGCAGCGCAATGTCGAAAACCGTGATTCTAGGCTCCGCGCATCTGACGCGCAGATTGTTCTGCTGACCATACATTGCGGGTCCTCTGCAACCGAAGCTCCGTTCCACGTCAACGCACTCCTCCAACTTACCCAGCTATTCCATACCTTAGCCCCCTTTTCACCAATTTTACCACTTGCCGTTCGGCATTGGCTTCTTTAGGCGTGAGGCGAGTTGCTGCATTGAGTGAATATAGTCGTTTACGGTTTAAGCCACTGCTGCAGGACCTAGTGTATCTTTTCGTGCTCCGTCTGATGACTCCGGAACCGATCCATTAGAGCCCGGCGCAGCTGTAACCAGTTGTCCACCCTGGACTGGCGACATCCGGCGAGTCCTCCACAGGTGGACGATATCGGCCACCTAATATTATCGTCGATTTCCGGCCCTGCGCTCCAAAAAACTACCGTTTTTCGTTTTGCGGCAGCTGCGATGCTTTATCGGTTGCCCTGAGGACGTCGTTCATGAACTGCATCATCTCGAGGAAGCCGTTCCGGATCTTATCCCGCAACGCTTGACCAATCTTAGCTGCGCGGTGAGTCTGTACCGCCTGGCCGCGTTTGCGGCTGAGTGCGTTGCTTTATTTCTAGCTGGATCCACCTTTCCAAAATCGTCCTGGACCTGATACAGCAGCGGTTTTGGAGATGGCCCCAAAATCAACATACCTCGGTGACCGTGGCGCCAGTGGATCCGTTTGCTGACTCCGTAACTTATCTCGTTGCATACCATCCGGCGTTCTAGGCAAAACCCTAGTCACCGATTGCCGAGGCAGCCCAAGTGCACCCTCTCCATCAGTGGACCAGAATGCGTCTTCGTCACCGCCAAGGGGACCCATCAACCTGAACTGATGGCCGCACCATCCACCCCTCTCGGTTACCCACAAACTGGAACCCATTCCGTTCACCCTACTCAGTCATCAACAGCAACAATATTAAAGTGGCTATAATTCCAAGTGGCTGCAATAACACCGCCGAATTATGAAACCAGCGAACGCCAACGACGACAGCGATGCAGCAACAGCGACCCAGCGACACAGCGACCCGGCGACCCAGCGACCGAATGTCAACCACGTCGGAACGACAGCGACAGCGACGGAACGTCAGCGATCGAATTGCATCGGCAATAGCGCAATAGCGGAAGAACACCGAGCGTCGGCTAGCTGCCTCAGCTATAGCCGCCGCTACCCCTACCCTTCGCCGAGCCCAGGCATAAGTGCAGCGTTAGCATCTGGAGTCGAGAAACACTTCGGGTCAGACACCCAAAACCGTTGGTGTCGGCTTGGATATTTCCGCAACCGCTCTGCCAGCGGTCTGCTGACGTCGCGGCGCTGCCCAAGCCAACAAGCCACCAAAATATAATTGTTAGAATTAATTCTATTTGTACCCCCGATCTGAACACTACAATATTTCTAAATAATAAAACCGCTTGTAACGAAAGAAATCGATTACAGTTTTATTTTAAAAGTAAAATCGTTTTTAAATAAAAAGGGGATAAGAAGGACGAAGGAAGAAGGACGAAGTAAGCAGGACGAAGGATCAGCAGGAAGGATCAGCAGGAAGGATCAGCATGAAAATAACATCTTTTAGGTAATATAAGGGGAATTATTCTCCCTCTGACCATGACTGGTCATAACTTATATACGCCGCATCCTTTCTTCCTCAGGTAGGAATTTTAACCTAAAATCCCTAAGTAGTGATGGCCTCTTAACGCATTAGACTTATATTGACTATATTCTACTTTGCGGGATTCATCCCTTCCGCTCTCGGATCGCCCAGTCTGCCGTTTTCTAGCTCTCGGGACACTTGGGAGACACGGTATAAGGTTGACCGCATCGATAGCAAAACAGCCGCCATTCCACGGCAGCGCAATCTCGAAAACCGTGATTCTAGGCTCCGCGCATCTGACGCGCAGATTGTTCTGCTGACCATACATTGCGGGTCCTCTGCAACCGAAGCTCCGTTCCACGTCAACGCACTCCTCCAACTTACCCAGCTATTCCATACCTTAGCCCCCTTTTCACCAATTTTACCACTTGCCGTTCCGCATTGGCTTCTTTAGGCGTGAGGCGAGTTGCTGCATTGAGTGAATATAGTCGTTTACGGTTTAAGCCACTGCTGCAGGACCTAGTGTATCTTTTCGTGCTCCGTCTGATGACTCCGGAACCGATCCATTAGAGCCCGGCGCAGCTGTAAGCAGTTGTCCACCCTGGACTGGCGACATCCGGCGAGTCCTCCACAGGTGGACGATATCGGCCACCTAATATTATCGTCGATTTCCGGCCCTGCGCTCCAAAAAACTACCGTTTTTCGTTTTGCGGCAGCTGCGATGCTTTATCGGTTGCCCTGAGGACGTCGTTCATGAACTGCATCATCTCGAGGAAGCCGTTCCGGATCTTATCCCGCAACGCTTGACCAATCTTAGCTGCGCGGTGAGTCTGTACCGCCTGGCCGCGTTTGCGGCTGAGTGCGTTGCTTTATTTCTAGCTGGATCCACCTTTCCAAAATCGTCCTGGACCTGATACAGCAGCGGTTTTGGAGATGGCCCCAAAATCAACATACCTCGGTGACCGTGGCGCCAGTGGATCCGTTTGCTGACTCCGTAACTTATCTCGTTGCATACCATCCGGCGTTCTAGGCAAAACCCTAGTCACCGATTGCCGAGGCAGCCCAAGTGCACCCTCTCCATCAGTGGACCAGAATGCGTCTTCGTCACCGCCAAGGGGACCCATCAACCTGAACTGATGGTCGTGCCTACTTTCCAGACCTTTTTCCTTCACATATTTCTCAATAATAATTAGCCGAAAACTATAATAATTAAATTCCGACAATAATAATAATTAAATAAGAAAAAATATCTGTAAGGCATATAATCGGATAATAAAGTAATAAATACTAGTAAATAATAAATAAATATGGTAAAAAAGAATAAATAAGAGACTGAATATGATTAATAAATAATTCTTGACTTCGCGAATCACCAAATTTAAATATCTTTCTTTTTACACCCTGCAGAGGGTAAAATACTGTAAAGTATATATATTCTTGATCAGCATCATCAGGAGAGTCGATCTAGCCATGTCCGTCTGTCCGTCCGTCTTCCGCCCGTCCATCCGTCCGTTTCTACGCTTTTTTTAAATCTCACAACATTATCATATAACTGCCATAGACACGATGGCAAAATGCAGGTCGAAATCGAAATAGTTTCATTGTTTTTAGTAATTTAAGTAATTTAAATCGAAATCGGTTTGCCGAAGTTTACTTCCTTTCTTATGCACAGCGATGTACATTTCCTGGCAAGCCTCCTGTTTCTCACAGCTTTTCCGGCTGCTAGTCCTAATCATCATTTTTGGGGCTGAGCGGCCGGTCTTTAAATTGCGAGACGTCGTCGTCTCGATCATTTATATTTATATTTATCTTTTTATTTACTTTGTGCGCCACTATGTCACGAACTGCATTTTTCCCAGTGGCAGTGCCGCTAGCTCATTCGGTCTCTCTGGGCCGGGTCCCCCAATGCCACACGACGTCTCACAACACTACCTAAATGTTTACCCTAATATGGAAAACGTAATCAAACAAAAATAAGGTAAACAAATCAATAAACGTCGAAAATTGTTATATTGGTGGCCTTTGGTGTGATGGAGACTACGAGCCCACCCAACCAAGAATGCGCAGAAGCATTCTACGGGGCATCACCCATGATCTGACTGCCGGAGCCGCTCCAGGCGTTTACGACCGGCACATTTTCCCTACCATCACCACTCACGTAAACATCTCAGGCTATTAACATTTAATTACAATATAAATAATGTATCATACACTTTTACTTTTCTCTTTTACATATCCATGGAAAATATTCCACCTACCAGGTCGCTTGCAACTTCGAAGAAGGAGATGCTTGGCCAGTATTGAGTGGCTGGTGCTAAGCCTACCGGAGCTCCAAAAGGACTTTTGGGACGGGTAAGTATGATTACTACGATTCGCTTTCCCTTTCTCGGCTAATATTCAGTTTAGCAGACCCTGTGTGGGAATAAGACTGCGCGGAATTGAAAAATGATGTATGTGATATGTGTACATTTACAAATTTAAATATATATATTTATTTGGCAAGCCGAAGTTTATATACCCTTGCAGTTATTACAAAACGACTACATTTCGATTTCTAGGCCTATATTACTAAAATTAATGAAGCTATGTCGATTTTGCGCTGCATTTTGCTATTGTTGCTATGGGAGCTATATGATATTGTTGTCCGATTTTGGAACAACTAAAAGCGAAATTCTAATATAGTAAATAATTACTATATCTCAAAGGAACATTTGGATAAACAAAAAAACAGTAAAATACAACTTTTTCATTTTTATTTTATTTAATTTTTCGAATTTTGATTTTAATTTAATTAAAAAATACTACCAAATACCAAACAACAAAAAAAAAGAAAAGCAACAAAGTTATATTTGAAAAAATATTTTTTTTTCGATTGTTTCTATGGGAGCTATTTGATATAGTCGTCCGATCTGGCTCGTTCCGACTTATATACTACCTGCAATAGAAAGACAACTTCTGGGAAAGTTTTAAGGACTACTTTGCGTAGAAACGGACGGACGTACAGACAGACGGACATAGCTAGATCGACTCTCCTGCTGATCAAGAATATATATACTAATATATATATAAGTTAACATCAGCCAACTACCCCCTTCCCTATACCCCACTTGAGCCCTACGACACCGAACACCGCACCATCCACCCCTCTCGGTTACCCACAAACTGGAACCCATTCCGTTCACCCTACTCAGTCATCAACAGCAACAATATTAAAGTGGCTATAATTCCAAGTGGCTGCAATAACACCGCCGAATTATGAAACCAGCGAACGCCAACGACGACAGCGATGCAGCAACAGCGACCCAGCGACACAGCGACCCAGCGACCGAATGTCAACAACGTCGGAACGACAGCGACAGCGACGGAACGTCAGCGATCGAATTGCATCGGCAATAGCGCAATAGCGGAAGAACACCGAGCGTCGGCTAGCTGCCTCAGCTATAGCCGCCGCTACCCCTACCCTTCGCCGAGCCCAGGCATAAGTGCAGCGTTAGCATCTGGAGTCGAGAAACACTTCGGGTCAGACACCCAAAACCGTTGGTGTCGGCTTGGATATTTCCGCAACCGCTCTGCCAGCGGTCTGCTGACGTCGCGGCGCTGCCCAAGCCAACAAGCCACCAAAATATAATTGTTAGAATTAATTCTATTTGTACCCCCGATCTGAACACTACAATATTTCTAAATAATAAAACCGCTTGTAACGAAAGAAATCGATTACAGTTTTATTTTAAAAGTAAAATCGTTTTTAAATAAAAAGGGGATAAGAAGGACGAAGGAAGAAGGACGAAGTAAGCACGACGAAGGATCAGCAGGAAGGATCAGCATGAAAATAACATCTTTTAGGTAATATAAGGGGAATTATTCTCCCTCTGACCATGACTGGTCATAACTTATATACGCCGCATCCTTTCTTCCTCAGGTAGGAATTTTAACCTAAAATCCCTAAGTAGTGATGGCTACTTAACGCATTAGACTTATATTGACTTTATTCTACTTTGCGGGATTCATCCCTCCCGCTCTCGGATCGCCCAGTCTGCCGTTTTCTAGCTCTCGGGACACTTGGGAGACACGGTATAAGGTTGACCGCATCGATAGCAAAACAGCCGCCATTCCACGGCAGCGCAATCTCGAAAACCGTGATTCTAGGCTCCGCGCATCTGACGCGCAGATTGTTCTGCTGACCATACATTGCGGGTCCTCTGCAACCGAAGCTCCGTTCCACGTCAACGCACTCCTCCAACTTACCCAGCTATTCCATACCTTAGCCCCCTTTTCACCAATTTTACCACTTGTCGTTCGGCATTGGCTTCTTTAGGCGTGAGGCGAGTTGCTGCATTGAGTGAATATAGTCGTTTACGGTTTAAGCCACTGCTGCAGGACCTAGTGTATCTTTTCGTGCTCCGCCTGATGACTCCGGAACCGATCCATTAGAGCCCGGCGCAGCTGTAACCAGTTGTCCACCCTGGACGATATCGGCCACCTAATATTATCGTCGATTTCCGGCCCTGCGCTCCAGAAAACTACCGTTTTTCGTTTTGCGGCAGCTGCGATGCTTTATCGGTTGCCCTGAGGACGTCGTTCATGAACTGCATCATCTCGAGGAAGCCGTTCCGGATCTTATCCCGCAACGCTTGACCAATCTTAGCTGCGCGGTGAGTCTGTACCGCCTGGCCGCGTTTGCGGCTGAGTGCGTTGCTTTATTTCTAGCTGGATCCACCTTTCCAAAATCGTCCTGGACCTGATACAGCAGCGGTTTTGGAGATGGCCCCAAAATCAACATACCTCGGTGACCGTGGCGCCAGTGGATCCGTTTGCTGACTCCGTAACTTATCTCGTTGCATACCATCCGGCGTTCTAGGCAAAACCCTAGTCACCGATTGCCGAGGCAGCCCAAGTGCACCCTCTCCATCAGTGGACCAGAATGCGTCTTCGTCACCGCCAAGGGGACCCATCAACCTGAACTGATGGTCGTGCCTACTTTCCAGACCTTTTTCCTTCACATATTTCCCAATAATAATTAGCCGAAAACTATAATAATTAAATTTCGACAATAATAATAATTAAATAAGAAAAAATATCTGTAAGGCATATAATCGGATAATAAAGTAATAAATACTAGTAAATAATAAATAAATATGGTAAAAAAGAATAAATAAGAGACTGAATATGATTAATAAATAATTCTTGACTTCGCGAATCACCAAATTTAAATATCTTTCTTTTTACACCCTGCAGAGGGTAAAATACTGTAAAGTATATATATTCTTGATCAGCATCATCAGGAGAGTCGATCTAGCCATGTCCGTCTGTCCGTCCGTCTTCCGCCCGTCCGTCCGTCCGTTTTTACGTTTTTTAAATCTCACAACATTATCATATAACTGCCATATACACGATGGCAAAATGCAGGTCGAAATCGAAATAGTTTCATTGTTTTTAGTAATTTAAGCATATAAATCGAAATCGGCTTGCCGAAGTTTACTTCCTTTCTTATGCACAGCTATGTACATTTCCTGGCAAGCCTCCTGTTTCTCACAGCTTTTCCGGCTGCCAGTCCTAATCACCATTTAAATTGCGAGACGTCGTCGTCTCGATCATTTATATTTATATTTATCTTTTTATTTACTTTGTGCGCCACTATGTCACGAACTGCATTTTTCCCAGTGGCAGTGCCGCTAGCTCATTCGGTCTCTCTGGGCCGGGTCCCCCAATGCCACACGACGTCTCACAACACTACCTAAATGTTTACCCTAATATGGAAAACGTAATCAAACAAAAATAAGGTAAACAAATCAATAAACGTCGAAAATTGTTATATTGGTGGCCTTTGGTGTGATGGAGACTACGAGCCCACCCAACCAAGAATGCGCAGAAGCATTCTACGGGGCATCACCCATGATCTGACTGCCGGAGCCGCTCCAGGCGTTTACGACCGGCACATTTTCCCTACCATCACCACTCACGTAAACATCTCAGGCTATTAACATTTAATTACAATATAAATAATGTATCATACACTTTTACTTTTCTCTTTTACATATCCATGGAAAATATTCCACCTACCAGGTCGCTTGCAACTTCGAAGAAGGAGATGCTTGGCCAGTATTGAGTGGCTGGTGCTAAGCCTACCGGAGCTCCAAAAGGACTTTTTGGGACGGGTAAGTATGATTACTACGATTCGCTTTCCCTTTCTCGGCTAATATTCAGTTTAGCAGACCCTGTGTGGGAATAAGACTGCGCGGAATCGAAAAATGATGTATGTGATATGTGTACATTTACAAATTTAAATATATATACTTATTTGGCAAGCCGAAGTTTATATACCCCTTACAAAACGACTACATTTCGATTTCTAGGCCTATATTACTAAAATTAATGAAGCTATGTCGATTTTGCGCTGCATTTTGCTATCGTTGCTATGGCAGCTATATGATATTGTTGTCCGATTTTGGAAAAACTAAAAGCGAAATTCTAATATAGTAAATAATTACTATATCTCAAAGGAAAATTTGGATAAACAAAAAAACATCACCCATGATCTGACTGCCGGAGCCGCTCCAGGCGTTTACGACCGGCACATTTTCCCTACCATCACCACTCACGTAAACATCTCAGGCTATTAACATTTAATTACAATATAAATAATGTATCACACACTTTTACTTTTCTCTTTTACATATCCATGGAAAATATTCCACCTACCAGGTCGCTTGCAACTTCGAAGAAGGAGATGCTTGGCCAGTATTGAGTGGCTGGTGCTAAGCCTACCGGAGCTCCAAAAGGACTTTTTGGGACGGGTAAGTATGATTACTACGATTCGATTGTGTGGGAATAAGACTGCGCGGAATTGAAAAATGATGTATGTGATATGTGTACATTTACAAATTTAAATATATATATTTATTTGGCAAGCCGAAGTTTATATACCCTTGCAGTTATTACAAAACGACTACATTTCGATTTCTAGGCCTATATTACTAAAATTAATGAAGCTATGTCGATTTTGCGCTCCATTTTGCTATCGTTGCTATGGCAGCTATATGATATTGTTGTCCGATTTTGGAAAAACTAAAAGCGAAATTCTAATATAGTAAATAATTACTATATCTCAAAGGAAAATTTGGATAAACAAAAAAACAGCAAAATACAACTTTTTCATTTTTATTTTATTTAATTTTTCGAATTTTGATTTTAATTTAATTAAAGAATACTACCAAATACCAAACAACAAAAAAAAAAGAAAAGCAACAAAGTTATATTTAAAAAAATATTTTTTTTTCGATTTTTTCTATGGGAGCTATTTGATATAGTCGTCCGATCTGGCTCGTTCCGACTTATATACTACCTGCAATAGAAAGACAACTTCTGGGAAAGTTTCAAGGACTACTTTGCGTAGAAACGGACGGACGTACAGACAGACGGACATAGCTAGATCGACTCTCCTGCTGATCAAGAATATATATACTAATATATATATAAGTTAACATCAGCCAACTACCCCCTTCCCTATACCCCACTTGAGCCCTACGACACCGAACACCGCACCATCCACCCCTCTCGGTTACCCACAAACTGGAACCCATTCCGTTCACCCTACTCAGTCATCAACAGCAACAATATTAAAGTGGCTATAATTCCAAGTGGCTGCAATAACACCGCCGAATTATGAAACCAGCGAACGCCAACGACGACAGCGATGCAGCAACAGCGACCCAGCGACACAGCGACCCAGCGACCGAATGTCAACAACGTCGGAACGACAGCGACAGCGACGGAACGTCAGCGATCGAATTGCATCGGCAATAGCGCAATAGCGGAAGAACACCGAGCGTCGGCTAGCTGCCTCAGCTATAGCCGCCGCTACCCCTACCCTTCGCCGAGCCCAGGCATAAGTGCAGCGTTAGCATCTGGAGTCGAGAAACACTTCGGGTCAGACACCCAAAACCGTTGGTGTCGGCTTGGATATTTCCGCAACCGCTCTGCCAGCGGTCTGCTGACGTCGCGGCGCTGCCCAAGCCAACAAGCCACCAAAATATAATTGTTAGAATTAATTCTATTTGTACCCCCGATCTGAACACTACAATATTTCTAAATAATAAAACCGCTTGTAACGAAAGAAATCGATTACAGTTTTATTTTAAAAGTAAAATCGTTTTTAAATAAAAAGGGGATAAGAAGGACGAAGGAAGAAGGACGAAGTAAGCAGGACGAAGGATCAGCAGGAAGGATCAGCATGAAAATAACATCTTTTAGGTAATATAAGGGGAATTATTCTCCCTCTGACCATGACTGGTCATAACTTATATACGCCGCATCCTTTCTTCCTCAGGTAGGAATTTTAACCTAAAATCCCTAAGTAGTGATGACTACTTAACGCATTAGACTTATATTGACTTTATTCTACTTTGCGGGATTCATCCCTCCCGCTCTCGGATCGCCCAGTCTGCCGTTTTCTAGCTCTCGGGACACTTGGGAGACACGGTATAAGGTTGACCGCATCGATAGCAAAACAGCCGCCATTCCACGGCAGCGCAATCTCGAAAACCGTGATTCTAGGCTCCGCGCATCTGACGCGCAGATTGTTCTGCTGACCATACATTGCGGGTCCTCTGCAACCGAAGCTCCGTTCCACGTCAACGCACTCCTCCAACTTACCCAGCTATTCCATACCTTAGCCCCCTTTTCACCAATTTTACCACTTGTCGTTCGGCATTGGCTTCTTTAGGCGTGAGGCGAGTTGCTGCATTGAGTGAATATAGTCGTTTACGGTTTAAGCCACTGCTGCAGGACCTAGTGTATCTTTTCGTGCTCCGCCTGATGACTCCGGAACCGATCCATTAGAGCCCGGCGCAGCTGTAACCAGTTGTCCACCCTGGACGATATCGGCCACCTAATATTATCGTCGATTTCCGGCCCTGCGCTCCAGAAAACTACCGTTTTTCGTTTTGCGGCAGCTGCGATGCTTTATCGGTTGCCCTGAGGACGTCGTTCATGAACTGCATCATCTCGAGGAAGCCGTTCCGGATCTTATCCCGCAACGCTTGACCAATCTTAGCTGCGCGGTGAGTCTGTACCGCCTGGCCGCGTTTGCGGCTGAGTGCGTTGCTTTATTTCTAGCTGGATCCACCTTTCCAAAATCGTCCTGGACCTGATACAGCAGCGGTTTTGGAGATGGCCCCAAAATCAACATACCTCGGTGACCGTGGCGCCAGTGGATCCGTTTGCTGACTCCGTAACTTATCTCGTTGCATACCATCCGGCGTTCTAGGCAAAACCCTAGTCACCGATTGCCGAGGCAGCCCAAGTGCACCCTCTCCATCAGTGGACCAGAATGCGTCTTCGTCACCGCCAAGGGGACCCATTAACCTGAACTGATGGTCGTGCCTACTTTCCAGACCTTTTTCCTTCACATATTTCTCAATAATAATTAGCCGAAAACTATAATAATTAAATTCCGACAATAATAATAATTAAATAAGAAAAAATATCTGTAAGGCATATAATCGGATAATAAAGTAATAAATACTAGTAAATAATAAATAAATATGGTAAAAAAGAATAAATAAGAGACTGAATATGATTAATAAATAATTCTTGACTTCGCGAATCACCAAATTTAAATATCTTTCTTTTTACACCCTGCAGAGGGTAAAATACTGTAAAGTATATATATTCTTGATCAGCATCATCAGGAGAGTCGATCTAGCCATGTCCGTCTGTCCGTCCGTCTTCCGCCCGTCCGTCCGTCCGTTTTTACGTTTTTTTTAAATCTCACAACATTATCATATAACTGCCATATACACGATGGCAAAATGCAGGTCGAAATCGAAATAGTTTCATTGTTTTTAGTAATTTAAGCATATAAATCGAAATCGGCTTGCCGAAGTTTACTTCCTTTCTTATGCACAGCTATGTACATTTCCTGGCAAGCCTCCTGTTTCTCACAGCTTTTCCGGCTGCCAGTCCTAATCACCATTTAAATTGCGAGACGTCGTCGTCTCGATCATTTATATTTATATTTATCTTTTTATTTACTTTGTGCGCCACTATGTCACGAACTGCATTTTTCCCAGTGGCAGTGCCGCTAGCTCATTCGGTCTCTCTGGGCCGGGTCCCCCAATGCCACACGACGTCTCACAACACTACCTAAATGTTTACCCTAATATGGAAAACGTAATCAAACAAAAATAAGGTAAACAAATCAATAAACGTCGAAAATTGTTATATTGGTGGCCTTTGGTGTGATGGAGACTACGAGCCCACCCAACCAAGAATGCGCAGAAGCATTCTACGGGGCATCACCCATGATCTGACTGCCGGAGCCGCTCCAGGCGTTTACGACCGGCACATTTTCCCTACCATCACCACTCACGTAAACATCTCAGGCTATTAACATTTAATTACAATATAAATAATGTATCATACACTTTTACTTTTCTCTTTTACATATCCATGGAAAATATTCCACCTACCAGGTCGCTTGCAACTTCGAAGAAGGAGATGCTTGGCCAGTATTGAGTGGCTGGTGCTAAGCCTACCGGAGCTCCAAAAGGACTTTTTGGGACGGGTAAGTATGATTACTACGATTCGCTTTCCCTTTCTCGGCTAATATTCAGTTTAGCAGACCCTGTGTGGGAATAAGACTGCGCGGAATTGAAAAATGATGTATGTGATATGTGTACATTTACAAATTTAAATATATATACTTATTTGGCAAGCCGAAGTTTATATACCCTTGCAGTTATTACAAAACGACTACATTTCGATTTCTAGGCCTATATTACTAAAATTAATGAAGCTATGTCGATTTTGCGCTGCATTTTGCTATCGTTGCTATGGCAGCTATATGATATTGTTGTCCGATTTTGGAAAAACTAAAAGCGAAATTCTAATATAGTAAATAATTACTATATCTCAAAGGAAAATTTGGATAAACAAAAAAACATCACCCATGATCTGACTGCCGGAGCCGCTCCAGGCGTTTACGACCGGCACATTTTCCCTACCATCACCACTCACGTAAACATCTCAGGCTATTAACATTTAATTACAATATAAATAATGTATCACACACTTTTACTTTTCTCTTTTACATATCCATGGAAAATATTCCACCTACCAGGTCGCTTGCAACTTCGAAGAAGGAGATGCTTGGCCAGTATTGAGTGGCTGGTGCTAAGCCTACCGGAGCTCCAAAAGGACTTTTTGGGACGGGTAAGTATGATTACTACGATTCGATTGTGTGGGAATAAGACTGCGCGGAATTGAAAAATGATGTATGTGATATGTGTACATTTACAAATTTAAATATATATATTTATTTGGCAAGCCGAAGTTTATATACCCTTGCAGTTATTACAAAACGACTACATTTCGATTTCTAGGCCTATATTACTAAAATTAATGAAGCTATGTCGATTTTGCGCTCCATTTTGCTATCGTTGCTATGGCAGCTATATGATATTGTTGTCCGATTTTGGAACAACTAAAAGCGAAATTCTAATATAGTAAATAATTACTATATCTCAAAGGAAAATTTGGATAAACAAAAAAACAGCAAAATACAACTTTTTCATTTTTATTTTATTTAATTTTTCGAATTTTGATTTTAATTTAATTAAAAAATACTACCAAATACCAAACAACAAAAAAAAAAGAAAAGCAACAAAGTTATATTTAAAAAAATATTTTTTTTTCGATTTTTTCTATGGGAGCTATTTGATATAGTCGTCCGATCTGGCTCGTTCCGACTTATATACTACCTGCAATAGAAAGACAACTTCTGGGAAAGTTTCAAGGACTACTTTGCGTAGAAACGGACGGACGTACAGACAGACGGACATAGCTAGATCGACTCTCCTGCTGATCAAGAATATATATACTAATATATATATAAGTTAACATCAGCCAACTACCCCCTTCCCTATACCCCACTTGAGCCCTACGACACCGAACACCGCACCATCCACCCCTCTCGGTTACCCACAAACTGGAACCCATTCCGTTCACCCTACTCAGTCATCAACAGCAACAATATTAAAGTGGCTATAATTCCAAGTGGCTGCAATAACACCGCCGAATTATGAAACCAGCGAACGCCAACGACGACAGCGATGCAGCAACAGCGACCCAGCGACACAGCGACCCAGCGACCGAATGTCAACAACGTCGGAACGACAGCGACAGCGACGGAACGTCAGCGATCGAATTGCATCGGCAATAGCGCAATAGCGGAAGAACACCGAGCGTCGGCTAGCTGCCTCAGCTATAGCCGCCGCTACCCCTACCCTTCGCCGAGCCCAGGCATAAGTGCAGCGTTAGCATCTGGAGTCGAGAAACACTTCGGGTCAGACACCCAAAACCGTTGGTGTCGGCTTGGATATTTCCGCAACCGCTCTGCCAGCGGTCTGCTGACGTCGCGGCGCTGCCCAAGCCAACAAGCCACCAAAATATAATTGTTAGAATTAATTCTATTTGTACCCCCGATCTGAACACTACAATATTTCTAAATAATAAAACCGCTTGTAACGAAAGAAATCGATTACAGTTTTATTTTAAAAGTAAAATCGTTTTTAAATAAAAAGGGGATAAGAAAGACGAAGGAAGAAGGACGAAGTAAGCAGGACGAAGGATCAGCAGGAAGGATCAGCATGAAAATAACATCTTTTAGGTAATATAAGGGGAATTATTCTCCCTCTGACCATGACTGGTCATAACTTATATACGCCGCATCCTTTCTTCCTCAGGTAGGAATTTTAACCTAAAATCCCTAAGTAGTGATGACTACTTAACGCATTAGACTTATATTGACTTTATTCTACTTTGCGGGATTCATCCCTCCCGCTCTCGGATCGCCCAGTCTGCCGTTTTCTAGCTCTCGGGACACTTGGGAGACACGGTATAAGGTTGACCGCATCGATAGCAAAACAGCCGCCATTCCACGGCAGCGCAATCTCGAAAACCGTGATTCTAGGCTCCGCGCATCTGACGCGCAGATTGTTCTGCTGACCATACATTGCGGGTCCTCTGCAACCGAAGCTCCGTTCCACGTCAACGCACTCCTCCAACTTACCCAGCTATTCCATACCTTAGCCCCCTTTTCACCAATTTTACCACTTGTCGTTCGGCATTGGCTTCTTTAGGCGTGAGGCGAGTTGCTGCATTGAGTGAATATAGTCGTTTACGGTTTAAGCCACTGCTGCAGGACCTAGTGTATCTTTTCGTGCTCCGCCTGATGACTCCGGAACCGATCCATTAGAGCCCGGCGCAGCTGTAACCAGTTGTCCACCCTGGACGATATCGGCCACCTAATATTATCGTCGATTTCCGGCCCTGCGCTCCAGAAAACTACCGTTTTTCGTTTTGCGGCAGCTGCGATGCTTTATCGGTTGCCCTGAGGACGTCGTTCATGAACTGCATCATCTCGAGGAAGCCGTTCCGGATCTTATCCCGCAACGCTTGACCAATCTTAGCTGCGCGGTGAGTCTGTACCGCCTGGCCGCGTTTGCGGCTGAGTGCGTTGCTTTATTTCTAGCTGGATCCACCTTTCCAAAATCGTCCTGGACCTGATACAGCAGCGGTTTTGGAGATGGCCCCAAAATCAACATACCTCGGTGACCGTGGCGCCAGTGGATCCGTTTGCTGACTCCGTAACTTATCTCGTTGCATACCATCCGGCGTTCTAGGCAAAACCCTAGTCACCGATTGCCGAGGCAGCCCAAGTGCACCCTCTCCATCAGTGGACCAGAATGCGTCTTCGTCACCGCCAAGGGGACCCATTAACCTGAACTGATGGTCGTGCCTACTTTCCAGACCTTTTTCCTTCACATATTTCTCAATAATAATTAGCCGAAAACTATAATAATTAAATTCCGACAATAATAATAATTAAATAAGAAAAAATATCTGTAAGGCATATAATCGGATAATAAAGTAATAAATACTAGTAAATAATAAATAAATATGGTAAAAAAGAATAAATAAGAGACTGAATATGATTAATAAATAATTCTTGACTTCGCGAATCACCAAATTTAAATATCTTTCTTTTTACACCCTGCAGAGGGTAAAATACTGTAAAGTATATATATTCTTGATCAGCATCATCAGGAGAGTCGATCTAGCCATGTCCGTCTGTCCGTCCGTCTTCCGCCCGTCCGTCCGTCCGTTTTTACGTTTTTTTTAAATCTCACAACATTATCATATAACTGCCATATACACGATGGCAAAATGCAGGTCGAAATCGAAATAGTTTCATTGTTTTTAGTAATTTAAGCATATAAATCGAAATCGGCTTGCCGAAGTTTACTTCCTTTCTTATGCACAGCTATGTACATTTCCTGGCAAGCCTCCTGTTTCTCACAGCTTTTCCGGCTGCCAGTCCTAATCACCATTTAAATTGCGAGACGTCGTCGTCTCGATCATTTATATTTATATTTATCTTTTTATTTACTTTGTGCGCCACTATGTCACGAACTGCATTTTTCCCAGTGGCAGTGCCGCTAGCTCATTCGGTCTCTCTGGGCCGGGTCCCCCAATGCCACACGACGTCTCACAACACTACCTAAATGTTTACCCTAATATGGAAAACGTAATCAAACAAAAATAAGGTAAACAAATCAATAAACGTCGAAAATTGTTATATTGGTGGCCTTTGGTGTGATGGAGACTACGAGCCCACCCAACCAAGAATGCGCAGAAGCATTCTACGGGGCATCACCCATGATCTGACTGCCGGAGCCGCTCCAGGCGTTTACGACCGGCACATTTTCCCTACCATCACCACTCACGTAAACATCTCAGGCTATTAACATTTAATTACAATATAAATAATGTATCATACACTTTTACTTTTCTCTTTTACATATCCATGGAAAATATTCCACCTACCAGGTCGCTTGCAACTTCGAAGAAGGAGATGCTTGGCCAGTATTGAGTGGCTGGTGCTAAGCCTACCGGAGCTCCAAAAGGACTTTTTGGGACGGGTAAGTATGATTACTACGATTCGCTTTCCCTTTCTCGGCTAATATTCAGTTTAGCAGACCCTGTGTGGGAATAAGACTGCGCGGAATTGAAAAATGATGTATGTGATATGTGTACATTTACAAATTTAAATATATATACTTATTTGGCAAGCCGAAGTTTATATACCCTTGCAGTTATTACAAAACGACTACATTTCGATTTCTAGGCCTATATTACTAAAATTAATGAAGCTATGTCGATTTTGCGCTGCATTTTGCTATCGTTGCTATGGCAGCTATATGATATTGTTGTCCGATTTTGGAAAAACTAAAAGCGAAATTCTAATATAGTAAATAATTACTATATCTCAAAGGAAAATTTGGATAAACAAAAAAACATCACCCATGATCTGACTGCCGGAGCCGCTCCAGGCGTTTACGACCGGCACATTTTCCCTACCATCACCACTCACGTAAACATCTCAGGCTATTAACATTTAATTACAATATAAATAATGTATCACACACTTTTACTTTTCTCTTTTACATATCCATGGAAAATATTCCACCTACCAGGTCGCTTGCAACTTCGAAGAAGGAGATGCTTGGCCAGTATTGAGTGGCTGGTGCTAAGCCTACCGGAGCTCCAAAAGGACTTTTTGGGACGGGTAAGTATGATTACTACGATTCGATTGTGTGGGAATAAGACTGCGCGGAATTGAAAAATGATGTATGTGATATGTGTACATTTACAAATTTAAATATATATATTTATTTGGCAAGCCGAAGTTTATATACCCTTGCAGTTATTACAAAACGACTACATTTCGATTTCTAGGCCTATATTACTAAAATTAATGAAGCTATGTCGATTTTGCGCTCCATTTTGCTATCGTTGCTATGGCAGCTATATGATATTGTTGTCCGATTTTGGAACAACTAAAAGCGAAATTCTAATATAGTAAATAATTACTATATCTCAAAGGAAAATTTGGATAAACAAAAAAACAGCAAAATACAACTTTTTCATTTTTATTTTATTTAATTTTTCGAATTTTGATTTTAATTTAATTAAAAAATACTACCAAATACCAAACAACAAAAAAAAAAGAAAAGCAACAAAGTTATATTTAAAAAAATATTTTTTTTTCGATTTTTTCTATGGGAGCTATTTGATATAGTCGTCCGATCTGGCTCGTTCCGACTTATATACTACCTGCAATAGAAAGACAACTTCTGGGAAAGTTTCAAGGACTACTTTGCGTAGAAACGGACGGACGTACAGACAGACGGACATAGCTAGATCGACTCTCCTGCTGATCAAGAATATATATACTTCATATGATCTCCTTTACTGCGTTGCAAACATTAGACTGAAATTATACTACCCTCTGCAAGGGTATAAATGTGACCATCTGATGATGTGATAATAAATAGTCTTTATTAAATACAGTGATGTGGATATTGTAAAGAAGAAAATACACATCGATATTATTAACAGTGATTTAAATATAAATTAATTAAACTATAATAAACTTAAAATGAGGAATTCAAACCGGTGATTAGGACTGGCAGCCGAAAAAGCTGTGAGAAACAGAACGGGAGGCTTGCCAGGAAATGTACATAGCTGTGCCAAAGAAAGAATGTAAACTTCGGCAAGCCAATGATTATATACCCTATCAGTTATTACAAAACGAGTACATTTCTATTTATATGCTTAAATTACCAAAAACAATAAAGCTATGACGATTTTGCGCTACATTTCGCCATTATTCTAATATAGTAAATAACTACTATATCCCAAAGAAAGTTTTTAATAAATAGAAAAACAGCAAAATATATTTTTTTTTATTTTATATTTTTTAATTTTTTTATTACCTTATGGGAGCTATGTTTGTTTTCTAGCTCTGTATAAGGGACATGGAACAAACATTATTCTTTCGAATTTGTTTTGGGATAACGTGTTATTTGCAGACGAGTCAAAATTTAACCTTATATACTAGAAAACAAACCTTTAAGCGACGGTCAAGCACGGCGGGGATAATGTTATGGTTTAGGCCTGGAATGCAGCTTCTGGTGGGCAACTTCGTTTTTATTGATGGGAACAAGGTTGGCCAAAATGTACCTACAGATTTTGGAGGTAAACCTGCCGCATACTGCTAAGAAACTGGGCATACGCGATCGATTTCGCTATTACCAGGATAACGATCCTAAACATTCAGCAGCAAATGTGAAGATTTGGCTTGTCTGGAACTGCCCTCACGTAGTGAATCCACCAACCAGTCACCAGAACTTAACGTCATTGAAAATCTGTAGGCACATTTTGATCTGGCCATCCGCTACAGGTCAAAATCTAATAAAAATGATCTTAAAAAGGCCCTCTTATAAGAATGGCTCAAGAGTTGAGAGACTCAAGAGACTCAAGTTGGTTTCTTCGATGCAAACTCGATTAAAGGATGCCATCAAACAGAAGGTATGCCACACAAAGTATTAAGTTATTTAAAAGTCAATATATTTAACATGAAGTTCCTTGCACGAAATAAGCTGTGACCCAAAACTTAAGTTTTATTACTTCTATGGTGTTACAAAGACTCTGTTCATTTCACTAGTCCGTCCAATCCTGGAGTACTGTTCAGCAGTTTGGAGTCCTCAGTATGTTGTACATTTAGACCGCACAGACTCTGCAAAATAACTTTTTATTATTTGTTCTACGGGGCCTTAACTAGAATGCAAGCCTTATTTTACCATCCTACTCTAGTAGACTTCTCCTAATTAATCTACCATCCTTATCAATCCGTAGGACGATGCTTGGCACAACTTTTATTTATAAACTTATTCACGGGGATGTGGATAGCCCCGAGTTAGTGGGTCGCATAAACTTCTCCGTGCCTAATCTTACTTTAAATATTTGTAGATCTAACTATGATATGCATGCACCGTTTAGAGTACTGTGTAACGACTATAATAGACTATACCATGTTATTTCTACTACCGACTCTTTGCCAAGCCTAAAAGCATTAATTTTATCTTAGTTAGCACATAATTAGTATTAGCATTATTCTCGTACGTATTTCTAACTTAGGCTGTCCGCTTCTATATTGTCCTTTTTCACTTCTCGCGATTTCGTTTTTACGCCCATTGGGCTCCGCGCATAACAAGCACTGCTTGGTGTCGTAAGGGCAACTTGTTTGCGCTGATCATGCATCAACGTCCGAAAAAAAACAATAAATAAAACAAGTCGGTATTTTTAGTTTTAAGTGTTATCTAGTAAAGTGCCTTAAGGGGTTATTAATTTTTTCAAACTTTTTAATAGAATAGTACAAAGTGACAGGAATGTTATCCGAAAATTTCAAGTCGATCGAAGCAAAACTGTAGGAATGGGAGAAATTTAAAGTACAGCGTACGAATGAGTCACAACTGGCAATTCGGGCTCTGGCGTCGAGCCAAAAAGTCGGTAGTCACGTTTTTTGAAAAACTATTGCACCGATCGACTTCTGCTTTAGCACACTTCTTTTAGACATTTTTTAAGGAACAAGAACATTAAGGACAAGACTTAACGGAGGGATTTTTTCTATTTTCAATTACAACTCATTTTATAAGCCAAAATATGGCCGAAATTTACGTCAAAAATAACACTTTTTATGAAAACCGCTACAAAAAATTTTTAATTTAAAAAAAAATGGCTTGTCAGGACAAGCCAGACATACACTATCAGAATTTTTTTTTTTTTTTATTTAACTTTGCTTTTATTTATTGAATCTTCTCTTAATTTTGAGACTAACAATAAGTTTACGAATCTTAACATTAAAATTTAACTAACAGTAGTATAAGACTGCATTCTGGTTGCGCGTGCCTCAAGTCGGTCGCTGGGTGGGTAAGTCATTGCGACGAAGGCGTGATTGGTTGATCAACCTTGGAAGACCTCTCGCCAGGTGGTTAGGGTGCAACGATAGCTTGGTAAAGTACTTTTCCGTCTGTTCTGCGATCACTTCTTTGACTGGTAGAATGTTTAAGTCGCGATGTATATTTTCGTTGCGAACGAACCACGGTGCCCCGGTGATTGTTCTCAAGATCTTCGACTGAGCTCGCTGGACTATGTCAATATTGCTATTGCTGGCCGGCGCCATGTGAGTTTTCTGTCGAGGTGTACTCCAAGATATGTCACTTCGTTTGCTTGTGGGAGTAGAGTATGGTTTAACATGAGCGGCGGGCAGTTTTGCCTGTTCAGGGTGAACGTAACGTGCTTGCATTTTTGTTCGTTCACTTTAATTCGCCAATCTGAAAGCCACTTTTCTACATCGACCAGATGAAGAGCGAGCTACGCAGTTGCTTGCATCGGGCATTTTGGCGTGCGCTTCTCACTGAACATTTTAAAAAATGGAGGGAGAAAATCAAGAAACCCGTAAAAGTCGATTCCAGGAGTTTTCTTGTGAGGGTGTTAATCTGTAGGGGTACCTCTTGTCAGAGCAAAGTGTTTCTTAGGTCAAAAATGTACGAAAAAAATAATATAAAACATAGAAAAATCGCCTGTTAGAACTAAGTCCAGCTATGAACTTTAAATTAGAAAATAATTATCAATAAATTTAAAAAAAACGAGGACGGAAGCTAACTTCGGCAAGCCGAAGTTTTAATACCCTTGCAGACTTTGCCGAAATTGCTAAAAGTTAAAAAGTAGCGAAAGGAATAAGGTATACATAAGTAAACTAGATTTGCAACGTTTTAAGTCAATTGCTTTTATACTGCAAAAATGTCATATACCAATAGAAAAAAAAGGATACTTTCGCAGCCTTTAACAATTTTTCCTATCTCCTTTAAGATATAGACTTCCGAGCGGCAAGCGTTTTTACCCTAATCAATATATGCGTAAATAAATAAGAATTGGAAAAATGTATGTTAGTAGCTTACACACTGCGCGAAATATTCTGATAATCATCAAATTTGGACCGATTTCACCCTATTGTTCCTATGGGAGCTATAGGATATAGACGTCCGATCGGCACGCGCTTTTACCTTGATCAATGTATGCATAAAAAAATACGATTTGGAAAGATTCATGTCAATAGCTTGTATACTGCGCGAAATATCATCAATTCTTGCAAGATATATCCGATTGTTCCTATGGGAGCTATAGGATATAGACATCCGATCGGGGCGATTTTTAAACTTGATCTGCGTACACATGTTTTAGGACGAGTGTGAAAGTCGCTAGCTTTTAAACTGAGCTCGCAAACGGTATTGAAACAGACGGACAGACGGACGGACGGACAGACGGACATGGCTATATCGACTCCCCTATTGATCCTGATCAAGAATATATATACTTTATAGGGTCAGAATCGTCACCTTCACTGCGTTACAAACTTCTGACCAAAATTATAATAAAATTTCTTTGTACAGCGACAGACTTGTCTTGCCAAGGTAGTTGATAATATATTTTAAAGACTCTTTCCCACAAATACGATATTTGAATTTTAACTGCTCGTCAACAAACCCATCTGATTGACAGTACGACCGAAGCACGGCTCAATTGCTCAATCGCAGAAAATAAGTTTTCCTGCTAAATTTTGCAAGACACAGGAGCAGGCAGCAGCCCTTTGTTTATACATTGCAGAACACTCTGCTATATTGCCAGTGGACCACTTGTCGCGATTGTGCACAATAATCACTTTTGAATTGATGTTTTTTCTTCCGGAAACTGTCGCAATGGAAATATAAACCCTAATCATAAATATAGCCCCCAATTATTTTTGCTACCCACATAAAAACATAATAAAGTTTCATGTTTCCTCTCATTTGGGTGTAGCTTGTTTTGTAGCATTTTTTTTTTAATTTTAGCTTATTCTAGCTTATGTTTTTCAAAAATCCAGCTTTTACGAGCGCTCAAACCTGGCAACACTGTTGGGTAGCCGCTGCTTGCGTTGCAGTGCATTGCACCACTAACCATATGTTACGTTGATTGCGCTGTCCGAAGCCTGGGCTTATAGCACCGTCGTTGTTCAATATGCATTATTCTCACGCCGGCTATGCTGGATCAGCTTGGCAACTACTCTGTTTCCGGGTGACCGTTTTCTCATTAAACCATTTTTGTATGTATGTACATATGTACATATGTATATGTCGTAGAGCTGGTACATCCCTGCAGTTCCGAAATTCATCACTACAAAAATTCATCACTGTTTAATCAGCAGCGGACTGCGACGCGGGCAGAGCCAAAGGCAAAGTCGGCAGAGCCGAGAGCGACGCAGGCAGAGCCGAAACTCTCAGTCCCCGATCGTAGGCAACGCAGAAAAATTTCCATCTTTTAAAAATTTAAATATTTCGGAAAAGTAAAAATGCAGTTTTATTGTGTTTATCAATACCTATCGAAATGTAGAAGAAATTTTTCAAATCGGACCATTCGTTAAAAAGTTATGTGTGATCAAAGTTTCTATCTCCATCTCCCTCGCACTCCCTTTACCTGAGTAACGGGTATCTGATAGTCGGGGCACCCGACTATAGCGTTCTCTCTTGTTTTTGTATTGTAGTCGTTGATTCTTATTAATTATATTATTTTATGGAAATTGAAAGGTATGGATTCCTTTTTTAAGTGAATTTAAGTTATGTAATTATTTTGCATAGTCGGACATGCTTTTATATACCCTGCTTTGACGCGAAGCGAAACATGTAAAGACAAATTAGGCAAAGGAAAGAACAATAGGATTAACGGCGCCCTTGTTTTCAACTGAAGTTGTTTTCGCGGTTTTTACGTGCACTTGCCTTTGAGAGAACGGAGAGAACAGATCGAAGCTGAGATTTTTTGTAAAATTTTATAACTAAATTTATCAGAAATTTAGGTAAGTGTTATTTTATTAATTATTTATATATACCTACATATACTGTTAATATATTTATTCATTATTTAAGGCGAAGCTTACAATACAACTGTTGGGCCAGCATAAACTAAGCTGGACTTGGCCGGCGGCAAAACAAGAAGCGCAGTAAGCGAAACCGAAACATCCTCAACACCTCCGAGACAATTGAAAACGTACATACATATGTATATTGAATTAAGTTAAATTAATTAGTTATATGTAATGAAATAAATGAAATAATAATGGAATAATGTAATAAAATAAAAAGAAATTTATATGAAAATTTACTGAATGAATTTTAGTGATGAAAAAAAGCGATGAAAAAGCGATGGAAATGCGATGAAAAAGCGATGAAAATGAGATGAAAAAGCGATGAATTACTGATTAAAGAGTGATGAATTACTGATGAAAATGTGATGAATTCATTACTCTTTAATTAGTAATTCATCACTCGTTAATCACTATTTCATCGCATTTTAAGCACTCGTTCATCGCATGTTCATCAGTAAACGCTGTTCAAAGAGTGATGAATTACTGATTAAAGAGTGATGAAAAACTGAAAAAAGAGTGATGAATTACTGATTAAAGAGTGATGAATTTTTCACTGATTAACTCCTAGGACATGCCAATGTTAAATTCACTAATTCACTAATTTGTATGAAGTTGCATCGCCGATTAATCAGCAGTGATGAATTTTTGGTGATGAAAAAGCAATTAAAAGGTGATGAACGGTACTGCAGGGATGTTCTCTGTAGGTCAGTGTGTGTTCGCTGCGTAAGTGCATTTCCTAGAACGTCATTTAAAGTAGGCGACGCATAGGCGGGAGATATTTTGGAACTTTGTATTGTAAGTGAGCAGTTAACGGGAAAGAAGCATAGTAGCGGAAATTGAGTGCCTACTACTGAGTGAGGTCTGATTGAAGGAAGGAATTGGTAAAATTGAGCTCTGCGTTCTGGAGGTCAGTTCGATTTGCGTCATAGAGACGAGCAGAACTTGCTGTGCTTTGAAAATTAAATAAAAATGAATCCGTCACCAAACGAGCCCCCGATATCAGAAGTGGGATCGGCTGAGCCTAGAGTTCAAGATTCAAACCAGATCCTCGCAGCTCTTGAAGCACAGAACCGAAATCTAATGGACATTATCAATTTTGGTGCGCTGGGTATACACCACCAACATAACATGCCGAAATGACCTACAACAGCAACTCCAGGCCCACGCTTTCAAGAAGCGTAATACGGAAGAGGATGCATACTCAACCGGCCCAGAGCGGAAGAAGCCCAAATTCCAAGTAAAGTGCCATCATTGCGGGAAAATTGGCCACAAAATAGCTGAATGCCGTAGCCGACTGGAAAGGGGACAGGACGCAAAAGGAAACAACCAGAGCGGAAGCAGCCATACTGGAGCAAAGGATCGCTCCAATATACGATGTTTAAGGTGCAACGAACTGGGACATTACGCTAGTTCATGTCCCAAAATCCGGACCAGCGGAATTGAGAAGATCTATGAGAAGCATGTGGACACTTGCACTGTTTCCCCGCTTAAGTGAATAATAAATGTATCCGGTGAGTAAATTCCATTTTGCTTCCACTCAGGAGTTGAATGTTCGTTGGTAAAGGAAAGCGTTGCAGACAAGTTTAAAGGAAAGCGACTAAACAATATGGTGAAACTAAATGGCATCTGTAACGACTCTATCTATAGTGCAATGCAAATTCTTTCTAATATAAATATTGAACAGTATTGCGTAGAAACTTTATTGCATGTTGTAATGGACAAATACCTAAATTACGATGTTTTGATTGGTCGCGAAATATTAAGCCAGGGCTTTAGTGTAGCAATAGACGCTGAAAAATTTAGTATTTACATAAGATGATATAAGATGGCCTTGAAAAATATTCTGAAACGTTATTCTGATTGGTTTATAGAGGGAATACCAAAGACTCGGGTAACAAGGGCATTTGGAAATTAGGTTAATAGATCTACAAAAGACAGTGCAGCGCCGGCCATAAAGACTTAGCGAAGATGAGAAAGTGCATGTACGTTCTAAAATCGATGAGCTCCTTAAATCTAATATTATTCGGCATACCTTTCGCTAGGCCTATAAAGCTAGTTAAAAAAAATGGCAGTGATCGTTTTTGTGTGGATTACCGTGCTCTGAATGAAAACACAGTCTCAGACAAGTATCCTTTGCCTCATCAGATTTCTAGGCAACGTGGGGCACCCGCTTTTGTCACCCCCGAGGGTCAATATGAATTTTTGACTATGCCGTTTGGTTTAAAAAACGCTCCGTCCGTGTTTCATCGCGCTATCATTGCAGCATTGGGAAATCTTGCATACACTTACGCCATCGTTTACATCGATGTCGTTTTGATTGTGGCCGAAACTAAGGATGAAGCCTTAGATCGATTGGAAATTGTGCCAGAAACCTTGAGCAAGGCTGGATTTTCATTCAATATAACAAAGTGTTCCTTTCTAAAACTAGGATAGAATATCTGGGGTTTGAAGTGAGCAAAGGACAGATTCGCCCTAATCCACGCAAAAATCATGCGCTGACATAATTGCCACTTCCAAAAACGGTTTCGCAATTAAGAAAATTTATAGGGCTAGCATTTGGCTGTTAGTGCATGAAAGAATTCGCTCGAAAATAATATCCGTTTTAACCCAGGAGCCGGTGCTAACCATATTCGACCCTCATCATTCGATTGAACTTCATACAGATGCCAGCGCAATTGTCTATGGTGCCATTTTGCTTCATAAAATCGACAAAAAGCCCCATGTTGTGTGACGCTGCGCGCACAATAAATAAGAATAAATGCATGAATTAAATGAATAATAATGAATAATAATGAATTAAATGAATTAAATAAATAAGAATAAAAGCATGAAACAAAAGAAGTATTTAATTTCAAATTCAAACTAGTGGACTAGATCATTCGACCAAAGTCCGCTTATATACATTGTAGTTAGTTCCCGTACTACTTCCTCCTCCCTCTAACCTTCCCGGCTTGCCGATCTGAAGGTATCCCTAGGAGAAGTCTGATTTTAGGATCACACCTCCTTACGGCACGGTTCACCGGCTGATTTCTCTCTCTCTTGCGGCTGACCTCAGGGTCCCCAAGCACCAACTTCTCTCTCTTGCGGCTGACCTCAGGGTCCCCAAGCACCAACTTCTCCCTCTTGCGGCTGACCTCAGGGTCCCCAAGCACCAACTTCTCTCTCTTGTGGCTGGCCTCAGGGTCCCCAAGCACCAACTTCTCTCTCTTGCGGCTGACCTCAGGGTCCCCAAGCACCAACTTCTCTCTCTTGCGGCTGACCTCAGGGTCCCCAAGCACCAACTTCTCTCTCTTGCGGCTGACCTCAGGGTCCCCAAGCACCAACTTCTCTCTCTTGCGGCTGACCTCAGGGTCCCCAAGCGCCAACTTCTCTCTCTTGCGGCTGACCTCAGGGTCCCCAAGCAACCAATTCTCTCTCTCTTGTGGCTGACTTCAGGGTCCCCAAGCAACCAATTCTCTCAATTCTTCTCATTTCAGGTAACCCAACCCGTGCTGGTCCTATCGAGCAGCTGGACGGCTCCCGAGACCAGGTATTCTAAGCGTAAGAAGGAAGCGAAGGCTGCAAGGGGGGCACCCCGCCAATCCGGAGAATTCGTTAGTTGTTAATAAATTGTCAAGATACTTACTGAAATAAAAACCTAGTTCTAATTCCATTACTAAGTAATTCCCCACGACTTCTACTCTGGGCTGGGTCGGAACTCTCTTTCAGCAACCACGCCTGACACAAACAAATTCTTGTGACGAACCCTGGCCATCCCTGAGCCACCCGACAGCGACAAACCGCCCGAGCAGGTTAAAGTGGTTGCAAGAGATAAACCGACACCAGCAGAGTAATGTCGAGCTGGGTATATCTGGCACCAAAGGGCGAACTAACGAAATACACGGAAGAGTTCGGATTAGGAACGGAAGAAAAAAGTGAAGACTTACGACGTTTGTTGGCAGCGTTCGCCAAAAAAACGGATCATACGGAAACGGTCAGACAAAGACTCGCAGAACTGACAGAAAAATATAGGAGAGAAAAAAGCCCGGCGAAGGAAACAATTCCGGCGATCGTGGTAACCAGGGAAAGGGAGGAGATAATGGACATCAAAGGAGCAAGTCGAGGGGACGAAACGGAAGGAAAGACAGAAATAAAAATGGAAACAGAAGTCATAGACCGGGTACGGGGATGGGGCATCCGGTACCAAGGAACAACAAACCCACTGGAGTTCCTAAGCAAAATGGAACAGTGGGCAGGCGGATACGGAATACGGAAGGACCAGCTGATACAGACGATGCCATTCATCCTGGAGGGGATCGCGAGTGATTGGTGGAACACCACGCCGAGCAGGATCGTAACATGGACTCAGCTCAGAACAGAACTTCTAGAATACTTTTTGCCGCCGAGGTATGAGGAACAGTTGGAGAATCAGATTGCACAGATGAAACAGAGAGAAACGGAATCCGTAAGAGAATACGCAATGGGGCTACGAAAACTGATGCAATTCACGAAACTCTCAGAAGAGGCCAAACTGGACCGAGTGTACAAAAACAGCAGGAGCAAGATAAAGCTGTACGCTAGGAAGGCAGGATTCAACTCGTTGACAGAGTTCCTCAAACTAGCGGAGGAGGTAGAAGGAATAGAGGCAGAGGACCGGGCACTGGCAATCCAACCTGTGCAGCAGCTAAGACCAGAGATATGCAGGCGCTGCGGAGGAACCAGAAATGGGGCACGCACGTGCAACAATCCACCGAGGCTGTTTTGCTGGGTCTGTGGAAAAAACGGTACGAGAACCACGGAGTGCTGCAGGGCAGGGCCGGGAAACGCAGGAGGCCTGAGCAGATAAAGCTGGCAGCTCAGGCGGCAACAAAAGATCCAGCAGCAGGGGAACAGTTGTGTTGCGACGGGTTCCAAATAGTAGCCCGGATAAGGGTCGGAAACAGGACAGCGAAAGGAATCGTGGACACAGGAGCATTCAGGAGCGCTATAAGCAGAAACAGATATCAAGATCTGAAACACCAGGGCAAATGGTGTGGAGCCCGTGCAGAAATAACAATGGCCAACGGAACGACGCAGAAGGCGATAGGAGAGTTCACAGCAGAAGTCCAATTTGGAGGAAAATTGTTCAGTGTGTCGTTTATGATACTGACAGAAGTAGCAGGAGGAATACTGCTAGGGATGCACTTTTTGGCAGGGGTACACAGCACGCTGAGGTGTGGAAACTTAGAGCTGGAAATAAGAGAGCCGGAGGCGAAGAAGAACAACCGGAGACGAGTACAGAGCAAGAAGACACGACAGGGGAACCATCCGAAAAGGAAGTACAGGACTTTCTGGAGACACAAAGGCAAGTATTTGAAGGAATGCAGGGAACAAGTAATATAACAAAGCATAAGATTTACCTCAAGGATGATAAACCGATTAAAGGTACTATCCTCGAAATCCGAAACAGCAGGCAATCATCAATGAACAGGTGAACGAGTTGTTGGCACTGGGACTCATAGAACCCTCACGTAACCCGTACAGCGCGCCAGTAGTGCTAGTGAGAAAGAAGAACAACGAGTGGAGAATATGTGTGGACTATCGACTACTGAACGACAAGACAGAAAAAGACGCCTATCCGGTACCAAGAATGAATTTCATATTGGACCAGTTAAGAGAGGCAAAGTTCATCAGTACAATAGATCTCAAGTCAGGATACTGGCAAATCCCAATGGATAGGGACGTGGACTGTTCCAGTGGAAAATTATGCCATTTGGGCTAACCACAGCTCCCGCAACGTTTCAAAGAGCACTGGACTCAATAATAGGGCCAGAAATGGAACCGTTTGCATTTGCATATCTGGACGACATAGTGGTTAATGGCCGGAGCAAACGTGAACATCTGGAGAAACTAACAGAGGTATTCAGGAGACTACAGAACGCGAACCTGCGGATTAATCCAGACAAATGCCACTTCTCCCAAAAGGAGCTAAAGTACCTGGGACACGTCATAAGCGATCGGGGCATACGGACAGACCCGGACAAAGTAGCGGCAATTCGGGACTTACCAGCGCCGAGATCCACAAAGGAAGTACACAGCTTTTTAGGAATGGCGTCATGGTACCGACGGTTCATACCAAATTTCACCGAACAGGCAGGAGCGTTGCAAGGTTTAATCAGGAAAGGACAAAAATTTGAATGGACCAAGGAACAACAGGAATCGTTTCACCAACTGAAAACGAGCCTAACAAAGGCACCAGTACTGGCATGCCCCGATTTCACAAGGCAATTTAAACTGCAAACGGATGCCAGCGAATTAGGCGTAGGCGCGGTCTTAACGCAGGACGGAGAGGACGGGGAGCATGTGATAGCGTTTGCCAGCAGGAGGTTGAGTAAAGTAGAGAAAAATTACAGCGCAACTGAAAAAGAATGCTTAGCAATATATTGGGGCATCAACAAGTATAAGATGTACCTCGAAGGCTATCGGTTCATAGTGATAACAGACCACATGGCTTTGAAGTGGCTAAACTCAATAGAAAGCCCGTCGGGAAGAGTAGCCAGATGGGCGCTAGGCCTACAACCATTCCAGTTTGAAGTCCAGTACAGAAAGGGAAAATGGAATGCGGTAGCAGACGCCTTATCCAGAGCACCACAGAACGAGTTAGAAACAATACAGTACACGGAGACATGGATTGAGGAAAAATACAAGGAACTGGAACGAGACCCAAAAAACACGGAATTCAAAATAGAGGCAGGCAGGCTATATAAACTGGGCAGCAATCGGAGAGACACACAACCATGGAAATTGTGCATAACTGAAGCTGAAATTCAACAGGTGTTAACGGAAAACCACAGTACAGCAGAAGCAGGACACCTAGGCAAGTTCAAGACACTGAAAAGGGTAAAGAACCGATATTTCTGGCCACGAATGAACAAGGACGTAAGGAAATACATACAGAAATGCGAGTGTTGCCAAAAATACAAGGTGTCGCAACAGAAAAAAGCTGGGAAGATGCTGACAAAAGTGGCAGAAGCACCGTGGGAAACCATATGTGTGGATTTCGTGGGACCTCTACCCAGATCAAAGCACGGGAACACCACACTATTAGTAATCGTGGGCAAATTCTCGAAGTGGGTAGTTTATTAAGTTGCGTCTTCACAGAGAACGGTCGTGTTTTTGTTTTGCGCTCCGAATTTTCATTTTTCTTATTGAAACCACCGGGGTTTACTTAAATCTCTTCATCGTAGCTACACCTTTAAGTGATTTCTAACAACTTTCCGTTCGCTTCGCGAGTGCATCGTTATTAACTTGTGTTTAGTAAACAAAAAGTTTTTATCATAATTTAATTCGGTGCTGGTTTGTTGTTATTGTTTTCTATTGCCCCTCTTTTCAGTCTTTCTCTTCGTCGTTGAGCGCTGTTGGAACGGCACGCACTCCAACGGTCAAATCTCTCAGAGGTGTTTTATACCGGAGTTAATCGGTTAATAATCCCGCTCTCTCTCTCTTTTCGTTTCTATATCGTTTCGTGGTGCCTAACATCAAAGTTATACGGTGTTTCGCTCCCGCTCTGTCGCTCTGCTTAATCTCTCATTAAAAAGTTCTTGAGCGCTTTCGATTTTTTTGTCCGCTATAGTGCACAGTGGTCCGTGGTCAGCGAAAATGGCTTTCTGTTCATTAAAAAATTGCAAGAAAGTTATCTCGGCGGGACAGCAAAGTATTCCCTGCCATACATGTGATAAAAATTATCACGCAAAGTGTCTTGGCTATGATGCCATCGATAAGAGGAGTGGCCTGCGCTACTACTGCGATGAATGCATTGTATACGAGAACCAGGCAATAACTATTAGGGGGCTCACAAAAAGCAGTGTTACGGAATTAATCCGGAACTGCCGTAAAAATACGGACCTGCTCGTGGCGCTTGAATCTCAGCTCACTAGCCGCATGCTAGCTGAGCCCGATTCCCCAAAGCGCAAAAAAGTCGCGGTCGGTGGGCATTCTACGGCAGGTGCTGTGCAACCTGCTGCCCGCGATTCGACTCCAGCTCAGCTGCCAATCTTAGGCTCCACTCAAATGGTACTAAGATCGAGGGCAAAAAGTGATTCGGTATCCGAAGTTGCTGGAATCGATGTGGCTCCGCTAGGTACTTCCGCTCTGTCCGATCAAAATAAAGTAGTGGCCCCAACACCTCATGTAGACTTAACGTCCGGATTACCGGCCGATACTGGTAGTACAGATACAAATTCTGTAGTACCAAAAAGGGTTGCATGTGTTGTACCAAAAACGGTTACTTGTGTTCGGGTGCCCCAGCTAAAACATGTATTTGTTTCACGGCTCGCCCCAGACCTCTCATCACTGGATATTACGGCTTATATCCGTAACAAAATCCAAGTTGATGATTTGAAGGTCGAACAATTTAAATTTTCTTATGCTAGGAAAGTATCATCATTTAAGATTGGTATTCCTTGTGCTCTTTTTGCATCTGTGTGTTCCACCAGTGTCTGGCCCGGGGGCATATTTGTAAAAGAGTACGAAGCTAAGACAAAAAAGAATAGTTCAGGGGAAATGGAAAACACCATTAAAGAACCATCCCTAGAGCCCTCCACATCCTCTTCTGTCCCAAAAAACTAGCCTCCTCTTTTCTTCTTTGCTATCAGAATACAAGAGGCTTACTTAGTAAGCTGACTAAATTGTATTCGGATAGTTTTTCTTTCCCATATAATATTATGGTATGTACAGAGACCTGGTTAAGGCCGGATATTCTTAGCTCCGAAATTCTCCCGGGTAAGTACACAATTTATAGGCTTGATCGTCAGTCCAGACGGGGAGGTGGAGTCCTGATTGCGGTCGACTCCACCTTTTCGTCTGAATTACTAACTTTCGAAGAATTTTATGACATCGAATTCCTAGGTATAAAATTATCGTTTCCCAGTAGTTTTGTATATATTACTTGTTCATATATCCCACCATCATCTGAGTTCCCTATTTACGCAAATCACCTTTCCGTTATTCAGTCCATTTCCAAAAAACTGTCGGATCGAGATCAGTTAATTGTATAAGGTGATTTTAATATACCTAGTGCGACATGGTCCCCTGACTTTATTGACGGCTTGCTTGACATTGCGCTATCCCAAGTGAACCATGTTAAGAACTCCTTAGGACGTTTACTGGACTTGTGTTTTGTTTCAAATTCAGAAGGCGTTTGCCTATCAAGAACGTCACCACTTACACAACCGGAAGATCCTTATCATCCAACTCTAGAGCTGACTATAGACGCAAAAACAGAGCTGAATAAAAAATCCGAAAAGTCGGTTAAACGAATCCGCTGCTTTCGTAAGGCAAACTTTCATCTTTTAAATACTTTTGTATCCGGCTATGACTGGTCCGAATTTTATTCATGCACTAACGTGGCTAAGGCCGTTATAATGCATTGAATTCCTTCTTTTATCTGTGTGTTCCGTTATACTATCCGTCAATTTTAAATAAACCTCCATGGTTTAATAAAGAGTTGTCACACCTAAAAAATATTAAGTCCAGACTTTTCAATAAATTTAAAATGTGCGGTTCACAATCTGCCTTCTCTCGGTACCTAAGGGCTCGGTCAAATTTTATCGTGCTTAACGCCCGGTGTTATAAAAGCTATTTGACTCGTTGTAGGGTCCAATTTTCACAAGATCCAAAACAGTTTTATAATTTTGTTAACACTAAGCGTAAATCAGCATGTTACCCTGCATCACTATCATTCGAAAACTCTACGGCAAATTCTGATCAGGCAATGGCCGATCTATTTGCCCAGTTTTTCCAGACAACATATTCTGTTTCATCCCGTCCAAATCCGTCTTATTCAAATGCCATACCCAAGTCGAACTTAATTTTTTGTTCGAGGTTAAGCGAAAGCTCCCTTCTTTTGGATCTTCATAAAGTTAAGCCTGTCTATTCACCGGGTCCGGACGGAGTTCCAGGCTGCGTGCTGAGGTACTGTGCTGAAACTCTGTGTAGACCTCTGTACAAATTGTTTACCTTGTCCTTAAAAACATCTCATTTCCCACTTATTTGGAAGGAGTCATTTGTCATTCCCCTTCATAAGAAAGGAAATAAATGCAATACAAGCAATTACAGAGGCATATCCAAATTATCCGCCATCCCAAAGCTTTCCGAAAACACTATTACACCCCATTTTCAACATCTTTGTAGATCGATTATATCTCCATGTCAACATGGATTTATAAGGCGAAGATCTACGACGACAAACCTCTTGGAGCTAACGTCTTTTGTAATAAATGGCTTTAGAAAGAACATGAAGACTGACGTAGTTTACACTGACTTTAGTAAAGCGTTTGATTCAGTAAATATGACCAGTCTAATATGACTTGCTGGCTGTGTGAAAATATGGTGCACACCAAGTGCGCCGGTTTTACTGGCCGGACAAGTGATGACCTTTCAAAGGGGCCCAATTTGCAGTTTTGTTGTGACGCTTGTGTCGAGGTTGCGAACGAGATGAAATCGTTCATGCGCCAAACTAAAGGCGGCCTGATGGGACTGATTAGCTGAGTGGCTAGAGATAGTTTTCGCCGAGCTGATGATCGCCTATCTGCGCTGGACTCGCAGTTTAATAGTCGTAAGCTATTAGAAGAGTCCCCTAAGCGCAAAAAGGCCGCTGGTGGTAAGGAGCAAACCGCAACCGAAATCAAAAGAACAACAGAGCATTCCGGCGGATCAGCAGCTGATTTCAGCAAACCCTCAAATGTTGCTAAGATCAGCAGCTAAAAAAGATTCGGTATCCGAACAATCCGTTACAGAATGCATGCAACCAGGGACTTCTAAGAATTCCGATTTGTCCGTAGTGGTTTCACAATTAGTGGATCTACCTATCTCTCAGAATGTAGCATCACCACCACAAGGGACTACTGAGTCCGGACAAACGCTCAAAAATCCAAACGAATGCATTGTTTTCGCAAGGCAGACTTTCTGAGGCTAAATAATTTTATTTCTGGCTTTAATTGGTCTGATCTTTACTTATGCATTAATATGTCCGATGCAGTTAATGTTTTTTACACTGCAATAAACTCATTTTTTAATTCCTGTGTTCCGTGGTACTATCCGTCAACTTCCAATAAATCACCTTGGTTTAGCAAAGAATTGACACACTTAAGAAATGTAAAGTCCAGACTTTTTAGGAAATATAAAAATACCGGTTCTCAATCTGTTTTTACTAGATATTTAAGTGCTCGGTCAAGATTTACCGTGCTTAATGCTCAGTGTTATAATAGTTACTTAAACCGTTGTAAGGTCCGTTGCTCAGGACCCGAAACAGTTTTATAATTTTGTTAACACCAAGCGTAAATCTAATTATTTTCCTTCCTCGCTGTCGTTCGAAAACATGACGACAACCACAGATCAGGCAATAGCCGATTTATTTGCCCAATTTTTTCAAACGACTTACTCTACTTTAGATTATTCATCACAGCCTTATTCTTACACCATGTCCAAGTCAAACCTCATATTCTGTCCCACTTTAACAGAAAGCTCTCTTCTTTTGGATCTTCTTCGTATTAAGCCTGTTTATTCGCCAGGGCCCGATGGTATTCCTGGGTGCGTGCTTAGGTATTGCGCTAAGGCCCTGTGCAAACCTCTTCACAAGTTGTTTACCTTATCTCTAGAAACCTCCCAATTCCCAAATATTTGGAAGGAATCATTTGTTATTCCTCTTCTCAAAAAAGGTAACAAGTTAGAAGCCAGTAACTACAGAGGTATTTCTAAGTTGTCAGCTATTCCTAAGCTTTTTGAAAAAATTATTACTCCTCAATTGCAGCACCTTTGCAGATCAATCATTTCCCCGTGTCAACACGGATTTATAAAACGTAGATCCACAATCACAAACCTTCTAGAGCTCACTTCATTTGTGATAAAAGGCTTCAATAGTAGTTTTCAAATAGACGTCATTTACACTGACTTTAGTAAAGCATTTGACTCTGTAAATCACTTACTTCTCATTCAAAAACTTGACCTTTTAGGCTTTCCAGTTGATCTGCTTAAATGGATTTCAAGTTATCTAAATGGCAGATCACAAAGGGTCCTTTTTAAAAATTCAATTTCCGAAATTCTCCGTGTTACCTCCGGTGTCCCACAAGGGAGCCATCTGGGTCCGTTACTTTTTACATTATTTATTAACGATCTTCCATCAATTATAAGTCATTCTCTCGTACTTATGTACGCAGATGATGTTAAGTTGTGCCTGCAGTATAAGGACTTTTTCTGCCATTTAGACTTGCAATCCGATCTAGATAATTTTCAAAACTGGTGCCGAGTTAATTTACTAAATTTAAACGGTTCCAAGTGCAAGCTGATGACTTTTTATCGGGCCAATCCGATATACGCGACTTACACGTTAAGTGGCAGCTCTTTGGATAGAATAACTCTTGTAAACGATCTTGGCGTCCTCTTGGACCCTAAACTAAAATTTTCTAATCACATTTCGTCCATGGTTAATAAAGCCAGAGGAGTGCTTGGATTTATTAAAAGGTGGTCAAAAGAATTCGATGATCCTTATTTGACTAAAACTTTATTTATTTCGCTAGTTCGTCCGATTCTGGAGTATGGGTCTCCCGTCTGGAGTCCACAATACGGAATACATATTGGTCGTATTGAATCTGTACAAAAAAACTTCCTTCTTTTTGCTTTACGGCGCCTAAACTGGGATGCAAACCTTATCTTACCTTCTTATTCTAGTAGACTTCTTTTGATTAATTTACCATCCCTAGCCAACCGTAGAACGATGCTTGGTACTATCTTTATTTATAACCTTATACATGGTGATATTGACTGCCCCGACTTGTTAAGTCGGATAAACTTTTCTGTGCCAAGTAGATTAACTAGAAATTTTAATTTTAAATCATTGTAGATCTAACTATGCCTTGCATGAGCCTTTCAGAGTATTATGTTCTGACTATAATAGACTTTTTCCTGTAATATCAAATCTTGACTCTCTGCCGCTCCTAAAACGATTGATACTTGCTTCATTGGCACAAGATTGATCTAACTATTACTTTTTTCCCCGGACCTTTACCTTTATTTTCCTATCTCGCGTCTATCTTATCGCGAATCGTGCCGTACGATACACGGCTGCGCCCCTCGGTCGGTTGGGCGGGTAAGTGGGCCGTGTGACTCCGCGCGAATAAAAAAAAAAAAAAAAAATTTGGGTTTCCATGTGATCTTCTAACATGGATCTCAAGTTATCTGAGTGGTAGGACTCAACGAGTCCTCTTTAAAAACTCGATCTCTGATTTGATCCGAGTTACTTCAGGCGTCCCACAAGGAAGCCACATTGGCCCACTTCTTTTAACTTTATTTATAAACGATCTCCCTATAGTCTTGACCAAGTCGCGTGTCCTTATGTACGCAGATGATGTTAAGTTATGCCTGCAATATAAAGAAATTTCTAGCAGTTCAGACTTACAATCTGACCTAAACGCTTTTCAAACATGGTGTTGTGAAAATCTTTTGGATTTAAATAGCGCTAAGTGCAAAGTAATGACATTTTTTCGGGTGAACCCACAATATGCAACGTATACGCTGGGTGGTTGCGCGTTGTCTAGAATTACGCATGTTGATGACCTTGGCGTCCTCCTTGACCCTAAACTTAAGTTTTGTGACCATATTACTTCTATGGTGAATAAAGCCAGGGGAGTACTTGGATTTATTAAAAGGTGGTCAAAGGAATTCGATGATCCCTATGTTACAAAAAGACTCTGTTCATTTCACTAGTCCGTCCAATCCTGGAGTACTGTTCTGCAGTTTGGAGTCCTCAGTATGGTGTACATATAGACCGGATAGAGTCTGTGCAAAAGAACTTCTTATTATTTGCTCTACGGGGCCTTAACTGGAATGCAAGCCTTATTTTACCATCCTACTCTATTAGACTTCTCCTAATTAATCTACCATCCTTAGTAAACCGTAGAACGATGCTTGGCACAACTTTTATCTATAAACTTATTCACGGGGATGTGGAGAGTCCCGAGTTACTGGGTCGCATAAGCTTCTCCGTGCCTAATAGAATTACCAGGAACTATGTTCCTCTTACATTAAATATTTGTAGATCTAACTTTGATATGCAAATTAAATTTGATCGTATCCGTTGATTAAAAAAAATATAAATTTTATTTTTTAATTTCACTTTATTGGTGCAGACCTTAATTCACTAACTCTTTATTACATCAAGACACTTTCACTTATTATTATTTCTTATGACCGATCCCGGTTTCAATCCGAATAAGACTGACTCCTTAATTCTAAAATCTTCTCCAACGAACCTCGGCCAGAAGCTTTTCTTTTTTAAGCTTCTAGAACTTTGATTTTTGTTTAAAATAAAAGCTTATGCTGAAACTGTCGCATCTCGTTGTGAAATTCAATTATGCTGACCGATGCAATTTTGATTAAAAATTGGAACGCAATACTTTTGTCTTTGAACGTGAGAGTTTGGCTTCGAACGGAAGCTGTTTTTTACTTTACTATAGGTTTATTTATCTTAGCAGAACGGTCAAGCGCGGCCTTCGAAGTTAATGAAAAAGGCGAAGGCAGAATCATAAATAAAGGCAAAGGCAATGTAGCTCAGATTGAATTTAAAAATTTGTTTATTAATCCCATAAGTGGAACCGTTGGATAATTGAATTTAAAAATTTGTTTATTAGTTCCATAAGTGGAACCGTTTCACGGGTTGGATAACTCTCCCCCTTCTAAAATGGATCGTCCCGATTCATTATGGATTTCGTTTAAACGATCTCTTAATTCTGTTAAAAATATTTCTTCGTTAATAGGTTTTTCTAATTCTGGCCGTTGTTTTTTGGTTACAAATATATGTCTGTATTTAATAATAGGTAGAGAAATCAAATATATAATGATTAAAATTAACAACATAAAGGATATAGATATTTTGGTATTATTAATTTTAATGAATGGATTTAAAATATTTATATTATCTAAAGAGAGTTCCGAGTTATTTGAAAATATATAATCGGATATTTAATAATTTTTTAAGTGGTTTGTAGTAATATAGTTAAGAATTTTGTTGTCTAAATTGGTATATGAAACGTTATTTATTGTGGTTTTACCGTTAAATGTTATTAAGAATGAACCACCTAATTCGGAGTTGTTGACGATATTGTTACCATTTATTAAAATGGCACCATCTTGGATAATGTCAATTTTTTTATTTTTTCTTTTATTTTTTTTACAAATTGATTGTTCACCGTTTAATAGTCGGGTAAAACATGTTTTTTCTAAACTTAGAGTGCAATAGTTATTAAAGAGTTATTTCTTAAATGTAGACATTTCATAATATGTATTTTCGCATTTTGCGACTTGATTACTTATTAATAATTTTCCATCGATTTGGGAAATGGGTCGAGTGTAATATAATTCGCATCTATTATTTATTATTGGGTATTTTATATAAATTATTAAAAGTTCTTTATGTAATGCGATCTTGAACACAGAGATGTCCATTAAGTCAGCGATAATTACTGGCTTTTGCTCGTGTTTTAATATTTCTTTTATATCTTCATTATTTAAAATTTTAGTGTTGAAAACGTCAATTTTTGCAAGGGTGATAGTATCAATTAAATTTTGTAGATCAAATGTTATCAATCGTAAGCGATGTTTTCTTAGTGGTAAATCTTGATCAATAAAAACATTTTTAAAATCTTCAGAGAGAGATTCTATTTCTTTGAACAATTTGGAATTAATAATAGACTGTTTATTATTATTTTCAATTAAGTCATTGATTTTATTTTGTACTTTAATGAAATAATCATGGTCCGGAGTTCCAGCTAACCATTTCCACACGGTGCCTAACTCATTTATTCCTCTTTTTGTTCTAGCTGATATTAACTGGGATAAGATTAATTCGATTACTTCTAAGTCGTACTTTATTTCCCATTGTGACCTTTTATTTAAATCCTTTTTTATATTATCTGATTCTATATTAATTATTTCCTTATAAAAACTTAAATTAGTTACGTGGAATAAATCGTTGTAAGATTCATACGTAAGTACATCCTTGTTGTCTTTGAACAGAAAAAATTCATGGTTCGAGTAATCAATTATTTCTGAACTGGCCAATATTATAATTGATAAAATATGTATTAAAGAATACATTTTCTGTAAGTTAAAAAAAAATAATTTATTAATGCTTAATATTATCTTTGTGAATAATTCTGTTTCTACTGTTGATTATTATTTTATTAGGCATAACATCTTTAACTATTTGCTTCTTATATCTTGGTTTAAGTTTATTTCTTTCTCCATATTTCTTCTCATAAACAACTTGTCCTACGTGATATTGTTTTTCTTTTCTGTTTTCATTATGTGTTTCTAACATTTTTTCCTGTGTATTTTTTAATAATTGTGGAATATTATCGTGTTCGATTTTATTATAAAGAATGTCAATAGGTTTTTGGTTTGTTGTGGAATGAATACTCTGATTATATTCCTGAGCGGCTCTTATTACGATTTCGGAATAGTCAGTTAAATTAAATTGTTCTTTTATGCAGCGAGCTAATTCTGTTAATGTCGAATGTGCCCTTTCCACTTGTCCGTTTGAGGTACTGTGCCTCGGGTCTGCGTAATGTAGAGTTACGCCGCATCTTTGTGCAAAAGATTTAAATTGAGCTGAGGTAAAGCTCGGTTCGTTATCGGTCATAATTACTTTGGCTAGGGGAAAATGTTGAAGTAGTTCCATTACTTTATTTTCGATATTTAATTTATTCTGAATTTCTTTAACTACTAGGAATTTAGAGTACGCGTCAATACAAGTTAAAAAAGTTAAACTTTGCGCATAATATATATCAATGTGTAAATTTACGCCTTCTTTAGTTGGGTCTGGGGCTTCCCCAATTGGAATTTTAATAGGGTGTCTGTTATATTTGTTCTCATTGCAAATTTTACAATTTTGTATATATTCTTTTAGTTTTACAAATAGATTGGGCCAATAATATAATCTACTGATTTGTTTATGATTTTCGTCTAGTCCCCTATGAGCTCGATTGTGTGTTTCCTCTATTATTATAGCTCTATCTTCGGCGTTTTCTACGTCTTGTAGAAATAATCGCGTAAAAAGAAATTTGTTAGTAAAACTACTTCTTAAAGAAACTTGAATATGATATAAATCTTCTAAACTACAATGAATTCCAACCGTTATGTTAGGTGGAAGATACTCTCTTAATATGCTTATTAAATTCTCAACTGTATCATATTCGATTATGTGTCTTGTCTTGTCAAAAATGTCCAGTGACTCATGTATTGTATACCTCCCCGTTGTTAATAACAATTGTTGTTTAAATTGATTTAACGGTTTACGGGTCTCTTGTATTACATTTTCAAAACTACTTTCAGCTGAATGCTGTGTGTCTTGGTCTGAGTTTGACTGTTCAGAAACGTCTATATCGCTGTTTGTAATATTATTTATTTGTATTCGTGATAATGCATCGGCTACAACATTTGTTGTTCCGGGTTTGTATATAATTTTTGGGGTAAAACTTTCAATGAAAGAATACCATCTTTTCATCTCTACGTTTGGATTTTTATCCGAAATTGTGAACGATAAGGATTGATGATCCGTTTGTATTTCTATGCCAATTACTCCATATAAATAATTCCGAAGATTTTTTAAAGCCCATACTATAGCTAACAATTCTTTTTTATTTGTGGCATAAAGTTGTTCCGTTTTATTTAATGTTTTTGAAATAAACGTAATTGGTTTATTATCTTGTGTTAGTACTGCCCCGATAGCTACGTCTGATGCGTCTGTAGTTAAAACGAATTTCTTACTATAATCTGGCTGAATTAATTCGACTTGTGCTATTAGATTCTCTTTTAGCTCGTTGAAAGCTTGTACAGCTGATTCGTCAAACTGTATTGAAACTTTAGTAGACATTCTTTTAGAAACCTTTCCATTTTCCCCTCCTAGATATTTTGTTAATGGTTTAGCAATTTTTGCATAGTTACGGACAAATTTTCTGTAATACCCTGTTAAACCTAGAAAACTTCGGAGTTCTCTAATATTACGTGGAATTTTTTAATTGTGGCAATTTTTTCGGGATCCGTTTTAATTACATTATGAGAAACAATGTACCCTAGAAATGTGGTTTCTAATTTAAAGAATTTAGTTTTTTTGAGAGAAATTTTCATATTTGCTCTTTGTAAAATATTAATTATTTTAATTAAATCAGCATAGTGTTGTTCAATAGTGTTAAAAAAAATAATTATATCGTCCATATAAACATGGCAAGTTTTTCCTACTTGTTCTCTTAAGATATCATCCATAGCTCTTTGAAAAATTCTGGGTGCGTTTGTTAACCCGAAAGGCATTCGTAAAAATTCAAATTTTCCGTTATTAATAGAAAATGCTGTTTTTTCAATATCTGAATCTTTCATTAAAATTTGGTGGAATCCAGATTCCAAATCAATTGTTGAGAAGTATTTAGCTTTTCCTAAATTAGCTAATATTACAGACGGGTCTTGCATCGGGTATCTGTCCGGTATAGTGTTTTCGTTCAGTTTTTTGTAATCTATTACTAATCTATGTTTAAGACTGCCATCTTCATTTTGACCTTTTTTGGGTACCACTAACACTGGAGAATTATAAGGACTTCTACTAGGTCTTATAATATTTTCCTTAAGCATTTTATTGATTTCCGTATTAACGAAATCTGATACTGATAAGGCATAAGGATATTGTTTACTATAAATTGCCCTGTCATTTTCGGTGTTTATTTCACTCCGAATATCGGTACGAAATGGAATTTGTAAATTTATTTTTGAGTGTTCCTCCTCGATTATGTCAATTATTTTCTTCTCCAGTACTTCTATTCGATTTGTACTGGTCATATTAATATTGTTCATTTTATTTCGCTTTTTTATTCTTTTGTTGACGGAAAAATCGACGTCGGGGTGTTTAGGATTTTTAGATCCTAAACCAATAATTTTTTGTTGACGGAAACTACATCGTCGGCGTGTTCAGGATTTGTTGATCCCAAACTATTTAATTTTTTGTTGACGGAAACTACATCGTCGGCGTGCTCAGGATTTTTCGATCCCAAACTATTTAATTTTTTGTTGACGGAAATTTCATCGTCGGCGGATTCAGGATTTGTTGATCCCAAACTTTTCTCGCTTCTTTCCACAAATATAGAATCTGTGTTTTCGAAACTTATATAATCAAAATATTTTTTTAAAATAAATTCTTTTAATGGAAGAGTATTATTGACTTCCATTAATCTTGTTTCATTTTTTTCCTCACTATCGTAATATAATAACTTTTCTGTATTCCCTTTATACTCCAACACTCTCTTTTCAATATTTATAATTGCTCCGATTTTTCTTAATAAATTAAACCCAATTAATAGGTCAGATTCCAATCCTTCTATTTCATAGAACAAATGTCTTGTTCCAAATATATTTATATAATGGTAATATTTAATAATTGAATACCCATGAACTGTAGATACTTTTTTGTAAATAGATAATTCATTTTTATTCTCAAAAATTCCCTTCTTTATATAGCAAGCCGTTGCTCCCGTGTCTATTAAAATATTTAACTCTTTCTTAGTTTTTCTGTCCACTCTTTTTAGATAAGGCATTCCCCTGTAGGGGTCTGATCTAAAAAATGATCTTCATTGATATTATTTAATCTTGTTACCTTATTAGCAGGCTGATTAACTGTTCCTTCTAGTTCCCTTTTTTGAGCTTGAGTTTGCTCTTTGGTTTGATTTGGACGATAATAGTTTGTGCGATTATTGTTTTGATAATAATTATTATTATATCTACCTCGATTATTATTTGACTGCCAATTATTTCTGGGCTTATTTTGAAATTGGAGCGATGAATCTACATCCATTGGCTCGACAGGTTGTTCTTTTTGATTGGTATTCTGATTATTATTTTGCCAAAAATTCTTATTCTGTGGCCAATTATTATTTTGATTATAATTCCAATTATTTCCGTTCCCTTTAGTATTAGTGTTTTGTTTAGAATTAAATCTTAAATTATTTCCCTGATTTTTATTTTCATTTTTAAAACCATAGTATCTGTTTGCAAATTGAGCTCGGAAATTGTTTGACTCTAATTCCTGGACCTTTGCCAACGCATTGGGCAAGTCCGGTGGATTTAATGAGAAAAGGGTTTCTGCTATCGGACCATTTAATCCAGAGATAAAAATTCGTAGAGCATTGCTCCTTATTGTTTTGTTTGTTTCTTTGGTAATTACGTTATCTTTTCCGTATGTCATTATAGTTTTGTTTATTAGTAAAGTCATTTTTTTATTAACTTCATTACAGTATTCAGTAACTGTCATTCTACCTTGTCTAAGGATACTTAATTCGGACTCAAGAGTATTGATTGGTCGTTTATCACTATATATAAAATCCAATCTAGATAAAATTCCTTGACAATTTAGAATAGTGCCATGATTGGTAAGAGCGTCATGGGCTGATTCCATGATTTTATTTCGTAAAATTGTTAACGCGATAAAATACTGCTGACTTTGAATTTTATAAAGGCTCATTGCAGTTTCTGCAGCTTCTCTCCAACCTACGTATTGTGTTGGTTCCCCGGTGAACTTCGGTAATGATTTAATTACTTCAAGAGTGGTTTCACATTTTATATTTGGGTCAACTTCTTGAATTTTATAGTCCTCTACTATGTTTGCGTCTGTTGCTAACTTTTCTTCCAAACCATCTATTTTTTTGCTTACTTCGCTCAATTGAACATTAATTAATCTGTTAATTAATTCCACAGTTAGGTTACTGGCTGTGGCTAAACCACCTGCAGAAAAATTAGTTGAACTTCCAGTTGCCATTTTTAAATTTAATTCACCGAAACTATCTATTAAATTTTCCAGATTGTTCTTTTTTATTCTCACTGTTATTTCTTAAAAAATTTGCTTGTCTTAAATTAATTTTCTTTTCAAACTCCTTAATTAAAGTAAAATTATATTTATCCTCACGATACTGTCCGATGGGGTCTTCCTTCAATTTCTGCGATGTTCTTCTTGTTGTCGACAGAGATTAAAAAATTTTTTCCAGTGTTGGCGAGGGATTGCCCTACAGCCCTTCCTTCAATTTGTCTTCGGTTTTTATACCCTTGCAGAGGGTATTATAATTTTGGTCAAAAGTGTGCAACGCAGTGAAGGAGACATCTCCGACCCTATAAAGTATATATATTCTTGATCAGGATCACCTCCTGAGTTGATATAGCCATGTCCGTCTGTCCGTCTGTCCGTCTGTCCGTCTGTCCGTCTGTCCGTCTGTCCGTCTGTCCGTCTGTCCGTCTGTCCGTCTGTCTGTCCGTCTGTCTGTTTCTACGCGAACTAGTCTCTCAGTTTTAAAGATATCGAATTGAAACTTTGCACACACCCTTCTTTCCTTTGCACGCAGTATATAAGTCGGAACGGCCGGGATCGGCCGACTATATCCTATAGCTGCCATATAACTGATTGATCGGAAATGCCATAACTCTGCTGTTTGTTAAGTTAGGAAGTTGGAATTTTATATGGGTTTTATATTTGGCCAATCAATCCGACCTACCAAATTTCATAAAGATCGGCCGACTATATCCTATAGCTGCCATATAACTGATTGATCGGAAATGCCATAACTTTGGTGTTTGTGAAGTTAGGAAGTTGGGATTTTCTATGGGTGTTATATTTGGCCTATCAATCCGAACTACCAAATTTCATAAGGATCGGCCGACTATATCCTATAGCCACCATATAACTGATTGATCGGAAATGCCACAACTTTGGTTTTTGTTAAGTTAGGAAGTTGGGATTTTCTATGGGTTCTATTTTTAACCAATCAATCCAACCTATCAAATTTCATAAGGATCGGCCGACTATATCCTATAGCTGCCATATAACTGAACGATTGGAAATGCCATAACTTTGGTGTTTTTAAAGTTAGGAAGTTGGGATTTTTTATGAGTATTAAGATTGCATCATATGAATAATTTTGGAGAATATAATTTACAGAATATTCTGCAAGGGTATATCAACTTCGGCTCCGCCCGAAGTTAGCTTTTCTTTCTTGTTTATTATTATTATTATTATTTGCTTGTTGTTTTTGGTTGGTTTTGTAGTTTTATTTGTTTTAGCGGTTTTAGCGGTTTTCGGATTTATTTTATTTTTATAGTGTTCTTGATGTTTGAGATTTAGATCTTCAGTCCACCAACTAATCAACTTAATGGATTATTTCATTTATTGGTTTCCATTACACGATCACTGTTTGGTGTTGGATGTTTTAATTTTTCCAATAAAAATTTGAGTTCTTGGCTGCGCGAGTTCCGTTGTTAATTTAACTTTGTTTTTCATTAAATTTTTATTTTTGGAACTTTTTAATGACACAGCCCCACGTTGGGCGCCAATTAAATTTAATCGTATCCGTTGATTAAAAAAAATATACATTTTATTTTTTAATTTCACTTTATTGGTGCAGACCTTAATTCACTAACTCTTTATTACATCAAGACACTTTCACTTATTATTATTTCTTATGACCGATCCCGGTTTCAATCCGAATAAGACTGACTCCTTAATTCTAAAATCTTCTCCAACGAACCTCGGCCAGAAGCTTTTCTTTTTTAAGCTTCTAGAACTTTGATTTTTGTTTAAAATAAAAGCTTATGCTGAAACTGTCGCATCTCGTTGTGAAATTCAATTATGCTGACCGATGCAATTTTGATTAAAAATTGGAACGCAATACTTTTGTCTTTGAACGTGAGAGTTTGGCTTCGAACGGAAGCTGTTGTTTTTTTTACTATAGGTTTATTTATCTTAGCAGAACGGTCAAGCGCGGCCTTCGAAGTTAATGAAAAAGGCGAAGGCAGAATCATAAATAAAGGCAAAGGCAATGTAGCTCAGATTGAATTTAAAAATTTGTTTATTAATCCCATAAGTGGAACCGTTGGATAATTGAATTTAAAAATTTGTTTATTAGTTCCATAAGTGGAACCGTTTCACGGATTGGATAACTTGCATGAACCGTTTAGAGTACTGTTTAACGACTATAATAGACTATACCACATTATTTCTACTACCGACTCTTTGCCAAGCCTAAAATCATTAATTTTATCTTACTTAGCACAAAATTATTATTAGTATTAGTCTCGTACGTATTTGTAATCTTAGTCTGTCCGCTTCTACATTGTGCTTTTTACTTCTCGCGATCTCGTTTTTACGCCTATTAGGCTCCGCGCGTAACAAGCACTGCTTGGTGTCGTTAGGGCCACTTGTTTGCGCTGATCATAGTGCATCAACGTCCGAATAAAAAAAACTTGCAGCAATCAAACAGGCTACATCGGACGCATTCCTACGAGTCTTTAGAGAAAGGGTAATTGCGAGAGTTGGATCACCAAAAACTCTGATCTCGGACAATGGAGTCCAGTTCACAGGAGGAAAAACAAGAAAGGCCATGGAAAAATGGGGGATACGGCAACAGTTGACGGCACCGTACACGCCCCAGGAGAACCCTACCGAGCGAACGAATCGAACAGTTAAAACGATGATCGCACAGTTAGCAGGAGAGGATCAGACCACGTGGGACGAACATTTACCAGAGCTAATGCTAGCATACAATAGTAGTGTATCGGAATCTACAAAATATAGCCCTGCACAGCTAGTATTCGGGAAAGAGTTAAGATTACCAAACACGATGTTCGACAGGGTAACAAAAGGATCGGGGTTACAGGAGGAAAGTATAGAACAAAGATGGAACAGGTTAAAATGCGTACGAAAAGAGGCAACGAAGACCAGAACACCCGAAAAACAAAGAGAGTATACATCGGAAACATCAAACAGTACGTAGGAACAAATACAATACAGAATGAACACGATGCACTATCAACACATAAAAAGCACAATCTATCATTGAATACACATAACCAAACATTACACAAATGCCACTACTCCACAGCATTACGTAACAATTTTACGACACCACTCGAATCCATAACGGGGGGGAGTGTGACGCTGCGCGCACAATAAATAAGAATAAATGCATGAATTAAATGAATAATAATGAATTAAATGAATTAAATAAATAAGAATAAAAGCATGAAACAAAAGAAGTATTTAATTTCAAATTCAAACCGAGAACGCGCGCGCGCTAACGAACGCGCATATAGGGGCACACTAGACCGAGAGAGAGATGGTCACACTTAGCCCGGCAAATCCCACAGACAACGGGCACACTAGATCTCGCCGAGCCCTATATAAGACGGGCCACGGGCCATGGAAAGGCACTTAGCAGCCAACCGTCTAAGGGTGCAGAGGCAACACCCCAGTGGTGGTAAGCAGCAAAGTCATTTTTGGGTGGACTAGATCATTCGATCAAAGTCCGCTTATATACATTGTAGTTAGTTCCCGTACTACTTCCTCCTCCCTCTAACCTTCCCGGCTTGCCGATCTGAAGGTATCCCTAGGAGAAGTCTGATTTTAGGATCACACCTCCTTACGGCACGGTTCACCGGCTGATTTCTCTCTCTCTTGCGGCTGACCTCAGGGTCCCCAAGCACCAACTTCTCTCTCTTGCGGCTGACCTCAGGGTCCCCAAGCACCAACTTCTCTCTCTTGCGGCTGACCTCAGGGTCCCCAAGCCCCAACTTCTCTCTCTTGCGGCTGACCTCAGGGTCCCCAAGCAACCAATTCTCTCTCTCTTGTGGCTGACTTCAGGGTCCCCAAGCAACCAATTCTCTCTCTCTTGTGGCTGACTTCAGGGTCCCCGAGCAACAAATTCTTTCTCTTGTGGCTGACTTCAGGGTCCCCAAGCAACATTCTCTCTCTCGCGGTCGACTTTCGGGTCCCCAAGCACTAAATAGATCTCTCTCGCTCGTGGCCGACTTCAGGGTCCCCAGGCACCCTATTCTCATTTCAGGTAACCCAACCCGTGCTGGTCCTTTCGAGCAGCTGGACGGCTCCCGAGACCACGTATTCTAAGCGTAAGAAGGAAGCGAAGGCTGCAAGGGCGGCACCCCGCCAATCCGGGGAATTCGTTAGTTGTTAATAAATTGTCAAGATACTTACTGAAATAAAAACCTAGTTCTAATTCCATTACTAAGTAATTCCCCACTACTTCTACTCTGGGCTGGGTCGGAACTCTCTTTCAGCAACCACGCCTGACACAAACAAATTCTTGTGACGAACCCTGGCCATCCCTGAGCCACCGTCACAGTTGTTGAATATTTTAGTAAATGCACGTCACCTGGTGAATCAAAATACCACTCATATGAGCTTGAGACTTTGGCAGTCGTCAATACCATTAAACATTTTCATCATTATTTACAGGGTCGAAAATTTGTTGTATTTACAGATTGCAATTCGCTAAAAGCTAGTCGAACAAAATCGGACTTTTCATCAAGGGTGCATTTTCTACAGTCGTTTGATTTTGACTTTCACTACACGAAAGGAGAAAGAACGGCACACGTTGATTTTTTATCAAGGATGATTAAAGAATGCAAGAGTGTACAGAAAGTTGGAGAAAGTAGAGAAACAATTGGATTGTTTCTGAGCAACAACGGGACCCTGAAATAGCAGATTTATTAGCTAAGCTTAAAAATAACGAATCGCCGGAATATTTAGATAAAACATATGAATTGAGAAAAGGCGTTTTATATCGAAATATACAAAGGAACGGCAAAAACAAGTGTTTACCTGTTATACCTAGGGCATTTAGATAGACAGTGATTAATCACGTCCACGAATCTATTATGCATTTAGGTTGGGAAAAAACCTTGGATAAAGTATATGTGTTTTATTGGTTTGAAAATATGTCGAAGAACGTTCGAACTGTATCACCTGTAAACTAGCCAAGCCACCGGTGGGGAAAATTCAGGTGGAATTACATCCGATTAATAATGTCGAAATTCCGTGGCATACAGTGCACATAGATATTACTGGAAAGTTGAGTCGAAATAACGACCTAAAGGAGTATATAATTGTTTTGGTGGATGGGTTCACAAAATTTGTTTATTTTTATCATACCTTAAACATTGACACAGAAAGTTCTATTAAAGCCGTAAAAGCCGTCGTAAGTTTGTTTGGTGTGTCTACTCGAATTATAGCGGATCAGTGTCGTAACTTTGCCTGCTCAGGATTTCGTGATTTTTGTTCTTCCCAAAAAACTGAGCTTCACTTAATTGCAACAGGCGCGAGTAGGGCAAATGGCCAGGTAGAACGCATAATGAGCACACTTAAAAGTATGTTGTCCGCTGTCGAAACCAGTCAGAGATCGTGGCAAGATGCACCAAGGTCAGCCCATTAGAAATGCTTATCGGTAGGGAAGCTAGACCTTTCGGTCTATTGCCAATAGGTGAAGAAGAAGATAATTTAATTAATAGAGAATCCGTAAGAAAACAAGCTTAGGAAAATATGGAAGCTAATGCTCATTACGACAAACGTAGATTTGGTAAAAACAAAGCAAAAATAATTAAATTTAATGTTGGAAACCATGTATTGTTGAAGAACGAAGAGCGACAACAGACAAAACTTGACCCAAAATTTAAAAGTCCGTTTGAAATCATTGAGTTACTAGATGGAGATAGATATGTTTTAAAATCATTAATAGGTAAGAGAACATATAAGTATGCGCATGAATTTAATGACCGCACCATAACAGATGGACATGTTATGGCGGGGGTCGGTAATTTGTTGTGAATGAAAATGCACAAGTTGATAAAGTTCATAAGTTAGTATGAATTGTTAAGTATGGTTAAGAAAGAAATGTAATGTAAAGAATGTTATCGAGAAACCTATTCGTTTATGTTGGTCTAAATGCCTCAAATTATGTGAAGAAATTTTAATGAAAAGAATATAAATGAATAACAACTGATATGATATGTGAAAATTGTGTGATTTAAAGGTAGCACACGAGGACGTGTGATTTGTCAGGAAGGCCGTGACGGAGAGCTGGTACATGTTCTCCGTAGGTCAGTGTGTGTTCGCTGCGTAAGTGTATTTCCTAGAACGTCATTTAAAGTAGGCGACGCATAGGCGGGAGATATTTTGGAACTTTGTATTGTAAGTGAGCAGTTAACGGGAAAGAAGCATAGTAGCGGAAATTGAGTGCCTACTACTGAGTGAGGTCTGATCGTATTCCGCGAACTGAGTGAGAGCAGAGGCAGGAGCAAAGAAGGAATTGGTAAAATTGAGCTCTGCGTTCTGGAGGTCAGTTCGATTTGCGTCATAGAGACTAGCAGAACTTGCTGTGCTTTGAAAATTAAATAAAAATGAATCCGTCACCAAACGAGCCCCCGATATCAGAAGTGGGATCGGCTGAGCCTAGAGTTCAAGATTCAAACCAGATCCTCGCAGCTCTTGAAGCACAGAACCGAAATCTAATGGACATTATCAAATCCATGCAGATTCCAAGGCCGTAAGCAGATGCAAAGCCTGTACATGTTGCTTTGCCGAAGTTTAATCCTGACTGTGCGGGAGGGGATGCCTCCGCGTAGTGTACGACGGTGGACCTGATTTTTGATGAAAATATCCTCGAAGGCGGCGCTCTTGTGATAGCGTTAAGCAAGGCGCTAGACGGCAGCGCATCGCAATGGTTATCCCAGATATGTTTTGCGGGCATAACTTGTACACGATTCAAGCAGCTGTTTGTCCAACGCTTTGTGGGTATGGAGATATCTACAGCAATTCTACTGAAAGTTTTGAATGGTCGTCCTAAATCTGGAGAGGGATTCGCAGAATATTTTTTTTGTTTTGTCTACTTTATTCTTATTTATTGGATGTTCTCTATTACTTAAGAGACTAACAATAAGTTTTCAAATCTTAATCTATGTTACGTTAATTTATGTTATTGAATAGAGATGGGAAATCATTCCGCTGTAGACGGGAATGATAGCTTAGCCGGTTGAGTTGTCTGGCTAGCAGGTTTGGGTGATTTGATAATCTGGCTTCATATTTAATTTTTCTGGAAACAATTTCTTATTTTACGGGATTTATATCCAGGTCTCTATGGATGTTTGCGTTGCGGATGTACCAGGGGGCTCCAGTTATTGTTCGCAGGGTCTTTGATTGTACTCTTTGAATAATTTCTATATTGCTACTGCTTGCGTTTCCCCAGAGTTCGGAACCGTAGGTCCAGATCGGCTTTAAACACGAGTTATACAGTAGTACTTTATATTCGAGTGGAAGGGGGGAGCGGTAGTTCATGAGCCAATGAAGGCTGCTGGCCTTTAGTTTTAAATGGGTCTTCTTTGCTTCTATATGCTTTCTCCAGGTAAGCCTCCTGTCTAAGTGTATGCCGAGATAGGTGATTTCGTCTGCTTGTGGAACCGGCTTGTTGTTTAGCGCCAGTGGTGGGCATTTCGACAACTTTAGTGTAAATGTAATGTGCTTACACTTTTGCTCGTTGACTTTGATACGCCAGTCTGCGAGCCATTTTTCTACAGCTACCAGGTGTTCTTTTAAATGGGCTGTAGCTGTTTTTGGGCATTTCGAGCGGCTGACAATGGCAGTGTCGTCAGCAAAGGTTGAGATGAGGGTCTGGCGGTTTGTTGGAATGACAGCCGTGTAAAGGATGTACAAGATTGGTCCAAGCACACTTCCTTGGGGTACTCCAGCTTCGATGTTACGGATGGTTGAATGGTCTGAGGTATGACTCAAGCAACTTGTGAGTGTTTTCCGGTAGGAGGGTTTTGATTTTGTAAACCAGATCAAATGCTTGTGATACGTCCAGAAATAAGGCACTGCAATATTGCGTGTGTTCGAAAGCCGTGCGAATTTCAGATGTTAAGCGGTTTAAGCTTTGATAGACATGGGAGCAGGCTGATGGGCCGGTACGAGGAAGGCTGGGATTTGTCTTTTCCTGGCTTCGGGATCATTGTAATGACAGACTTTTTCCATTGGTCAGGAAAGTAGCCCCATTTCAATATTGAGTTAAATATAAATGCGATGCATCTGACTGCGCATGCAGGTAATTCAATTATCATTTTCGGAGAAATAAAATCGTGACCAGGAGCTTTCTTCGGGTTTATATGTTCTTTAATAGCCTTAAGTATTGTGCTGGTTTCAAAGGTAACTGGGGAGGACGGCGACGCTAGCGAGACATTCGGTAGAGTGAATTGGTTGGATGGCGGGTGAGGCTTGAAGACGTTTTCCAAGTGATGGGCAAAGGTGTTAGCTCTTTCTTCGTCACTGCGCGCCCAGGCACCTGTTTGTGATCGAATTGGCCAATCGGGATCTACTGGTGGTTGCATGTTTGGGTGAGCTCCCCATAATGGGAATTTTTTACCCGTCGGGGATAGTTTCGCAATGTAGGCCCGTTGGGCCTGGTTCTTTTCGGTAGAGAGGGCCTTCGACAATTTTCGAGATGCTTCATTAAGTCTTTTCTTAGTAGCTGGGGACCGATGAATCTGCCAGTCTCTGCGAAGTCTACGTTTTTCAAGTAGGAGAGACTCGATCTGGATACTTGAGCGTACAGTTCTTAGCGGGTTTGTGGATGAGGGTTCTGCCGTAGAATGTTTGGCGGCAGAGGACATTACGTCCGTGAGGTGTTTAAGCGACTTATCAATGTCAGATTCAGAGGAAATTTCAGGATCAAGTTTCGATGTGTGCACTTACATATTTTTTGTACTTCAGCCAGTTTGTTTTGTTTGATGTTAGATGTTGGGGGCGTTCCAGAAGCTGCGGCTGTTCAGATAGACAGAGGAGAACTGGCGAATGGTCCGATGTAAGCTCTTCTAAGGTTAATACTTTTATCAGCCTGTGCGAGACTCTTCTAATAACAGCGAAATCGATAATGTCAGGTTGTTTATTTGGATCTGTGGGCCAGTATGTAGGCACAGCTGGTGAGACACAGTCAAGCGAATTACCAGGAGTGATGATAGCGTTGTATAATTGGCGGCCTTTGGGGTTGATAAGACGAGATCCCCAGTGGGGATGCTTTGCGTTATAATCACCGGCAGCTATAAAGCAGCGTCCTAGTGAGTTGTAGAAATTCATAAGCTCATTTTCTGCAATACTGAAGCGTGGGGGGCAATATATGGCGGGTAGGGTAAGTGGGCCGCCAATTAGGTTTATACGTAGGGATGTGGGCTGCAGGTAGTTAGTAGCGAATGTCTCCAAGGGATGATGTTTTATGCGTTGTGTTATGAGTATACCGGTACCGGAGGTACCTGGCATAATTGCGCTGGCATAATTGCCACTTCCAAAAACGGTTTTGCAATTAAGAAAATTTATAGGGCTAGCATCGGGCGCTAACTTCAAAAAAATTCAGATTTCGTTTGGCTGTTAGTGCATGAAAGAATTCGCTCGAAAATAATATCCGTTTTAACCCAGGAGCCGGTGCTAACCATATTCGACCATCATCATTCGATTGAACTTCATACAGATGCCAGCGCAATTGTCTATGGTGCCTTTTTTCTTCGACAAAAAGCCCCATGTTGTTGAATATTTTAGTAAATGCACGTCACCTGGTGAATCAAAATACCACTCATATGAGCTTGAGACTTTGGCAGTCGTCAATGCCATTAAACATTTTCATCATTATTTACAGGGTCGAAAATTTGTTGTATTTACAGATTGCAATTCGCTAAAAGCTAGTCGAACAAAATCTGACTTTTCATCAAGGGTGCATCGATGGTGGGCTTTTCTACAGTCGTTTGATTTTGACTTTCAGTACACGAAGGGAGAAAGAACGGCACACGTAGATTTTTTATCAAGGATGATTAAAGAATGCAAGAGTGTAGAGAAAGTTCTTGAAAAGCGGATTGAATTGACTGAGGTCCCTGACAATTGGATTGTTTCTGAGCAACAACGGGACCCTGAAATAGCAGATTTATTAGCTAAGCTTAAAAATAACGAATTGCCGGAATATTTAGATAAAACATATGAATTGAGAAAAGGCGTTTTATATCAAAATATACAAAGGAACGGCAAAAACAAGTGTTTACCTGTTATACCTAGGGCATTTATATAGACAGTGATTAATCACGTCCACGAATCTATTATGCATTTAGGTTTGGAAAAAACCTTGGATAAAGTATATGGGTTTTATTGGTTTGAAAATATGTCGAAGAACGTTCGAACTGTATCACCTGTAAACTAGCCAAGCCACCGGTTGGGAAAATTCAGGTGGAATTACATCCGATTAATAATGTCGAAATTCCGTGGCATACAGTGCACATAGATATTACTGGAAAGTTGAGTCGAAATAACGACCTAAAGGAGTATGTAATTGTTTTGGTGGATGCGTCCACAAAATTTGTTTATTTTAATCATACCTTAAACATTGACACAGAAAGTTCTATTAAAGCCGTTAAAGCCGTCGTGTGTTTGTTTGGTGTGTCTACTCGAATTATAGCGGATCAGGGTCGTAAATTTGCCTGCTCAGGATTTCGTGATTTTTGTTCTTCCCAAAAAACTGAGCTTCACTTAATTGCAACAGGCGCGAGTAGGGCAAATGGCCAGGTAGAACGCATAATGAGCACACATAAAAGTATGTTGACCGCTGTCGAAACCAGTCAGTGGCAAGATGCACCAAGGTCAGCCCATTAGAAATGCTTATCGGTAGGGAAGCTAGACCTTTCGGCCTATTGCCAATAGGTGAAGAAGAAGTTAATTTAATTAATAGAGAATCCGTAAGAAAACAAGCTAAGGAAAATATGGAAGCTACTGCTCGTTACTACAAACGTAGATTTGATAAAAATTAAGCAAAAATAATTAAATTTAATGTTGGAGACCATGCATTGTTGAAGAACGAAGAGCGACACCAGACAAAACTTGACCCAAAATTTAAAATTCCGTTTGAAATCATTGATTTACTAGATGGAGATAGTAATATTTTAAAATCATTAATAGGTAAGAGAACATATAAGTAGGCGCATGAATTTTTGAGAGCATTGCCAAATAGATAAATAAGTGAAGAAGTTGATGAAGAATTCGACGACTCAAAAGGAGCTGAGTCTGATTCCCAAGTGGGGAATGAAGATATGGATGGCACTGTATGTGCTTTGGAATCCCAAAAGAGGATTTAATGCCCGCACCATAACAGATGACATGAATTGTTAAGTATGGTTAAGAAAGAAATGTAATGTAAAGAATGTTATCGAGAAACCTATTCGTTTATGTTGGTCTAAATGCCTCAAATTATGTGTGATTTAAAGGTAGCACACGAGGACGTGTGATTTGTCAGGAAGGCCGTGTCGGAGAGCTGGTACATGTTCTCTGTAGGTCAGTGTGTGTTCGCTGCGTGCATTTCCTAGAACGTCATTTAAAGTAGGCGACGCATAGGCGGGAGATATTTTGGAACTTTGGATTGTAAATGCGCAGTTAACGGGAAAGAAGCATAGTAGCGGAAATTGAGTGTCTGCTACTGAGTGGGGTCTGATCGTATTCCGCGAACTGAGTGAGAGCAGAGGCAGGAGCAAGAAAGGAATTGATAAAACTGAGCTCTGCGTTCTGGAGGTCAGTTCGATTTGCGGCATAGAGACGAGCAGAACTTGCTGGGCTTTGAAAATTAAATAAAAAATGAACAATATGGTGAAACTAAATGGCATCTGTAACGACTCTATCTATAGTCACCTGGTGAATCAAAATACCACTCATATGAGCTTGAGACTGTGAAGAAATTTTAATGAAATGAATAAAAATGAATAACAAGAGAGAACGCTTTAGTCGGGTGCCCCGACTATCAGATACCCGTTACTCAGGTAAAGGGAGTGCGAGGGAGATGGAGATAGAAACTTTGATCACGCATAACTTTTTAACGAATGGTCCGATTTGAAAAATTTCTTCTACATTTCGATAGGTATTGATAAACACAATAAAACTGCATTTTTACTTTTCCGAAATATTTAAATTTTTAAAATCGTATATTTGCGATTGTGGGCGTTAAAGGGGGCGTGGCACCTTTTTGAAATAAACTTGCGCTGCGTAGGAACTCCTAGAATCTGCATGCAAAATGCCAATCTTCTAGCTTTTATAGTTTCCGAGATCTCAGCGTTCATACGGACAGACAGTCGGACAGACGGACAGACAGACAGACGGACAGACGGACATGGCTATATCGACTCGGCTAGTGACCCTGATCAAGAATATATATACTTTATAGGGTCGGAAACGCTTCCTTCTAGCTGTTACATACTTTTGCACGAATACAATATACCCTTTTACTCTACGAGTAACGGGTATAACAACTGATATGATATGTGAAAATTGTGTGATTTAAAGGTAGCACACGAGGACGTGTGATTTTTCAGGAAGGCCGTGTCGGAGAGCTGGTACATGTTCTCTGTAGGTCAGTGTGTGTTCGCTGCGTGCATTTCCTAGAACGTCATTTAAAGTAGGCGACGCATAGGCGGGAGATATTTTGGAACTTTGGATTGTAAATGCGCAGTTAACGGGAAAGAAGCATAGTAGCGGAAATTGAGTGTCTGCTACTGAGTGGGGTCTGATCGTATTCCGCGAACTGAGTGAGAGCAGAGGCAGGAGCAAGAAAGGAATTGATAAAACTGAGCTCTGCGTTCTGGAGGTCAGTTCGAATTGCGGTATAGAGACGAGCAGAACTTGATGTGCTTTGAAAATTAAATAAAAAATGAATCCGTCACCAAACGAGCCCCCGATATGTAAGTTAAGTCTGTCCGGATGCCCACACTTGCGTGGCCGCTATGATATTCAATTTTTATTAGCTTGAGTTCAGTTTAGTTCAGTTCCATTCTGATTTCAATAAAGAGCACACATGCTTGAGAATAACTCCGGCCACCGCCGTTAATTTACTTATCACTTTGAACACTGACTGAGTCTCTAGGCCAGCAGTGAAAGGAGGGCAATTTCCTTCCCAGCATAATCTTCGTAACTCATCAGTTAACGAGGAGCTGAACACCGGCCAACCGGCCACTCATACGGAGGACCAGAAGTTGACATCCGCCCTTTTAATACGAGACAGCAGCGTGGGACCAGCAGCCGCCGTGCTTAATTCACAATCACCACGGGACAGCAGCAAGGGACCAGCAGCCGATCTAGGAAATATTAATTGGCGCTCAACGTAAAATACGGATTGCAATAAATTTAGGGAATCATGTAAGTGAGCATTTTCATTCACACATGCCCTGTATCTGCATTCATTTTGTTAAAAAAACTTAAAAGAAAAGTTTCTGCAGTTCCATTATTGTGGAACATTGCATATTAATTTCGTAAATTTACTCTCATTAATTGATTGACATTTACAATTTTTGTATAATAAACTAAAAAAAAAAAAAAAGAAAATAAAATCTTATATAATAAATATATTTTGACTAAATATATTATTAATGGTGAAATGGTGACAATATTACTAAATATTATTGCGTATTGTTTGCATGCTATTTTCTTTTTTTGCAAATAGATAAACCAATATTTTAGTGCAGCCATAAAGAAAAAATTATAAACTTTAAATATCCCAACCGAATATCTCTTATTTTCGACGTTAGCTTCTCAGTCTTCTTGGTTTTATTGTCTCCCCATTCCACATTCGCGAGCCCGAATTCTCGACGTTAGCTTCGCAGTCTTGTTGGTTTTATTGTCTCCCCACTCCACATCCGCGAACCCGATACGGTCGCGCGTGCATTTGTGTGACAATTGTTGTTTTTCATTTTCTTGGTTTGCCATAGCGGAGGCTCAGTACCCGCGAACCCCTCACCTTGTTACTGCCTGGTAAGGCAACAACTCAGCTTAAACAGCCCCCATCCATCGTGGTCAAAGCGGCGGCCCAGCCCCCGCGTCCCCCTCGACAGGCCAGCTGCCTGCACAAGCATACAGCTTGAGCATGCTGTAATTCTTCAGGGCGATTTTGTAGTCACAGACCCTCATGAATAATCCGTTTCAGCAGTATAGGAATAATAACCAATTCTCCAGCGACTCTGATTCTGAGACCGAAGGCCCAGCCGGAACTTCTACACCGAAAACGTGGCTTTTAATATGGAGCAAATGACAGCCACCATACAGGCGACAGTTGCCCATGCCGTTCTAGAGCCCACACGGGAAAGCCAGCGTAGGGAAAACGAACTACGCCAAGCCTTACAGCAGCTGACCCCCCAGGTTAATGCGGTACAAATCGCTCCCGCCCAACGGCCTACGAGCCCATAGAAATTAAAAATAATGTTAAATGTGTCGAGCCCCTGGACGCCGTTAAGTGCCTGCCCGAATTTACGGGAGCACAAGACGCATACGTCTCTTGGCGGCAAGCTGCAGTAGCCGCATATTATATTTTTAGGAATTATGTGGATAGCTCCCGCCATTATCAGGCGGTTATTATTATTAGGAGTAAAATAAGAGGCCCTGCCGATGCAGTGCTGTCTTCGTTCGGCACTGTATTGAATTTCGATGCGATCATAAATCGGCTCGATTTCACATACAGTGACAAACGCCAGATCCATGTAATCGAGCAGGAGATGGGCACCCTCAGACAGGGAAGCCTAACACACTTGCAGTACTATGACGAGGTCGAGAAAAAACTGACCTTGCTCACCAACAAAGTCACATTGTCGTACAAAGTGTCGGCGGCAAAAGCGTTATGCGACAAATTCCGAGATGATGCACTCCGTGTATTTATTTCGGGACTCAGGCGCAACCTCACAGATGTCCTCTTCTCGGCAAAGCCGAAGGACTTGCCAACGGCTCTGGTTCTAGCTCAAGAGGAGGAATCAAACCACGAGAGATACACGTTTGCATGGTCGTTTGCAAAGAGCCAGGAATATATGGATAGGAAAACAAATCCAAAAATTTCATCCGACCATACGAAGGATTGAAAGGCGTCCGCCCGGTAGAATCTCCATTCAAGGTTCATTCGATTCATGGAGTCACCACTATCACAAAGAAATGCTTCGTGTCAATTTTTCACTTGAAGGCCACGTTCTTCATTTTACCAGATTTGTCCTCCTTTGATGAAATTATCGGCCTTCTTTGTCACTTTGTCTGGCCTCCGTCCAGCTCAAATGGGGGACGGAAGTAGAGAAAATCGATTTTCATACATGTCCACTGAGGTGGACTGCTCAGACGCACCACCTTTGGTCAGAAAAGCATTTTTGAAAATGCTCAGCGACAGGAAAAAAACCTTCGCAGACCCCAATGAGGCCCTGTCTTACAATACGTCGGTGGTAGCCACCATCAGAACTATTGATGAGAAGCCCATTTATGCCAAACTTTACCCATATCCAAATCAGCTGATTTTGTCAATGGCGAAATACAAGATCTGCTAAAAAATGGCATCATCCAAAAGTCGAAGTCCCCCTACAATAACCCAATATGGGTAGTAGATAAAAAGGGCACCGACGAAACTGACAAGCGGAAAATGCGTTTGGTATTGGATTTTCGCAAACTAAACAATACCCGATCGATACCCCATGCCGAACATCTCGATGATATTAGGAAACTTAGGCAAAGACAAGTATTTCACAACCCTGGACTTGAAGTCCGGTTATCATCAGATCACGCTGGCAGATTGCGACCGTGAAAAAACTTCGTTTTCCGTTAACGAAGGAAAGTACGAGTTTCGCAGAATGCCATTTGGATTAAAAAATTCATCCAACATTTTACAAATAACAATTGACGACATACTGCGAGAGCAGATCGGCAAATTTTGCTATGTTTATGTTGATGATGTTATCGTCTTCTCGGAGGACGAAAACTCCCACATCCGGCACGTGGATTGGGTTCTCAAGAGCCTACACGATGCAAATATGAGGGTATCAATAAAAAAATCACGATTTTTCAAGAAAAGCGTTAGCTTTTTAGGGTTTATAGTCAACAGACCCAGAAAAAATAAAAGCCATTCAGGAATTCCCAGAGCCTAAGAACATATTCGAGCTTAGATCATTCCTTGGCTTGGCCAGCTATTATAAATGCTTCATAAAAGATTTTGCGTCCATAGCTAGGCCCATCACTGATATTTTGAAAGGGGAACTTGGAAGTGTCAGTAGACACAGATCTAGGAACATCCAGGTGCAGTTCAGCGAGCCCCAACGACTGGCTTTCCAAAAACTGCGTAACATTCTGGCTTCCTAGGATGTCATCCTCAGACACCCCGACTAACAAAAGGCATTTGATCTAACGACAGATGCCTCATCGTACGGCATGGGCGCAGTCCTATCCCATGAAGGGAGACCCATAACAATGATCTCTAGAATCTTAAAGAACAGAGAAGTTAACTACTCTACCAACGAAAGGGAGCTGTTAGCTATAGTTTGGGCACTGGCCAAATTGCGCCACTATTTATATGCGGTCAAAGATATAAATATCTTTACTGACCACCAACCGTTGACCTTCGCAGTGTCGGAATCCAATCCGAATGCGAAAATCAAAAGGTGGAAAGCCCGCATCGACGAGTCAGGCGCTAAAATGATTTACAAGCCCGGCAAGGATAATCTCGTTGCGGATGCCCTCTCAAGACAGCAACTTAACGTTGTGGAAGAGGAAGAAGCTTTTTCTAGCGCGGCCACAATTCACAGTAAGCTGTCGCTAAACCATACAATCGAAACCATGGACAAGCCATTGAATTGCTTTCAAAACCAGATAACTCTCGAGGAAGCACGCTTTCCGTCTAAACGCAGCTTCGTACTCTTTGGAAACAAGAGACGGCATAACATTGACTTCACATGCAAGGAGTCATTGCTGGAGGAGCTCGCGGACACTATCGTTCCTAAAGGCGTCATCGCCATTCATTGCGATTTGCACACGCTAGCGATGATACAAGACAAATTGTTCGGCAATTCCAAGCCACCAAATTTTGGCATTGCAAAAACCGAGAAACGGATATTTTTGCAGTCGCCGAAAGACGAGAAGTCTTCACTGTTGAGCACAACAGGGCTCACAGATCGGCCCAAGAAAATGTGAAGCAGGTACTCTCAGAGTACTACTTCCCGAAAATGGCCAAGTTAGCTAACGAAATCGTCACTAACTGTAAGACCTGCGGTAAAGCGAAATACGACATACAAAAAAACAGGAACTCCGCGAAACGCCAGTCCCATCGCAGGTGGCGGAAATGCTACACATAGACATTTTCTCTACAGACAGGAAATACTTCCTCACATGCGTTGACAAGTTTTCAAAATTTGCAATGGTCCAACCGATTCTCTCTAGCACAATAGAGGATCTCAAACCGGTCCTATTACAACTCTTGAACGTTTTCCCCAAAGCTAAAGTCATCTATTGCGACAATGAACCGTCATAGAACTCGCACACTATTTTGACCATCCTGGAAAACCACTTCGGCGTCTGCATCTCGAATGCGCCGCCCCTCCACAGCGTCTCAAACGGACAAGTGGAACGTTTCCACAGCACTCTAGTGGAGCTTGCCAGATACCTCAAAATTGACAAAGGCATCAGCGACACTGTAGTTGATTTTGATTTTAGTTGATTTTACTGGCCACGACAAAATACAACAAATCTATCCATTCGGTCATCGGTAAGAGGCCCGCCGACGTGGTAGTCACTCAGTCGAATGACCGACAGTGCGATATAGAGGATAGAATAAGGCATGCCCAGAACAAGCTAAGAAGCAGGGAAAATGCCTCCCGGCAAAACAGAATGTTCAATGTCGGCGACAAAGTCCTAGTAAAATCCAACAGGACCCTAGGCAACAAGCTTTCGCCGTTATACGAAGAGAATATGGTGGAAGCGGACATGGGGACCACAGTCCTCATTAAAGCCACTTGGCGTAAGTTCTTCATTACTATTATTTTTAATCATACTGCTTTCTCTGTGTTTTGGTGGTGGGCTAACCCGTCTTTAACAAACAATACAGTATATATCAAAAATCGTCTTTGACTTTCAAAGTGAACGGTCGTGTTTTTTTTCTGCGCTTCGAATTTTGCATTTTGTTTTCGTTTATTCCCATCGGTGGGTTTTATCAAATCAATTCTAATTCGCTTCCGGTTTATTTAAACATAAATTTAAACTCCGTTCGCTTCGCAAGTGCACTTTGTATTTAATACTAATTAATTGTTTTAGTTTTTCGTAATTCTTATCTGTGTTTTCTTTTCTTATATCCCCGCCGTTTCTCTTTTGTGCATGCACCTTAACTTATTTACGCTCCCGCTCTCTTGCTCTCATTGCTTTTGAAAGTTCTAAGCGTGCAGTTTCTGCGCTCTTGCGGTACTTATAACTGCTCGCTTATAAATTTCAATTTCGCTTTCTTGGTACAGTGGTAAATAAATAAAATGAATAATAAAAATTTAGTCTGCTTCTGCAAAAAATGCAGCCTCGTAATCAGGGCTGACCAGTCTAATATGACTTGCTGGCTGTGTGAAAATATGAAAATATAAAAGTGCGCCGGTTTTACTGGCCTGACAAGTGATGACCTTTCAAAGGGGCCCAATTTGCAGTTTTGTTGTGACGCTTGTGTCGAGGTTGCGAACGAGATGAAATCGTTCATGCGCCAAACTAAAGACGGCCTGATGGGGCTGATTAGCTGTTTCGGAGTGGCTAGAGATAGTTTTCGCCGAGCTGATGATCTCCTATCTGCGCTGGACTCGCAGTTTAATAGTCGTAAGCTATTAGAAGAGTCCCCTAAGCGCAAAAAGGCCGCTGGTGGTAAGGAGCAAACCGCAACCGAAATCAAAAGAACAACAGAGCATTCCGGCGGATCAGCAGCTGATTTCAGCAAACCCTCAAATGTTGCTAAGATCAGCAGCTAAAAAAGATTCGGTATCCGAACAATCCGTTACAGAATGCATGCAACCAGGGACTTCTAAGAATTCCGATTTGTCCGTAGTGGTTTCACAATTAGTGGATCCACCTATCTCTCAGAATGTAGCATCACCACCACAAGGGACTACTGAGTCCGGACAACCGGCTCAAGTTGGTTTTGCAGAAACAATGTCTGCTCCACCAAAATCCCTTACAGTGGTTCCACTAAAGAAACTAATTTTAGTTTCTCGGCTTTCCCCTGATCAAACATCTTCTGATGTATTGTCTTATATACAAGACAAAACTAAAGCCGATTGTAATAGTGTAAAGGTGGAAAAGTTTAAGTTTTCTTATGCTAGAGACATTTAATCTTTCAAGATAACTGTCCCTAACGAGCTTTTCGAAGCCATATGCTCGGGCGACTTTTGGCCGGATAATATGGTTGTAAAAGAGTTCGAGGCTAAGATAAAGAAGAAGGGGCCCGTGGGAGTAAAACTTCCTAGTCGAGGCCAAACCAGTGTACCAATTTCAAAAAACTAACTTCTAACCTCCTTCTTTCCTATCAGAATGCAAGAGGTTTGCGTAGCAAACTCACTAAATTGTATTCTGATAGTCTTTCCTTTGCATCTCATATTATTGTGTTCACGGAAACCTGGTTAAAGCCGGAGATCTTTTGCTCCGAAGTTTTTCCAGGTAAGTACACAATATATAGGTATGACCGTCCCTCTAGACGGGGAGGTGGAGTCTTAATTGGAGTTGATTCAAACTTCCCGTCTGAGGACTTATTTTTTGATGAATTCAATACCATTGAATTTATTTGTGTAAAGTTATCGCTTCCTGGTAACTGTATATACATAACTTGCTCATATATTCCGCCGTTGTCCGAACTTCCTGATTATTTAAATCACCTATCCGTTATTAAGTCCGTTGCAAATAAGCTTTCCGATAGGGATCAGTTGATAGTTCTAGGTGATTTTAATATACCTGGAGTTACTTGGTCCACTGAGGATGGATCGAATGTCTTACTACCTATAGCACAGCATGATTTTATTGATGGCCTGCTTGACATATCTCTATCTCAAGTAAACCATGTTCGAAATTCATTAGGTCGCCTACTTGATTTGTGTTTTGTATCAAATCCTGAAGGTGTGTTTCTGTCCAGAGTAGCACCACTCACGCAACCTGAAGGTCCATATCACCCAACAATCGAACTTTCATTTGATACGGGTAGAGTTATAGAAGAAAAATCAGAAATATCCAAACGAATGCATTGTTTTCGCAAGGCAGACTTTCTGAGGCTAAATAATTTTATTTCTGGCTTTAATTGGTCTGATCTTTACTTATGCATTAATATGTCCGATGCAGTTAATGTTTTTTACACTGCAATAAACTCATTTTTTAATTCCTGTGTTCCGTGGTACTATCCGTCAACTTCCAATAAATCACCTTGGTTTAGCAAAGAGTTGACACACTTAAGAAATGTAAAGTCCAGACTTTTTAGGAAATATAAAAATACCGGTTCTCAATCTGTTTTTACTAGATATTTAAGTGCTCGGTCAAGATTTACCGTGCTTAATGTTCAGTGTTATAATAGTTACTTAAACCGTTGTAAGGTCCAGTTCAATCAGGACCCGAAACAGTTTTATAATTTTGTTAAAACCAAGCGTAAATCTAATTCTTTTCCTTCCTCGCTGTCGTTCGAAAACATGACGACAACCACAGATCAGGCAATATCCGATTTATTTGCCCAATTTTTTCAAACGACTTACTCTACTTTAGATTATTCATCACAGCCTTATTCTTACACCATGTCCAAGTCAACCCTCATATTCTGTCCCACTTTAACAGAAAGCTCTCTTCTTTTGGATCTTCTTCGTATTAAGCCTGTTTATTCGCCAGGGCCCGATGGTATTCCTGGGTGCGTGCTTAGGTATTGCGCTATGGCCCTGTGCAAACCTCTTCACAAGTTGTTTACCTTATCTCTAGAAACCTCCCAATTCCCAAATATTTGGAAGGAATCATTTGTTATTCCTCTTCTCAAAAAAGGTAACAAGTTAGAAGCCAGTAACTACAGAGGTATTTCTAAGTTGTCAGCTATTCCTAAGCTTTTTGAAAAAATTATTACTCCTCATTTGCAGCACCTTTGCAGATCAATCATTTCTCCGTGTCAACACGGATTTATAAAACGTAGATCCACAATCACAAACCTTCTAGAGCTCACTTCATTTGTGATAAAAGGCTTCAATAGTAGTTAGTAGTAACAGACGTCATTTACACTGACTTTAGTAAAGCATTTGACTCTGTAAATCACTTACTTCTCATTCAAAAACTTGACCTTTTAGGCTTTCCAGTTGATCTGCTTAAATGGATTTCAAGTTATCTAAATGGCAGGTCACAAAGGGTCCTTTTTAAAAATTCAATTTCCGAAATTCTCCGTTTTACCTCCGGTGTCCCACAAGGGAGCCATCTGGGTCCGTTACTTTTTACATTATTTATTAACGATCTTCCATCAATTATAAGTCATTCTCGAGTACTTATGTACGCAGATGATGTTAAGTTGTGCCTGCAGTATAAGGACATTTCCTGCCATTTAGACTTGCAATCCGATCTAGATAATTTTCAAAACTGGTGCCGAGATAATTTACTAAATTTAAACGGTTCCAAGTGCAAGCTGATGACTTTTTATCGGGCCAATCCGATATACGCGACTTACACGTTAAGTGGCAGCTCTTTGGATAGAATAACTCTTGTAAACGATCTTGGCGTTCTCTTGGACCCTAAACTAAAATTTTCTAATCACATTTCGTCCATGGTTAATAAAGCCAGAGGAGTGCTTGGATTTATTAAAAGGTGGTCAAAAGAATTCGATGATCCTTATTTGACTAAAACTTTATTTATTTCGCTAGTCCGTCCGATTCTGGAGTATGGGTCTCCCGTCTGGAGTCCACAATACGGAATACATATTGGTCGTATTGAATCTGTACAAAAAAACTTCCTTCTTTTTGCTTAACGGCGCCTAAACTGGGATGCAAATCTTATCTTACCTTGTTATTCTAGTAGACTTCTTTTGATTAATTTACCATCCCTAGCCAACCGTAGAACGATGCTTGGTACTATCTTTATTTATAACCTTATACATGGTGATATTGACTTTCAGAGTATTATATTCTGACTATAATAGACTTTTTCCTGTAATATCAAATCTTCATTGGCACAAGATTGATCTAACTATTACTTTTTTCCCCGGACCTTTACCTTTATTTTCCTATCTCGCGTCTATCTTATCGCGAATCGTGCCGTACGATACACGGCTGCGCCCCTCGGTCGGTTGTAATATCCGAATTACAGGTTTACAACCATACCCCTGCTATTCCTTTTGACAGTAACTTCAGCGCACATAACAGACTACTCAAAAGCTAAATACATTTCCATCGTTGATGGTAGAATTTTGGTATGGGAAGAGTTCGCATTTGTAAGACACTCAGCGAATCTCTCGGAGTATAGGCGCGTAGTGGAAGAGACAGACGGAATGACCAACATGTTCCCACAATCGCATATGCAAAAACTCTTGAGCGTTGATACCGCTCACTTGCGCGACCTGCTCGAGTCATTAAGCATCCACCATAGAGTAGCCAGGAGTTTAGACTTCCTAGGTACAGCCCTAAAGGTAGTGGCGGGAACGGCAGACGTCGAGGATTTTGAAAAAATTAAATTCAACGAATTTCAACTCATTAATGCAAACTATAGGCAATTAAATATTAATACCAAAGTCCAAGACCAAATCAATAGAATATCCACTACTGTCAATCAACTTCTGAGGTCGGCTAAGGAATCCCAAGTTGATACGGGACACCTATACGAGATGTTACTAACTCGTAATAGGATGATGGCAACGGAGCTGCAGAATTTAATGCTTGCAGTCGCTCTTGCGAAAATTAATGTCGTTAGCCCTAGCATACTAGATCATGCAGACTAGATCACTGAGACCGCCATCAAAGATGTTTTGCCCGTAGCGTCCGTGAAAATTGTACAATCCATTAACATCTTACATTTTGTTATTAAATTTTCTAAAATTAATTCAGCAAAGTGACTTGCATCCCGTCACTTACGTTGACGATGGAATTGTCAACGTAAATGATCGCCCGACTCGTGTGAGTGTGAACAATGGCACTTACGTCAGCGTACAGGGTACCTACCTCATCACCTTTATTGAGAGTGCAACAGTCAACGAAACCCGATTTGTGAACCATGACACAGCCCAGAAAAGGGCTCCGAGAGTAGACAGCTCGCCTTCACCGAACGTCACTATGGAACGAAACATCCTTAGTCTTCCATACCTTCATCGGTTAAGTGAACTTAATTTGGAACACATCAAAAGATTCGAAGAAGAGGTCAACGACTATCGCTTACATCAGATAATGCTAATTGCAGGAGCAATATGCTGCGCGTTGATCTGCATTGGATTAACCTATCGGCGATTCACCCAGGCCAGAAGAACTACGGCCCAGCTAAAAGACATGAATGCCAGACTAGGGTCGGCAATGACCGATCGTTCGACAGCTCGCTCCGGCCAAACTGCTGACACAGCGGCTGGCCGGATGCCCATGCATAGCCGGCAAACACAGCATATTTGCGTGGCCGCTATGATATCCAAATTTTGTTAGCTTTAAGTTCAGTTCCATTCTGATTTCAATAAAGAGCACAAATGCTTGAGAATAACTCCGGCCACCGCCGTTAATTTACTTATCACTTTGAACACTGACCGAGTCTCTAGGCCAGCAGTGAAAGGAGGGCAGTTTCCTTCCCAGCATAATCTTCGTAACTCATCAGTTAACGAGGAGGTGAACACCGGCCAATCGGCCACTCATACGGAGGACCAGAAGTTGACATCCGCCCTTGTAATACGAGACAGCAGCGTGGGACCAGCAGCCGCCGTGCGCAATTCACAATCACTACGGGACAGCAGCGAGGGACCAGCAGCCGATCTACGAAACTTATTAAATTATATAAGAAATCCAGCTCCAAATGTGGGGAATCTTTCCAGCTTTCCAATTTACAGAACGAGTTCGTATCTCACGAGGCGAGTGTTTTATTTATTATTTAATTCCAGCTTATTACATTTTTTTTTTTGCTGCCGAAACAAAAAATTTTCCGATGATGTTTATTCTTTAAAAGGTATGAGTCTGTTTTAATGATCCCTTAATAAAATAAGCATTAATATATGTTATATTTTTATTTAGCTGGACAAAAATATACCCAGCTCAAAATCGAGGTAAAAGCTTCCTCAGAGCAAATAGCAACTGTGAAAGGGATGACGGAGCTTCCAGGACAAAGTCAAAAGGTGACTTCCAAATTTGCAGTTCAGACAGTGGGCCATCTATAAATGTATATCATATATTAAAGGGGGGTATAGTATTAAAATTTTTTTTTTCTATATTTTTTTTTGAATGCACAACATCTTAAGAATATTCTTTTAAAGTTTTAGATCCATCCGAGTAAAGCTTTCGAACTTATGGGCAGTTGAACGTAGGAAAGTTAGCTCGTTTTGTATTCGATTTTTGGGTGTCCAAAACTTTAATACGATCTCCTGAAAAGTGGCCATTTCAAAGTCGGTGTACACGATCGTTTTGAAATTTTGCACAGTATTTCTCTACTAAATTCCTCAGGTAACGCTGTGGGGTTTTTTTTTTTGAAAATTTATTATTTTTAGAGCAACAACGATGTCGACGTTTTGGGCGAAAATCGGGGTTTTTAACTTTCAGGTGCCTTAAAAAATCGAAAAAAAATAACAATTCGACAGGAATCTTGTCTTTTAACTAATGCAATTTGATTTTTTTTAAATCAGATGATTTTGTGACCAGTTATCATGTACACCGCGAAACGTGTTTTCTTCGAGGCGTTGCCGGAGGTTGAATGTACATATCTCACTCAATTTTTAATATTTTTGGATGAAAACACACAATTTTGTTTAAATGTTGCCCTATCACATGCAAAAACCAAAATTGAGCTGAGACTATCCGTATCGCCAATAAAAATTCTTAAAAAAGATAACGATTTTGCACCGAATTAACCTTAAGTAAAAATAATTTTAATAAATAGATTTATATATGTGCTATTTAAATACATTTATTTTAATGAACAAGCCTCATTCATTTTAAACATTTATTTATTTATTTTTCTTATTCCCAGATTCCATTAATGTAGTCGAAGGTATTGACATTTGATTTATAAAATAAATTAAGTACATATGTAATTTTACAATTGCTGGGACGATTGACCCTATTTCCGGACATTGTAAGCCTAGTATCCAGATCGACGAAAACCGTACGCCAGTCATGAGAGAGAGCGAGAGGCAAATAGCTTTTTTTCACGTCGGTCCCCTGATCGACGAAAAAAATACCAGAAAATTCCATAGCGTTGCCACTCTGCGGAAATGAACTTTGGGCGAACCCTAGCGAAAAGATTAAAAAATTTAATCTTTTGGCGTGCGCTTCTCACTGAACATTATAAGAAATGGAGGGAAAAACTCAAAAAACTCACAAAAGTCGATTGCAGGTGTTTACAAGTGAGGACAAAATAACATTAATACTATCTGGGGTGGCTCTTGTCAGAGCAAAATGTTTTTTAAGCCTAGTATCCAGATCGACGAAAACCGTACGCCAGTCATGAGAGAGAGCGAGAGGCAAACAGCTATCGTTCACTTTTCGTCGGGCCTTTTTTTCACGTCGGTCCCCTGATCGACGAAAAAATACCAGAAAATTCCATAGCGTTGCCAGTCTGCGGAAATTAGCTTTGGGTGAACCCTAGCGAAAAGATTAAAAAATTTTATCTTTTGGCGTGCGCTTCTCACTGAACATTATAAGAAATGGAGGGAAAAGCTCAAAAAACTCGCTAAAGTCGATTGCAGGAGTTTACATGTGAGGACAAAATAACATTAATACTATCTGGGGTGCCTCTTGTCAGAGCAAAATGTTTTTTAGGTCCAGAATGTACGATAAAACACAATAAAAGTGCAGCTATGAACTTTAAATTAGCAAATAATTATCAGTAAATTAAAAAAAAACAACTGTTAAATTTAAATTGTATTGTTTTTCAATTTCTTTGTACAGCGGCAGACTTGTCTTGCCAAGGTATTTGATAATATCTTTTAAAGGCTCTTTCCCGCAAATACGATATTTGAATTTTAACTGCTTGTCAACAAGCCCAGCTGATTGACAGTACGACCGTAGCACGCTTAAATCTGATGAACTCGCAAAATTTTGGTCACACTCGAAAGATTAAAGTTTTTACGCTAGCGTAATCGTTTGTCGATCTGGATACTAGGCTTTAGGTGCAGAATGTACGAAAAAACACAATAAAAGTGCAGCTATGAACTTTAAATTAGCAAATAATTGTCAGTACATTAAAAAAACTACTGTTAAATTTAAATTGTTTTGTTTCTTAATATCGTTGTACAGCGGCAGACTTGTCTTGCCAAGGTATTTAATATTATCCTTCCCGCAAATACGATATTTGAATTTTAACTGCTTGTCGACAGCTGATTGACAGTACGGAAACTTTGGTCACACTGGAAAGATTAAAGTTTTTACGCTAGCGTAATCGTCGATCTGAATACTAGGCTTTATAGCCTAGTATCCACTTCGACGTAAACCGTGCGCCAGTCATGAGAGAGAGCGAGAGGCAAACAGCTGGCGTTCACTTTTCGTCGGGCCTTTTTTTCACTTCGGTCTCCTGATCGACGAAAAAAATACCAGAAAATTCCATAGCGTTGCCAGTCTGCGGAAATAAACTTTGGGTGAACCCTAGCGAAAAGATTAAAAAATTTAATCTTTTGGCGTGCGCTTCTCACTGAACATTATAAGAAATGGAGGGAAAAACTCAAAAAACTCACAAAAGTCGATTGCAGGTGTTTACATGTGAGGACAAAATAACATTAATACTATCTGGGGTGCCTCTTGTCAGAGCAAAATGTTTTTTAGGTCCAGAATGTACGAAAAAACACAATAAAAGTGCAGCTATGAACTTTAAATTAGCAAATAATTATCAGTAAATTAAAAAAAGAACTGTTAATTTTAAATTGTATTGTTTTTTAATTTCTTTGTACAGCGGTAGACTTGTCTTGCCAAGGTATTTGATAATATCTTTTGAAGGCTCTTTCCCGCAAATACGATATTTGAATTTTAACTGCTTGTCAACAAACCCAGCTGATTGACAGTACGACCGTAGCACGCTTAACTCTGATGAACTCTCAAACTTTTGGTCACACTGGAAAGATTAAAGTTTTTACGCTAGCGTAATCGTTTGTCGATCTGGATACTAGGCTTATACAAAAACGGAAAACGTTAGGGGTGGTCTGCTGGTAAACACTTTTTTGTTGGTATTTTTTTCGTCGATTTCAGAACCGGGGTGAAAAAAGGTCCTGACGAAAGGTGTTCGCCATAAAGCCTAGTACTCAGATCGAGTACGCTAGCGTAAAAACTTTAATCTTTCCAGTGTGACCAAAATTTCGAGAGTTCATCAGATTTAAGCGAGCTACGGTCGTACTGCGAATCAGCTGGGGTTGTTGAGAAGCAGTTAAAGCTTAGTACTCAGATCGACAAACGAGTACGCTAGCGTAAAAACTTAAATCTTTCCAGTGTGACCAAATTTTTCAGAATGAAGCGTGCCACGGTCATACTGTCAGACAGCTGGGTTTGTTGACAAGCAGTTAAAATTCAAAAATCGTATTGGGGGTAAGAGCCTTTAAAAGATATTATCAACTACGTTGGCAAGACAAGTCTGACGCTGTAGTAAGAAATTTAACAACAATAAAACTTGAATTTAACAGTGTTTTTTTTTGATTTACTGATAATTATTTGCTAATTTAAAGTTCATAGCTGCACTTTTATTGTATTTTATCGTACATTTTTGACCTAAGAAACATTTTGCTTTGACAAGAGGCACCCCAGATGGTATAGCCTAGTATCCAGATCGACAAACGATTACGCTAGCGTAAAAACTTTAATCTTTCGAGTGTGACCAAAATTTTGCGAGTTCATCAGATTTAAGCGTGCTACGGTCGTACTGTCAATCAGCTGGGCTTGTTGACAAGCAGTTAAAATTCAAATATCGTATTTGCGGGAAAGAGCCTTTAAAAGATATTATGAAATACCTTGGCAAGACAAATCTGCCGCTGTACAAAGAAATTGAAAAACAATACAATTTAAATTTAACAGTTGTTTTTTTATAATTTACTGATAATTATTTGCTAATTTAAAGTTCATAGCTGCACTTTTATTGTGTTTTTTCGTACATTCTGGACCTAAAAAACATTTTGCTCTGACAAGAGGCACCCCAGATAGTAATAATGTTATTTTGTCCTCACATGTAAACTCCTGCAATCGACTTTAGCAAGTTTTTTTAAGCTTTTCCCTCCATTTCTTATAATGTTCAGTGAGAAGCGCACGCCAAAAGATTAAATTTTTTAATCTTTTCGCTAGGGTTCACCCAAAGTTCATTTCCGCAGACTGGCAACGCTATGGAATTTTCTGGTATTTTCTACGTCGATCTGAGTACCGACGTGAAAAAAAGGCACGACGAAAAGTGAACGCCAGCTGTTTGCCTCTCGCTCTCTCTTATGACTGGGTATGGTTTTCGTTGATCTGAGTACTAGGTTTAAACATTTGTATTATGTGTTGCGTTATAAGGAAATCACTTTTTCTTCTACATATTCGGTATGTTTACATTTTGTATGGCGATCAGCTTTTGTAACAACTCTGAAAAGCGGCTGTGTGAGGAGCGTATTAAGCTTCATTGCAATAAATACTGTATGCTGGCGTGAAAAGGGTATTATATCAAAAAACATCGATATTTCAAAATATTTGTATAATATTAATATATTGATAGTTTGATATTTGTGCCACCACATTCATTTAATAACTCCGGAGGGGATAAACTGTGTTTCTAAGCCATGTCTAGGTTTAGTGGTGCCTTACAGCTCACCGATATAGACGATTTTATTACGCCTTCACAGGTTCATTACAACAGAATACGAACTTGTATAAATATAAAGAAATTTATTTGACCCTCAGGAATGCATTAAACCCGTGCCCATAAATAAGGTGAAGTCGAAGACTGGGGCCAAAATCACTGTTGAGGGAGATAGCTGTTATGAGGAATCTGAGGTGGGTGTACAATTCACCCTACTTTAAATTATTATTTTATAATTAGAAGTCCTTTTGTAGAGTGGAAAGCAAAAACTTGAGAAGGTGGAAATCACTCTTCAAGACTGCCTGGCTTGCTCAGGGTGCATCACTTCCGCAGAAGGCGTACTCATCACACAGCAGAGCCAGGAAGAGCTTCTTAGGGTCCTGCGCGAGAACTCTAAAAAAAAGGTTACCGGGGACTGCGAGAACGTGCTTACCATCGTGTTCACCGTGGCTATCCAGCCTTTGCTGAGCCTAGCCCATCGCTATCAAATCTGTGTGGAGGATGCTGCACGCCATCTAACAGGCTACTTTCGCAGCTTGGGAGCCGACTATGTTCTGTGCACCAAAGTAGCGGACGATTTGGCGCTGCTAGAGTGTCGAGAAGAATTTTTAGAACGGTACCGTGACAATGCAAACCTAACCATGCTAAGCTCCTCTTGCCCGGGCTGGGTGTGTTACGCGGAGAAAACGCACGGGAACTTCATACTGCCTTACGTTGCAACTACCCGTTCGCCCCAACAAATAATGGGGGTGCTGGTGAAGCAGTTCCTGGCCGAGAAGCTTAATATTCCTGGATCGCGCATCTACCATGTGACCGTGATGCCCTGTTACGACAAGAAGCTTGAGGCCTCCCGAGAGGACTTCTTTAACGAAAAGAACAACTCACGGGACGTGGACTGTGTAATCACAGCAGGTTGTTATTCAATCATGATTTGTCTTGTGATCAATATACCTTCTTTTTGCAGTCGAGGTGGAACAGATGCTGACCGAGGAAGAGCGCACTCTGTCGCAATACGATCTCGATAATATGGACTGGCCCTGGTCTGATATAAGGCCAGACTCCATGGTGTGGGCCCACGAGACGACTTTGTCTGGCGGTTATGCAGAACACATATTCAAGTTCGTTGCTCATCAGCTTTTTAATGAGACAACGCCAAAAGAGTTAGAATTCAAACAGCTCAAAAATCGCGACTTTCGGGAGATTATTCTTGAAAAGAATGGCGAGGCCGTCTTAAAGTTTGCTATTGTCAATGGCTTTCGGAACATACAAAACGTAGTACAGAAATTGAAGCGGGGAAAAGGGGCGAACTACCATTTTGTGGAGGTCATGGCGTGTCCCTCAGGCTGCATAAATGGTGGTGCACAGGTGCGCCCCACCACCGGGCAACACGTCCGCGAGCTAACAAAGCAATTGGAGAATTTGTACGAGAAGCTTCCGCGGTCCCAACCCGAAAACGCCTTAACAAAACACATATATAGAGAGTTTTTAGACGGCTTTCACACTGAAAAATGTTATGAGCTGCTTCACACCAGTTACCATGCTGTGGAGAAGCTTAATACGGCGTTAAATATTAAGTGGTGAATGTTTTGTGTGGCTTTTTTTTTTTTAAGAAAGTTATAGTAAAGGCAAATAAAATTAATGCGCATGACCCACCAACTGGCGAGCACATGCGGCTGGAAGCGGCAACCACAACGGGTTGTTTTACTGGAATGCAGCATGTTGCTGTCGCCAGGCATTGCAGCTGGAGCACTTGGCCAGTGAAGGAAAGTCATTGTCGGTTGAGGCTCTGTGCTGCGTAAGAAAATCAATGGGCTGAAGCAAGCAGCTTAAATGGACTGCAGCAACCGTTTACATTCGAAATCGGAAACAGCTGACAAAATCAATAAATCATTTACCGTATTCTGGCAGTAGTCTTTGTCTGACAAAATAAAACGAAAAATTCAAATTCAACATTCTCCTTATATAGCTCTACAATTAACATGTCAAGATGTCGTCTTCGCCATCGCATCCTTATGGGCTAAAAGCGGACGACATAGCCAACCAGCAAGAACCAGCTACGGCCACAATACACACCAGTGGGCGTCGGTCGTCACCCAGGCCCCTACGACCAGAGCGAAAGGACTCTTTGGAGTACTTTATAAAGTTCCCTAAGCCCTCCTCAGAAAACGATTTTGCACTGGTCAACACCAACGACAGCGAGGACAACAACGTTCCCATCGTAATGCTGCTGGGATGGGCGGGCTGCCAAGATCGATACCTGATGAAATACTCAAAAATCTATGAGGATAAGGGGTAAGTTAAATGTGAAAGTCGATACACCAATAAATTTATTCGTCACGACTCGATATTTCTAGTCTTATAACTGTCCGATATACTGCACCAGTAGATACACTGTTTTGGAAGCGAACTGAAATGGTTCCAATCGGAGAGAAAATCCTCAAGCTAATTCAGGATATGAATTTCGATTCCCACCCCCTAATATTTCACATATTCTCGAATGGCGGAGCCTACCTGTACCAACACATTAACCTAGCTGTGATTAAGTACAAGTCTCCGCTTCAGGTTCGCGGCGTGATTTTCGACTCGGCTCCTGGAGAGCGTCGGATGCTGGGACTGTATCGCGCAATTACGGCCATCTATGGGCGGAAAAAACGCTGCAACTGCTTGACTGCACTGGCCATCACCATCACCCTGACAATAATGTGGTTTGTAGAGGTTGGCCAAGCTAAATATTATATGATAGGAACCGACCGTCGTTGCTTATACTGATCTACATTGTTTCAGGAATCAGTTTCCGCCTTTAAAAGTCTATTTGTGCAATCGTCTCCGGTCCACCCCAGCCCATATTGCGAGTTGAAGAAGGAAACCAATAAATACCCACAGCTGTTCTTATACTCCAAGAGCGACATCGTCATCCCATACCGCGATGTCGAGAAGTTTATTCGGCTGCGGCGTGACCAGGGCATCGAGGTATCGTCGGTATGTTTTGAAGATGCCGAACACGTAAAGATTTATACCAAGTATCCTAAACAATACGTTCAGAGTGTGTGTAATTTTATAAAAAACTGCATGGCTATACCTGCTCTGAATGTGGCGTCTTGTTATGAGCTAAGTTCGCCCACGGAAAACCCATATAGGTCAAACCTTAAGTATGATTAGAGGGCAGCGCACTATAAAAAAGCACAACTAAATCAGTCACGGAAACATACGTAATATAGCTTTTAAACCAATATAATAATATAAAATTTAAAGCGCTTAAATGTAGAAACGATTTTGAAAATTATTAAAATAAATACATATGTGCATACATTTATTACTCCAGATTTAGCAACATAGCAGGGAAAAATTCCTAAAAGCCCCCTACTTTTCGGAATCTATGTATTTTTTATGACCATCATTACGAATAACTACAGTGACAAACATAATTATTGGCACAGCAAGCATGTTAAACTTTGAGGCTATTTTTCTTCTTATAATATGCTGATATTAAAATAAAACAAAATATTTTTAGATAGAATCATTAATTTTATGTTAAATACAAGTGACTTCATTAATTTATCTTTTATAAATAATTTATTAAAAATAAAAAACCAAAGAATGGACCAAATTTGCCTGAACAAAATTATTGGCACACTTGGGTTTTAATTAACTATTTTGTTAAAACTTTATCGATTTGGCCACTTTTTTTTTAATTATCACATTTGCCTCTATAATCTTAATGGTATAATGATTAATTTTATAGCTAAAATTGTTTTAGTGCCTTAAAATAAAGGAAAAGTTGTTTGACTTTACAAGGTAAAAATAAAATCAACCGCATGTGTCCAAAAATTAAAATTAAATAAGCAGGATCAATGCAAATCGAAAGTCAACATTGGGGAAAGGATGCCCAGAAGCCATTTTTCCCATTCGGAGTCCTTTGCTACATTTTAAAGGACCCACGCAGTTGCGAAATGCAGGGCACACTGGCTAATCCATGGCTTTGAGAGGCCAGGAAAGCGTAAGGATCGTATAAAAGGACAATGTCAACCCCCAGATCTTCTCAACACGTATCGAAGTTGATGATGAGAAGGACTTTTGTAAGGATATTCACCCAACAGCCTTTTTTTAGGCCCTGCATGATGGTTTCTACAAGAACGGCTGTTTGGCTTTTGTTTTGTTTACATTTTTTAGGACACTTGTTTTGAATGATATGTTTAATGAGTTTTGGTTGATTTTTTTTTTGATTCGCAGTGTAATTTTGTTTAATGTTGTTATTTAATGATCTAGTTATATATATTTTTATGTTTGCTTATTCTTGAAAGTCGCCGCTTGATAAATATACATATGTACATATAATAATTTTATAGTTTTAATCTTGGAAAATAACAAATTGTTTATCCACTATAAAGTACAGACAAAAAAAATTTGAAGTGATTTTCTTAAATTTATATTACTATTTTAAATCAAGAAGTAAACTTTTAATGATTTTTAATATTAAAAAAAATTATAAAATTAATTATCATTAAACATAACATTCAAAACAAGTGTCCTAAAAAACGTTCTTGTTTCTGTACCCACCCCTAAAATTCAATCGTCGGTAGGCTATGCAGGCACCATACGCTCGCAGAACAACAACCAAAGCTGATTTGGTTTGAAGTTTTCTGAACCACTAAGCGCAGACACCGACTGCGATGTGCCCTGTTCCTATCTCAGTAGATTGATTTCTATTAATTGGAATACATACATATATGCAAAATATTTTTTTGCTACCACTGATTTGAATTTGTAAACCAAGATGAAATATATGCTGAAATATTAAAAATATACTATAACATATAATATTCTTATTTTTATCATTAACCCAATAGTGAATACGCCCATATTGTTAGGGTACCAAGTCTGAAAAGTAGCAAACGACAAAATATTCTTGCTGCATCGAAATGAAATGATCGCACACATGCACCCCTGTATGAGAATGCATGAACACGCATACATACAAAGCCCAATTCAAGCGCAGGCCAACCTTCTTCAAAATGCGCGTCTCTGCGACTGAACGACCGAACTCGAGCGCGAGCGTCAAAATAAGAATTAGAACGAGAGCGAAAAAACCCGAAGGCACACGAAGTGTCGGGGCCTGCCCATGATACAATAACATAAGGTAGTCTCGTCGGCAAATTTTGGAACCCTACTATTAAAACAATGAGTGCGAGTGAAATGGCACCTGTTTAGTAAGTGCGAGCAGAGCGACAATAGAATGTGTGGATTAACCCTTAGATGGTTCAGGGGGTTTTTTTTTGCCTTTCATAATAAAAGGAGTTTAATTTTTTTTTATAATTTAATTTTTAATAATTTTGAATTTGAAATTAGGCGTTGTTTTTGCCTCTGAATACTGAGTCTTTTGTTGAGATTCTTAATTTTAAAATATATTCTAATCTTAAAATAGCAAAGAATGTAAACGAACCTTTAATAATCGCAGCCGAAAATGTTAGTATAAGTTTAGACATAAAAACTTATACTAATATTTTCGGTGCGATTATTAAAGTTTCTTTTACATTCTTTGTTATTTTAAAAGTATCACAGCGATTCCTCCCACAGCGCTCTTTTTTCCAAACATTTCGGTGCCTTTACGCCATCGACGTGTTTGCGGCACACATTGCAAAATGTCATGCTGCTCAAGGGTTAATTTCCTAAAAAATTCGTCCGCAGACAACCTTTCCCTTCGAAAGACGAACACGCACTGACCAAAACCCGAACGTTTAGACAGCCGACGAGACTACCTTATGTTATTGTATCATGGGCCTGCCGATTCCAGCACTGGGGACCCCCGAGCATGATACAATAACATAAGGTAGTCTCGTCGGCAAATTTTGGTACCCTACTATTAAAACAATGAGTGCGAGTGAGATGGGAACTGTTTAGTAAGTGCGAGCAGAGCGACAATAGAATGTGTGGATTAACCCTTAGATGGTTCAGGGGGTTTTTTTTTTGCCTTTCATAATAAAAGGAGTTTAATTTTTTTTATAATTTAATTTTTAATAATTTTGAATTTGAAATTAGGCGTTGTTTTTGTCTCTGAATACTGAGTCTTTTGTTAAGATTCTTAATTCTAAAATATATTCTAATCTTAAAATAAAACTTTTTTATGTCTAAACTTATATTAACATTTTCGGCTGCGATAATTAAAGTTTCGTTTACATTCTTTGTTATTTTAAAGGTATCACAGCGATTCCTCCCACAGCGCTCTTTTTTCCAAACATTTCGGTGCCTTTACGCCATCGACGTGTTTGCGGCACACATTGCAAAATGTCATGCTGCTCAAGGGTTAATTTCTTAAAAAATTCGTCCGCAGACAACCTTTCCCTTCGAAAGACGAACACGCACTGACCAAAACCCGAACGTTTAGACAGCCGACGAGACTACCTTATGTTATTGTATCATGCCCCCGAGTGAAAAATTTTGTTACCAAATTCGTTGTATGAAATGACCAGTCTATATGTTGTATGGTTAGTGCTTTTTGCAAGCGAACTTTCCTTTGGGAAATTCAATGATGAAGCGTGCAATGTTAGCGGATTTAAGTATTTTACAGACGATGCGGACATAAGATCGTGGGCTCCTCAAGCCCAGCTGATTTTAAGTGTGCATAATCTAAAATTTTTGGGCTAACAATATACATTTTTTGCAAGTGAAATGGAAAGCATAAAGTTCTTGACTGCCATAATCAATATTTAGTTTCTAGCAAATAGGCTCTTGAATAAGTGACCATTGTCGACTTGCAAATTTTAAAACTAATAAAAAATTATTAAAAAAAAACAAAGACATTTTTGAATGGAGTTATTTCAAGTTGTCTTTGTGGACCTTTCTCTTTCTGATGACCATGGTCCCCAGAAGCGGACGATTCTATGGTTTCACCTTATTCCATAGATTTCTGTTGAATTTTCCTAACTTCATGTATTTGGTAGTGGGCAATAAAATGAACTCTACGGTGTCGCTTAATCATTCGTCGATGCTTAGGCATCTAGCAAGACTTAACAGGGGACTATAGAAGCGTTCAGTTTTCCCGTTAGGTGTTATGGAACTGCATCATCCTGGGACGGCGCCGGCTAGCTCCGGAATCCTCAGGGCGGAGTACACCCAATGTCCCTACAGCTTCCACAACATTAAACATCGATTACTATCGACGTCTCACTCTACAAATACTAACATCTCTAACAACGAAAAAGTAAACAAGACCAAAATAAACAAATCGGGACAAATATGACGGAAAAGTGGCATCAGATGTGGCTGCCTCAGCGCACTCACCCTTCCTGTGGTGCCCATAGTGTCGCGAGGGAGGCACCACCCATCGTCAGCGGCCGAAATTACTGCCAGGCGGTCTACGACCGGCCCATCTCCCCCAACAGGTAAATAATTTACTCCATCATTTTAAACTGCCTCTTACGATTAAATATTTACAACTTATATTCATTTCAGGTAAGGATGCTTCTTTATATGCGTGACCCTAAGCGCACCAGCGTTTTTAAAATAAACTAAAGGGTCACAGCAGTAGTACCGACAAGGTCGGGAAACTAACTACGGTCGCCGCGGAACCAAATCTTCGCGCAGGCTTTGCTGGGACTGCTGCACCATTTGGGGCCACCTAATCCTGGGGAGCTCCGAGGGATGAGAAGGGACGTGCGTAAGTATATAGACAAATTCCGATGGACCTGAGTGTTTCCCTCACTTTTAGGGATTCCCGCGACCAAATTTGCCGAACCTAACGGGGGGCGAGAAGGACGGACGCAGGTAAATCCGCATCAATTTGACAACAAAGGTAAGTACAACTAACAAATTACAGATTCTTAGATTAATAAGTATTTGTGTGTTGCAGGTGTGGAGTTGACGGACCGGAGATCGGTACCACGCCTTGGTTTGGCTACTGTGGACCGCGACGTGGGAGAGGCCGCGTGGTGAAGGAGCACGGTCCGGGTCGCGACGCTGCGCTGCTCGGGTTGTACGTGCCCGGAACGGACTCACCGAGGTAACTTGGAATTTGGTTGAGGTTAAATAACCTAACTGCCTGCGGCTGTTCCTGCTGCCGGTGGCTGTTGCTGCTGCCGGCGGCTGTTGCTGCTGCCTGTGGCTGTTGCAGCTTCCGGAGCAGAAGGGGCGCCACTTCAGTAGGGGTTGCCACCCACCAAATTTTATTGATACCAAAAACGAATACCTCCTTATTTCTTCCAACCGAGTCCAACTTGAAATGCAACATAGGAACACCATGAATTAAATGAGTAATTTACGAGGCCTAGAAAAATTACTCGGTTCACCTCAAATATAGCTTTGTGTTTAGGAAGTTCTTTAATAGCTTTTACCTTTATTGTGTCGGTTGTTACACCATTACGAGTTAATATAAATCCCACAAAACTCACCCTTTTCTTAAAGATAGGTGGATTGTGCTGACAGCTCTTGTTTGCATAGAACGGTCTCTTTAGAACCCAATTTACGTGCTTGATGTAAGAATTCTCATCCTCTGGAAAATTATCATTATCAACGTAACAGAGCATAACTTGCCGAATTTCTCTCTCAGAATATGGTAAATAGTTCTTTGAAAGCTCCTGTCCGAATTTCTTATACAAGGGTAGCCTTCAAACTCATCCTTTCCCCTATTTACCGAAAAAGAAATTTCTCGCGGTCGCGGTCTGCGAGCATAATATGGTAGCCAGACTTGAGGTCAAGCGTTAAAAAGTACTTGGCTCCGCCCTAATTCGCACATATCGTTGAGATGATTGCCATGCACATGTTTCTCTCAAAGTTTATTACTATCCGCACGCGGAAAATCGGCTTTGACAGTGCCTTTCTTTTACATATTAGCTTATTAAAAAGGCTTTTGTATTACACTATTTTTTAACAGGTCCTGAATTTCGGTGTTGATGAAATCAGGATATGGGAACTATTAACCATATATAGGATCTTCGTTTACCGTTCTGATGGCAGCTTCCAGTGAAGTATTGTACGGTATGAACTCATTGGGATCCGCGAAAGCATTTATCCTGACAGTGAGCATTTTTAGGAATTCCTGTTTTACTTAAGGGGGCCCATCTGAGGATTCTACAGTAGTGAAGTTGACATTAGCTCAAGTGTGGAATTAAATTTGCTAAACTTCAGTGCTCCATTTAAGTTGGCACAAGCAACGCAAAGAAAAGTTATACCCCTGTCTGTTTTAACAATTCGATGCCTGTTATTCCAAAGAATGAGGATAAGTAAGGTAGATATAAAATGTTTAATAATGAGACAAGACATTTATACGTGATTGAAGTAGCGCCGCGAACTGAATGAACGGTATTGGGTACCTACCGGGCGGCCAGCTCTCAACCCATTATGTGGTCGGATGAAGTTATTGGAGGCGGCAGTATCAATGAGGGAATCTTAATCCCCGCTACTCTTCGTATAATGACGTTTAGCTGGGAAAAATAATTTTTGAGAAATCATTTTCGCCATTGGCGTCATCGTCAATTTTTAGGCAGTACTGGGAAATGTCATGATTAACCCTTTCTGTTTCCTTGGACCGTAGGTGGCGGGACTTCTGTTCTGATAAGCCTTGTGTGGGTACACGTGCATTTTAGGGTGGGTCAGAGAGTTTATGCATTGAAAAGGGACGATTGACGTTTAAAGGTGCGATGATCCGGAATGGAGGGACGGCCCTCCTCCCTTCTCAAGAACCTAGAGAAAATCGGCCAGGCAAAATAAAATTCAGCTTAAATTTTTAATTTTATCCACATTGTTATTGTCTTTTTGTAGTGGTAAGTAATATATTAAATATTTAATATTAATATTTATTATTAATTTTTTATTCATTTATATGCACATTATTTCCATATTAATATAGACATAATTTTTTTATTGCACAATAAGTATTATCCCTGAGTTGGTAAATAACACCAACATACTTTTTTTTTTTACATTATTAAATGTTTGTCATTGAAAGCGCGTAAATCATAGTCGCTTAAAAATATTTTTTTTTGTTTATACACTACGATAAAGTAAACTTATCTGAGAATGGGGTAAGGTCGATGTCTGAAAACTTTTTAAACCTAGTCAGTTGCAGATCCGGAGTTGCAGCACTGCAGTATTGCAGGGTTAGAGTACTTACACCCCAAGTGCTTGTCTTCTTTGTTAAGCGCTGTTGGAACGGCACGGTAATATCTCTCAGAGGTGTCTACTATGGGAGTTAATTGGTGTTAAGCTCCCGCTCTTTCTCTTTTCGTTTTACCTCGTTTCGCGGTGCCTAACATTAAAGTTAATCTGTGTTTCGCTCCCGCTCTGTCGCTTTCCATTCTCTCTCATAAAAAGTTTGTTGAGCTAACAAGCCTATTTGTCGACTATTTTAAAACAAATCACAAGGCGAGATAAATTCAATACTTCAGTTTATTAACGTTTATATGTATGCAAGGGCTACGGGCTTTGCGAACACCGCAGCTTGCAATCTACAACAACAAAATGTATGCTCTGCCGACGGACCGTAGGCGTTAAGAGGCGGGCTCAGACTGAGAAGTCCAATTAATAGAGAGATAAGAGGAGCCGCTTAGAAATGAGTGATTCTGACTCTCTATTTAGTTGGAGTGGTTTGCCGCTGCGCTCAACATACTCCCCCCGTTGGAAGCCTGTCTTTCAACTTCATCATTAATGGTCAGTAGGCACAACTTATTAACAGCTCTCCTGATGTCATACGTGGACGTTTTCAGATCAGCAACTCGGCAAACGCCATCTCGTCCAGGAATAAGTGCGCTCACCCTAGCTAAGGGCCACCGCAAGGGAGGTAGATTTTCATCTTTTATCAGAACTACGTAAGGTACTCCTTCTGCCATCGGGACCAGAATAGTTGCTGCAGGTATGTTACACGCTGCCAGCCATCCAAGCGGTTGTAGTTGAGCTTGGTTAGATCGGGCTCAATGATAGTAGTAGAAGGGCCACCAAAAAGTAGGTGGGCAGGAGTCAAAACATCAAGATCATCTGGATTCTCTGAAATGGATTGCAAGGGGCGAGAATTAATGATTGACGCAATCTGACAAACCAAAGTGCGAAGCTCATCAAAACTAAGCGTTTGGCGGCCAACAGAGCGGTAGAAATGGTGTTTGGCCGTCTTGACTGCTGCCTCCCACAATTCGCCAAAGTTTGGTGAGAGAGGCGGAATAAATTGCCAGTCGATTCCCTCCGCCAAGCAAGCTTGATGAACAGACTGCATAAGAGAATCGCTAAGCAGCAGCCGCTTCAAATCCGCCAACTCATTTTTTGCTCCTACAAAGTTAATATTATTGTCCGACCAAATTTGGCTAGGCTTTCCACGTGTAGAAATGAATCTTTTCAAAGCACTTAAAAACGAAGCAGTTGTTAGATCCTTGACAAGCTCTAAGTGCACAGCCTTGCTTGTAAAGCAGATGAACACGCATACGTAGCACTTGATGGGAGACCTGGTGCGAACTTCTGATTTGTAAAGGAAAGGTCCACAATAGTCGACGCCAGAAACAGCAAAGGCCCGTACGCACTCCAAACGTTCCTTCGGAAGATTAGCCATGATTGGTTCCAGAAATTTGGGCCTGGCCCGGAAGCACTCCACACAGCCTTTCAGTACATTTGAGACCGTTCGCAGTCCTCCAATAGGCCAGTATTGTAGTCGGATGCTTGCCAACACAGCGCGCGGTCCTACATGCATAATGAGCGCTAAGGTGAGTGGGTGACGACGTGGCACTATTATAGGATGGCGAGCCTCATACGCAAGTGTTGAATTTTCGAGGCGTCCACCAACTCGAAGGAGGCCACATGCATCTATCAAGGTCAATAGCGAAGCAATTAAACTTGATTTCTTAACAATGCTATTTGAACGAAGCTCCTTTATATCCTCCCATAAATGAGCCAATTGGACGCCTCGCCAGAGCATATATGCCATAAGCGGTGAGAAAATTTGTAAATGTACGCGAACACGCGCTGCATGGAAGGGAACAAGTTGCCATACTTGGATTTAAGGGTAACATCAACGTGAGGAGACTTGACCATCAGCACCTGTTTACGTAACTCGAGGCTCTGATCGCCATAATGCAGACGCGTAGGCCAATCCTTGCGACCACCAAGTAAGAATGGTGGGCCATAAAACCAGATCTCAGAAAGCGCCAGTAGATCCGGAGTAGAGCCCCTGGACAAAACGTCGGCAGGATTCAGTGCAGTCGGAATAGGATGCCATTCCATATTAGCAGTCAATTCCTGTATAGAAGCCACTCGGTTTGCCACGAAGACGTTGAATTTGATAGGCTCATTACCGATCCAGGATAGCGCCACAGAGGAATCACACCAGCAGTGAAAAGGACCATTGAACATACCCATTTTTATACCCTTGCAGAGGGTATTATAATTTTGGTCAAAAGTGTGCAACGCAGTGAAGGAGACATCTCCGACCCTATAAAGTATATATATTCTTGATCAGGATCACCTCCTGAGTTGATATAGCCATGTCCGTCTGTCTGTTTCTACGCGAACTAGTCTCTCCGTTTTAAAGATATCGAATTGAAACTTTGCACACACCCTTCTTTCCTTTCCACGCAGTATATATGTCGGAACGGCCGGGATCGGCCTCTGCTGTTTGTTAAGTTAAGAAGTTGGGACTCTCTATGGGTATTATATTGGGCCAATCAATCCGACGTACCAAATTTCATAAGGATCGGCCGACTATATCCTATAGCTGCTATATAACTGATTGATCGGAAATGCCATAACTTTGGTGTTTGTAAAGTTAGGAAGTTGGGATTTTCTATGGGTTTTATATTTGGCCAATTAATCCGACCTACCAAATTTAATAAGGATCGGCCGACTATATTCTATAGCTGCCATATACATAACTGAACGATTGGAAATGCCATAACTTTGGTGTTTTTAAAGTTAGAAAGTTGGGATTTTTTATGAGCATTAAGAATGCATCATATGAATAATTTTGGAGAATATAATTTGCAGAATATTCTGCAAGGGTATTTCAACTTCAGCTCCGCCCGAAGTTAGCTTTCCTTTCTTGTTATAACTTCATTCATCAGCTTGGCTAGTAGCAGGGCGCCACATAACTCTAGCTTAGGTACAGATAACGTTTTGAGAGGCGCTACTCGGGATTTGGAGCATAAGAGATGGCTGCTGGCTGGAGAAGTGCCCCTAGACAGCACATATATGCAAGCTCCGTAAGCTTCCTCGCTGGCATCGCAGAAACCATGAATTTCAACATCAGTTTCTGATAGAAGCAAAAATCTTGTGAATGATATGCGTTGGAAGCTCTGAAAACTGATGCACATTTCAATCCAGCAGATGTTACGGGCCAAGGGCAAACTTTCATCCCAATCCAATTTATCCTTGCAGAGTTGTTGCAGAAACAGCTTGGCCCTTGTGATTACTGGACCAAGAAGGCCTAGCGGGTCATAGAAACGAGCAACGGTGGCCAGCTCGTCTGGTGCCGGATCCCATGCTAGACCAAGAGTTTTGGTTATATCGCTGCCATCGCCGAACTTCAAATACTTCTCCTTGTCATCATCTGACACAGCCTTTAAAACCTCGGGGTGGCTGGTGCACCACTTTCGTAACTTGAAGTCACCTCGAGCAAGTATCTCAGTGGTCTGTCGCATTTTCTCAATAGCCTCACCAACAGAGCTTCCACCGCAGATGAAATCATCGACATAGAAATCTTGTTGCAGAGCAACTGAGTCAGCAGGGAAGGAATCCCTCTCATCAATGGCCAGCTGGTGCATTGCTCGAACAGAAAGGAATGAGGCAGGCTTGGTTCCGTAGGTCACTGTATCCAGTTTGTAAGCTTCGAGCTTTTTGTCCGGTTCGTCTCGCCATAAAATGCATTGCAAGTAGTTATCGGGTTCACTCACCCTAACGCACCGATACATCTTGCAAATGTCTCCAGTCAGGGCCACCTGATAAGTACGAAATTTTATCAAAATGTTAAACAGCCTTGGCTGTATAACGGGCCCAGCCATAAGGACATCATTAAGAGACGACCCGGATGAGGCTAAAGCCGATTGTTGTGCAAAGGCCCACAGCCTCGGGGCTGACTCTGAACATGTGGTTTAACTCCAAGTATTCCTTAATAAAGGCCACATATTGACGCTTTAAATTGGGATTCCTTTGCAGTTTGCGTTCAAGATTAAGAAATCTCCGGTGTGCCTGTGTGTAGGGATCGCCAAGGGCTTTAGCATTGTGCTTCAACGGCAGGCGAACAGAGTAAGCGCCAGGGGGAAGACGATACAAGTTTTTGATAAAATGATCCTAACACTCCGGCTCTTCCTTGCTGGCCATTATGACTCCACTGTCCAAATTTTCGACTTCCCAAAATCGCCTAACCAGATCCCCAAGCGGACATTAAGTAGTGTAGCTCCATTTTCCGAGCCTTGAGATGCCAAAAGAGATGTATTGCCGCGAAGCCTATCTCCACCACCAGTCACGATTTAACCAAGGCGAGTCTTCTGCAGTAGAGGCAATCCATGAACCAGCTTCATTTGGCCCACGCATAACAGGTCATTAAATAGGCAGGCACCAAGGAGCCGGTCAACGCGCTGGGGACAGTTTAATGTATGTTAGACGGCATATTCCAATCAGCGATATCAATAATATAACTAGGCTGACTGTCCGTAATCGTTGGCACGACCAGCGCCGTTAGAGCCACAGAGTATTCAGAAGAACGCGACTGGAGGGAGATGCTGACTGCAGATCCTTCCGAAGAAACAGCTGTTTCACCAAGGCCAGTTACCGTTGCTGCTGACCGATATTTCCTTAACTGCAACTCCTGGGCGAAGCGAGATGTAATTAGGTGTAGTTGAGATCCAGAATCCAGTAGGACTCGGCAAGGTACCAGGGAACCGGCTCTGTTCTTTACAAGAACTATAGCGGTGGCCAAGAGCACAACATCAGAATGAAATCCTTGGGCCGCAAGCGAGGCAGATAGCTGCGAGGGTGGGGGGAAACATGAAGCATTTATTTGATGAGCAGGAACTTGCAACGGTGGATCATCAGGGCGTAGATGGAGCAGCGTGTGGTGTTTTCCACCGCATGTGCGGCCTTCCCCTTCTTTAGTCAATTGAAGCACAAGGAAAGTCTTTTTTATTTCTCTTTGCCGTAGACTACGAGACAGACCGGCGAAGGAGCTACAGGAGTATATTCCATGACCAGAAGTATCACAAAAAGCGCAGCTACTCTGGCTGACCTGGGCACCAAGTAACGTCCTTCTGGCAGGCTTTGGAGCTGAATGGTCATGGGCCATGTTGGAAGCCAAGGCGTGCTGAACGCTCTCCAGTTTCTGGCATCGCCTTTAAAGGTACGAGAGCAAATCCTCCTTGCTTGGAATCCTATCCGTTGACAAACTTTCCTTCCAGTTAGCTTGGGTTGCTGATTCCAATTTTTGCACAATCATGTATACAACCATGCAGTCTGAGATTTTTTTTTAAATCTCCCAAGCCCTGAAGCGCTCGCATATGCCCAATAATTTTGTCCGAAAAATCCCGCATTGCCACATCAGACGCAGACTCGAGCCTCTTGAGCCCAAGAATTTCATTGATGTGTGCCTGGAAAACAAGACGTTTATTATTAAAGCGCTTATTTAGGATTTCTAGTGCCGCACGATAATTGGCACCAGATATTTCAAATGATCAAACCGACTCCAGCGCAGCTCCAGCTAAGCATGACCGCAAATATTGAAGCTTTTCTATGTCAGCCAAGTAGGGGTCCTTATCTATCACCGAGGTAAACATGAAGAGGAAGTCAGAGTATTCGGTGTATCCACTGGAGAATGTAGGCAGTTTTACTTCGGGCAGGCGAGTCTTATGCCCTCGATCAACCATGACAGTTGACTGATCCAGGCTGGGATCAAGGTGCATAGTGGAAGATGTTGGCATTCGAAGCTGGCAGTTGTCAAGTTGCAGCCTTAGCCGTGACTTGACCGATACCATGAGCATTTCCGAATAGTCTAGCTCCTCCAGCGCATTGTGGGCAAGCCTGAAGGAGGCTCAAGAAGTTCTAGCCGAAATGTCAACTCCGCGGACCCAAACAGGCAAATCGCGTCTTTAGCTAGCGAAATATACAGGCGCTTTAAGCTATTGTACACCGATTCGGCTTTGCACTTCAAAAACCGCCACCTGATAAGTACGAAATTTTATCAAAATGTTAAACAGCCTTGGCTGTATAACGGGCCCAGCCATAAGGACATCATTAAGAGACGACCCGGATGAGGCTAAAGCCGATCCATTGAAAACAACGCGAAGCTTGGTTGCTGTGCTATCCTCCTTTAGAACACAATGGTGCGGCAGGAAATACTTGCAAAGGCCCACAGCCTCGTGGCTGACTCTGAACATGTGGTTTAACTCCAAGTATTCCTTAATAAAGGCCACATATTGACTATTTAAATGGGGATTCCTTTGCAGTTTGCGTTCAAAATTAAGAAATCTCCGGTGTGCCTGTGTGTAGGAATCGCCAAGGACTTTAGCATGGTGCTTCAACGGCAGGCGAACAGAGTAAGCGCCAGAGGGAAGGCGATAGAAGTTTTTGATAAACTGATCCTAACACTCCAGCTCTTCCTTGGTGGCCATTATGACTCCACTGTCCAAATTTTCGACTTCCCAAAATCGCCTAACCAGATCCTCCAAGCGGACATTAAGTAGTGTAGCTCCATTTTCCGAGCCTTGAGATGCCAAAAGAGATGTATTGCCGCGAAGCCTATCTCCACCACCAGTCACGATCCAACCAAGGCGAGTCTTCTGCAGTAGAGGCAATCCATGAACCAGCTTAATTTGGCCCACGTAAAACATGTCATAAAATAGGCCAGCACCAAGGAGCAGGTCAACGCGCTGGGGACAGTTTAATGTATGTTAGACGGCATATTCCAATCAGCGATATCAATAATGTAACTAGGCTGACTGTCCGTAATCGTTGGCACGACCAGCGCCGTTAGAGCCACAGAGTATTCAGAAGAACGCGACGTGGAGTCTTGATTGCTGTCGACTTAACCCTTTCGTCTGAATTACTAACATGACTTTATTACGGCTTGCTTGACATTGCGCTATCCCAAGTAAACCATGTTAAAAACTCCTCAGAATGCTTACTAGACTTGTGTTTTGTTTCAAATCCAGAAGGCATATATCTATTAAGAACATCTGTAGAACAAAGCTGAATAAAAATGACGAAAAGTATGGCATACTTTCATCGTTTAAATACTTTTATATACGGCTATAAATGGTCAGAACTTTATTCATGCACTAACATGGCTGAGGGCGTTTATATCTTTTATAATGCATTCTTTTATTTGTGTGTTCCGTTATACTATCCGTCAATTACAAATAAACCTCCATTGTTATATATGGAGTTGTCACACCTAAAAAATATTAAGTCCAGACTTTCCAATAAATTTAAAAAGTGCGGATTACAATTTGCCTTCTCCCGATACCTAAGGGCTCGGTCAAATGTTACCGTGCTTAACGCCCGGTGTTATAAAAGCTATCTGGCTCGTTTTAGCGACCAGTTATAACAAGTTCCAAGACAGTTTTATAATTTTGTTAACACTAAGCGTAAATCAGCCTGTTACCCAGCATCGCTATCATTTGAAATACTGATCAGGCAATTGCCGATATATTTGCCCAGTTCTTCCAGACAACATATTCTGTTTCATCCCGTCCAAATCCGTCTTATTCAAATGCCATGTCCAAGTCAAACTTAATTTTAATAAAGTTAAACCAGTCTATTCACCGGGTCCCTACGGAGTTCCAGGTTGCGTGCTTAGATACTGTGCTGAAACTCTGTGTAGACCTCTACACAAATTGTTTACCTTATCTTTGGAAACTTTCCACTTATTTGGAAGGAGTCATTTGTTATTCCCCTTCATAAGAAATGAAATAAAACTATCCAAATTGTCCGCCAAGCCAAAGCTTTTCGAAAACGTTAATACACCCCACTTGCCACATCTTTGTAGATCAAATATATCTCCAAGTTAACATGGATTTATAAGGCGAAGATCTACGACAACAAACCTCTTGGAGCTAACTTCTTTTGTAATACATGGCTTCAAAAAGAACATTCAGACTAACGTAGTTTACACTGATTTTAGTAAACGTTTAATTCAGTAAATCACTCGCTTCTTGTATTGAAGCTAGACTTATTAGGGTTATTATTACAGAGGTTTATAAAAATTATCCGCCAAGCCAAAGCTTTTCGAAAACGTTATTACACCACACTTGCCAAATCTTTGTAGATCAATTATATCTCCAAGTTAACATGGATTTATAAGCCGAAGATCTACGACAACAAACTTCTTGGAGCTAACTTCTTTTGTAATACATGGCTTCAGAAAGAACATTCAGACTAACGTAGCTTACACTGATTTTAGTAAACGTTTGATTCAGTAAATCACTCGCTTCTTGTATTGAGGCTAGACTTATTAGGGTTATTATCTATGGGTTTTTATCTATGTGGTAGGACTCAACGAGTCCTCTAATTTGATTCGAGTTACACCCTCTTATTTTTTACATTATTTATTAACGATCACCCTCTATTCTGAACAAAGTCGGGTGTCCTCAAGTAACGAAATTTTCAGCAGTTCAGAATTACAATCGGACCTAAATGCTTTTCAAACATGGTGTTGTGAAAATCTTTTGGAATTAAATAGCACGTGAAAATTTAAATACTGTTTTGTATTAGGAAAAAACGCGAACTTGATTGGAGAAGCGACGTCTTTACTTGCGAAGTAGCGCCGACGAAAGGGAGTGCGGTAAAGATCGTATTTAATCGAACACTGACATTTCAACAAACATCTCTTAGACCTATGCTTAGCTAAGGGGACGAGAGACGGGGCGAATTCGCAAGAGCGAATGAAAGCTTTATTGGCTCTCGCCTTAAAACTAGAAAATTTAAATGAACGCGCCAAGTGCGCAAACACCACGCTGGGTGGTGGTGCGTTGTCTAGAATCACGCATGATGATGACCTTGGCGTCCTACTTGACCTAAATCATAAGTTTTGTGACCATATTACATCAATGGTGAATAAAGCCAGGGGAGTGCTTGGATTTGTAAAAAGGTGGTCAAAGAAATTAGGGATGTTAAAAAGACTCTGTTCATTTCACTAGTCCGTCCAATCCTGGGGTACTGTTCAGCAGTTTGGAGTTCTCAGTATGGTGTACATATAGACAAAAGAACTTTTTATTATTTGCTTTACGGGGCCTTAACTGGAATGAAAGCCATATTTTACCATCCTACTCTAGTAGACTTCTTTTTATTAATCTACCATCCTTATTAAACCGTAGAACGATGCTTTGCTCTACTTTAATTCATAAACTTATTTACGGGAATGTGGAGGGTCCCGAGCATAAGCTTCTCTGTGCCTAATAGAATTACCAGGAACCTCTTACCTTAAGTCTTTGTAAAAATTAACTAAGGTTCATGCATAACCGTTCAGAGTACTGTGTAATGACTATACTAGACTATACCATGTTATTTCTACTTCGAACTCTTTGCCAATTTTTTTTTTGTTTTGATTTGTGTTGGCTCAATTATGAATTTATATTAAAATTGTTAAAAATAAAAACTTGAAGTTTAGTGTAAGTTAGTTTAGGGCGAAGGCGGGAGCACAATAAAGTTCTCTCTCGCTCTCAGCGAAGCCCCGTCTTCGCCAACCTTCGTTAGGCTAGGCTCTAAGTACATTGTCTAAATATAGAATATGCATTCGTTGAAATAATATTAGTAAAATTTATTAGTAATATTTATATTTTTGGCAACTTAGTGACAGACACATATAAAAAAAAAATACTCAGCAGCTCCTGCTCAAAGTATCGTGGCGGTCGCGAAATACCCTGTTCGCCACAGAAGTTCTGCTGCCAGAGGGATGCCCTGCGATTGTTCGATATGCAAGAGAAAAGTAGCAGCTGGATTGAATGAACCTAACGCAGAACCTGAGGTATTTGTGCAAAAATTGAAAGCTTCAGTTTATAAGCAAAACAATTTAATTGTTTATTGTCTTTTGCTGAAAAATAATAAAATAAATTTTTAATAAATAAAATAAAAATTATAGTATAATTTATTATAAACACATACATATACACATACACATTATATAACCTATTTGAATCGCTGTTGGATGCAACATTTAATTGTGTTATATTATTGCAATCACGGGGCGACAGGTTTTTATTTAATTGAAACTCGAAAATTAATAGTTTGTAAAATCATCCCAGCCGTTATACATCACCAATACATAAGCCCGTTTTCGTTTTCTTCTGCGCTTTCGCTTGTCCGCCGTTAGCAACGTGGTGATTGTTGTTGGACTTTCGGTTTGGCGCGCTGACGATCAAAGTGACGCGCTACCCTGCATTCGGACGGGTGTACTGATTTTTGCCGTCATTTGCAACCACTATTAATTTTGATACTTCGTGATTGATATTCAATTTAATATTTTTTTTCATCGTTTTCGTTATGGATTATTTTTAAAATAATTTTTTTGAACAAATTTAATAATTAAATTAAATTATTATTTACTATTTTCGCCGTCGTTTTATTTTAAACAATATTATCCTGTTAATTTATTTATTTTATTCAATTTTTATTTTTTGTATAAATAATTTATTTATATACATAAGTGACGTATACGCAAATACCTTAGCTTCCAAACCCAACATACAACCTGTATATCCAGAGATACCCATTATTCCAATTGTCAATAACATAAGTCCGGAGCCTAATATTGCAGTTATTCAAATCAATCCGACATAAACATTTAACAATTGTCAATAACATAAGTCCAGAGCCTGCTATTGCAGTTATTCAAATCAATCCGACTTAAACATTTAAACCCTCAGACCTAAATCTTTCCCACGCCTTCGATCGGCGGCACCCGAATTATAAACACTTCACACGCCTTTATCGACGACGGCAGACATAAACAATATTTAGACCATTAAACAAAGGGTCCAGCCTGAGAACCCATTCGTCAGCATAAAAGCTTTGGCCAATCCAAATTAATTAAACAAAAGATGCAGCCTAGAAACCTTCCCATCAGGCCACAGTTTTGACCAATCAAAATTATCTAATCAAAGTCCACTTTCGCTGCTCGCGCGCTGTCACCGGTAGAATCCATAGTTATAAGAATAATGCATTTTGTAAAATCAGTTTAAGATTGGGGATCTAACTTGAATGAACTTTACCAATGAAGACTCCGCTATATATTAAAATAAAAATCGCTTTTTTTTAATACATATATTCCGAACCGAAAAACATAATTGGCGCAGCCAGTAGGATACAAGTAATATCCTCGCGAGTGACTACCTAAAAAGGAATTAAAAAATTACTTCGCGAAAATAAAACATTATTAAGCAACTTACTTTAAAAAAAAATTTTAAATCAACATTAGTTAAATCACGAATGAGGATTTCTAGTGTCCAAACCAGTGAGAATAATCTAAATTATATCGCCTAAATACAACAACTCAACTTAAAACATTCAATATGGATCTGCCATCAACATCAGCAGCAGCCGTGGCCGCAGCATCAAAAGCTACACAAACCCTCTCATATGTATCAATGAACCATTTCCTTCTGCAACTGAAGCAGGTAAATAAATTTAATGGAGACCCACTCTATTTGGTTCTCTTCATAAAAGAAGTCGATGAATTAGTCTAAAAAAATCATTATCCTACAGCATCAGAAGGCCAAAATCAAATTATACAGGCAGCCATCAGGAACCTCCTAGTTTGACAAACCCGAGAACAAACTTAGCTTAGATAATAATCCTTCAAACACAGTTCTAGTTTCGAGGACATTGAGTGATACATTAGCTGAAGTGATTCGTGAAAAATTACCATTAAAAACTTTTATTACGTTGAGCAAATTTGATATTTCAACTCCTCTTAAATTAAAACAAGGTGCCCAAGCTGTAGGAATGTTTAAAGAAAAATCCATAAATAATCGTTCGTATATGTCCCGCAACTCTCAGGAAGACGATGAATTTCAAGATTTTAAAACATCAAAATCATTCTCAAATACAAAACCCAACTATCATTCAGATAATAACCAAGGGGGTAGATTCCAAAATAATAATTATCAGAGCAAATATAACAACAATCCGCAGAGACACAATAGACTCTAATAGAAGTTGGGGTAACAACAATAATTATAATAATTCAGGAAATTCAGGAAATAATTATTATCCTAAAAATTCTCAAAATAATCAAGGACAGGGTAGCCAGAGTACTCAGTGTACCAATATTCCCCAAAAACGTCCCCGAGTTTCAGAATCAGATCAACAACGCAAATCTAAACCAATGGACACATTGGAAAATTTTCAGACAACAGCCTCGGACGAAACACAACAGCCATAAAAATCAAAATTGATAATAAACTATGCTTCTGTCTTATAGATACAGGATCAAGCATAAATTTAATTAACGAAAACTTCTTTGAATACCCAATTAAAAATAATTCTACTAAAATTGAAACAATAGGTGAATCTGTAACTTACAACATTAGATCTTGCTAAAGGGTTCCATCAAATTGAAATGGACCCAGACTCTATTCAGAAAACTGCATTTTCTACTAAGAAAGGTCACTATGAATGTCCTTTGGTCTTAAAAACGCACCCGCTACATTTCAGCGTTGTATGAATAATGAATTTCACGACATAATAGGTACCCATTGTCTATTATATTTAGACAAAAAAAAAAGAAAAAGAATTATGAGCTATTGTATGGGCGACTCAGTATTTCTGCCCCTATCTCTTTGGAAGAAGTTTTAAAATATGCTCTGACCATAAGCTTGTTTGGTTATACAACATAAAGGAACTGTTGAGAGTGAAACTAAATTGTTTTTACAGCAGCCCACACCACTCCCTCGAAAGCACAGACGGAGAGCAGTAAACTATGTTTGGTTTGGCAGTGCAATGTTTTTCACAGTATGAACGTTGTTGAGCCAGTAACGTGTTTCGGAGCTAAAGCCTGAGATTTGGATTGATGCTTGCACGGATGTATTTTCGAACCGGGTTGTTTCTCCAGTCCACTGTAAACAAATCGGTGACGGTGTACCTTTTATATCGAGCTTGTCAAAAATTGATGAGTCGATTAGGGTAACAGATGATCCTTCATCCAGAAAAGCGAAAATTTCGATTTTTTTGTCAGCGTAATGCAGAGTTACGGGTACGATTCGGAAGAACTGGTTTCCTTCTACGTCGCCATGGTGTGTGCTTACATGTCTTTGATTTCCCGCTTCGTTGGTTGTATTGGGAACACTTTCCGAGTGGAGTAGAGGGTGATGTTTTCTTGTACAACCATTTACTCCGCACTCCTTTGGTCGATAATTGTTTCGATGAACCTTTAGGCATCGAAAGCAGGCCTTTCCGGCTTTAGCGACTTGCCATCTCTGTTCTACCGCGCTGGTTTTAAATTGTTCGCATTGTGTTACCCAATGATTTGTGGACTCGCATGCAATGCACTTTCGATTAGGCTGTTGCTGGACTGTAGATCCTTGGCTCGAACTGGCTGCGCAGCTATTATGGGTATTCACAGAACTAGTCCTGTGAGAAAATGGTGTCACGACAGTCGACGCCGCCTGCGCTATTTTGTAGAGCCAGTCGCTGAAAGCTTTAATGGGAGGGACCGATTCGTCGCGGGGTTGCATCGCCCAGTTTAGTTTGTGGTTACTTGGAAGTTTGTCTACAAGCTCCTTCACTAACATTGGGTTGTTTAAGTGCGCTTGTAGGCTGCAAGCTTCGATCGTGGCGCAAATGTTGCGTACTGCGAGCGCGTACTCTATTATGGATTCCAATTTTTCTTTGGGTGGCGGTAGCTTCCTCACCTTGTCGATCATCCTCTCCAGGATGTGCTCGGGTCTGCCGAAGAACATTTTCAGCGTGCTCATTACTTCCGGAACTAGGCTAGGAAGTAGAAGCTTATCCTTCACCATTTCGCGAGCCCTACCTTTTAGGCACTTTTGTAGAAGGAGCATGTTTTCAACATTGGAGAATCCTGCTGCGGAAGTGCTGTGCTCAAATGTACTGATAAACATTGGCCACTCCTCAGGATCCCCGCTGAAGGAAGGAAGCTCCTTGGGTATAGCTTGTCTTGCAGCGATTTGGGAACTGGACGGTGATGCGGGAGTCGCCTGAAATAGCCCGTCTGTCGATCCGTCTTGCATATTCATTTGTAGTAAAATTTTCTACTTCTCCTCAATAAATCTCTGTTCGGAAGCTTTCTTTTCTTCCAACATGTCGAGCATTAGCTTGCTTTTGTTAACGTTAGAATTATCGTCTGGGATAATCTGTCCGCCGCTGGGTTTATCCATTTCGATGAGCGCGTCCAGCTGTGGCTTATTTTGGTTTACGGATAATGAGTTGGAGATGTCGAAATGATTTTGAGGCGGTGATCGCATCATCGCTCCTCATCCTTCCAGGTGGGTTTTCGGAGCTACCTCCAGCAAGACACAGGTCACAACTCCGTATCCAATCCGTATCCTCGACGTCGTAGCCGACACCTGCGCACTGAAAGTGGTACCAACTATCACAACTGTCGCATTGAACCCAGCTTTCCTCAGTTCCTATCGCTTTTTTCTTGCATATTCTACACACTTCTTTGCTCATCTCAATTAACTTTTTAGGGTTATGTGAACTTGGCGTGTGGCGGAATTGTATTTGTGTGCGTAATTTCTGTGGTTTTTTGGCTCCGTTTACGTATTACGTTTTTCTCACCTTACGTTCAAGAAAGGGATGCGATCGCGATTTCACAATATTATGGCTAATTGGAAATGCGTCGCTTCGTAATTGTACAGTTATAACGGCAACCGGTTGTGCACAAAGTTTTTAAGAATGTTGACAGCGAAACTAAATTGTTTTTACAGCAGCCCACACCACTCACTCGAAAGCACAGACGGAGAGCAGTAAACTATGTATTGAAAATTAACTTTATTTAAATTTCAGCTTCCGAATCGATGTGAATTACAGTTTGCGTTGCGGAGCACGCTTAAAAACTTTGTCTTTTCTCCTTCTCTTATTTCGCTTATGTCATTTTTTGAGATGGTTCTTAACAACGTAAAATGAGATCGATATTCCTTACAGATATATCTCGATGTTTATATCGAGTGCTTATATATAACAAAAAGAAATCAAAATTAAATTTAAATTATGGCGGCAACATTCCCCCTCCTGTAATTGATCCTAGGGTGGTCAGTTACCATCTTCTAAGCCGACATCTAGAACCGCAATCTTCGTAGCTGGTCGATCGAGAACACCATGCTGCGTTTTAATAGTGGCTCGACGAACTTGTCCGTCCTTGGCAGGAAAAGTGTTGATCACGCGTCCTTTAAGCCATAGATTTCGAGGCAAGTTTTCATCGATGACAATGACCACGCTTCCAACTGATATTGGGGGACACTTTTAAAACCATTTAGCGCGTCTAGTGAGCACTGGTGTAAACTCCTTCACCCAGCGTTGCCAAAAGCGATCTCCAAAGAGTTTTACCTCGTTCCAATGACGTCTTAGGTTAATCTTCTCTTCCTTGATCGGCTTGTAACCATTCGATGAACCCATTAGCAGGTGGTTCGGAGTCAACGCAGAGTCGTCCTCGGAGTCCAGGCTGACGAAAGTTAAGGGACGTGAGTTAATGATGAACTGTGCTTCCATTAGAGCACACCTCAGGCTTTCGTCGTTGAATGAGTAATTCGGGCAGATGTTTTTTAGGACTGTTTTTGTAGTCCGGACTAATCTTTCCCAAGCACCGCCCATATGGGGTGCTCCTGGAGGGTTAAATAGCCATTTAATGCCATCAAACTTGATTGCGATTTTATCAAAGTCGATCTTGATCAGCTCCTCTCGCAATGTCTTTTCAGTGGCCTTAAAATTAGTGCCATTATCGGAATAAATTTCTCTTGGTGTCCCACGAAGTGCCATGAAATTAGTGAAACACATCACACAGGAGCTTGTATCGAGGCTGTGATCGATCTCAAAGTGGACTGCACGCAGGGTTAAGCAGGTAAACAGCGCAACCCATCTCTTCTCTTTGCCTCTTCCAACGTTGACTAGGATAGGCCCAAAATAATCGACGCCGGTGCACGTGAATGGTTTTTCAAAACTTGCCAACCTAGCTTTTGGAACCGCGGCCATTTGTAGAGGCTGTGGCATTGCGCTACGATTTTTACATAATTGACAGGCTTTTCTTACGGATTAAGCGCAGAATATAAAATTGGGATTTTATATCATTTATCACGGTTTCGTGAGCGAGGTGGTGATATTTTTCGTGATAGAAACGGACTAATAAGAATGTTACTCGACTCTCTGGTGGCAATATTATCGCGTCCATAGTATATCCGATTGCATTCACTCGACCTTTAGTGCGAAGTATTCCGTTGTCGTCCAGATATGCGTTTAAGCCAGTCAATCTGCTTTTTGCGCTTATTGTCTTTTTACAACTTAATGAATGGATTTCGTCCGCGAACTCCAGCCTCTGTGCTTCCTTGTAAAGAAGGGTCTGTGCTTCTTTGACGTCAAATTCGGTCACTGCTGTCGGCATGTCCATCCTTTGGCATTTAGCTTGTAGTCGCCGGATATATATGGACTGTGAGGAGTTAAATAACTCCACACAAAATATCTCAAAAATAACTGCATGAAAAACCTGCCAGTTGCTACTTACGCAACTACTTCGCGTAGTAACGGCAACGCAGGAAAAGAGAGTTTGGAGAAAGCAGTTGGAGAGTACGAGGAGAGAAAGTACAAAGTACGAACCCAAAGAGAGTTTGGAGAGATTGGGAGAGACGGAGCGGAGAGAGGTGCCAGAGCGAGACGGCACTAGTCAGAGCGAGAGCCCAGAGAGCGCAGGCGTGCCGTGAGCAAGGAAGGAACGGTACAGCGCTGCACTGTGGACTTCAGTGTGGTGCCGTGTGCAGAGGGCGAAAGGTCAAACGGTAAAACCGTGGACTTTGGACCTTGGAGTGGAGAGAAGAAAAGGGATGGCCGAGGATTAACGGGACCCGGAGGCCTATATAAACGGGCCCAGCGCTGGAATCAGGACCAGTCATCGAGCATCAAACTACGAATGAACATCGTCTAGTGAAAGTCAAAGTCAAGAATATACCACCGTGAGAACCAACCGTGAACAAGATCGCTACGTCGAGAGGTTCGGGACCGAGCAAGTCACGAATTGAGACACAGGTAGCTGAGTCCTCGAACGGCAACCCACGGCCAAGTCTACAGAACATCAAGGTTGGCTGTAATACCGAGTAGTCCGACGAAGTTGGCTGTAATACCGGTCAGTTTAGCTGCATTGGCTGTAATACCGATCAGGCTAGCTGTGCCGGCTGTAATACCAATCAGTCCGGCTACATTGGCTGTAATACCAATTTATTATAACCGTGTGCGTCTAAGTTGGCTGTAATACCGGTCAGTTAGCTGCATTGGCTGTAATACCGATCAGACTAACTGCGCCAGTCGCGCAGGACGACGACGCAGACAAGCCGCCAGAGACCGCAACAAGAGCCAAGCCTCAGATACGATCGCAACAGTCGGGAGGGAAGGCCAGGGTGGAACGTTCGTCTTTCTCTGGGCGCTGGCTATAGGGACTGCTGACGTGATCTGGCCGTAGTACCAGAGCGTCAAAGGAAACTGAGTGAGCGTCTAGTGGGACCGGCCGGGACAGAGCAAGGGACAGGAGGCTGCGGCTGGCAGGACGAAGGTCTTGCGAGCGTGGTGCCTGTTCACCCTAGTCTGAGAACGGTGACGCTTCCCTAAGCCCAACGGTCCAACTCCACGCCCTCGTCTATGAGCGGCAGCGAAAGTACTCGGAGCGACTAGGACCATCAGCAGCGAGGAATCACCGAGCGGCGACGCAGGAGCATCACCCACGCAAGATATATTCAAATATTGTCAACCAGAGCCGTAAATAAACGCCTCCTTAACTGAATTCTGAAGTTTTGTTACTGTTAACCGGGCGGTCACGTTTAATATAAATTTGGTGGGACGAACGCACAAATTCTACTGAGCTAGCCGCACGAATTTCGTAGCGAGCAAACCATAAAAAAACAGTTCGTTACATCTGGCGCCCAAAAACGTGATTGTCCCGGCAGTAAGAAAAACACAAAACACCAGAATGGGGAGAAGCTGGATCTACCGCCTCAAGAAAGAGGATTTCACCAATGTGGCACAAAGGCTACGCATTTCCTTGACGGGTAGAACTGAAGAAATGCGGAAAGCCTTGGTGGAATACTACAATGGGACGGAAAACAACCCAGAACTCAAAGAACTCTGGTACGAACTAGAAGCTATGTACCCAGAAAAACCAGGTCTAAAATTAACAAACCCCGAGGGAGAAGACGCATGGACAGGCCTTAGCATTGAAGAGATGCAACAAGAGGGCCAGCGAAGAGATTCAATTCAAGATAGAAAGACAGCCCCGAAGGCACAAAGACCTAGCGAGCCCGACTACGCTAAAGTCGCGAAGCAGGTCAGAGAATGGTCTTTTAGATTCGAGGGCACAGAGAAACCCCTTGAATTCTTGGAACAGGTGGAATGGTCCGCGAGCACCTACGGGTTGGACTTAGACATGGTACCGCGAGCAATGCCAGAACTACTACAAGGCAGAGCATTAAAGTGGTTTATCTCGAACAACCAGCACTGGAAAACGTGGGAAGACTTTATTGAGAGTTTCCAAACGTTCTTCCTGCCCAGAGGATATTTGGCGAAACTAGAGGACCAAGTCAAAGCTCGGAAGCAGGGATTCAGAGAGCCATTCAAGGATTACATGGTGGACATGCAGACCATGATAAGGCCACTCGGGTACAGTCCGGGGAAAGTACTCGAGGTCATAAGGGAGAACAGCACACCTGACCTACGAATTTCCCTCAGAACGTACAAGATCGACGACCTGGAAGCCCTCATGATCCTGGCCACAGAATACGAAGAGCTCGAAAAGGAGCGGGAAATGTTCTCTCAGGAAAATAAGTTCAGCAGGACAAAGACGACAGTCCCGCCTCCGGTGACATGTAGAAGATGCGAGGATACCAGCAGGCAAGGCAGGCCAGCCGAAACGTCGCGAAACACGCAGAAAACAGAATATCAAAGGCAGCATACCAATACCAATGGAGACCACCAAACACTACCCAGAGACCACAAAGCGCGACAGCAGGAAGCAACCAAACCCAAGAATACATAACCAACCCACAGGAGGCATGTCGCAAATGTGGCGGACACGGGCATTGGGCAAGAGGTTGCCGAAACCAGCGAATGCTATTCTGCTGGATATGCGGAAAGGTGGGAGTGAGATGCATGGAATGCTGTCAGAGAGCGGAAAATGGCCAGCGATCCCAGCCGCAGAGAGGCGAGCGGGGGTCGTACGCGGATTCCTCTCCAATCTAACTGGCAGGCTAATCGAAGAGGAGCAGCAGTTGTCCGCAGCGGTGACGATTGGTGGAAACTCGTACAAAGCCACAATCGACACCGGGGCAACAGCGAGCTTTATTAGCGAAGAGCTGGCGGACAATCTGGCTGCTCTAGGAAAGATTACACGGACGAGACGGCAAGTTAGGTTGGCAGACGGAAGGTGCAGCGGAATAAGCGCGCAGCTCGAGGTAGAAGTCGCATTCGGCAACAAACGACTGACCATGAGCCTGCTGATATTACCAGGAGTAGTAGACGCACTGGTGCTGGGCTGGAATTTTCTCACACAGGTTGGGGCTGAGATAAAGTGCGCAGGTCACGAAATCCGCATACCGGCCAGGAACAGACACAACGGATGGCTGGAGGAAAAATTGTCAGTGGCAGTTGTTCACGAAGACAGCGAGGAAGGAAACATCGAGCAATTCCTAGAAGCATAGCTGGCAGAATTCCAAACAATGAGCGGAACTTCGAATGTGTCCGAGCACCAGATCACCATGAAGGACGACAAACCTATAAAACAAAGATACTACCCTAAGAACCCTAAAGTTCAAGGGGAGATCAATACAAAGGTGGATGAACTTCTGGAAATGGGTTTCATAGAACACTCGAAGAGCCCGTATAGCTCACCCATAGTAATGGTTAAGAAAAAAAACCGGCAAGTGGAGATTATGTGTCGACTTCCGACAGATAAACGCGAAATCGGTGAAGGACGCGTACCCAATGCCACGTATTAACTACATCCTGGACCAATTACGAGAAGCACGCTATATCAGCAGCCTGGATTTAAAGGATGGATACTGGCAAATTCCTCTAGAAGAAGCAAGTAGAAAGTTCACGGCGTTCACAGTGCCAGGTAAGGGGCTTTTCCAATGGAGAGTGATGCAATTCGGATTACACTCGGCATCAGCAACATTTCAAAGGGCCTTGGACCAAGTGATTGGACCCGAGATGTCTCCTCATGCGTTCGCGTATCAGGACGACATAATCGTTATCGGACGCACTCAGCAAGAACACAAGGACAATCTCAGAGAAGTGTTTCGCCGTCTGAAGGAGGCAAACCTGAGAATAAACCCTGAGAAGTGTCAGTTCTTCAAGCAGGAGCTGCTGTACCTAGGACATCGAGTCACAAGCCAAGGAATCGGTACAAACCCAGACAAGGTCGCGGCCATAGCCCACCTAGAACCACCTGCAACCATCCGTGAGCTAAGGCAGTACCTAGGGGTTGCATCGTGGTACCGACGATTTGTACCAGACTTCGCACGCATCGTTAAGCCGCTCACAGACCTACTCCGCAAGGGCGTAAAGTGGGTATGGACGCAATACCACCAGCAGGCATTCGAGGAGGTGAAGGCGAGACTGGTGTCTGACCCAGTATTAGCGTGTCCAGATTTTGGAAGAACATTCATCCTGCAAACAGACGCCAGCGAATACGGCATAGGCGCGATCCTGACACAAAACACGGAGGACGGAGAGAAAGTTATCTCATACTCCAGCCGGACGTTAAACGGAGCCGAGAAAAACTACTCGACAACGGAAAAAGAGTGTTTGGCCATTGTGTGGGCAATCAGAAAACTAAGGCCCTACCTGGAAGGCTACCACTTCAAGGTGGTAACAGATCACATGGCGCTAAAATGGCTGAACAGCATTGAAAGCCCATCCGGAAGAATCGCCAGATGGGCCCTTGAGTTACAACAATACGACTTCGAGGTTGCGTACAGAAAGGGTCAATTGAATGTGGTAGCCGACGCGCTGTCCAGACAGCCGATGCCGGAAACCCTCCGGAGAGCAAAAGAGTTGGTGCAAAATTCGGAATGTAACTGGATCAGGGACATGCGCGAGAAGATAAAGACACACCCGCAGAAATTCCCGGACTATGTGTTCGACGGCGAAACACTGTACAGGCAGATCCCACACAGAGCTGGCAACGAGGATGTGGTGGCATGGAAGTTGTGCGTCCCCAAGGAGCTAAGGGAAAAGGTCCTGCAAGAAAATCACGATGCCCCAGCCGCCGGCCATGTAGGAAGCCGAAAGACGATTGCCCGTCTAGCTGCCAGATACTACTGGCCAGGAATGCAGAGGGACGCGAGAGCATACGTTCAGAAATGCGAAGAGTGCCTAAAATTTAAGCCAAACCAGCGTCAGGCGGCGGGTAAGATGCTGACACAAGTCCCTGAGGAACCATGGGCAACGGTGTGCGCGGATTTTGTTGGACCCCTGCCAAGATCGAAGCACGGTAACCAAATGTTATTGGTTCTAATCGACCGTTTCTCAAAATGGACAGAATTAGTGCCATTACGAACTGCTACAGCAGAAACCCTGCAAAAGGCGTTTAAAGAACGGATAATCGCTCGATTTGGAGTTCCAAAAGTGGTGATTACAGACAACGGGGTGCAGTTTGCCAGTCGGGCATTTAAGAAGTTTCTTCACGACATGGGAATAAAACAACAGTTCACAGCACCATACACTCCTCAAGAAAATCCCACCGAGCGCGCGAATCGAACCGTAAAAACCATGATCGCACAGTTTGCCGGACAAAACCAAAGGAACTGGGACGAAAAGTGGCCAGAGATAATGCTAGCAGTTAACTCAAGCATATCCGAGTCCACAGGATACTCGCCTTCATTTCTAACGCAGGGCAGAGAACCGCGGCTGCCAAACGCGTTGTACGACAGAGAAACGCTGGGCACAGGGAGGCACACAGAGTCACCAGAGGGGAATGCCGAAAAACTGAAGGAAATCTTCGAAATTGTCCGACGAAATTTGGAAAAGGCAGCACAGGATCAAGCCAGGCACTACAACCTCAGAAGGAGACGGTGGAATCCACAAATCGGCGATGTCGTCTGGGCCAAGGAGCACCATTTGTCTAAAGCGGCGGAAGGCTTCGCGGCTAAACTAGCGCCGAGATATGATGGTCCATATCAGGTAGTCGATTTTGTGTCCCCCGTAATCTGCAAAATTCGCCACCAAAGAAGCAAGAAGCAACGCACAGTGCACATCAGCGATCTAAAGCAGCAGGAGGAGACACAAAAAACGAACGAGGACGGAAATACAGGCAGGTCTCAAGCAGTGGACGAATAAAGGATCGGGATTGCGGAAATCCGTTTAATCGTCAGGACAAAGCCGGAGTCAACGGAAAAGGATGTGGACAGGCAGACAGGATATAATGATGAACTGTGCTTCCATTAGAGCACACCTCAGGCTTTCGTCGTTGAATGAGTAATTCGGGCAGATGTTTTTTAGGACTGTTTTTGTAGTCCGGACTAATCTTTCCCAAGCACCGCCCATATGGGGTGCTCCTGGAGGGTTAAATAGCCATTTAATGCCATCAAACTTGATTGCGATTTTATCAAAGTCGATCTTGATCAGCTCCTCTCGCAATGTCTTTTCAGTGGCCTTAAAATTAGTGCCATTATCGGAATAAATTTCTCTTGGTGTCCCACGAAGTGCCATGAAATTAGTGAAACACATCACACAGGAGCTTGTATCGAGGCTGTGATCGATCTCAAAGTGGACTGCACGCAGGGTTAAGCAGGTAAACAGCGCAACCCATCTCTTCTCTTTGCCTCTTCCAACGTTGACTAGGATAGGCCCAAAATAATCGACGCCGGTGCACGTGAATGGTTTTTCAAAACTTGCCAACCTAGCTTTTGGAACCGCGGCCATTTGTAGAGGCTGTGGCATTGCGCTACGATTTTTACATAATTGACAGGCTTTTCTTACGGATTAAGCGCAGAATATAAAATTGGGATTTTATATCATTTATCACGGTTTCGTGAGCGAGGTGGTGATATTTTTCGTGATAGAAACGGACTAATAAGAATGTTACTCGACTCTCTGGTGGCAATATTATCGCGTCCATAGTATATCCGATTGCATTCACTCGACCTTTAGTGCGAAGTATTCCGTTGTCGTCCAGATATGCGTTTAAGCCAGTCAATCTGCTTTTTGCGCTTATTGTCTTTTTACAACTTAATGAATGGATTTCGTCCGCGAACTCCAGCCTCTGTGCTTCCTTGTAAAGAAGGGTCTGTGCTTCTTTGACGTCAAATTCGGTCACTGCTGTCGGCATGTCCATCCTTTGGCATTTAGCTTGTAGTCGCCGGATATATATGGACTGTGAGGAGTTAAATAACTCCACACAAAATATCTCAAAAATAACTGCATGAAAAACCTGCCAGTTGCTACTTACGCAACTACTTCGCGTAGTAACGGCAACGCAGGAAAAGAGAGTTTGGAGAAAGCAGTTGGAGAGTACGAGGAGAGAAAGTACAAAGTACGAACCCAAAGAGAGTTTGGAGAGATTGGGAGAGACGGAGCGGAGAGAGGTGCCAGAGCGAGACGGCACTAGTCAGAGCGAGAGCCCAGAGAGCGCAGGCGTGCCGTGAGCAAGGAAGGAACGGTACAGCGCTGCACTGTGGACTTCAGTGTGGTGCCGTGTGCAGAGGGCGAAAGGTCAAACGGTAAAACCGTGGACTTTGGACCTTGGAGTGGAGAGAAGAAAAGGGATGGCCGAGGATTAACGGGACCCGGAGGCCTATATAAACGGGCCCAGCGCTGGAATCAGGACCAGTCATCGAGCATCAAACTACGAATGAACATCGTCTAGTGAAAGTCAAAGTCAAGAATATACCACCGTGAGAACCAACCGTGAACAAGATCGCTACGTCGAGAGGTTCGGGACCGAGCAAGTCACGAATTGAGACACAGGTAGCTGAGTCCTCGAACGGCAACCCACGGCCAAGTCTACAGAACATCAACCGTATAGCTCACCCATAGTAATGGTTAAGAAAAAAAACCGGCAAGTGGAGATTATGTGTCGACTTCCGACAGATAAACGCGAAATCGGTGAAGGACGCGTACCCAATGCCACGTATTAACTACATCCTGGACCAATTACGAGAAGCACGCTATATCAGCAGCCTGGATTTAAAGGATGGATACTGGCAAATTCCTCTAGAAGAAGCAAGTAGAAAGTTCACGGCGTTCACAGTGCCAGGTAAGGGGCTTTTCCAATGGAGAGTGATGCAATTCGGATTACACTCGGCATCAGCAACATTTCAAAGGGCCTTGGACCAAGTGATTGGACCCGAGATGTCTCCTCATGCGTTCGCGTATCAGGACGACATAATCGTTATCGGACGCACTCAGCAAGAACACAAGGACAATCTCAGAGAAGTGTTTCGCCGTCTGAAGGAGGCAAACCTGAGAATAAACCCTGAGAAGTGTCAGTTCTTCAAGCAGGAGCTGCTGTACCTAGGACATCGAGTCACAAGCCAAGGAATCGGTACAAACCCAGACAAGGTCGCGGCCATAGCCCACCTAGAACCACCTGCAACCATCCGTGAGCTAAGGCAGTACCTAGGGGTTGCATCGTGGTACCGACGATTTGTACCAGACTTCGCACGCATCGTTAAGCCGCTCACAGACCTACTCCGCAAGGGCGTAAAGTGGGTATGGATGCAATACCACCAGCAGGCATTCGAGGAGGTGAAGGCGAGACTGGTGTCTGACCCAGTATTAGCGTGTCCAGATTTTGGAAGAACATTCATCCTGCAAACAGACGCCAGCGAATACGGCATAGGCGCGATCCTGACACAAAACACGGAGGACGGAGAGAAAGTTATCTCATACTCCAGCCGGACGTTAAACGGAGCCGAGAAAAACTACTCGACAACGGAAAAAGAGTGTTTGGCCATTGTGTGGGCAATCAGAAAACTAAGGCCCTACCTGGAAGGCTACCACTTCAAGGTGGTAACAGATCACATGGCGCTAAAATGGCTGAACAGCATTGAAAGCCCATCCGGAAGAATCGCCAGATGGGCCCTTGAGTTACAACAATACGACTTCGAGGTTGCGTACAGAAAGGGTCAATTGAATGTGGTAGCCGACGCGCTGTCCAGACAGCCGATGCCGGAAACCCTCCGGAGAGCAAAAGAGTTGGTGCAAAATTCGGAATGTAACTGGATCAGGGACATGCGCGAGGACTTCAGTGTGGTGCCGTGTGCAGAGGGCGAAAGGTCAAACGGTAAAACCGTGGACTTTGGACCTTGGAGTGGAGAGAAGAAAAGGGATGGCCGAGGATTAACGGGACCCGGAGGCCTATATAAACGGGCCCAGCGCTGGAATCAGGACCAGTCATCGAGCATCAAACTACGAATGAACATCGTCTAGTGAAAGTCAAAGTCAAGAATATACCACCGTGAGAACCAACCGTGAACAAGATCGCTACGTCGAGAGGTTCGGGACCGAGCAAGTCACGAATTGAGACACAGGTAGCTGAGTCCTCGAACGGCAACCCACGGCCAAGTCTACAGAACATCAAGGTTGGCTGTTCGCGCAAATTTGAATTTAATGAAATTGTTAAAAAACTTGAAGTTTAGTGTAAGTTAGTTTAGGGCGAAGGCGGGAGCATAATAAAGTTTTCTCTCGCTCTCGGCGAATCGCCCCGTCTTCGCCAACCTTCGTTAAGCTAGGCTCTAAGTACTTTGTCGAAAAATATAGAAGTATTCGTTGAAATTGATTTGAGCCGTCGACACCTTTTCTTTCCGTTTTCGTTTTCGCAAATAATAATTTTAGCCACCGCCAAGTTTTTTCTCGGTTTTGATAATTAGAAAACTATCTAATTTTTCATGGCGCTCCCGGGTGGACGTTAAAGTTATTAATATTTGGAAACTAGTGACAGTGACACACAAACCAAAAAAAATATATATAAAGTGCAAGTGCAAGTGGAGTTCAAAGCACTCAATTACACATATACACAGTGATTTTGTTGCCCGCGGCGTGTCGGTGTGGATAGGAAATACACAGCAGCTCCTGCTTAAAATATCGTGCCGGTCGCGAAATACTCTGTTCGCCAAAAAGAACTGCTGCCAGAGGGATGCCCTGCGACTGCTCAATGTGCAAAAGGAAAGTGGAAGCTGGATTGAAAGACCCTAAAGCAGAACCTGAGGTATTTGTGCAAAAAATTGAAAGCTTGAGTTTATAAGAAAAACAATTTAATTGTTTATTGTCTTGTGCTGAAAAATTGCACCTCGCTTTCAATTCTTGGCACAGACGTATCGATATAGTAGAGCTAGTTGTGCATGCATTTATTTATAATAAATAAAAATAAAAAATTATATTAAAATTTATTATATACACATACATATACACATACACATTATAACCTATTTGAACCTCCGTTGGACGCAACATTTACATAATTGTGTTATATTATTGCAATCACTGTCGCCCCCAATTTATTTATTGAAACTCGAAAATTAATAGTTGGTAAAATCATCCCAGCCGCTATATATAACCAATACATAAGTCCTCATATACAAGCAGCTGCAGCGGTTAACTTTTTCGATTTCCTTTTTCGCTTCGCTTGTCTGCCGTTAGCATCGTTGTAATTGTTGTTGGACTTTTGGTTTGGCGCGCTGAAGATCAAAGTGACGCGCTACCCTGCATTCGGACGGGTATACTGATTTTTGCCGTCATTTGCAACCACTGTTAATTTTGATACCTCGTGGCTCGATATTCAATTTAATATTTTTTTTCGTCGTTTTCGTTGTGGATAATTATTAAAATAATTTTTTCGAACAAATTTAATAATTAAATTAAATTGTCATTACTCTTAGTATTTTGTTTCGAAAATTTATTTAACATTTTGTCGTCATTCTAATTGAACAATTATCCTCTTTTAAAACTTATTTATTTTATTAATTATTATTCTTGCATAAATAATTTATTTATATATATATTTATTTATTTCGTGGTTTATATATAAAAAAAAAAAAAAAAAAAATAAATTAAAATGAGTCCAGATAAGCCAAAATCTCTTGAACTTCTTGCGGATCTTAAAAATAAGCTCAAAAAACCAGTGATGAGCATCCGCCGATTAAATGATCGAATAGAAGCCGGCCAGATTCCGATCCAAGAAGTAGAACTAACTTGTCGGCTAGAGATTTTAAATGCTTCTATTATTAAGGCAACTCAAATACAAGAACAGATCGAAGATTTAGATGATGGCGATGAGTTCGGAGAAGAGTTGGAAGAGCTTTCAATAATTACCAAGGCAAAAATAATGTCGCTTATCTCAGCCTTGAAGACGGCAAGCGAGACCAAAATAATTGGATCAGCTTCTGTAGCCCCAACTCGAGCTCGACTTCCGAATTTGGCATTGCCGAAATTCAGCGGCAAATATTCGGAGTTTAAGAATTTCATTAGCCTTTTCGAAACTCTTGTTCATCAAGACGACAGCATTCCCGTCATAGAAAAATTCAATCACTTAATTTCTTGTCTTTCTGGTGAAGCTTTGGGAACTATTAAGGCCTACCAAGTCACCGAGAGCAATTATGAAAAGGCTATGATCAGCCTGAAAAAAGTGTATGATAACGAATGTTTAATTTTTATGAATAATATTTCAACATTGTTTAGTCTTCCGAAAATAACGCAACAGTCAGCTTCGTCTTTAAGAAATATTATCGACACCGTATCATCTATATACGGTTCTTTGTTATCGATAGGAGACGACACCAAGATTTCAAATGCAATGTTGATCTATCTTGTTTTGAACAGAGTAGACCCAGTGACCAAACAAAAATGGGAAGAACAATTAGATTATGAAAGGTTACCGCTTTGGTCCGATTTTGAAAAAATGTTAAACCGCCGATACCAGCATTTATCCGCTGAAGAATCGACGAAACCAAAGCAAGATAAAGTTATGTCGAGCAAGCCACATAATCGCAGCTCATTTTCTTGTTCTTCGTCCAACAGTAAATCGCAGCAAAGTTGTAGCTATTGCAATGCAGGAGACCATATCCTAGCAAACTGTGGTCCGTTTGGTCGCCTTTCGGTAATGCAAAGGTTTGACTTTGTAAAATCTGCTTCCTTATGCATCAATTGTATGCGAAAGGGTCACACTGTTTCAAAATGCAAATTTAATAAATGTCGAGTTTGTGGCCGCTCGCATCACGTTTTACTGCATAGATATACAGTGTCCGAAAATAGTTTAGCGTTGCCACCACCCCAAGAGATTCTTTCTCCCTCTTTAAATCAAGATCAGCCTTCCACGTCACATGTTATGCATGCGACATCATTGGACAGAGTGATTTTAGCCACGTCGATCGTAAGTGTAAGAACTAAAAACGGTGAATATATTTGGGCCCGAGCACTTCTTGACTCTGGGTCCCAAACGAATTTTATAACAGAGGACCTTGCTCACCGCTTACAGATCCGTAAAGAGGAGTCGTGTATAAACTTACTTGGTATTGGCGAGTCCAATTCTCAAGTTAAGAAAAAGGTACACACAATGGTGAAGTCGCGTATAAATGGTAGTGAGTTCTCCTTCGATTTTTGGATTTTGAAATCAATATCAGGATATCATCCTGACCAGTCGGTCAATATCAATGACTGGAAAATTCCAAAGAACCTACCACTAGCAGACCCTTATTTCTACAAGCCACAAAGAATAGATATGTTAATAGGAGCAGAATCATTTTTCGAATTATTAGCTGTTGGACAAATTAGACAAGGTCCTGACTTTCCAACTCTGCAGAAAACCCTCTTCGGCTGGGTTGTATCGGGTAGATATAAGGCATCTTCCCCTACAGAAGTTGTGAAAAGTTTCAGTTGTAGTGAAGAGATTTTAGTGTCTATTGACAGCACACTACAGAAGTTTTGGTCACTGGAAGAAATGCCATCTCTAAAGAAAATTCTGTCACCTGAGCAAAAGTTATGTGAAGAACACTACCGGAAGACTACTCAGGTTTTGCCATCAGGTCGGTTTGAAGTAAGACTGCCGTTTAAATCGGATCCAAATGAGTTAGGCAACTCTTTTGAAGTTGCAAAACGGCGGTTTTTGTCGCTTGAAAGAAGGCTGTCTCGAGACCCTGAGATGAAGGAAATGTACCTAGAATTTATGGAGGAGTACCTTTCCTTAGGTCATATGTCTCTTACAGATAAACTTCCTTCTGCTCCACATTATGTTATCCCACATCAATGTGTTCTGAGACCCCAAAGTACGTCAACCAAGTTACGTGTCGTTTTCGATGCGTCTTGTAAATCGTCAACTCAGAAGTCTCTAAATGACATTTTGATGGTTGGGCCGACAATCCAAGATGAGTTGTACTCAACGTTACTGCGCTTCCGGCTGCATAGGTTTGCCCTGACCGCCGATGTAAAGAAAATGTATCGCCAAGTGATGGTGAATGAAGCAGATAGGCAGTTTCAACTTATAGTGTGGAGAAGAGACCCCTCTGAGTCCTTGAGATTATACAAGCTCAACACCGTAACATATGGTACTGGACCAGCCCCGTTTTTGGCTATTCGGTGTTTAAAAAGGTTAAGTGAGTCTGCCAAAGTTTCTTTTCCTAGAGCTGCTAAGGTTATTGGATCCGACTTTTATGTCGATGATATGTTGACTGGTGCTGCATGCGTAGAGGAGTTAAAGACTATTAAGTCTGAAGTATCTCAGGTTCTTCAAACTGCAGGTTTTGAATTGACAAAGTGGTTTTCAAACTCACCTGACGTTACCGCATCTGAGAGCACAGTTAAATCCATACCCATCTCGGACTCAGAGTCAACTAAGGCGTTAGGAATATCGTGGTTGCCTAACGAAGATGCCTTCAAATTTCAAATTGACACTGCTGTCATGGGTCTCCGAGCGACAAAACGGAACATACTATCGGTGACATCGAAGCTGTTTGACCCCCTTGGCTTATTAAGTCCTATTGTAATTAGAGGAAAGATCCTATTGCAGGAACTTTGGCTTAATAAGTTAGATTGGGATGAGTCGATTCCTATTCATTTGGAAACAGCTTGGAATATGATAAAAATTACATTGTCTAAATTAGAGGAAATATCTATTCCCCGGTTTGTGCATACCGATCCGATGTCACCGGTCCAATTACATGCCTTTGCTGACGCATCCTTAAGAGCTTATGGAGCTTGCGTCTACATTCGTAGCAAAACTGCAGAAGGTTATAAAATATCGCTGTTGACTTCAAAGTCTAAAGTAGCGCCGCTCAAGACTAAAACACTCCCAAGGCTTGAGTTATGTGCCGCTCACCTTCTCGCAGATCTCTGCCACAGAATCAAGCCCCTATTAAAGGTACCTATCGAACGGATTGTTTATTGGTCGGATTCTGAAGTTACGCTTCATTGGATCCGGTCTCATCCATCTTCATTATCCACATTCGTATCGAATAGAGTAGCGGAGATTCAAGAGTGGTCAGGTGAAGCTACGTGGCGGCATGTTCCAACGAAACAAAACCCAGCAGATATTGTATCAAGAGGTTGTGATGTCGACGAAATTATACAGTCAATATGGTTTACTGGACCTGCGTTTTTAAAAGAGGAAGATGCAAACTGGCCCCAGAATGCACACTTTGAACTAGATGAAGAAGTCCTACTACAAGAATCGAGGAAGACTGCGGTCGGACTGACCGCTGCTGTAAGAAATTTGGATTTGGTAGATGTCATCGAGGGATTTTCGTCACACCTTAAACTGCTTCGGGTATTCGTTTATATGTTCCGCTTCATAAGAAAATGCAAAGACAAAAGTATGGTATTTGAAAAAACTTTGTCGCCGACTGAATATAATGAAGCTTTTCTAAAAATTGTCGAGATATTACAGAAGCACGAGTATCATGAAGAAAGAGAAAAAGTTCGTAAAGGATCCAGAGTTGGCCCAAGTCTTCAGCGATTGAATCCATTCATCCATGAAGACAAGGGGACTTGGTGTCACTTTTCTTTGTTGCGAGTTGGGGGGCGACTAGCTAATGCTCCTATATCATACGATGCCAAGTTTCCATTGTTGTTGACAAAACGCTCCCAATTTGTGCAGAGCTATGTTCGGCATCTTCACCATTCCAATTTTCATGTTGGTCCACGAGCCCTTGTGAGTCTCCTTCGACAGCGTATTTGGATCGTAAACGCTCAGGAGGTCTGCAGTCAGATAGTTCGATCATGCATACGCTGCTTTAAGTGTAAGCCTCGACTAATGACACAAATTATGGGAAATTTACCCGCAGATCGTCTCCGTGCTCTCCGCCCATTTGCTATATGTGGCGTCGATTTTTGTGGCCCTGTCTATACGACATTGAAAATTCGTGGTAGGCCTCCGTATAAGTCCTACATTGCGCTCTTCGTTTGTTTTGCGTCCAAAGCGGTTCATCTAGAAGTTGTTTCAGATTTAACCACAGATTCCTTTTTATTGGCTTTTCAAAGGTTCGTTGGGCGCCGAGGATGTCCCCAAGTCGTCCATTGCGACAACGGGACGAACTTCGTCGGAGCGAGTCGCCACTTCCGGGCCCTTCGAGAGAGGATAGAGGACGAAGCCGACGCGATACGCGAATTCGCATCAAAAAGCGGATGCGAATTTGTGTTCACACCACCGCGGGCTCCGCACATGGGCGGACTATGGGAGGCAGGTGTCAAAACTGCCAAGAACCTACTCCTACGGGCGGTGGGCAGCGCGCTCCTAAGCGCAGAAGAGCTGGGGACAGTCCTCGTGGGAATCGAGGCGGTGATGAACTCCCGGCCGCTCGGAGCGATCAGCAGCGACCCAAGCGACGGAGAGGCGCTGACACCCGGGCACCTACTGACAGGCGGGCCGCTACTCGCCACACCAGCACTCCGGACCCCGGACCAGGAGGGTCTCAACTGCTTGCGGCGATGGCGGCTTGTCTCGTCAGTCAGGCAAATGTTCTGGCGGCGATGGTCCCGGGAATATGTCCTGGGCCTCCAAATACGGGGCAAGTGGCACCAGCAGCAGCCCAACATCAGCGAGGGAGATCTCGTCCTCGTGGCCGAGGACAACCTGCCGCCCCAACAATGGCTCCTCGGCAGAATAGTCGCCAGGCACGCAGGGGAGGACGGCATGGTCAGGGTCGTCGACGTGCGAACTAGTGGAGGAGGCCTTTTTCGGCGGGCCATTCATAAGTTGGCGCCGCTTCCACTGTGTTGAAGCCCGATGGGTGTTCAACGGGGCCGGTGTTCGCGCAAATTTGAATTTAATGAAATTGTTAAAAAACTTGAAGTTTAGTGTAAGTTAGTTTAGGGCGAAGGCGGGAGCATAATAAAGTTTTCTCTCGCTCTCGGCGAATCGCCCCGTCTTCGCCAACCTTCGTTAAGCTAGGCTCTAAGTACTTTGTCGAAAAATATAGAAGTATTCGTTGAAATTGATTTGAGCCGTCGACACCTTTTCTTTCCGTTTTCGTTTTCGCAAATAATAATTTTAGCCACCGCCAAGTTTTTTCTCGGTTTTGATAATTAGAAAACTATCTAATTTTTCATGTAATACCGAGTAGTCCGACGAAGTTGGCTGTAATACCGGTCAGTTTAGCTGCATTGGCTGTAATACCGATCAGGCTAGCTGTGCCGGCTGTAATACCAATCAGTCCGGCTACATTGGCTGTAATACCAATTTATTATAACCGTGTGCGTCTAAGTTGGCTGTAATACCGGTCAGTTAGCTGCATTGGCTGTAATACCGATCAGACTAACTGCGCCAGTCGCGCAGGACGACGACGCAGACAAGCCGCCAGAGACCGCAACAAGAGCCAAGCCTCAGGTACGATCGCAACAGTCGGGAGGGAAGGCCAGGGTGGAACGTTCGTCTTTCTCTGGGCGCTGGCTATAGGGACTGCTGACGTGATCTGGCCGTAGTACCAGAGCGTCAAAGGAAACTGAGTGAGCGTCTAGTGGGACCGGCCGGGACAGAGCAAGGGACAGGAGGCTGCGGCTGGCAGGACGAAGGTCTTGCGAGCGTGGTGCCTGTTCACCCTAGTCTGAGAACGGTGACGCTTCCTAAGCCCAACGGTCCAACTCCACGCCCTCGTCTATGAGCGGCAGCGAAAGTACTCGGAGCGACTAGGACCATCAGCAGCGAGGAATCACCGAGCGGCGACGCAGGAGCATCACCCACGCAAGATATATTCAAATATTGTCAACCAGAGCCGTAAATAAACGCCTCCTTAACTGAATTCTGAAGTTTTGTTACTGTTAACCGGGCGGTCACGTTTAATATAAATTTGGTGGGACGAACGCACAAATTCTACTGAGCTAGCCGCACGAATTTCGTAGCGAGCAAACCATAAAAAAACAGTTCGTTACATCTGGCGCCCAAAAACGTGATTGTCCCGGCAGTAAGAAAAACACAAAACACCAGAATGGGGAGAAGCTGGATCTACCGCCTCAAGAAAGAGGATTTCACCAATGTGGCACAAAGGCTACGCATTTCCTTGACGGGTAGAACTGAAGAAATGCGGAAAGCCTTGGTGGAATACTACAATGGGACGGAAAACAACCCAGAACTCAAAGAACTCTGGTACGAACTAGAAGCTATGTACCCAGAAAAACCAGGTCTAAAATTAACAAACCCCGAGGGAGAAGACGCATGGACAGGCCTTAGCATTGAAGAGATGCAACAAGAGGGCCAGCGAAGAGATTCAATTCAAGATAGAAAGACAGCCCCGAAGGCACAAAGACCTAGCGAGCCCGACTACGCTAAAGTCGCGAAGCAGGTCAGAGAATGGTCTTTTAGATTCGAGGGCACAGAGAAACCCCTTGAATTCTTGAAACAGGTGGAATGGTCCGCGAGCACCTACGGGTTGGACTTAGACATGGTACCGCGAGCAATGCCAGAACTACTACAAGGCAGAGCATTAAAGTGGTTTATCTCGAACAACCAGCACTGGAAAACGTGGGAAGACTTTATTGAGAGTTTCCAAACGTTCTTCCTGCCCAGAGGATATTTGGCGAAACTAGAGGACCAAGTCAAAGCTCGGAAGCAGGGATTCAGAGAGCCATTCAAGGATTACATGGTGGACATGCAGACCATGATAAGGCCACTCGGGTACAGTCCGGGGAAAGTACTCGAGGTCATAAGGGAGAACAGCACACCTGACCTACGAATTTCCCTCAGAACGTACAAGATCGACGACCTGGAAGCCCTCATGATCCTGGCCACAGAATACGAAGAGCTCGAAAAGGAGCGGGAAATGTTCTCTCAGGAAAATAAGTTCAGCAGGACAAAGACGACAGTCCCGCCTCCGGTGACATGTAGAAGATGCGAGGATACCAGCAGGCAAGGCAGGCCAGCCGAAACGTCGCGAAACACGCAGAAAACAGAATATCAAAGGCAGCATACCAATACCAATGGAGACCACCAAACACTACCCAGAGACCACAAAGCGCGACAGCAGGAAGCAACCAAACCCAAGAATACATAACCAACCCACAGGAGGCATGTCGCAAATGTGGCGGACACGGGCATTGGGCAAGAGGTTGCCGAAACCAGCGAATGCTATTCTGCTGAGATGCATGGAATGCTGTCAGAGAGCGGAAAATGGCCAGCGATCCCAGCCGCAGAGAGGCGAGCGGGGGTCGTACGCGGATTCCTCTCCAATCTAACTGGCAGGCTAATCGAAGAGGAGCAGCAGTTGTCCGCAGCGGTGACGATTGGTGGAAACTCGTACAAAGCCACAATCGACACCGGGGCAACAGCGAGCTTTATTAGCGAAGAGCTGGCGGACAATCTGGCTGCTCTAGGAAAGATTACACGGACGAGACGGCAAGTTAGGTTGGCAGACGGAAGGTGCAGCGGAATAAGCGCGCAGCTCTAGGTAGAAGTCGCATTCGGTAACAAACGACTGACCATGAGCCTGCTGATATTACCAGGAGTAGTAGACGCACTGGTGCTGGGCTGGAATTTTCTCACACAGGTTGGGGCTGAGATAAAGTGCGCAGGTCACGAAATCCGCATACCGGCCAGGAACAGACACAACGGATGGCTGGAGGAAAAATTGTCAGTGGCAGTTGTTCACGAAGACAGCGAGGAAGGAAACATCGAGCAATTCCTAGAAGCATAGCTGGCAGAATTCCAAACAATGAGCGGAACTTCGAATGTGTCCGAGCACCAGATCACCATGAAGGACGACAAACCTATAAAACAAAGATACTACCCTAAGAACCCTAAAGTTCAAGGGGAGATCAATACAAAGGTGGATGAACTTCTGGAAATGGGTTTCATAGAACACTCGAAGAGCCCGTATAGCTCACCCATAGTAATGGTTAAGAAAAAAAACCGGCAAGTGGAGATTATGTGTCGACTTCCGACAGATAAACGCGAAATCGGTGAATAACGCGTACCCAATGCCACGTATTAACTACATCCTGGACCAATTACGAGAAGCACGCTATATCAGCAGCCTGGATTTAAAGGATGGATACTGGCAAATTCCTCTAGAAGAAGCAAGTAGAAAGTTCACGGCGTTCACAGTGCCAGGTAAGGGGCTTTTCCAATGGAGAGTGATGCAATTCGGATTACACTCGGCATCAGCAACATTTCAAAGGGCCTTGGACCAAGTGATTGGACCCGAGATGTCTCCTCATGCGTTCGCGTATCAGGACGACATAATCGTTATCGGACGCACTCAGCAAGAACACAAGGACAATCTCAGAGAAGTGTTTCGCCGTCTGAAGGAGGCAAACCTGAGAATAAACCCTGAGAAGTGTCAGTTCTTCAAGCAGGAGCTGCTGTACCTAGGACATCGAGTCACAAGCCAAGGAATCGGTACAAACCCAGACAAGGTCGCGGCCATAGCCCACCTAGAACCACCTGCAACCATCCGTGAGCTAAGGCAGTACCTAGGGGTTGCATCGTGGTACCGACGATTTGTACCAGACTTCGCACGCATCGTTAAGCCGCTCACAGACCTACTCCGCAAGGGCGTAAAGTGGGTATGGACGCAATACCACCAGCAGGCATTCGAGGAGGTGAAGGCGAGACTGGTGTCTGACCCAGTATTAGCGTGTCCAGATTTTGGAAGAACATTCATCCTGCAAACAGACGCCAGCGAATACGGCATAGGCGCGATCCTGACACAAAACACGGAGGACGGAGAGAAAGTTATCTCATACTCCAGCCGGACGTTAAACGGAGCCGAGAAAAACTACTCGACAACGGAAAAAGAGTGTTTGGCCATTGTGTGGGCAATCAGAAAACTAAGGCCCTACCTGGAAGGCTACCACTTCAAGGTGGTAACAGATCACATGGCGCTAAAATGGCTGAACAGCATTGAAAGCCCATCCGGAAGAATCGCCAGATGGGCCCTTGAGTTACAACAATACGACTTCGAGGTTGCGTACAGAAAGGGTCAATTGAATGTGGTAGCCGACGCGCTGTCCAGACAGCCGATGCCGGAAACCCTCCGGAGAGCAAAAGAGTTGGTGCAAAATTCGGAATGTAACTGGATCAGGGACATGCGCGAGAAGATAAAGACACACCCGCAGAAATTCCCGGACTATGTGTTCGACGGCGAAACACTGTACAGGCAGATCCCACACAGAGCTGGCAACGAGGATGTGGTGGCATGGAAGTTGTGCGTCCCCAAGGAGCTAAGGGAAAAGGTCCTGCAAGAAAATCACGATGCCCCAGCCGCCGGCCATGTAGGAAGCCGAAAGACGATTGCCCGTCTAGCTGCCAGATACTACTGGCCAGGAATGCAGAGGGACGCGAGAGCATACGTTCAGAAATGCGAAGAGTGCCTAAAATTTAAGCCAAACCAGCGTCAGGCGGCGGGTAAGATGCTGACACAAGTCCCTGAGGAACCATGGGCAACGGTGTGCGCGGATTTTGTTGGACCCCTGCCAAGATCGAAGCACGGTAACCAAATGTTATTGGTTCTAATCGACCGTTTCTCAAAATGGACAGAATTAGTGCCATTACGAACTGCTACAGCAGAAACCCTGCAAAAGGCGTTTAAAGAACGGATAATCGCTCGATTTGGAGTTCCAAAAGTGGTGATTACAGACAACGGGGTGCAGTTTGCCAGTCGGGCATTTAAGAAGTTTCTTCACGACATGGGAATAAAACAACAGTTCACAGCACCATACACTCCTCAAGAAAATCCCACCGAGCGCCCGAATCGAACCGTAAAAACCATGATCGCACAGTTTGCCGGACAAAACCAAAGGAACTGGGACGAAAAGTGGCCAGAGATAATGCTAGCAGTTAACTCAAGCATATCCGAGTCCACAGGATACTCGCCTTCATTTCTAACGCAGGGCAGAGAACCGCGGCTGCCAAACGCGTTGTACGACAGAGAAACGCTGGGCACAGGGAGGCACACAGAGTCACCAGAGGGGAATGCCGAAAAACTGAAGGAAATCTTCGAAATTGTCCGACGAAATTTGGAAAAGGCAGCACAGGATCAAGCCAGGCACTACAACCTCAGAAGGAGACGGTGGAATCCACAAATCGGCGATGTCGTCTGGGCCAAGGAGCACCATTTGTCTAAAGCGGCGGAAGGCTTCGCGGCTAAACTAGCGCCGAGATATGATGGTCCATATCAGGTAGTCGATTTTGTGTCCCCCGTAATCTGCAAAATTCGCCACCAAAGAAGCAAGAAGCAACGCACAGTGCACATCAGCGATCTAAAGCAGCAGGAGGAGACACAAAAAACGAACGAGGACGGAAATACAGGCAGGTCTCAAGCAGTGGACGAATAAAGGATCGGGATTGCGGAAATCCGTTTAATCGTCAGGACAAAGCCGGAGTCAACGGAAAAGGATGTGGACAGGCAGACAGGATATCGTTTAATCGTCAAGCGAATGCAGATCAACCAGCGTCCAAGACCGCATGAGACAATAGCACCCGTTTAGTCGTCAGGCCAAAACCGGAGTCAACAGAGCACGCCTCAACACGAGCAAGAACTCTGATCAAGTCAGCATACACCTAAGTCAACGACGAATAAAGGATCGGTACTACGAGAACCCGTTTAATCGTCAGGACAAAGCCGGAGTCAACGGAAGAGGGAGTTGGATAGACAAGAAGGACGATCTTGCAAATAAAAACAAGACAGATCCCAGACTAGATGGGGCAGAGGCAACCGTTTCTACGTCAGGCCAAAGACCGGAGTCAACAAAGCATACACCCAATAGAAAGGGACATTATCAACGCAAGCATTCACCGGACCTGCGAAACGATCACAAGGAAAACACGTGGAGAGCAACGACATAATACACGTCACCGAGGAAAGGGGAGAGACGGTACGGGGTACCGTAAAGCTAGGAAAACCATGCGTCAGCAACGACCACCAAAAAGTAACTGAAGAGACCGAGCCAAAAACGAAGGAAGACCTAGGCATCGGAGGAGAGTGTCAGCGTCAGACACGCAGGGTTAAGAGAAAACGGCCTCCCCAAAAGAGAAGACATAAGCCGCAAAGAGAGCCGATAGGGATATAACGGTACGGCATAAAAGGAATCCCCGAAACCGAGGCTTCATGGTAAAGGGAATTGCAAGGGAACGGACAAATCAAACCAAGAAGTCAACATGAGTACCCGAGTTACAAGAGCAGCAGCAAGGAGGCAGGCCGCGCTTCAGCGAGGTCCTGAAGGACCCGTCGCGGAGCAAGGACGGTCGGAGGCTAGGCCGCTGCCTATCTTCCGGCCCACCCAAACCCCGCGGCGCGGTGCCGAGGACGATGGAGCTCGCTCGGAGCCCGAACCCATAGTCACCTCGGACGAGAGCGACATGGAGTGGGCCGAGGACCCGGTCAAGGAGAGGCGGGAGTGGCGCCTAAAGAGGGCCAGGGACCCGAAGGTCGACGCAATCCCGCCGGGATACGCCCGAACATTTAAGGGTGCGGCGAAGAGACCAAGGGGCAGCGGAAGCACCTCGTTGGAGATGGCTGAGGCGAGAGCCAAGACGCTGAGGGACGAGGTCGAGCGGATGCGGACGACGAGAGCCCGATACGAGGACCGCAGAGCAGTGGAGAAGGACCTTGAGACCGCGCAGCAAGAATGGGAGCGGATGAAGCAAGCCGCCGCTGAAGCCATCGTCCAGGAGGCATATCGCCTCAAGCGAGGAGAGGAGAAGGCCCGGAAAGAGGCGGAAGTGGAGGAGGCCAAGAGAAGGGCGGAGGAGGAGAAACGGTCCAGGAACCCCGAATGGCAGCAACGGCTACAGAAGTGGGAAGAGGAGGAACGCCAACTGTGGTCGGGCGAGGTTCTGGTGGAGGCGGTCCCTTAATCCCAGGAGGGATGCAAGGAATTCCCCCGACTCCCCGATCCGACAACGACGGAAATGCCAGTCGTGGACCCGAGGCCCCGAGCCAGTGGGCCCAGTCGGATGGATGGGTTCCCTACCAGGACCCAAACCCCCATCCCCAAAATTGGCACGAGCCACGTCCGACCCCCCGCCCCCAAGAATGGCCGGAGGATGTCGACCGGGATCCCGCTCCAAGCGCCTCACCACGTCAACAGGAGGCGGAGTTCCCACGCCCACCGAAGTGGACCCCGGCACGACCGCCCACGCCACGGTATGGCCAGGAGGTCCGGGGAGAAGAGCCCGAGGATAGCAGTCCGGATTCCGCTCCCAGCCCCCCTCCAAGTCATCCAGAGGCGGAACACCCCCACCCACCGAAGTGGACTCCGGCTCGGCCGCCCACGCCTCGGCACGGCCAGGAGGTCCAAGAGGAGGAACCGGAGGAACACACCCAGGAGGAGGTTCCCAGACCAGGAGGAGGGGAGGAGCAGTGGCAGTACTGCCGGACAGAGATCCCGCAGGCCCACGTCGCGCATGCGCTAAATGCGTTTGTGGCCGGCGGCGTCCAGTGGCGGCAACACACCGTCACGTGGACCTGGCCTGTCAGCGACGAGGCGAAGACCACGGAGGAGACGGAGACCCCAGCGCAGGACACTCCAAAAGCAAACCCGCGAGACCCCAGGGTGCGCCGCGAAGACGCCAGGTGGTTGCCGCCGACACCGGAGACGGGAGATGTACTGGAGAAAGGGCCATGGGTGTGGCCGACACCTACGGACAACCCGAGGCCCAAACTCCAGCGGCAGATCTCCGCCCCAGAGGCACGCGGCCCAGTGGCCAGGCCCACACTGGTGCGGATGGCGTCCCGGACAGAGGGCGGATCCTGGCAGGATATCGCCGAGGAGGAGTGGCCAGTTGGTCTATTGGAGCAGCCGGTGATCAAACATGCCAGGCGACGAGGGGGCCGACGCTGCGTGATGGCAGAGATAGGCTACAAGAAATACCGCATCCGTTTGGCGGCCTCTGGCCAAGTTAGTGTACGCCGTTTCGATTGCTAGCCGTATAAAAAAAAAAAAGAAAAATAATAATAAAAATCAAAAAAAAAAATATATATACAAAATAACCCGATCACACACGTAAACACTGACACAGGGACTTGAAACGCGGACAAAACTAGCACAAACACTTAAAATAATAACACCATAAAAAGCCGGGGAGTTTATTTACAAAAAAAAAAAAGGAAAAAGAACAATTCATCTGAAAAAAAATATAAAACCAATCAGTTGAATGCCAAAACAAAAGCAAAGGCACAACTCACCTGTACATCAAAGAATGGTGGAGAGGGGTAGCTGCTTGGATGAAAGGGGCAGTCCATATGTGTCCCAGGTCATCTTTATCTTTATCTCCTTGGGAAAGCCGTTCAGCTGAAAACAGAAAAGGAAGGCAAATGAGTTGAGCAACAAAAGAAAAAAAAAGGAAAAGTAAAGGCACAAACTCACGTGTACTTCGAATGATGGGGAGGGGTAGCGGCTGGAGAGCGGGGGGGAACGATCGTGGCGGCAGTCAATCCATTTTACCTTTTATCCTCTTTGTTTTCCATCTCCGCCCGTAGGCGAGGGCCACGGTCCAAGGGCAAGTCGAGGGAAAGGGGAGGTTTAAAGAGAAAGCAAGTTAAGAGAAAGGGGAAATGGAAAATTAAAGAGAAAACTTACCGGCAAGAAAAACTCTCCGCGTCATCATGTGCTTAGGGAAGGGGGCGCCAGCGATATAAGGCGGTCGATTGGCACTATCGTATAACAGCCGATCGATGGGCACGAGACATTGGAACTATCGGCATATGAGAGGCACACTAATAAACATCGCGATGATGAGGTGGCAACGCCACACCAAGGTAATATCGATATGCAAGTCATGTTATCGATCGCAAGGGATTAGTGTGACCAAGACGAACCACAGGAGACCGCGAACAAGGTTGGAGCGGGATATTTAAAAATTTCGACGGCAGCATCGGGATTTAAGGAAGCATACATCGACGAGGGAAGCTCCGTGGGAGAAAGTCAAGGAATACTGATCGGCGCAGTATAACTCAACAAGGAGCTGTGGGCGTCGATGTAAGGATCAAGAAGACTCAAAGGCAACAAGGATACACAGGATAAAAGCCGGAGAGGAACAACGAGAATTCGTACGTCTAAGGATGGAACCAGAGTGGGGAGAAGAGCGAGAGGACTCGAAGGCTACAAGGATTCACAGGGTAACAGCCGGAGAGGAGGATCGAGCTCACTTTCGTTATCCGAAGAAAGAGGGGAATGTGAGGAGTTAAAAAACTCCACACAAAATATCTCAAAAATAACTGCATGGAAAACCTGCCAGTTGCTACTTACGCAACTACTTCGCGTAGTAACGGCAACGCAGGAAAAGAGAGTTTGGAGAAAGCAGTTGTGGAGTACGAGGAGAGAAAGTACAAAGTACGAACCCAAAGAGAGTTTGGAGAGATTGGGAGAGACGGAGCGGAGAGAGGTGCCAGAGCGAGACGGCACTAGTCAGAGCGAGAGCCCAGAGAGCGCAGGCGTGCCGTGAGCAAGGAAGGAACGGTACAGCGCTGCACTGTGGACTTCAGTGTGGTGCCGTGTGCAGAGGGCGAAAGGTCAAACGGTAAAACCGTGGACTTTGGACCTTGGAGTGGAGAGAAGAAAAGGAATGGCCGAGGATTAACGGGACCCGGAGGCCTATATAAACGGGCCCAGCGCTGGAATCAGGACCAGTCATCGAGCATCAAACTACGAATGAACATCGTCTAGTGAAAGTCAAAGTCAAGAATATACCACCGTGAGAACCAACCGTGAACAAGATCGCTACGTCGAGAGGTTCGGGACCGAGCAAGTCACCGAATTGAGACACAGGTAGCTGAGTCCTCGAACGGCAACCCACGGCCAAGTCTACAGAACATCAAGGTTGGCTGTAATACCGAGTAGTCCGACGAAGTTGGCTGTAATACCGGTCAGTTTAGCTGCATTGGCTGTAATACCGATCAGGCTAGCTGTGCCGGCTGTAATACCAACCAGGCCGACTACATTGGCTGTAATACCGACGAGTCCAGCTGCGTCGGCCGTAATACCGATCAGTTGTGCCGGTTATAGGCAGATTTAGCTCGGCACGTCAACAACAACAGAGTGAGCGACACGAGCAGTGGGCCTCAAGGGAGCAACGTGGAACAACGCCACAACCAGTCGCGCAGGACGACGACGCAGACAAGCCGCCAGAGACCGCAACAAGAGCCAAGCCTCAGGTACGATCGCAACAGTCGGGAGGGAAGGCCAGGGTGGAACGTTCGTCTTTCTCTGGGCGCTGGCTATAGGGACTGCTGACGTGATCTGGCCGTAGTACCAGAGCGTCAAAGGAAACTGAGTGAGCGTCTAGTGGGACCGGCCGGGACAGAGCAAGGGACAGGAGGCTGCGGCTGGCAGGACGAAGGTCTTGCGAGCGTGGTGCCTGTTCACCCTAGTCTGAGAACGGTGACGCTTCCCTAAGCCCAACGGTCCAACTCCACGCCCTCGTCTATGAGCGGCAGCGAAAGTACTCGGAGCGACTAGGACCATCAGCAGCGAGGAATCACCGAGCGGCGACGCAGGAGCATCACCCACGCAAGATATATTCAAATATTGTCAACCAGAGCCGTAAATAAACGCCTCCTTAATTGAATTCTGAAGTTTTGTTACTGTTAACCGGGCGGTCACGTTTAATATAAATTTGGTGGGACGAACGCACAAATTCTACTGAGCTAGCCGCACGAATTTCGTAGCGAGCAAACCATAAAAAAACAGTTCGTTACAGGACATGTTTGCGACGGCTCTGCACAGGCGCCGCCAATCCGAGAGATATTCCACGTCGAGTAAGACTTTATTCGCACGGGTTATAAAGACATGTCTGCGGAGTTCGGTCGTATCGATCTCCGTTGCCCGTGACGGAACTGTTGGCCAGTTACTGGGTTCCGTTTTCAGAAACTCGGGTCCGTAAAGCCATGTGTCCACGCAAGGATTTTTGATGACCTTAGTTGCCCCGTCTGCGACGTTGAGCTTTGATGGGGTCCATCGCCATTGATCCACTCGAGTGGTCTCCAGGACTTCGCCGATTCTGTGCATCACAAATTGTTGAAAGTTGCGAGGATCCATCACCAGCCATTGTAGAACGGTTCGTGAATCCGACCAGAACGTAAGATCGTCGACTCGAAGATTACGTACGTTGACGATTTTGTTTGCTAAGCGTGAGCCCATCACGGCGGCTTGGAGTTCCATGCGCGGAATAGATAATGGCTTTAGTGGCGCCACTTTGCTTTTCGCGGCCACTAGCTGTACGTCCACCTCGTCTTTTTGTGACACTCGGAGGTAGCAAGCAGCGGAATAAGCATGCTCGCTAGCGTCCACGAACGTGTGCAGGTCGATTCGGGTTTCTGCAGATATCCTTGGGGAGTAGCATCTCGGAATGTTAATTGTTGCCACTTGAGGCAGTAGCAGCTTCCATTGATTCCAGTCCTCCGACAGTGATTCTGGCAGGTCTAGCTGATATTTGCACGCCAGATTTTCTGCAGAAGGATTTTTAATCCGATCGTATGACATGACAGCAGGCCCAAAGGGTCGAAGATCGACATGAGAACCTGAAGGACTTCTCTTTTCGTTGGGACTGCAGGATCAGTAAGGACGTCTCGCTTAAGTCTTGAGAATCTGCAAATAAAATTAAATACGTCTTTATGTGGGTCCCAGTACATACCCAAAACCTTTTCTGTAGCTCCGAACTGCACTGGCTCCTGTTTTTTGGCGTCTCCATCGTTCTTAAGATACGAGAGAACTGTACTGGAATTTGACGCCCAGTTTCGAATTTCGAATCCGCCTCTGGAGTGGACCTCTCTTACTTGGCTGGATATTTCGATGGCTTTCTGTTCATCACTCATACTGTCGATGAAGTCGTCGACATAGTGCGCACGCTGAGTCGCATCCAAGGCTAAAGGGAATTGCTGCTGGTGGACTAAGGCATTTTTGTCGCGCACGAAGTGGGCTATGAATGGTGCGCAACTTATACCAAAGGTTGGCATCATACCAAAGAAAGCGCTGGGAATGCATGTCTTCTTGGCGAATGTTGCTCCTGTGGAACATTTCGGCGATGTCGCCACTTACGGCGACTTTTCCGACTCTGAAGGCTAGAAGAACGTCGATAAGTGGGTTTAAGCAGTCCGGTCCGCTTAACAGAAGGTCGTTGAGGCATATCCCATTTGTTTTTGCTGCCGCATCCCAGACCAGCCTTATTTTTCCTGGCTTATTCGGATTTAGGGCTATAAATATTGGTAAGTACCAGGTGCGAGTTTCTTCTTTCTCCGCCTTCTCGTCAGACAGTTGCTTGGCGTATCCTTTAATAAGAAGATTTTTGATTTGGTCGTCGATTTTCGAAAACAGGTCCGGTTCCCTCAGAATTCTGGTTCTCATGCATAGTAGGCGCTTTAGAGCGGTAATGCGACTCTCGGGAAGTCTTTGAATATCATTTCGCCAAAGAAGCCCAACTTCGTATTTTCCACACTTGTTTTGGCAAGTCTGATCTAGGATTTCGACTGCTCGTTTGTCCTCTCTTGAAAAGAGTTTTTTAGGCGAGATTGACTCGAGGTTGAAGTGCTCCTTTACTTCATCGTGAAGCTTTTGCCAGTTGCAATCGCAGTGGTGCATAGATACGTGACGATTTGAGTTTGCCGATCCCTGGATGGTCCATCCTAACATGCACTTTGACGCTATTGGATCGTTCCATTTACCTTCGCGGATCCTGCGAGGAACGGCTATTTTCCAATTGTTTGTTCCAATTAATAACATTGGCTGCGCGGAGTAGGTCTCTAATGGCAGGTCCTTTAGATAGCTGTACTTACTGCGCAACTCATCCATATCAACTGTTTGGTTTGGCAGTGCAATGTTTTTCACAGTATGAACGTTGTTGAGCCAGTAACGTGTTTCGGAGCTAAAGCCTGAGATTTGGATTGATGCTTGCACGGATGTATTTTCGAACCGGGTTGTTTCTCCAGTCCACTGTAAACAAATCGGTGACGGTGTACCTTTTATATCGAGCTTGTCAAAAATTGATGAGTCGATTAGGGTAACAGATGATCCTTCATCCAGAAAAGCAAAAATTTCGATTTTTTTGTCAGCGTAATGCAGAGTTACGGGAACGATTCGGAATAACTGGTTTCCTTCTACGTCGCCATGGTGTGTGCTTACATGTCTTTGATTTCCCGCTTCGTTGGTTGTATTGGGAACACTTTCCGAGTGGAGTAGAGGGTGATGTTTTCTTGTACAACCATTTACTCCGCACTCCTTTGGTCGATAATTGTTTCGATGAACCTTTAGGCATCGAAAGCAGGCCTTTCCGGCTTTAGCGACTTGCCATCTCTGTTCTACCGCGCTGGTTTTAAATTGTTCGCATTGTGTTACCCAATGATTTGTGGACTCGCATGCAATGCACTTTCGATTAGGCTGTTGCTGGACTGTAGATCCTGGGCTCGAACTGGCTGCGCAGCTATTATGGGTATTCACAGAACTAGTCCTGTGAGAAAATGGTGTCACGACAGTCGACGCCGCCTGCGCTATTTTGTAGAGCCAGTCGCTGAAAGCTTTAATGGGAGGGACCGATTCGTCGCGGGGTTGCATCGCCCAGTTTAGTTTGTGGTTACTTGGAAGTTTGTCTACAAGCTCCTTCACTAACATTGGGTTGTTTAAGTGCGCTTGTAGGCTGCAAGCTTCGATCGTGGCGCAAATGTTGCGTACTGCGAGCGCGTACTCTATTATGGATTCCAATTTTTCTTTGGGTGGCGGTAGCTTCCTCACCTTGTCGATCATCCTCTCCAGGATGTGCTCGGGTCTGCCGAAGAACATTTTCAGCGTGCTCATTACTTCCGGAACTAGGCTAGGAAGTAGAAGCTTATCCTTCACCATTTCGCGAGCCCTACCTTTTAGGCACTTTTGTAGAAGGAGCATGTTTTCAACATTGGAGAATCCTGCTGCGGAAGTGCTGTGCTCAAATGTACTGATAAACATTGGCCACTCCTCAGGATCCCCGCTGAAGGAAGGAAGCTCCTTGGGTATAGCTTGTCTTGCAGCGATTTGGGAACTGGACGGTGATGCGGGAGTCGCCTGAAATAGCCCGTCTGTCGATCCGTCTTGCATATTCATTTGTAGTAAAATTTTCTACTTCTCCTCAATAAATCTCTGTTCGGAAGCTTTCTTTTCTTCCAACATGTCGAGCATTAGCTTGCTTTTGTTAACGTTAGAATTATCGTCTGGGATAATCTGTCCGCCGCTGGGTTTATCCATTTCGATGAGCGCGTCCAGCTGTGGCTTATTTTGGTTTACGGATAATGAGTTGGAGATGTCGAAATGATTTTGAGGCGGTGATCGCATCATCCTTCCAGGTGGGTTTTCGGAGCTACCTCCAGAAAGACACAGGTCACAACTCCAATCCGTATCCTCGACGTCGTAGCCGACACCTGCGCAGTGAAAGTGGTACCAACTATCACAACTGTCGCATTGAACCCAGCTTTCCTCAGTTCCTATCGCTTTTTTCTTGCATATTCTACACACTTCTTTGCTCATCTCAATTAACTTTTTAGGGTTATGTGAACTTGGCGTGTGGCGGAATTGTATTTGTGTGCGTAATTTCTGTGGTTTTTTGGCTCCGTTTACGTATTACGTTTTTCTCACCTTACGTTCAAGAAAGGGATGCGATCGCGATTTCACAATATTATGGCTAATTGGAAATGCGTCGCTTCGTAATTGTACAGTTATAACGGCAACCGGTTGTGCACAAAGTTTTTAAGAATGTTGAGAGCGAAACTATATTGTTTTTACAGCAGCCCACACCACTCACTCGAAAGCACAGACGGAGAGCAGTAAACTATGTATTGAAAATTAACTTTATTTAAATTTCAGCTTCCGAATCGATGTGAATTACAGTTTGCGTTGCGGAGCACGCTTAAAAACTTTGTCTTTTCTCCTTCTCTTATTTCGCTTATGTCATTTTTTGAGATGGTTCTTAACAACGTAAAATGAGATCGATATTCCTTACAGCGATATCTCGATGTGCTTATATATAACAAAAAGAAATCAAAATTAAATTTAAATTATGGTGGCAACAGGAACCTAATATGAAATTACAACGTTGGAAAATAAAACTTAGAGAGTTCGATTATGAAATAAAGTACATAAAAGGAAAAGAGAATTACGTAGCAGAAGCTTTGTCAAGGATTACAAAGAAGGAAACTAAAGATAACAAAGTTGAAGAAGTATTTCGAAATGAAGACGATTTAGATACTACTGCAGCAACTGTGCATAGTGCAGAAGAAGATAACGGTGATTGCATACAAATTACCGAACGATCAAGGTATAAAAAAAACTTATGACGATTTTAAAACTAAATACTATTTCCCAGGGGCACCAAAACTTATTCAAAACATTGTTAATAAATGTGAAATTTGTAATTTATGCAAAGCAGAGCACAGAAAAGTTGCTCTTCCTTTTGAAAAACTCCAGAAACCAACAATATTCGCGATAAATATGTTATAGACTATTACTTTATTGACCAACGTAAATTTTTAACATGTATCGACATTCATTCAAAATACATTTCTATTATTGAAACCAAAACGACAGATTGGATTGAAAGTAAAAAAGGTTTTCTAAAAATTTTTAGTATGATAGGTAAACCAAAAACAATTAAAATGGATCAAGATCCTGGCCTAATATCTAAATCATTACAAAATTGGTTAAAAAAGGAAAATATCAATATTGAAATAACAACTAGCAAGAATGGTATAGCCGACATAGAAAGGGTCCATAAAACAATGAATGAAAAGCTTAGAATTATCAACACACTTACAGACGCAGAAGATAAATTAATGATTATAGAAAAATGATAAATGATAATGATTTATAATCATGAAATAACCCATGATGCCACACGTAAAACTCCTGCCGAAATATTTCTTTGTGGCATAAAACCGAACAAAAAAAAACAAAAACGGAAAGAATACAAGATAGATAAAATTAATAAAAACCGCGAGGAACATGAAATAGAGTTGGAATACACTAAAGTTGAAAAAGAAATGAAACCTAAAGCTAAATTAGTAAACCCATTCAAAAAGATAGGAGCATTAGAACAAAAAGATGAAAAGCACTGGCAAGAAACTAATAGGGGTCATAAAGTAATAAAACACAGAAGTAAATTCAAAAAAGCTAAAATGCATAATCTCTCTCATCATTCAGGGAGACTGACAGTACTAACTCTGATACTGAAATTGATCATGATAGTGACATGGACGAAAATACAATTGATAACAGCTTAACAAATTAGCATTACACCCATTACTTCGAACAACGGTTATTTACTTCTGAACACAGGGACTATAAAAATACCTCTAAATTATGAACACCATATGATTAAAATAAATCAAACTAAAATATTTGAAACATATCAAGATTTTATAAAATACGAAAACCAATTTAAACACGTACCGGACATTGCTTTAACATTGAAACAATTAAAACATGAAATCAAGGGAATTACTTCGTCACAAAGACAAAAACGGGGATTAATCAACTTTGTAGGAATAGCTTACAAATATCTATTTGGAACATTAACTGAAGATGATAAAAAGGAGTTGGAAGATAAACTAGAAAACTTACAGGAAAAAATAATTGAAAACAAAGAATTTAATGACATAATTCAAATAATAAAGGAGCAATCCAAACATATAAACAGACTCGTAAGAGATGAAGAAGAGGAAGATGCTTTGCTCATTTTTAGATACTCCCTAAATATATTTCTAGAATACATTGAGGATTTACAAATGAGTTTACAATTAACAAGAGTAGGAATATTTAATCCTAAAATATTAAAACATTAAGAGTTAGAGAACATAAACGAAGAAAAATTACTATCAATCAAAACTTCAGCTTGATTAAGCAGTCAAACTAAACACACTTTTATTCTAGCTCATATACCCACTTCATTTAAAGAAACACAAAAATATAGAATTATAAAATACCCAGATAATATAGGACGATAAATTGACATTAATGACAATTATGAATATTTTGTAAACGACGAAAAAAGGTATTTTACTTGGAAAATTCACCAAATTCATTAACAAATATGTTAGATCAAAAATGTATAATCACGGATCAATGTATCTCTCAAATCTTTACTATCAATTAGCAAAATGTCAACACACTTTTGTATCAGAAAATGAATCTGTAAAATACATTGAACCTAACATCATCATTACTTATAATTTAAGTGAAACACAAATCAATCAAGATTGCGAAATGTTCAACAAAACAATTCAGGGTAACAATATAATACAATTAAGTCAATGCTCCTTAGAAATAAGAGATATAAAATTTACAACTTCAAAGAATATAAATGAATATAAAATTATATTATCCAGCACTAATGTTACTTTATATGAACCAATACGATTGTTAAAACTTAAAAATTCTACTACCCATCAACAAAAACAAGAATCAATCTATAAGTGGATTGTTTTTACGATATTAATAATTATACTTTTAAGCATCACAACTTTAATCATATTTACCTATAGGCGCCTAGCCAACAAAAAATAAATTTTGTTTAAATTCAACAAGGATGTTGAATCTTCTAAAGGAGGGGCGAGTGACGTAGACGCAAATACCCTAGCTTCCAAACCCAACATACATCCTGTATATCCAGAGATACCCATTATTCCAATTGTCAATAACATAAGCCAAGAGCCTACTATTGCAGTTATTCAAATCAATGCGACATAAACATTTAACAATTGTCAATAACATAAATCCAGAGCCTACTATTGCAGTTATTCAAATCAATCCCACATAAACATTTAACCCCTCAGACATAAATCTTTCCCACGCCTTCGATCGGCGGCACACGAATTATAAACACTTCACACGCCTTTATCGACGACGGCAGACATAAACAATATTTAGACCTTTAAACAAAGGGTCCAGCCTGAGAACCCATTCGTCAGCATAAAAGCTTTGGCGAATCCAAATTAATTAAACAACAGATGCAGCCTAGAAACCATCCCAGCAGGCCACAGTTTTATCTAATCAAAGTCCACTTACGCTGCTCGCGCGCCGTCACCGGTAGAAGCCATTGATATGAGAATAATGCATTTTGTAAAATCAGTTTAAGATTGGGGATCTAACTTGAAAGAACTTTTTTTAATATATATATATATATATTTATTTTCGTGGCTTATATATAAATTAATTAAAAATGAGTCCAGATAATCCAAAATTTCTTGAACTTCTTGCGGATCTTAAAAACAAGCTCAGAAATCCAGTGATGGGGATCCGCCGATTAAATGATCGACTAGAAGCCGGCCAGATTCCGATTCAAGAAATAGAACTAAATTGTCGGCTAGAGATTTTAAATGCTTCAATTATTAAGGCAACTCAATTACAAGAACAGATCGAAGATTTAGATGATGGCGATGAGTTCGGAGAAGAGTTGGAAGAGCTTTTAATAATAACCAAGGCAAAAATAATGTCCCTTATCTCAGCCTTGAAGACGGCAAGCGAAACCAAAATAATTGTATCAGCTTCTGTAGCCCCAACTCGAGCTCGACTTCCGAATTTGGCATTGCCGAAATTCAGCGGCAAATATTCGGAGTTTAAGAATTTCATTAGCCTTTTCGAAACTCTTGTTCATCAAGACGATAGCATTCCCGTCATTGAAAAATTCAATCACTTAATTTCTTGTCTTTCTGGTGAAGCTTTGGGAACTATTAAGGCCTACCAAGTCACCGAGAGCAATTATAAAAAGGCTGTGATCAGCCTGAAAAAAGTGTCTGATAACGGATGTTTAATTTTTATGAATAATATTTCAACGTTGTTTAGTCTTCCGAAAATAAAGCAACAGTCATCGTCGTCTTTAAGAAATATTATCGACACCGTATCATCTATATACGGTTCTTTGTTATCGATAGGAGACGACACCAAAATTTCAAATGTAATGTTGATCTATCTTGTTTTGAACAGAGTAGACCCAGTGACCAAACAAAAATGGGAACTTTGGCTAAATAAGTTAGATTGGGATGAGTCGATTCCTATTCATTTGGAAACAGCTTGGAATATGATAAAAATGACACTGTCTAAATTAGAGGAAAAATCTATTCCCCGGTTTGTGCATACCGATCCGATGTCACCGCTCCAACTACATGCCTTTGCCGACGCATCCTTAAGAGCTTATGGAGCTTGCGTCTACATTCGTAGCAAAACTGCAGAGGGTTATAAAATAATAGAGTTATAGAGTTGCGGAGATTCATGAGTGGTCAGGTGAAGCTACATGGCGGCACGTTCAAACGAAACAGAACCCAGCAGAGGTTGTGACGTCGACGAAATCATACAGTCAATATGGTTTACTGGACCTGCGTTGTTAAAAGAGGAAGATGCAAACTAGCCCCAAAATGCACACTTTGACCTTGATGAAGAATCGAGGAAGACTGCGGTCGGACTGACCGCTGATGTAAGAAATTTGGATTGGGTAGATGTCATCGAGGGATTTTCGTCATACCTTAAACTGCTTCGGGTATTCGCTTATATGTTCCGCTTCATAGGAAATTGCAAAGACAAAAGTATAGTATTTGAAAAAACTTTGTCGCCGACTGAATATAATGAAGATTTTCTAAAAATTGTCGAGATATTACAGAAGTTCGAAAAGGATCCAGAGTTGGCCCAAGTCTTCAGCGATTGACTCCATTCATCCATGAAGGCAAGAGGACTTGGTGTCACTTTTCTTTATTGCAAGTTGGGGGCGACTAGCTAATTCTCCTATATCATACGAGGCCAAGTTTTCATTGTTGTTTACAAAACGCTCCCAATTTGTGCAGAGCTATGTTCACTATTCCAATTTTCATGTTGGTCCACGAGCCCTTGTGAGTCTCCTCCGACAGCGTATTTGGATCGTAAACGCCCAGGAGGTCTGCAGTCAGATAGTTTGATCATGCATACGCTGCTTTAAGTGTAAGCCTCGACTAATGACACAAATTATGGGAAATTTACCCGCAGATCGTCTCCGTGCTCTCCGCCCATTTGCTATATGTGGCGTTGATTTTTGTGGCCCTGTCTATACGACATTGAAAATTCGTGGTAGGCCTCCGTATAAGTCCTACATTGCGCTGTTCGTTTGTTTTGCGTCCAAAGCGGTTTATCTAGAAGTTGTTTCAGATACGCGGATTCGCATCAAAAAGCGGATGCGAATTTGTGTTCACACCACCGCGGGCTCCGCAAATAGGCGAACTATGGGAGACAGGTGTCAAAGCTGCTCGCCACACCAGCACTCCGGACCCCGGACCAGGAGGGTCTCAGCTGCTTGCGGCGATGGCGGCTTGTCTCGTCAGTCAGGCAAACGTTCTGGCGGCGATGGTCCCGCGAATATGTCCTGGGCCTGCAAATTCGGGGGAAGTGGCACCACCAGCAGCCCAACATCTGCAAGGGAGATCGGCAGAATAGTTGCCAGGCACGTAGGGGAGGTCAGCATAGTCAGGGTCGTCGACGTCCGGACTAGTGGAGGAGGCATATTTCGGAGGGCCATTCACAAGTTGGCGCCGCTTTCATTATGTTGAAGCCCGATGGGTGTTCAACGGGGCCGGTGTTGGCTCAATTATGAATTCGCCAACCTTCGTTAAGCTAGGCTCTAAGTACATTGTCTAAATATAGAATATTCATTCGATGAAATTGAAGTGAGCCGTGGAGACCTTTTTCTTTCGTTTTCGTTCGTTTTTTGCAATTAATAATTGTAGTAATAATTTTAGCCAACGCAGTTTTTCGGTTTTGATTAAATTAGAAAACTCTCTGATTTATCAGTTTGCTTTGCTATATATAGACGCGTTCCACCATAAACCCGAGTCAAGCCTCTTTCGAGATGATTCTGGTGAACGGAGAGTTTTTCTTTTTAGGTTGTTTTTGTTTGTCTCATTCATCTTTTACTGCAAGAGGTCTCTTTGGATGTTTTGGTTGCGAATATACCATTGTGCCCCAATGATAGTCCTCAGGATTTTCGATTGTGCGCGCTCTATGATATCAATGGAGGTGTAGATCAGGACCTTGTAGTCCAGACGCAGGGGCGATCGAGCGTTTAAGATCCAGTGGAAGCTGCTGGCTTTTAGTTTTAGATGTAGTTTCTTGCATTCGATGTGTCTTCAGATTAGTCGGCTGTCGAGGTGGACGCCGAGATACTTTACTTCTTTGACATGGGGAATCGGCGTACTATTCAATGATAGTGGAGGGCATGTTTGCCTGTTGAGAGTAAACGTTATGTGTTTACATTTTTATTCGTTTCGAATTTTATGACATCGAATTCCTAGGTATAAAATTATCGTTTCCCGGTAGTTTTGTATATATTACTTGTTCATATATCCCACCATCATCTGAGTTCCCTATTTAGGCAAATCACTTTTCCGTTTTTCAGTCTATTTCCAAAAAACTGTCAGATCGAGATCAGTTAATAGTATTAGGTGATTTTAATATACCTAGTGCGACATGGTCCCCTGAGAAAAACTCTAATATTTTACTTCTTTTAGCGCAGCATGACTTTATTGACGGCTGGCTTGACATTGCGCTATCCCAAGTGAATCATGTTAAAAACTCCTTAGGACGTTTACTGTACTTGTGTTTAGTTTTGAATTCAGAAGGCGTTTGTCTGTTAAGAACGTCACCACTTACATCCCTTTTGGAGGGCCCACCCAAATCTAAGTGCGCCGGCCGAAACAGTAATTCCCATAAGAGACTCTTCAGGCAGCTGGGCCAGAAGCGACAAAGCCCTTGTTTTTCAGCCAAACCCTGCAACTAATTCATTCGCAATACCGTCGCCAATTGTGTTTCAACCAAATGAAGTTGCAAAAGTAGTCAAAAAAGTAAAGCGAGCAATTGAAATAAAAAAAGGCCCCAGGCGGTGATCAAATAACTCCCAAAATGTTAATCGAACTTCCAAACTGTGCAATTGTGGTTATTTTTAAACTCTTTAACGGGAGTGTGTATTTCCCAAAAAAATGGAAAAAATCGGTAATCATAATGATCCCAAAGCCAGGAAAAGATCACACAATACCAGCTTCGTACAGACTGATAAGATTACTCTCGTGTCTGTCAAAACTGCTCGAAAAATGCCTTTTGACGCGCATAATCCCATATCTGAAAGAGCACAACGTTATTCCAGCACACCAATTTGGCTTTCAAAAAAGCCATGAAACAATAGAGTAAGTCAACAGACTAAAAACAGAAATTCGGACTGCATTCGAGCTTCGGGAATACTGCAGTGCGGTATTCTTTGACGTTGCACAGGCTTTCGAGCGAGTCTGGCTTGATGGCCTTATGCATAAAATCAGAACGATCCTGCCGGGAAACACTCACAGGATGCTTGAATCGTGCCTTTACAACAGAGCCTTCGTCGTGAGATGCAACACTACAATATCCGACGACTACGCTATAGAGGCTGGAGTTCCCCAAGGTAGCGCCCTTGGTCCAACTCTATTTCTCCTCTACACCGCAGATATTCCTACGAACGAGCGGCTAACTACTTCTACATTCGCAGACGATACCGCGGTCATAAGTCGGTCCAAATGCGCAATTCAGGCAACAGCACTACTAGCTGATCATGTCGTGGTAGTGGAAAGGTGGTTATCAGACTGGCGTATAAAAATAAATGCGCAAAAGTGTAAACACATAACGTTTACTCTTAACAGACAAACGTGTCCCCCGCTAACCCTGAATAATACGCCACTTCCACAAGCTGATGATGTAACGTACCTTGGCATCCACCTAGACAGGAGACTTACATGGCGGAGACATATCGAAGCTAAGAAAATTCACCTAAAACTAAAATCAAACAGTCTCCATTGGCTTATAAACGCGCGCTCCCCCCTCTGCCTGGACTTCAAGGTCCTGCTCTACAATTCAACGCTTAAGCCAGTCTGGCTCCCAATTGTGGGGAAACGCGAGCAGCAGCAACATCGACATTATTCAGCGAGCACAATCAAAAATCCTGAGAACTATCACTGGTGCACCTTGGTATGTTCGGAACGACAACATCCACAGAGATCTTGACATTCTACCCGTAAAAGATGAAATATGAAAACAGAAAGCGTCCTACCACACCAAGCTAACTTATCATCCAAACCAGCTCGCCAGGGGCCTAACCGGACCCGATTGCAACGCAGTGACCTTCCAGCTCAGCAATAATTATTAGAGCCCCTAAATCTCGCGCCAGTCACCTTGACTGTCAGATAGTTTTTTAATTTAAGATTCTATATACTTATTGTTAGTCTCAATTCAGAGAAGATCCAATAAATAAAATGCAAATGTTAAAAAAAAAAAATCTTATGGAGTTTAAAAATAATGGAGTGCCTTAATAAATTGCAAAATGCTGTCAGATATAACTGCATTTAAATTTTTTCATAGTCCTTATTGTTTGCCAGATAAATGATTTTGAGTTTCAAGTTTACGTGTGCACGAAATAAGCTGTGAGCCTCTGTATATATTCTTGATCAACATCACCAGGAGAGTCGATCTAGCCATGTCCGTCTGTCCGTCCGTCCCTAGTCCCTCAATCTTAAAGCTATCTGCTTGAAACATTACCCAAAATTTGTATTTCTATTAGTATATAAGTCGTAGTATATAAGTCGGAACGGGTCGGATCGAGCAACTATATCACATAGCTCCAAAAAAATGTATAACTTTGTTGTTATACCCGTTACTCGTAGAGTAAAAGGGTATATTGTATTCGTGCAAAAGTATGTAACAGCTAGAAGGAAGCGTTTCCGACCCTATAAAGTATATATATTCTTGATCAGGATCACTAGCCGAGTCGATCTAGCCATGTCCGTCTGTCCGTCTGTCTGTCCGTCTGTCTGTCTGTCCGTATGAACGCTGAGATCTCGGAAACTATAAAAGCTAGAAGATTGGCATTTTGCATGTAGATTTTAGAAGTTCCTACGCAGCGCAAGTTTGTTTCAAAAAGGTGCCACGCCTCCTTTAACGCCCACAATCGCTAATATACGATTTTACAAATTTAAATAATTCGGAAAAGTAAAAATGCAGTTTTATTGTGTTTATTAATACCTATCGAAATGTAGAAGAAATTTTTCAAATCGGACCACTCGTTAAAAAGTTATGCGTGATCAAAGTTTCTATCTCCATCTCCCTCGCACTCCATTTACCTGAGTAACGGGTATCTGATAGTCGGGGCACCCGACTATAGCGTTCTCTCTTGTTTTTAATTTTTTTTCTTCTTTGGGATTTGCTAGTATTTAAAAATTATGGAATTACGGTTTTAATTAATATAAAATCGGACAACAATAGCCGCCATTTTGCAGCGCAAAATCGACATAGCTTTATTATTTTTATAGACATAGAAATGTAGTCGATTTGTAATAACTGCAAGGGTATATAAGCTTCTGCTTGCCGAAGTTTACTTCCTTTTTTGTTTTTGAATTAATTTTATGGGAATATAAACTTGTTTTACATAAATTATAACATTATTTTTAGTGTAGCTGCGCATAAGGGTTATTATAAAAATAATATTATAATTTATGTAAAATTAAATTTTATTCGTCTTGAATGAATAGATCCGAGTAAAACTTTTAAAGTTATGGAAAGTTGAACGTAGGTAAGTTAGCGCGCTTTATATTCGATTTTTGGGGGTCCAAAACTTTAAAACGCTTTCTGAAAAGTTGCCATTTTCAAAGTCCTGCAAAATCGGCTTCATATTCTGCACAATACTCCTTTACTGAATTCCTCAGGTAACTCTGTGGAGTTTTTTTTGTTTACCTGGGGAAATATGTCCTTTAAATAATGCAATTTGATTTGTTCAATTCAGATGATTCTGTGACCAGTTATGTACTACCTATTTTTCGAAGCGCCGCCGGAGATTGCCTAACCTCACTCACTTTTCAATATTTTTGGATACAAATTTTTTATCCAATGGGAAAACAAAAATTTATCTGAGACTATCTGTATCGCCAATAAAAAGTCGTAAAAAATTTGCAATTTTGCAGCGATTTTGCAATCAGTGACAGACGAATCAGCAAAATATTCAACTCAACCCTTACAATAACCAGGCATTGACAAGTAAAACCCAGTAATAGTAGCGCAAGGTACACAGGACAGCGATCCATCCAACTTAAACAAAAACGAATAATCTATGTACATTAGCCGAGGAAGAAATAAAAGACATTGACGATGACCTTGTAGACCCAGTGACCAAACAAAAATGGGAAGAACAATTAAATTATGAAACCGCTTTGGTCCGATTTAAAAAAAAATGTTAAGCCGCCAATACCAGCATTTATCCGCCGAAGAATCAACGAAACCAAAGCAAGATAAAGTTATGTCGAGCAAGCCACATAATCGAAGCTCATTTTCTTGTTCTTCGTCCAACAGTAAATCCCAGCAAAGTTATAGCTATTGCAATGCAGGAGACTATATCCTAGCGAACTGTGGTCCGTTTGATCGTCTTTCGGTACTGCAAAGGTTCGACTTTGTAAAATCTGCTTTCTTATGCATCAATTGTATGCGAAAGGGTCACACTGTTTCGGAATGCAAATTTAATAAATGTCGAGCTTGTGGCCCACCCCAAGAGATTCTTTCTCCCCCTTTAAATCACGTCACATCTTATGCATGCGACATCATTGGACAGAGTGATTTAAGCCACGTCGATCGTAAGTGTAAGAACTAAAAACGGTGAATATATTTGGGCCCGAGCACCTCTTGACTCTGGGTCCCAAACTAATTTTATAACAAAGGACCTCGCTCACCGCTTACAGATCCGTAAAGAGCAGTCGTGTATAATCTTACTTGGTATTGGCGAGTCAAATTCTCAAGTTAAGAAAAAGGTACACACAATGGTGAAGTCGCGTATAAATGGTAGTGAGTTCTCTTTCGATTTTTGGATTTTAAAATCAATATCAGGATACCATCCTGACCAGTCGGTAAATATCAATGACTGGAAAATTCCAAAGAACCTACCACTAGCAGACCCCTATTTCTACAAGCCACAAAGAATAGATATGTTAATAGGAGCAGAATCATTTTTCGAACTTTTAGCTGTTGGACAAATTAGACAAGGTCCTGACTTTCCAACTCTGCAGAAAACCCTCTTCGGTTGGATTGTATCGGGTAGATATAAGGCATCTTCCCCTGCACAGGTTGTGAAAAGTTTCAGTTGTAGTGAAGAGGTTTTAGTATCTATTGACAGCACACTACAGAAGTTTTGGTCACTGGAAGAAATTCCATCTCTAAAGAAAATTCTGTCACCTGAGCAAAAGTTATGTGAATAACACTACCGGAAGACTACTCAGGTTTTGCCATAAGGTCGGGTTGAAGTAAGACTGCCGTTTAAATCTGATCCAAATGAGTTAGGCAACTCTTATGAAGTTGCAAAACGGCGGTTTTTGTCGCTTGAAAAAAGGCTGTCTCGAGACCCTGAGATGAAGAAAATGTACTTCGAATTTATGGAGCAGTACCTTTCCTTAGGTCATATGTCTCTTCCAGATAACTTCCTTCTGCTCCACATTATGTTATCCCAAATCCATGTGTTCTGAGACCACAAAGTACGTCAACCAAGTTACGTATCGTTTTCGATGCGTCTTGTAAATCGTCAACTCAGAAGTCTCTAAATGACATTTTGATGGTTGGGCCGACAATCCAAGATGAGTTGTACTCAACGTTACTGCGCTTCCGGCTGCATAGGTTTGCCCTGACCGCCGATGTAAAGAAAATGTATCGCCAAGTGATGGTGAATGAAGCAGATAGGCAGTTTCAACTTATAGTGTGGAGAAGAGACCCCTCTGAGTCCTTGAGATTATACAAGCTCAACACCGTAACATATGGTACTGGACCAGCCCCGTTTTTGGCTATTCGGTGTTTAAAAAGGTTAAGTGAGTCTGCCAAAGTTTCTTTTCCTAGAGCTGCTAAGGTTATTGGATCCGACTTTTATGTCGTTGATATGTTGACTGGTGCTGCATGCGTGGAGGAGTTAAAGACTATTAAGTCTGAAGTATCTCAGGTTCTTCAAACTGCAGGTTTTGAATTGACAAAGTGATTTTCAAACTCACCAGACGTTACCTCATCTGAGAGCACAGTTAAATCCATACCCATCTCGGACTCAAAGTCAACTAAGGCGTTAGGAATATCGTGGTTGCCTAACGAAGATGCCTTCAAGTTCCAAATTGACACTGCTGTCATGGGTCTCCGAGCGACAAAACGGAACATACTATCGGTGTCATCGAAGCTGTTTGACCCCTTCGGCTTATTAAGTCCTATTGTAATTAGAGGATGCAGGAACTTTGGCTAAATAAGTTAGAATGGGATGAGTCGATTCCTATTCATTTGGAAACAGCTTGGAATATGATAAAAATGACACTGTCTAAATTAGAGGAAAAATCTATTCCCCGGTTTGTGCATACCGATCCGATGTCACCGGTCCAACTACATGCCTTTGCCGACGCATCCTTAAGAGCTTATGGAGCTTGCGTCTACATTCGTAGCAAAACTGCAGAGGGTTATAAAATATCGCTGTTGACTTGAAAGTCTAAAGTAGCGCCGCTCAAGACTGAGATACTCCCAAGGCTTGAGTAATGTGCCGCTCACCTTCTCCCAGATCTCTGCCACAGAATCAAGCCCCTATTAAAGGTACCTATCGAACGAATTGTTTATTGGTCGGATTCTGAAGTTACGCTTCATTGGATCCGGTCTCATCCATCTTCATTATCCACATTCTTATCGAATAGAGTTGCGGAGATTCATGAGTGGTCAGGTGAAGCTACATGGCGGCACGTTCAAACGAAACAGAACCCAGCAGAGGTTGTGACGTCGACGAAATCATACAGTCAATATGGTTTACTGGACCTGCGTTGTTAAAAGAGGAAGATGCAAACTAGCCCCAAAATGCACACTTTGACCTTGATGAAGAATCGAGGAAGACTGCGGTCGGACTGACCGCTGATGTAAGAAATTTGGATTGGGTAGATGTCATCGAGGGATTTTCGTCATACCTTAAACTGCTTCGGGTATTCGCTTATATGTTCCGCTTCATAGGAAATTGCAAAGACAAAAGTATAGTATTTGAAAAAACTTTGTCGCCGACTGAATATAATGAAGCTTTTCTAAAAATTGTCGAGATATTACAGAAGTTCGAAAAGGATCCAGAGTTGGCCCAAGTCTTCAGCGATTGACTCCATTCATCCATGAAGGCAAGAGGACTTGGTGTCCCTTTTCTTTATTGCAAGTTGGGGGCGACTAGCTAATTCTCCTGTATCATACGAGGCCAAGTTTTCATTGTTGTTAACAAAACGCTCCCAATTTGTGCAGAGCTATGTTCACCATTCCAATTTTCATGTTGGTCCACGAGCCCTTGTGAGTCTCCTCCGACAGCGTATTTGGATCGTAAACGCCCAGGAGGTCTGCAGTCAGATAGTTTGATCATGCATACGCTGCTTTAAGTGTAAGCCTCGACTAATGCCACAAATTATGGGAAATTTACCCGCAGATCGTCTCCGTGCTCTCCGCCCATTTGCTATATGTGGCGTTGATTTTTGTGGCCCTGTCTATACGACATTGAAAATTCGTGGTAGGCCTCCGTATAAGTCCTACATTGCGCTGTTCGTTTGTTTTGCGTCCAAAGCGGTTTATCTAGAAGTTGTTTCAGATACGCGGATTCGCATCAAAAAGCGGATGCGAATTTGTGTTCACACCACCGCGGGCTCCGCAAATAGGCGAACTATGGGAGACAGGTGTCAAAGCTGCTCGCCACACCAGCACTCCGGACCCCGGACCAGGAGGGTCTCAGCTGCTTGCGGCGATGGCGGCTTGTCTCGTCAGTCATGCAAACGTTCTGGCGGCGATGGTCCCGGGAATATGTCCTGGGCCTGCAAATTCGGGGGAAGTGGCACCACCAGCAGCCCAACATCTGCAAGGGAGATCGGCAGAATAGTTGCCAGGCACGTAGGGGAGGTCAGCATGGTCAGGGTCGTCGACATCCGGACTAGTGGAGGAGGCATATTTCGGCGGGCCATTCACAAGTTGGCGCCGCTTTCATTATGTTGAAGCCCGATGGGTGTTCAACGGGGCCGGTGTTGGCTCAATTATGAATTTTTTAATGAAATTGTTAAAACTTGAAGTTTAGTGTAAGTTAGTTTAGGGCGGGAGCACAATAAAGTTCTCTCTCGTTCTCGGCGAAGTCGCCCCGTCTTCGCCAACCTTCGTTAAGCTAGGCTCTAAGTACATTGTCTAAATATAGAATATTCATTCGATGAAATTGAAGTGAGCCGTGGAGACCTTTTTCTTTCGTTTTCGTTCGTTTTTTGCAATTAATAATTGTAGTAATAATTTAGCCACCGCAGTTTTTCGGTTTTGATTAAATTAGAAAACTCTCTGATTTATCAGTTTGCTTTGCTATATATAGACGCGTTCCACCATAAACCCGAGTCAAGCCTCTTTCGAGATGATTCTGGTGAACGGAGAGTTTTTCTTTTTAGGTTGTTTTTGTTTGTCTCATTCATCTTTTACTGCAAGAGGTCTCTTTGGATGTTTTGGTTGCGAATATACCATTGTGCCCCAATGATAGTCCTCAGGATTTTCGATTGTGCGCGCTCTATGATATCAATGTTACTGCTACTCGCTTTCCCTCATAGCTGGGAGCCATAAGTCCAGATATGCTTGATAGTGGAGGTGTAGAGCAGGACCTTACAGTCCAGACGCAGGGGCGATCGAGCGTTTAAGATCCAGTGGAAGCTGCTGGCTTTTAGTTTTAGATGTAGTTTCTTGCATTCGATGTGTCTTCAGGTTAGTCGGCAGTCGAGGTGGACGCCGAGATACTTTACTTCTTTGACATGGGGAATCGGCGTACTATTCAATGATAGTGGAGGGCATGTTTGCCTGTTGAGAGTAAACGTTATGTGTTTACATTTTTATTCGTTTCGAATTTTATGACATCGAATTCCTAGGTATAAAATTATCGTTTCCCGGTAGTTTTGTATATATTACTTGTTCATATATCCCACCATCATCTGAGTTCCCTATTTAGGCAAATCACCTTTCCGTTTTTCAGTCTATTTCCAAAAAACTGTCAGATCGAGATCAGTTAATAGTATTAGGTGATTTTAATATACCTAGTGCGACATGGTCCCCTGAGAAAAACTCTAATATTTTACTTCTTTTAGCGCAGCATGACTTTATTGACGGCTGGCTTGACATTGCGCTATCCCAAGTGAATCATGTTAAAAACTCCTTAGGACGTTTACTGTACTTATGTTTTGTTTTGAATTCAGAAGGCGTTTGTCTGTTAAGAACGTCACCACTTACATCCCTTTTGGAGGGCCCACCCAAATCTAAGTGCGCCGGCCGAAACAGTAATTCCCATAAGAGACTCTTCAGGCAGCTGGGCCAGAAGCGACAAAGCCCTTGTTTTTCAGCCAAACCCTGCAACTAATTCATTCGCAATACCGTCGCCAATTGTGTTTCAACCAAATGAAGTTGCAAAAGTAGTCAAAAAAGTAAAGCGAGCTATTGAAAAAAAAAAGGCCCCAGGCGGTGATCAAATAACTCCCAAAATGTTAATCGAACTTCCAAACTGTGCAATTGTGGTTATTTTTAAACTCTTTAACGGGAGTGTGTATTTCCCAAAAAAATGGAAAAAATCGGTAATCATAATGATCCCAAAGCCAGGAAAAGATCACACAATACCAGCTTCGTACAGACCGATAAGTTTACTCTCGTGTCTGTCAAAACTGCTCGAAAAATGCCTTTTGACGCGCATAATTCCATATCTGAAAGAGCACAACGATATTCCAGCACACCCGTTTGGATTTCGAATAAGCCATGGAACAATAGAGCAAGTCAACAGACTAACAACAGAAATACGGACTGCATTTGAGCTTCGGGAAGTCTGGCTTCCGAGTCTGACTTGATGGCCTTATGCATAAAATCAGAACGATCCTGCCGGAAACACTCACAGGATACTTGAATCGTGCCTTTACAACAGAGCCTCGTGAGATGCAACACTACAATATCCGACGACTACGCTATAGAGGCTGGAGTGCCCCAAGGTAGCGCCCTTGGTCCAACTCTATTTCTCCTCTACACCGCAGATATTCCTACATTCGCAGACGATACCGCGGTCATAAGTCGGTCCAAATGCCCAATTCAGGCAACAGCACTACTAGCTGATCATGTCGTGGTAGTGGAAAGGTGGTTATCAGACTGGCGTATAAAAATAAATGCGCAAAAGTGTAAACACGTGTAAACGTTAACCCTGAATAACACGCCACTTCCACAAGCTGATGATGTAACGTACCTTGGCATCCACCTAGACAGGAGACTTACATGGCGGAGACATATCGAAGCTAAGAAAATTCACCTAAAACTAAAATCAAACAGTCTCCATTGGCTTATAAACGCGCGCTCCCCCTCTGCCTGGACTTCAAGGTCCTGCTCTACAATTCAACGCTTAAGCCAGTCTGGCTCCCAATTGTGGGGAAACGCGAGCAGCAGCAACATCGACATTATTCAGCGAGCACAATCAAAAATCCTGAGAACTATCACTGGTGCACCTTGGTATGTTCGGAACGACAACATCCACAGAGATCTTGACATTCTACCCGTAAAAGATGAAATATGAAAACAGAAAGCGTCCTACCACACCAAGCTAACTTATCATCCAAACCAGCTCGCCAGGGGCCTAACCGGACCCGATTGCAACGCAGTGACCTTCCAGCTCAGCAATAATTATTAGAGCCCCTAAATCTCGCGCCAGTCACCTTGACTGTCAGATAGTTTTTTAATTTAAGATTCTATATACTTATTGTTAGTCTCAATTCAGAGAAGATCCAATAAATAAAATGCAAATGTTAAAAAAAAAAAAATCTTATGGAGTTTAAAAATAATGGAGTGCCTTAATAAATTGCAAAATGCTGTCAGATATAACTGCATTTAAATTTTTTCATAGTCCTTATTGTTTGCCAGATAAATGATTTTGAGTTTCAAGTTTACGTGTGCACGAAATAAGCTGTGAGCCTCTGTATATATTCTTGATCAACATCACCAGGAGAGTCGATCTAGCCATGTCCGTCTGTCCGTCCGTCCCTAGTCCCTCAATCTTAAAGCTATCTGCTTGAAACATTACCCAAAATTTGTATTTCTATTGCAGGTAGTATATAAGTCGGAACGGGTCGGATCGAGCAACTATATCATATAGCTCCAAAAAAATGTTTTTAATTTTTTTTCTTCTTTGGGATTTGCTAGTATTTAAAAAATTATGGAATTACGGTTTTAATTAATATAAAATCGGACAACAATAGCCGCCATTTTGCAGCGCAAAATCGACATAGCTTTATTATTTTTATAGACATAGAAATGTAGTCGATTTGTAATAACTGCAAGGGTATATAAGCTTCTGCTTGCCGAAGTTTACTTCCTTTTTTGTTTTTGAATTAATTTTATGGGAATATAAACTTGTTTTACATAAATTATAACATTATTTTTAGTGTAGCTGCGCATAAGGGTTATTATAAAAATAATATTATAGGTTAGGTTAGGTTAGGTTAGGACGGCTGCCAGACTGTATCCTGGTACACTTTGACCTACTCTAGTTTGGAGCCGTCTGTATATAAACAGATTGCGTCTATTGAGCCCGGTCGGCCACGATCCCAAACTTCCCTGCCTGGGATCAGAGCTTCGAAGGGCGTGTGATTGTATTCACGGGTTTTACATAGATCCGTTTTTGGCGGGATCAATTTGTCATGCTGAAGAATCTTAGCGTGACCATACAGTTGGACTTTCCATTGCCCTGTATCCCTTAGTCGAATGGCTGCCGATTTCGCCCTTTCCATTCCTGCTAAGTCCAGGCTCTGTAGGTTCAAGATCGCATTCAGCGCTTCGTTTGGGGTAGTTCGAAGGGCTCCACTAATACACAAGGCCGCCATGCGCTGTACTTTGTTAAGTGGAGTTAAGATACATTGTTTGTGTAAAGCGGTCCACCACAGAGCCACTCCATATAGTAGGATTGGCTTGACTACCGCTATGTATATCCAATTGACAATTTTAGGGGACATACCCCATCTTAGCCCGATTGCTTTTTTACAAGAGTAAAGTGCAATGGTCGCTTTCTTGGTTCTCTCTTGGTTGTTTAAGCCCCATTTAAGACGCTTATCTAATACTAACCCCAAGTATCTTGCGTGCTCGCTAAAAGAGAGATTACAGTTGTTTAAAGTGGGTGGGTTAAGTTTTGGGATTTTGTATCTATTTGTAAAGAGGACTAGTTCCGTTTTTGAGGGATTAACCTTAAGTCCGTTCTTTGTAGTCCATTCCGATAGTGTTTTTAGTTTTGCGGTCATAAGATCGCATAACGTTTGTGGATACTTACCATTAAAGATGATAGCGACATCGTCTGCGTATGCCACTATTTTACAGCCTCCTCCTTCAAGAATCCGCAGTAGTTTATTTACCGCGATATTCCATAAGAGGGGTGATAGTACACCTCCTTGCGGAGTGCCCCTGTTCACTAATCTAGACTGGGTCGAGGTCCCTAGTGTGGCCGTGACCAGTCTGCTTATCAGCAATTTGTGGATCAGCCCCACCAGCGGTGGCTCAACCCCTAGTTCAGTGAGGGATTGTGTTATTGCCGTGGGGAGCACGTTGTTGAAAGCTCCTTCTATGTCAAGGAAGGCGATCAAGGTGTATTCTTGTATACTGAGTGATTTCTCGATGTTGCTTACTACCAAGTGTAGCGCCGATTCGGTCGACTTACCTTTGGTGTATGCGTGTTGCGCCTCTGATATCTGCGTCGGGTCAATGATATCTCTAATGTGTAGACCTAACGGTCTTTCTAGGATTTTTAGCAGGAATGATGTCAGACTTATCGGTCTGAAATCCTTCGCTGTAGTATGGGTGGCTTTCCCTGCCTTAGTGATGAAAACGACTTTCGTTTTCCGCCATGCTGTAGGTAGTTCTCCTACTGCAAGAATGGTCTGGAAGATTTTTCTCAGCCAGTTTATAGCTAGTTCTCCTGCTTGCTGAATATGTGCCGGTGTTATATTGTCCGGTCCCGGCGATTTGTATGGCTTAAAACTATGAATGGACCAGTTTATATTACGGTCTGATAGTAGGAGATTTAAGTTTATTCCTTCTCCAGTGTGTCTTCCTGGGGGATGTCCTGTTTGCAGGCTCCCTGGGAAGTGAGCGTCTAGGAGTAGGTTTAGGGATTCTTCACTAGAGTCCGACCATGATCCGTCAGCCTTTTGGAGATAGCCCAGGGATACGGCTGTCTTAGAAAGTATTTTTCTGAGCCTTGCGGCATCAGTTGTCTTTTCAATATCCGAGCAGAAGTTCTGCCACGCAGTTCTCTTCTCTTTTCTGATGGCCTTTTTGTATGTGGCTAGATCCTTTTTGTAGCTTTGCCAGTTTATGTCCTCATTTGCAGCTTTCGCTCTGTTGAACAGGTTTCTGCATTTGGCTCTGAGGATTGATAATTGCTGGGTCCACCAAGGAGGTTTTTTCCTTCCTCTTGGTTTCCCTAACGGGCATGCAGCTGAGAATGCCGCGTTGCATGCTTCCGTGAATTTGTTTACTATATTATCTAGCTCCTGAGTGCAAAGAGTGCTTTCTGGTGTTTCCCTGGGGAGGAAGTTCGATAGAATTTCTTTGTATTTATTCCAGTTTGCCCGCCTGGGGTTGGCAAAGCTGACCGGCGCAGGTGATACTAGGGACAAAGTTGTCTCTATAAACCTATGATCTGAAAATGAGTGCTCGTTGGAGACAGCCCAGTTTGTGACTGTGCTTATGAATGAATCTGATGCCAGGGTTAGATCTATGATCGTTTGGCACGTTTTTGTTATAAAAGTAGGGGTATTGCCCCTATTACAAAGAAATAAGTTCGAATTAAGAATGAAATCAAATAAAGACTCACCTCTGTCGTTGTTGATAGGGCAGCCCCACTGAGTATGGTGGGCATTTGCATCGCATCCTATCACCAAACCTTTCTTAAGCTCTTCACATTCCTGTACTTTTCAAAAGCCATGTAGGCCGATAGCATCCTAAAAGAGCCGCTTTGCAGCTCCAGGCTTATTGCTGTGTTGTATCCGTTGCTGTAGTTGCGAAGCAGAAATGTACTAAGATGCCGTTTGGCTAAAATGCAGGTTCGAATTTTACCTTGTTTGGGGTCAAGCATAAGCTTGTAATCTTTTGTTCCTAGTCCAGCAACCCTGCCTCCTGCTACCCAGGGTTCCTGAACTAAGACCATGTCGGCTTCGCCTTTGGCCAGGCGAAGCAAAAGAGCAGCGGACGCTGCTTTACTGTGATGTAGGTTGATCTGCAGGAGTCTTAGCGACATCCCCAGCTGCAACCTCCACCACAGTAACGTCGGCCTCCGAATCGCTCAGGTCCACTTCGTCGATTGCCGGTCCCATCGCTCGCATCTCTCTGCTCAGCGACGAGTCGGTTGAATAGCCGTCAAATAATATTATAATTTATGTAAAATTAAATTTTATTCGTCTTGAATGAATAGATCCGAGTAAAACTTTTAAAGTTATGGAAAGTTGAACGTAGGTAAGTTAGCGCGCTTTATATTCGATTTTTGGGGGTCCAAAACTTTAAAACGCTTTCTGAAAAGTTGCCATTTTCAAAGTCCTGCAAAATCGGCTTCATATTTTGCACAATACTCCTTTACTGAATTCCTCAGGTAACTCTGTGGAGTTTTTTTTGTTTACCTGGGGAAATATGTCCTTTAAATAATGCAATTTGATTTATTCAATTCAGATGATTCTGTGACCAGTTATGTACTACCTATTTTTCGAAGCGCCGCCGGAGATTGCCTAACCTCACTCACTTTTCAATATTTTTGGATGCAAATTTTTTATCCAATGGGAAAACAAAAATTTAACTGAGACTATCTGTATCGCCAATAAAAAGTCGTACAAAATTATCAATTTTGCAGCGATTTTGCAATCAGTGACAGACGAATCAGCAAAATATTCAACTCAACCCTTACAATAACCAGGTACTGACAAGTAAAACCCAGTAATAGTAGCGCAAGGTACACAGGACAGCGATCCATCCAACTTAAACAAAAACGAATAATCTATGTACATTAGCCGAGGAAGAAATAAAAGACATTGACGATGACCTTGTAAGATACGTCGAAATAAATTTTTTAGGATTTACGAGAAAAATAAAACTTTTCATAGACACAGGGGCTTCCAAAAAATATATTAAGCCTATGAAAGAACTACCAAACGTTATTTTCGTAAATAATGTTCTGAAAAATCAATCAATGGTCACAACACCATAAACAAAAAATGTATGATGTACTTTTTAGCATAACTACAACATTTTTCTTACTACCGGACTTTGATGAAATAATTTGAGGAAATAATCGTACTAGACTTACTAAAAAAACTGAGGTCGTACTTGACCTAAAAGACAAAAAGTTAATAAATAATAGCAGTTCGGAAGAAATTAAATTTTTAAAATATGCAAATGTTATTTTTACAAATGTTGAGGATATAGAGGTAGGAACTTATTGAAACATTCCAGGCGATGTTGGGAAACCGCACAGTAGTATTTTCAGAGCCGAACGAGGCGCTGCCTTACAATACTAATATTATTGGAACTATTAGGACAGAGAACGAAGATCCAATACATATATTCAAAATTGTACTTTGTAAATACAGAAACACAAGCCATGTTACGAGACGGCATAATCCGACTATCTCGGTCTCCATATAACAACCCTGGTTGGGTTGTAGATAATAAAGGGACCGATGAAAGGAACCGATGGGAACGGATTAGGGCTATCGATCGTTAAGGTTGAATTTAGTATTCAGTATTATTTGTGTGAGGATTTCTAGGGTCATATTATTCGGTCACACTAAATCGGGCTTAGAGCTTGAATTGGCGGCCCAGACTAAACCGATTTAAAGTAAGTAATTGTATTTCAGGTTAGGCTAACTGATGTACATATTTCAGAATAAAACACTACAGCACTACACTACAACACTACACTACAACATATCGCTAACCAAGCGGCGATATTAACTAGTGTTCTGAAGGCATTTCCACGTGATCGGCCAAGCGGCGACATTATCTTTTATTCGCACTCTGCGAGATGATGCCTACTAAGCACTCGTCCCGACGGAGCCCCAGACTGGATGTCTCGGATGCTCCCGCCACTGCGACCACCACAGCCACAGCCACAGCAACTGCAAAACAGGCCAGCTCTGCGAGGGTGGCTGGTGATCGGAAACGGCCACAGACTCCGAAGGAAAGTGGAACAGCCGCCAGGAAAGCGGCAAGTAACCTGCAGACCGATGCATCGGTGCAGATTACGGACTCCACGACTGTAGAAGTGGCGGCCCTAATAGAAAAAATCGCACATTTAGAATCGGAGCTGGTGATCCCGTTGGAATCGGGACACGCGGCGAATACACCGCCATGTTTGACTGGAATGCTGCCATGTTTGAGAGCGACAGAGTTTGAGTGAGAACCTGCCCAGGCAGACAATGAGTGACAGTCTGCGACTAGAGCTTAGAGTGACGCCATCTTTGGATGAGCAGTTGCCGGCACAATTGAGTTCAAATTGGACGCCACAATTGAGTGGAAATTTGGCGGCGACGCTTGGCGGCCATTGGGCAAACGGGCAACCTGACACACGGACTTGTACAACAACAACAGTGAGCTATTCTCAGCCTGAACTAGGTTATGTTCACCCGCCACGGGAGCCGACACATAATTTGGAGGCAGCTGCACCATCGCTCCTATCATCTCGAATGGGGACGATGAGCATGCCTGGATGGACGCCACGTAGATTGCCTGATCTTCCAGAGTTCGAGGGTCAGCCAGAGGAATAGCCAATATTCCTGTGCGCGTTCACGGAGACAACGGCAGCTTACCAGTGTAAAGTGAAAGCCCTGAAGGGCGAGGCCCGAGCAGCAGTGAAGTCGCTGCTTATCCACCCCAGCAATGTGTTATGGAGCAGCTACGATTCCGGTATGGACGTCCGGAGCTATTGATCCGTAGCCAACTGGAGAGCGTGCGCGATGTCCAGCCAATTCAAGAGGCCAACATCGCAGCACCTATGGAACCCAACCCTAATGGAGGAGCTGATTGCCAAGTTGCCGGTGAGCAAGAGGTTGGACTGGGCGAAGCACGCGGCTACGATACAGCCGTATCCGACAGTGGTACACCTGAGCGATTGGCTTCATGAATTCGCCAAATTGGTGTGCAATGCCACGGACGCCGGAATCAAGGAGCACCCGAAGCGAAGGGTTCTGCACGCGAACCGCCCCAGATGTTGCCCTAAATGTGAGGGACAGCATGAAATCAAGGACAGCAAGGAATTCAACCACGCTTCTACAACGACACGGATCGAGTCCGCCAGGAAGTTTAGGTTATGTTTTTCATGTTTGGAGTATGGACATATGGCCCGGTTCTGCAAGAAGGGCCGCGGATGCAACGTCTACGGATGCATCACTACCTACTCCATGAACGAGCTGGACATCCCGGACGGCCGCCAGTCGCAGATGGAGGCCGCAGGAGGGATCAGAGGAGCAGTCAAGACCGGCAGCTGTACAGAGACAGCAGCCGACGGCTACGAATGCCACAGTCAGTGGATTCCAGCAAGAATAGCCTGCCTACGTCAGCCGCAGTTATAGACGCGGGACGCGAGGAGGACGAGAGGCGATCGACATACGACCGCCAGGAATTATCGCACCGAAACTTGAGTTTCATCAAGGACGAACTCATCCGCAGCCTTAACCTGAAAGGTGAGAGTCGACAACTGAATGTGCAGTGGTTTGGCGGAAAATCTGCCAAGGAGCGCACGAGAATGGTTACAACAGAGAATGGTTAACAGATCAGTGCAGCGGGCAAGCCAAAGCGCCATGAGCTGAAGAATGTGTACGGAGTGACCAATTTGAACCCTCCGATGCAGAGCTTGCGTCGAGAAGATGTGAAGGAAGCCCAGAGGTACCAGGAAGGCAAGGCATGGTACCTACCGCATTTCGGGGTGGAAAACCCGAACAAGCCTGGAAAAATCCGGCTGGTCTTCGACGCGGCTGCCAAGGTGAACGGCGTGTCACTGACAAGGTGAACGGCGGGCAAGCAAAGCGCCATGAGCTGAAGAATGTGTACGGAGTGACCAATTTGAACCCTCCGATGCAGAGCTTGCGCCGAGAAGATGTGAAGGCAGGGAAGGCGAATGCGCGCCTGCCTGTGAAGCCAAGGATCCTAATTGGACTGGATCATGCACATCTAGGAATACCCCTCAGAGCCAGAAGCTATGGATCTGGAGGACCATATGCAGCAGCCACCGCACTTGGATGGGTGGTGTATGGACCGGCGAGTGGAAAGACCAACTCACGGCTTCAGAGATCGTGTCTCACAGGATAATCTTCTAGAGAAGATGGTTACTGATTACTTCGAGAGCGAGAATTTCGGAGTGAAGCCGGCACAGTCAGTCGCAGCTGGCGGATTGAAGCCGGCGCCGTCAGTTGCAGATGACGGCGACGCACGAGCCCTGAGCATCATGGAAGAGACAACAAAGCCAGTTGGCCGACGATACGAGACTGGGCTGCTATGGAGAGACGACGAGGTGAGACTGCCAGAGAGCTACAATATGGCACTCAAGAGACTCGTCAATATCGAACGGAAATGAGGCGCGATGTGGACTTCGCGTGGGCGTACAATGGAATAATAGATGATTACGTCAAGAAAGATTACGCACGACGACTGGAGCCCCAGGAAGCCCAGAGGTACCAGGAAGGCAAGGCATGGTACCTTCCGCATTTCGGGGTGGAAAACCCGAACCAGCCTGGAAAAATCCGGCTGGTCTTCGACGCGGCTGCCAAGGTGAACGGCGTGCCACTGAATTCGGCGCTAATGAAAGGCCCACAGCGTTACAAGCCCCTCCCAGCAGTGCTTTTCCATTTTCGGGAAGGAGCAGTTGGGGTGTGTGCAGACATTAAGGAGATGTTTCACCAGATATTAATGCAGCCACAGGACAGATGCGCCCAGAGGTTCCTGTGGAGAAACGGAGACGATCGTCGGGAGCCCGACACATACGAGATGCGGGTGATGACGTTCGGAGCGGCCTGCTCACCATGCTCGGCGGATTATGTGAAAAACGTGAAGGCATCGCAGTACAGCAGCACGGATCCGCGAGCAGTCCTGGCGATCAACGAATACCACTACGTGGACGACTACGTCGAAGTTTCACCAGTGAAGAATAAGCTATCGCCGTTTCGACACGGGTGAGAGAAATACATGCAGATGCTGGGTTTGATTTGTGTCGATTTACTTCCAATGGAGTCAAATGGAGTCATTTGGGACGAGCCACTACCAGACGGGTTAGCAGCAGCCTTTGAGAATTGGTGGCAAGGACAAGTGCGGACACTACAGCTGCACATCTTCGTGGATTCCAGCCAGTCGGCAGCAGCAGCGGCCTATTGGCGAGCCACATACGAAAGCGGAGACGTGCAGGCGCATTTCGTATGCTCTAAGACGAAGTGCGCTCCGATGAGGACTATGTCAATCCCGCGACTGGAACTTGAAGCAGCAGTATTAAGCACGAGACTGATGGACACCGTAAAGCAGGAGCACGGTGTGGCGATCGGCAGCTGCGTATTATGGACGGATTCTAAGACCGTTCTGCACTATATAAGCAGTACCCACCGGAGATACAAGTAGTTTGTCGGGAACCGGGTGGCAGAGATCTTAGAATCCACGAAGGCGTCCCAATGGAGATGGATTCCGTCTGCCGAAAACGAGGCAGATGATGCAACGAGGACGCGCAAGGCCGTGGACCTGAGCATTGGTTCCCGGTGGCTCGGCGGTCCACCATTTCTACGAGGACCAGAAGAGAGATGGCCGAGATCGAGAGAGGATTGGAGTCCCCCGACGCCAGATGAAGAGGAGATGAAATGTGAGTTTTCCCTAGTCACGGCGAGCTTCATATCTTTACAGAGATTTTCTAACTACAACCGGTTGATAAGGAGCACCGCATGGGTGCTTAGATTTATTCGACGATGCCGTGGACTACGTTGTGATCAAGAGGACCACGGACTAACGTCGATGGAGTGCGCTGAGGCAGATCGTGCACTGATAAGGCAATCTCAGCAAGAAGCGTTCGCTGAGGACAGCCAAGGAAATGCCGCCAAGGGCAGCCAACTGTACGGGTTGTCCCCATACTTCGACGAGGACGAAGGATCGACGACGCGATGTGCGTGCCATACAGCGCGCGTCGGCCGATCATACTGTCTCACAAGGAGGCACTGGCGGAGATGATTGTGCGGCATCACCATGAAAGGATGTGCCACCAAAACATTGAGGCAACTATTGGAGCGATCTGGCAGAAGTTCTGGATAACGAACTTACGGAGGCTGCTACGGAAGGTGAGGAGCAAATGCAACGTTTGCATGCTACGGAGGGCGCGACCAGCCCGAGATGGAGGCCAACGGATGGCCATTTAAATTTACCGGCCTGGATTACTTTGGACCACTATTTGTGACTGTTGGACGTCACACGGAGAAAAGGTGGGTGGCATTGTTTACATGTCTAACCACAAGGGCTATCCACTTGGAGCTGGCCCACGATTTACAATTGCCATGAGGAACTTCATGAGCCGCCGTGGACCGGTGGTCAGGATAAGGAGAGACAACGGGAAGAACTTCGTTGGAGCCAATCGGGAAGTCAAAAAGTTCAGCGAAGTGCACAGATCCAAGGCGAGCTGTCGTCCAAAGGAGTCGAGTGGATCTTTAATTGCCCAGCGAACCCAGCTGAGGGTGGCGCCTGGGAAAGGATGGTGCAGTGCGTGAAGAAGGTTCTGGCGCACACGATGAAGGAGTTCGCGCCCAAGGAGCACGTACTGGAGAATCTGTTGATTGAGGCGGAGAGCATAGTGAACTCTCGTCCGCTAACTCATCTACTATCGGTTCTGGAAGCGATGGGTACATGAGTACCTACCAACGCTTGTACGCAGGGAGAGATGGTCCAAGCACGTCGAGCCCATTCGTCGAGAAGATCTGGTGTTCATATGTGATCCGGCCATACCACGAAGAGAGTGAAAACAAGAGAGAACGCTATAGTCGAGTGCCCCGACTATTAGATACCCGTTACTCAGCTAAACAACTTAATATAAATATGCGCTATTGTATTGCGCCATCTACCCCAAGACAGGCCATGAAAGGCGGAAATGTAGGCGCTAGCCAGGCTTAAGCGTTTAATGGGTTTTTGGGCGTTAGAGTGGGCGTGGCAAACGTTTATTAGGCCAATCGATAGGTATTGACGAAACAAATACATTTCAATTAAAATGTTCATAATAGCATCAAAACTGTGGCCACAGCTTGTGGCTTGTGGGCGTCAGACAGGGCGTGGCACCATTTTGAAACAAACTTGCGCTGCGTAGGAACTCCTAAAATCTACATGCAAAATGCCAATCTTCTAGCTTTTATAGTTTCCGAGATCTCAGCGTTCATACGGACAGACAGACAGACGGACAGACAGACGGACAGACGGACATGGCTAGATCGACTCGGCTAGTGACCCTGAACAAGAATGTATATACTTTATAGGGTCGGAAACGCTTCCTTCTACCTGTTACATACTTTTGCACGAATACAATATACCCTTTTACTCTACGAGTAACGGGTATAACGAGGCGTCGTGGAAGAGGTGTTCACCGGAAGAGATGGAGTACCTCGTCGAGCACCGGTACGGACAAACGATCGAGTCAAGACGACAATGCGTCCCGCTTCGAAGCTAGCTGTCCTGGACGTGGTTGCTTCACTGGGGTGGGGATGTCGCGGAACGGATTAGGGCTATCGATCGATAAGGTTGAATTTAGTATTCAATATTATTTGTGTGAGGATTTCTAGGGTCATATTATTCGGTCACACTAAATCGGGCTTAGAGCTTAGAATTGGCGGCCAAGACTAAACCGATTTGCGCTATCACAGAGAGAGGGAAGAGAAACTGCGGTACGTAGGCTAAGTAATTGTATTTCAGGTTAGGCTAACACACTCTTGTTGTCTTTAATATCGCTAACCAAGCGGCGATATTAACTAGTGTTCTGAAGGCATTTCCCCGTGATCGGCCAAGCGGCGACACTATCTTTTTTGTAAACTTTGTTTCGTGATTCAGAAGCATTTTCGCCTAACGCCTAGTACTCAGATCGACGAAAACTGTCCGCCAGTCATGAGAGAGAGCGAGAGGCAAACAGCTGGCGTAGACTTTTCGTCAACGTTTTTTTTTTTCGGTCCTCAGATCGACGAAATTAACTTTGGATGAACCCTAGCGAAAAGATTAAGAAGCGCACTCCATTCTCACTGAAAATTTTAAAAAAGCATGCTTAAGCCTAGTACTCAGATCCACAAACGACAAAAAGTGACAAAAAGTTCAAGCAGATTTAAGCGTGCTACGGTCGTACATTCAATCAGCTGGGTTTGTTGACAAGCAGTTCAAATTCAAATATCGTATTTGCGGGAAAAAGCCCTTAAAAGATATTATCAAATACCTTGGCAAGACAAGTCTGCCGATGTACAAAGAAATTAAAAAACAATACAATTTAAATTTAACAGTTGTTTTTTTTAATTTACTGATAATTTGTTGCTCATTTGAAGTTCATAGCTGCACTTTTATTGTGTTTTTTCGTACATTCTGGAACTAAACAACATTTTGCTCTGACAAGAGGCACCCCAGATAGTATTAATGTTATTTTGTCCTCACATGTAAACACCTGCAATCGACTTTTGTGAGTTTTTTAGTTTTTCCCTCCATTTCTTATAATGTTCAGTGAGAAGCGCACGCCAAAAGATTAAATTTTTTAATCTTTTCGCTAGGGTTCACCCAAAGTTTATTTCCGCAGACTGGCAACGCCAGTCCCAAAGTTTATTTCCGCAGACTGGCTACGCAATGGAATTTTCTGGTATTTTTTTCGTCGATCAGGGGACCGACGTGAAAAAAAGGCCCGACGAAAAGTGAACGCCAGCTGTTTGCCTCTCGCTCTCTCTCATGACTGGCGTACGGTTTACGTCGAAGTGGATACTAGGCTTTAGAAAATAAGAACACTTTAAATTTTTGTCAAAACACTTTCTTGACAGTATAAAAACTGAACGTTATTTGTTTTTATTTATTTTTAAGAAAGTTAACTAAAGAAATTAGTTTTTTTGTTCATTAATTTTCAAAATCATAAAAATATGAAATATGTCATTTTTTACATTGTCAAAACACTTTATTGACATACTGTAGTTATTTTTCTTTTCTGAAATAGCTGAATAATGGCTTCCAAAGAAGTTATTTTTAGGAGCATGGAAATAAAAGCCCTTCGGTCGACTGTGTCCCATATATGGCAGATAATCGATCCATCTTTTGAGTTGACTATAACCAATATCTGTTATGTATACAGTCAACACAATATTTATTCGGACACCCGTGATTTTGAATTTGATTCATTAATAAAGCCTAGTATCCAGATCGACAAACGATTACGCTAGCGTAAAAACTTTAATCTTTCCTGTGTGACCAAAAGTTTGAGAGTTTATCAGATTTAAGCGTGCTACGGTCGTACTGTCAATCAGCTGGGTTTGTTGACAAGCAGTTAAAATTCAAATATCGTATTTGCGGGAAAGAGCCTTTAAAAGATATTATCAACTACCTTGGCAAAACAAGTCTGCCGCTGTGCAAAGAAATTAAAAAACAATACAATTTAAATTTAACAGTTGTTTTTTTTTAATTTATGCCCTCTTTACATAGAGTCCATCCGTCTGAAACGGTTGGGATTTTTGACAAATGTGAAACTCCGATTCCCACAGAGCACATCCACCATCCACCATCCGATAACAGCTGATCTGAACAGCTGTGGCTCATCATTTTAGCCCGTTGCATTTTGCACAACATTTAAAATGAGCACAACAGCGTTATAAATGATACTTGGTAACAGACTGCAAGTGATCTACGCGAACATTCAAAACGAACTAATAAGTCTGCAGATTTTTGCCAACCTGCAGACAAAATATAAACAGCTATTGCCCAATATTGTCTAAATGGTAACAAATCAAGTTCATTATATATAAATGTTTGTTTTTTGTTTTATTATAATTTCATATTTTATTTCATTTTAAATGTTCTGCTCAATGTTGTGAGTAAGGTATGCGCCTAGGAAAGAGTGGAGCAACACCTAATGCTGCCACACGGATGGAGCACTAATTAATTAATTATTACAAGAATAAACAGCATTTTTTGAATTGGCGCCTTCTTGTTCAAAAGTCACCCGCCATTATTTTTTTTAAATTTTCGTAGTGAATGTTCCAATTTCCATTGTCAAGAAGAATAACTCAGAGTTGCACCAAAAAACATCGCCTAACTATCGTATAAAAAAGTCCGTCAAATTTGGATGGGGAACTAACTGGGAATTTTCGGAACGGCAAAACCTTATGGACCATCCGTTCAACGGATGGTGGATGGAGCTCTGTGGGAAGAGGGCATTACTGATAATTATTTGCTAATTTAAAGTTCATAGCTGCACTTTTATTGTGTTTTTTCGTACATTCTGGACCTAAAAAACATTTTGCTCTGACAAGAGGCACCCCAGATAGTATTAATGTTATTTTGTCCTCACATGTAAACACCTGCAATCGACTTTTGTGAGTTTTTTGAGTTTTTCCCTCCATTTCTTATAATGTTCAGTGAGAAGCGCACGCCAAAAGATTACATTTTTAATCTTTTGCTAGGGTTCACGTTTCCGCAGACTGGCAACGCTATGGAATTTTCTGGTATTTTTTTCGTCGATCAGGAGACCGACGTGAAAAAAAGGCCCGACGAAAAGTGAACGCCAGCTGTTTGCCTCTCGCTCTCTCTCATGACTGGCGTACAGTTTTCGTCGATCTGGATACTAGGCTTAACTCAACAAAAACGTAACGAAAACAAACAATTTATATTTCATCGTGAAGGTTAACATTCTTAGAATATATTTTAACAAAAAATAAGGAACTTTCAAGAGTAAAATTAGATATTTTCTTAAATGAACTTGAAAAGTCATAATTTTACGCACAGAAATTATTCGTGCACTTCATATAATATTAATGAAAAAACATATTTCTTGATGTTTTAATATTTTTAATATTTGGTGGGTCCTCCACTAACATCAATGACAGCTTGTAAGCGTCGACCCATGCTTTTTACCAAATTGCTTGTCTCATTAGCGCTAATTTGACCCCATTTAGCCATCAATGCAGTTTTTAAGGACTCCCTGGACGAAATGACGTGCTTCCGAATCCTTTTCTCAAGAATATCTCACACATGTTCTATGGGATTTAAATCAGGTGACTGGGGAGGTGTTTTCAGCTGCTTGCAGTGATATAAAACCCACTCTTGCACCAAAGACGAAGAATTTTGTCTTGTTGAAACAACAATGTCTTCGGATCTAGACCAAGTTTTATATCACTGGGAATCAAATTTTCGCTTAAAATGTTTTTGTACATATTCTTATTAATTTTGTCGTCAATAAAGACCATTCGACCGACTCCTCCTGCCGATACACAACCCCAAATCATTACATTCCCCGCCACTATGCTAAACAGTTGGAATTAAGTTCTTCTCATTCATGGCTTCATTTGGATTCCTCCACATAGTGCCCATAGTGTCCAAATATGTAAAATTTGGATTCGTCGCTAAAAACTACGTTCTCCCAAAACGAATCCGGGTGGTTATATGCAGTTTTCCAAACTCCAAACGCTTTTTTTTGTTGATGGCAGAAATTAATTGCTTTCGACGAGCAACTCTGCCATGTAAACCAGCCTTGTACAGGTAGTTTCGGATGGTTTGGGCTCAAACTTTTTTTATTTTCGCTTGATGTACATTCTTTTGAATTGTTGTAGATGTTGTTTTCGGATTTTTCAGGACTGTAGACATAAATTTCCGTCCCTCACGTGAATACAGAATCTTAGACCTTCTAGCTTTCTTGTGATTTGAAGCTCATTATTCCGTTTTTAAGTATTTTTGGATTATACTATGTATTGTGGAAGGTGATTTTCCATTAGTACGACCGATTTCGCGATAACTACGATTTTCCAAAAATTAATTTAAGATAGATTTTCGAAAATCTAGTGACAAATCTTTAACTCTTTCCATTTTGACCAATCGTATCAAAAAAACACAAAAAAACTAACAAAAAACAAAAAAAAGCACGCCGAAAATTACTCCGAAGTAATTTCAACTAAACTACTTTAAAAAGAATCGCCGATTACCGTTGAGTTCAGAAATAAACACAATAAATGAGAAATGTACGAATAATTTTTGTGCAACATTTTAGCAATTTTTTTTGCTTTCCTTTCAATATTTTTAAAGCTAATTTCAAAAATTAAATTTTTGTTTGTGTAATGTCTTCTGAAAATCACTCTTTCTGTGATACGTAAAATAAACAAATAAACTGTTAAACTTGATAATAGACAGTGTCCGAATAAATTTTGTGCTGACTTTCGTGCAGTGCACGCATCATTCAATGGTATTCAAAGATTGGCTGGCCGTTTTTGATTAATATACTTTTTTAGAATCTTATAAAGTAATAAACAATACATCTGAAATATTTTCATACAATGTAGTACTACAATACCCAAAAAAAACTGCAATCGGGAAAATTAATAACTTGTCTATATTTCTTTTTTTTTACTCAACATATTGTTATTTTACTTTTTTAGACAAATACTCACACATGTGCCGAACTGAGCCCAGGGAAATAGCTCACTGTTGCACTTATAGCTGTGATATAATTAAAAGTAAGAGCAAGAATATATAAATTTGTCATGAAACTGAAAAAAATTTTATCCCCTCCCTTTTAATAATTAAAAATAGGATCTTGGTTCAGCGAAGTAATCATTTTTCTGTATTTGTAGTTTCAGCATTTATTTGATTTTACATTAAGTGTTCGAGATTATTGTGGAAAAATACAGAAAGTAAATCTTCGCTGGTACATTAAAATAGTAAGACTAGAGGCTTATGGCTGCCAGCCATAGGGCAATGGATATTTAACACTAAGTCTATTCGGGCTTTAGTGAACTCGCGATTCCGAAAACTTTTTCGAATCTTGAAGATTTCACGAAATGGAATGGGATAATCAGGACGAGCGCCCTCTAGTACAAACTGGTCTTCTTCATGATTCGCAGAAACTCTTCCTGGTTGACCTCACCGTCGTTGTCCAAATCAGCCTCGTCGATCATCTCGCGCAACTCCTCGTCAGTCAGCGTTTCGCCTAGTTCACGGGCCACTCTTTTAAGGTTTTTGAAAGAAATCTTCCCAGTCTCGTCGTCATCAAATAGCCGAAAAGCTTTTAGTATCTCTTCCTTAGTGTCCTTCTCGGCCATCTTCATAGTCATCAGGTGCAAAAAGTCGTTAAACGATATCCGTCCACTGCAGTCCTTGTCGATCTCGGCGATCATCCGCTTGATCTCTTCCTTTTTAGGCTCGAAGCCCAAAGCTCTGATGGCAACCTTTAGTTCTTTAACCTCGATGAAGCCAGTGCATTCGTTATCAAATAGGTCAAAGGCCTCCTTAATGTCTGATTTCTGCGCCTCGGACAGCTCGAACTTCGGTCCAGACTTCTTGCGGCCTTGTTGAGTAGCCCTCTTGGAGTTAACGGGAACTGTCTGAGCGTTGGCTACGCTGGGCACAGCAGTGGTAGGCTCCATGTCTGCAACTGGTTCCGTTATCTTGTGACGGTCTAAAACAATAACTACAAATTTTTCACCGGTGTTAAAAAGCTCTAGTTTATTTCATAACTCACGCAAATTCCAACTCTACTAGAAGTCGTTGATTTACTTCACGTTGATTATGACTGGGCACACCAGAATAAGAGTTGTGACCAATGACGGAACTCCCACTGGTTGTCGCTGGCGTAAGATGTGGTACGCTAGGGGTTGATTTTCTACTTGACTTTTGCTGGCTGATTCGGCAGCTATAAATTAACAGCTCCCTCCAAGTTCCCGCTGCAGACTACTGGTTGCTACTGGTTACATTCAAATTGATTTTCTCGCCGGTATAAGGCATTAGGCTGCAAAGGTTTCAGCTATTCCCATTAAATCCAGTTTCCATTACGATCGCTTCAACAGTATAAAAAAAATTAGCTAAAAGGTAGAGATGCCAAAAATATATAAAAATATCGATATATCGATGATATTTAATAAAAAAAATATATTATTATAGCGATATTTTTGGGCCTAAAGCCTAGTATCCAGATCGACAAACGATTACGCTAGCGTAAAAACTTTAATCTTTCCAGTGTGACCAAAAGTTTGAGAGTTTATCAGATTTAAGCGTGCTACGGTCGTACTGTCAATCAGCTGGGTTTGTTGACAAGCAGTTAAAATTCAAATATCGTATTTGCGGGAAAGAGCCTTTAAAAGATATTATCAACTACCTTGGCAAAACAAGTCTGCCGCTGTACAAAGAAATTAAAAAACAATACAATTTAAATTTAACAGTTGTTTTTTTTAATTTACTGATAATTATTTGCTAATTTAAAGTTCATAGCTGCACTTTTATTGTGTTTTTTCGTACATTCTGGACCTAAAAAACATTTTGCTCTGACAAGAGGCACCCCAGATAGTATTAATGTTATTTTGTCCTCACATGTAAACACCTGCAATCGACTTTTGTGAGTTTTTTGAGTTTTTCCCTCCATTTCTTATAATGTTCAGTGAGAAGCGCACGCCAAAAGATTACATTTTTTAATCTTTTGCTAGGGTTCACGTTTCCGCAGACTGGCAACGCTATGGAATTTTCTGGTATTTTTTTCGTCGATCAGGAGACCGACGTGAAAAAAAGGCCCGACGAAAAGTGAACGCCAGCTGTTTGCCTCTCGCTCTCTCTCATGACTGGCGTACAGTTTTCGTCGATCTGGATACTAGGCTTAAAGCCTAATACTCAGATCGAAAAACGATTTCGCTAGCGTAAAAACTTTAATCTTCCCAGTGTGACTGCATTTTCGAGAGTTTATCAGAATTAAGCGTGCTACGGTCGTACTGTCAATCAGCTGGGTTTGTTGACAAGCTGTTAAAATTCAAAAATCGTATTTGCTCCCGCAAAGTTCATCAGGATTAAGCGTGCTACGGTCGAAGGTTTGTTGATAAAGCCTAGTATCCAGATCGACAAACGATTACGCTAGCGTAAAAACTTTAATCTTTCCAGTGTGACCAAAATTTTGAGAGTTCATCAGATTTAAGCGTGCTACGGTCGTACTGTCAATCAGCTGGGTTTGTTGACAAGTAGTATTTATTATTTATTTATCGTATTTGCGGGAAAGAGCCTTTAAAAGATATTATCAAATAAATTGGCAAGACAAGTCTGCCGGTGTACAAAGAAATTAAAAAACAATACAATTTAAATTTATCATTTGTTTTTTTTTAATTTACTGATAATTATTTGCTAATTTAAAGTTCATAGCTGCACTTTTATTGTGTTTTTTCGTACATTCTGGACCTAAAAAACATTTTGCTCTGACAAGAGGCAGTTCAGATAGTAATGTTATTTTAATGTTATGTTATTTTGTCCTCGCATGTAAACACCTGCAATCGACTTTTGTGAGTTTTTTGATTTTTTCCCTCCATTTCTTATAATGTTTGGTGAGAAGCGCACGCCAAAAGATTAAATTTTTTAATCTTTTCGCTAGGGTTCACCCAAAGTTCATTTCCGCAGACTGACAACGCTATGGAATTTTCTGGTATTTTTTCGTCGATCTGAGGACCGAAGTGAAAAAAGGCTCGACGAAAAGTGAACGTCAGCTGTTTGCCTCTCGCTCTTTCTCATGACAGGCGTACGGTTTTCGTCGATCTGAGTACTAGGCTTTAAAAGGTAAAGTTGTCATATCACTGATATTATATTAGTGTTTTCTACATATGTACATCAAAAATGGACAACAAAACACAATGAAAAACATGTGCGTCAAATTAGAGTCAGTGACATTGAACATTGATTTTCTCGCTAGTTAGGCAAGTCGTACAAAACTTTGAATTGCAAAATTATTAAAAAGGGCTAAAATCAAATTACATAGGGCTCCACTCCGTGAGGATGCAGTTCAGCAGTCGAACAGTTCTTGGGTATCAAGACAAGAACCACAATGTAAAATGCCCATTCATGACCCCAATGAAAAAAGTGTCATTTTCGACAATAAATTTTCTTAATTTTACCTAATTTATGCATTTATTAGAGGCAAATTAAACCCACATTTTTTTGCTATTCAAGTTTATTAAAATCTGTTGTTTTTCCACGCGGTCACACCGGCCACGCTAGCTGAAACATATATGTACCTTATCATAGAGTAAGAATCTGAATAGAGGCGTCATTCTCTCCCCGCGCTCTCGAGTGACTTTGGCAGTGATGACGGAACAAAAAAAAAATAATTTTTAAATTGTTCAATCGAACTGGAATCGAGTTCCATGGTGAATTGCTGCACCGGTCGCTCTTGTTCCTAAGGATTGGTGCGATAACTCCCCATACTAGTACTTGTGCTTCGTACATGTTGGGGGTGGTGAGAGACCGAAATTAGCTTTGAGCAGAGCTCTCAGCAGAGATTCAGCAGAGGTGCGGGCAGGGCAAATAAAACCTCTATATAGATTCTTACTTTATGACCTTATAAAACTGTAAAATTTGAGGTTACTTCACTGTTAGGCGATGTTCTCAAACACTGTAATTTGTTTCATTTTAAGGAGACCCCCCATTCTCAATTTCACATTGTTATGGAACTGCATTTTAGACTTCTGGGACGGCGCCGGCTAGCTCCCGAATCCCCAGGGCCAGTGTTGCCAGATGAAAATTTTGCTTTCTCCCTAAAAAATCTCAAACAGGCGATATTTCCCCCTAAAAAATCCAGTTTTCCCCCTAAATTAAAAAAATCAGTTAATTTCGAACTTATACAATAAAACAAGAAAACGATATCGAATTTTAAGAGATCACCTCGAGAACTTCATTTGAGAAATTGGTCTTGTACACTTCCTCGCTATTGAATAGCTTATACATTTGAGGGGATGGTTCAAAGCTATTGCAATTGTTTGGTAAGGTTAATCTTATTCGAAGAAGGATGCTGCTTTCGGTGCAAAAACACATATTTTTTCAAGGCATTTTGTGTTCTTAGGAAATCGTGCTTGCAATTCGTCCGTGAGTTTAATCAAGCAGTCCCTGCATCGTTTTTTTATTATGTATATCAAGTGGTTCCCAGAAACCGCCAGCATCAGCTGGTAACACTTGTACTCGTGACCATTATTTTTTGATATTTTTGCCATATTTAGGTTGTTTTTATGCGTGGCAATATTATACGAAATCACATATTCTTGTGTTTTTTTCAAAACATTTGGGTAATACAATTTCCAAAAAAAAACCCCTAAACTTTCCCCCTAAAAATTGCTCCCCCCTAAAATTCCCCCTAGTACGTCAAAAAACCCCTAAATCTAGGGGGAAAACCCCTGATCTGGGAACACTGCCCAGGGCGGAGTATCCCCAATATCCCTACAGTATCCACAACATAAACATCGATGACACCCGTCTCACATCACAAAAAACTATCGCTCATCACTAACAAACAAAACAAACAAAATGTAAACAACGTAAATAATTATAATTGACGGGAAAAATATGGTGTTTTGGTGGCTATTGGCCAAGCACGCCCACCCAACCAAGGATGCCCTGGAGGATTCTACGGAGGCATCACCCATGATCAGTTGGTCGGAGTCGCTCCTCGCGACTAAGACAGCTCCATCTCCCCCACAGCTACAACTCACTCACACATTTCGGTTTCTATATACATTTAATTATCCACAGTAAGTACTAAAGTTAACATAACTAGTACTCCTAGTAATGAATTCATCTTTTCTTAGCCTTTACGACCAAACTTGGCCACCGTCTACATATTTACGCGGTCAAAGCAGAAGATTACCTTCCTTTGGCAAAGGCTACAGGCGCCGCGTAAATAATGTTCCACCAGACACGTATTGGTGGAACTCACAGTGGAACGAGGCGCAAAAAAGGGCACACACTAGGTATGTGTCGGGTCACCTAATCCTGAGGAGCTCCTAGGGAAAAGAAGGGGCAGGCCAAACGGTAAGTAGTATGCGCTGTAAACAATCCCGCCGAAAAAATAATCGCCACCTTTTTCACAGGCAACAACGAGGACAAATTGAGGGGTCTAAGTCCGGATAAATTTACAGGTCAACAGGTAAGTACATAAATTTAGTAATGTGCACATTCAAATTAACATTAATGATTTCAGCCACTTCTGGGCTAGGCGCCGGGTTAAATATGCCCCAACTGCAGCTGCAGTACTCTGCCGGAGGTCAGCAGCAACAAGGGCCTGGAACACCCCGAGGAACGGTGGTTAAGGAAGGGACAGATGGCTGTGCCTCTCGACGCGGCGCGAATTGGCAGCCGGATAACCCCAAGGCGACTTAACAGCTCGGAATGGACTCACCGGCGTTTGTTATAAAAGCGTTGGCGGCGTCCGAGGAAGGCTAGTTATGCTGGTCTGCTTCGTATCGCTGGGTCGAACGAAGGTGCGTATGGATATGGATGCCAATCTCCGAATTAAATATTCCAATTTAATTAGTCCAATTTAATCCTCCAATTTAATTTTCCAATTTGAGATTTCCAATTTAAATAGTCCAATTTAGTCTTCCAATTTAAATAATCCAATTCAAGTATTCCAATTTGAAATCCCGATTTAAACTTCCAATTTAAATATCCCGGGGCCCTATGTATTGGGACCCCGGTTGCCCTACGAATAATTATTTATAAATAAAATAAACTATTAAACCAAAAACCCAAATTTCTCTAACACTCAATTTTTTTTTTATATTTCGGAACAAACACTACTTCAACTTTTTTGTTCCGTCTGCTGGGACAATATGACTGCGACTATATCATTCTGCCTATCATTCCTATCTCGCCATATTCCCTTTGCCTCTCTCGAAATTGGGTCATTGGACATATCAAGGCCATCCTAGCCATACCCAGAGCGAACCGGGCTATTTTAAATAGCTAGATAGCCAAGGGCATCAGCAGAAGGGGGCGCCACTCCAGTAGGGGTTGCCACCCTCCTACTTTATCGATAGCCCTACCAAAAACGAATACCTCCTTCTTAATTCCTCCAGCCGATTCCAACTTGAAATGCAACACCACCCAAGGATTTAGAGAGACGCTTTCGAACCATGGCCACTCGACGAAATCATTGGGAGCATTGGAGATCGGTGTCTGGCGAAATCCGAATGCAGTTCCAAACGGTGCCCTACGCGGGGCCCACGCTTACCAGTAAGTACTGCCTTTGTTTTTTTGTTGTGCTCCTTCAATTTATTCTGCTTTTTTTTCAGGTTATACCCGGATGTCTTTGGCGTGATAAACCCCTATCCGACGTCCTTGAAGATCCTCCAGCTCGTAAGCATTGTTGCCGACTGCTTTCACCACCCGAGCTTTGAGGAACTTCCGAGCAAACTTCGCGTTAAAGGCACTTTTGAAGTTGCTGAGGACGAAGTTGCGGCGATACACTTCCTGGCCTGGCTTCGCAAGGAACGTCCGAGCTCTCTTGTCGTACTGCTGGCGACTTCGCTCGTACGACTTTTCGAGATTCATCTGCACCTTGGCCTGGATCACTTTAAGCTTGTCGACTGTTCCCATCCCACTCAATTGATGGTTGGAGAAGATCCGATTCCTGGCCTCCAAGTACCTTCGCATCCTTTCCTCATAAGGTAAGTATTTTAAATTGTTCTTATTACTACTCGTACATACTAAACCTTTTTTACATTCTAGAACATTTACTGCATCGCGGGACTCTTGTCTGGTCGCATCCTTCCCGCTCTCGGATCGCCCAGACGACCGTTTTCCGCGCAATCCGGACATTTCGGAGACACGGTACCTGGCCTTCCACATCGGTAGCAGAACAGGCGCCGTTCAGTTGCCGCGCAGTCACGGAACCCGTGGTCTACGGCTCCGCAATTCCAGCAGCCCGCTCGGAACGGATTTCGGGCCTTCGCTTGCAACGCCTCCACCTGCCACTGGGAATCCTCTGCAATGTCGGGACCAGCTGCCTCGCTAACCCTGGCCTTCTCCGCCGGAGGATAACGCATCGGGTGCGCATAGGCCGCGTGTCCTCGTCGTCCAAAATTGCGCTCCACCTCGCAGCACTCTTCCCGTAACTCGTCCACAGTTATTACATCCATTGCGTAAACGAATCTTGCGATACTTTCTCTGAAGCCCTTTTTAATTATTTTTGCCATCTGTCGCTCTAACAGTAATTTTTTTAGGCAAGAAGCTAGGACATAATCCTCCACGGCTTCTCCCGGCTGCTGCTCCCTCTGCAGAAGCTGATGCATCCGGTCGTGCTCCGCCAGGTGGCTTCGGAACCTGTCCATCAGCGCGGCGCGCAGCTGTGGCCATCTCTCCACCCTGCAGTGACGCACGTGGACCCAATACCACTTGCGTGCCCGTCCGGTTAGCAGCACATGGAAATGGCGGAACACCTCCTGCCAAGGGCACTGGTACTGCCGCTGCAGGAACTCTAGCCGGAACAGGAAATCTTCCACAGGGTTTCGCTCGTCCTCGGCATCAAAAGAAACGCCCCACCGCTCGATGCGAACCTGTTGGCTGCCGCCACCTGGCCCTGTATTGGCATATAAACGCGGCTCCTCGCGGGAATGGGAAGCCCTCCGGTCCTCGAAATGCCAATCTCGAGACTCGTTTCGTCGCCCTCGTTCGCCATCCGGAGGATATCCTGGACTGCTCCTCTCCACCGGTAACGACTCCAAGGGCCTTCTAGGCGGCTTTGGTGGAACCCTTGGTGGCGGTGGACGGGAGCCAATCGTACTTGCTGATGGTGCAGTCTTCGGAATCGCCCCTTTCTGGACCAGTTTTGGAGCCAGTGGTGCCGCCGTGTCCGTCCAACCCGGATGCTGCTGCTGATCGGTATGGTATGGAAGCTGCGGCCGCTGAGCAGCAGGCCTTAACACCTCGTTCATCAGCTTCATCATTTCCAGGAACCCACCTCGGATTTCTTCCCTTAAGCACTGGCTGACGTCGGACTCCTGAGCCTTTCGATGGGTCTCTGATGGACCTCGCCGCGTTGTCTAAAAGCGCCTCCGGAGTACGGTCACCCCTTCCGTCGATCTGTAGAAGCTGGTTCGTCTCCGAGTTCACTTGCTCCAGAACTTGCTGTTGCGTGGGATCTGTTCCCACCGGAAGTTCCCTGCGCAGCTCCTGATGAAGACGACCCACGGAGTCCTTGGCAGTCCCATCGATATACGTGGCTGTTCGGCCCCAGCAACCTCATCTAAATCGGTGGACCACAATTTCTCCTCTTCCTCGCCCGGAAGAACCTTCGATCGGAGATCGTAATTGGAAGGCATCTTTGTATCGCACCATTTGTTGTTTGGAAATATACCTATCTCCCTCAGAATTCCTATATCCTACCATAAACAAATCACCACCAGAAATAAATACTTAAGAAGAATAATAAATATTAAAATAAGGACTAGCAAATAATAAATAAACAGATAAATATATAAACATGTTATAACGGATAATAAATATAGAAACAAGATTTTAAGTAAATAAATAAATGTTTTAAATAAATAAATAAATGTTTTAAATAAATAAATAAATGTTTGAAATAAATAATATACGGTAGAAATAAATAAATTTATAATTTTAGGAAATCAATAGATAATTTTTTTTTTGCATTTTATTTATTGGATCTTCTCTGAATTGAGACTAACAATAAGTATATAGAATCTTAAATTAAAAAACTATCTGACAGTCAAGGTGACTGGCGCGAAAATTTAGGGGCTCTAATAACTATTGCTGAGCTGGAAGGTCATTGCGTTGCAATCGGGTCCGGATGGAAGCCCTGGCTAGGCCCCTGGCGAGCTGGTTTGGATGAGAAGTTAGCTTGGTGTGGTAGGACGCTTTTTGTTTTGATATTTCATCTTTTACGGGTAGAATGCCAAGATCTCTGTGGATGTTGTCGTTCCGAACATACCAAGGTGCCCCAGTGATAGTTCTCAGGATTTTTGATTGTGCTGTCTAAGTCTCCTGTCTAGGTGGATGCCGAGGTACGTTACATCGTCAGCTTGTGGAAGTGGCGTGTTATTCAGGGTTAGCGGGGGACACGTTTGTCTGTTAAGAGTAAACGTTATGTGTTTACACTTTTGCGCATTTATTTTTATACGCCAGTCTGATAACCACCTCTCCACTACAACGAGATGATCGGCTAGTAGTGCTCTTGCCTGAGTTGGGCATTTGGACCGACTTATGATCGCGGTATCGTCTGCGAATGTAGAAGTAGTTAGCCGCTCGTTCGTGGGAATATCTGCGGTGTAAGGGAGAAATAGAGTTGGACCAAGGGCGCTACCTAGGGGAACTCCAGCCTTTATAGCGTAGTCATCGGATGTTGTGGTGTTGCATCTCACGGCGAAGGCTCTGTTGTAAAGGTACGATTCAAGTATCCTGTGAGTGTTTCCCGGCAGGATCGTTCTGATTTTATGGATAAGGCCATCAAGCCAGACTCGGTCGAAAGACTGTGCAACTTCAAGGAATACCGCACTGCAGTATTCCCGAAGCTCGAATGCAGTCCTTATTTCTGTTGTTAATCTGTTGACTTGCTCTATTGTTCCATGGCTTTCTCGAAAGCCAAATTGATGTGCTGGAATAACGTTGTGCTCTTTCAAATATGGAATGATGCGCGTCAAAAGGCATTTTTCGAGCAGTTTTGACAGACACGAGATTAAACTTATCGGTCTATACGAAGCTGGTATTGTGTGATCTTTCCCTGGCTTTGGGATCATTATGATTACCGATTTTTTCCTTTTTTTTGGGAAATAGCCAAGTCGTGTAATCCCGTTGAAGAGTTTACAAATAACCTCAACTGCACAGTTTGGAAGTTCGATTAACATTTGATCACCGCCTGGGGCCTTTTTTGGTTTCAATTGCTCGCTGATTACTTTTGCAATTTCATTTGGTTGAAACAGAATTGGCTCCGTCTCAGATTCAATTCGAATTGACGGCGACGGTAGTGCGAATGAATTAGTTGCAGGGTTTGGCTGAAAAACATTTCGAAGGTGTAAAGCAAATGTACAAGCTCTGTCTTTGTCGCTTCTGGCCCAGCTGCCTGAAGAGTCTCTTATGGGGATTACTGTTTCGGCCGGGATGCTTAGTGCTGGTGGGTGAAAGTTTCTCAATGTACTGGCGTTGTGCTTTTTCTTCTTCTTGCCTTAGAGCCCTGGTAAGTCTGCGACCAACTTCTTTAAGACTTTGTTTTGAGGATGGCGATCTGCTGGTTTGCCAAATACGTCTCAAACGTCTTTTCTCCAGAACAAGCTGTTCGATTTCATGGTTAGTTTTGTGTTGGTGTGTGTGCCCATCCCTCCCTTGCGGTGTTGAGACTTTGGTTGCTGCGACGAGTACAGACTCCAGTGCATCGGCGTAGCAGTCGATGTCCTCCTTGATGTTGAGCTGTGGAGTTAGTTCAATGTGGGAACTTACGTACTTTTTGAACTTCAGCCAGTTGGTTCGATACGACGTCAGCCTGCGAGGGTGCTCGATTAATTCCGGGCTTTGAAGAATAGATCCAAAAGCGATTTTGCACATATTAGATTGCGAGAGATGTTTTTTGTCACAGTAAAATCAATTAAATCAGGTAGTTTTCTAGGATCTGTAGGCCAGTATGTAGGGCTGCCTGGTGAAAAGTAGTCTAGTTTGTTGCATGTTTTAATAAGTGCATTATAAAGTTGCCTTCCTTTGGGGGTCACAAGGCGGGATCCCTAGTGCGTGTGCTTGGTGTTGTAATCTCGCTCTCCAAGCGAATTGTAGAAGTCCATGAATTGGTCTTCGGAGACTGTAAAGCGGGGTGGGCAGTAGACAGCGGCAATGGCAAGGTTGCAGTTGCCCAACTGTAATTTTATCGATGTAGCTTGCAGATGATTTTTAGCAAACCGTTGGTGAAAGTGGTGTTTGACGCGGTCTCTTATTAAGATTCCAGTTCCGCCATGCGTTTTACCATCTGGATGATCGGTGCCATAGAATAAGAGATGCGTTTCTGCCAGCAACATAACGTCGATGTGGTTTTCGTTCAGAAATTGAGTTATTTCAGGTTTATGCCGTGAAACACCGTTGGCGTTCCACAGAGTTATTCGAAGGCTAGGCATGGTTTATTTGGACTGCTGAGCTGCAAGCATTTGTAGTAAGATATTTTGGTTTTGCATAAGGGTTTGCATAGTGGTTTTCATGAAGGACATAAATTCCATCATATTTTGTTGCAAATTAATCATCATCGATTCCATGTTACTTTGTGGCTGTCCCATGGCCTGCTGGATGTTATCAATTTTCGGCTGTATGTGAGCTGTGCCTGATCTTAGAGCACTGGCGTAAGAAATTCCGTTGGTGGTAATTGAAGGGCCAAATGATGATCTGGCTGCTTTTGCGAAGAAAACTTCCGGTGTCGTTTGTGATCTCATGTAAGTATTTTGTGTGTTCAGGGAGCGTGCCGTTGTTGCTCGTTGCATCCGACTTTTCATCGCCTTGTAGACTGGACAGCCTCTGTAGTTAGCTGTTGTAAGGATGCTCTCTGGCCAGGATACAACTCTCAGTCGGATCCAGAGGTCCTTTTACAAGAAATTTGTAAAGTCACTGAGACATAGGGCTAGAGAGTAATGTTCGCGCGGCGAACGACGATTTTTGATCAATTATCCCGAAGTGCTCCAGGACCTTTGAGGGTATGATAACGTCAGACCACCAAGTCCTTCCGGGACGAAAAATTCCACGGGCTGGACCTTCGGGCGAGGCCGCAGCCGGGTTCTATCGTGGTTGGCCGAGTTACGTGGTCCGAGAGGCCAAGAATCCCACGGGCTGGACCTTCGGGCGAGGCCGCAGCCGGATTCTATCGTTGTTGACCGGCTGGAAACAAGTTTGATTAGTCGGAAGGATCTGCCTTTCCGTTAAGATGTGGGATTAATAGGGGCCGGTGAGAGGATCTCCCATCTCACCGTCGGAGTTAATAGGATACGAAGGGATCTGCCACTTCGCGGTAGGATACGAGGAGAGGATGCGTGAGAGGATCTTCCGTCTCGCCGCGGGGGTTAGTAGGACACGAAGGGATCTGCCACTTCGCGGTAGGATATTAGAGAGGGATGCGTGAGAGGATCTTCCGTCTCGCCGCGGGGGTTAGTAGGACACGAAGGGATCTGCCACTTCGCGGTAGGATATTAGAGGGGGATGCGGGAGAGGATCTTCCGTCTCGCCGCGGGGGTTGGTAGGACACGAAGGGATCTGCCACTTCGCGGTAGGATATTAGAGGGGGATGCGTGAGAGGATCTTCCGTCTCGCCGCGGGGGTTAGTAGGGCACGAAGGGATCTGCCCCTTCGCGGGGGAGGGGGGATTAAGTAGGAGAATGAGGGGATCTTCCGCCTCACTACGCAGGCAGGTTAGTGGGTGAAATTCAGTAGATCGGGATTACGTGTATGTATATGGTGCAAATAATTTACCGCTTCCAATTGGCTCATCAGTCGCTAACGGCCTGAATCACTCGGGGAACAAAGGGGTACGGGGTAAAAATAAAATGCATAACAATCCGGCTTGACGTTTCTTTTCGTACGAGTTCACTCAGTTTAATTCCTTGGTTTTAAAACGTCCCTGTGTTTCACTGCGCCGATTACACTGATTCACTAACCTTATTTCCTACCGACCGCGTTCTCTTTCACACGTGTTTTCTTTATTTTACTTTGTCCGCGTGCGCGACCGATCGCTTCGAAGTCCAAGAGCCGAGAGAGAGTGCCGGAAACCGCCGTGTGACCCTCTCATCCTTTTGGACCTTTTCTCACCAAGGAAGGTTTGGTATTTTCCCTATTTTCCAGTATTTTTCTCTATGGTTGCCACCTCGGGCAGGTGGTGCGGAACCAAACTTGACCTATTTTGGTTTTATACCCTGAAAATTTAATACTCTTTTGTATTAACTAAAACGCGACTTGATTGGAGAAGCGACGAATTTTTATTTGCGAATATTAGCGACGACGAAAAGGAGTGTGGTGATGATCAGATTCGATTTAACACTGGCTTTTAATTTCAATATAAAAATGCTTAAGCCTAACTTAACGACGGGGCGAGAGACGGGGCGAATTCGCGAGAGCGATTAGATCTTTATTGCGCTCCCGCTCCCGCCTTACACAATTCAACAAATTTTAAAACACGCAAAGTGCGCGAACACCGCCCCCTCTGAAGGACCGCCGTCTTCAGCATGCCACAGGAAGCACCGCCAGCCTATGCACCGCTCGCCGATACGTCCCATCCTTCGTCTTCACGTCCGCCACTCGGACCTTGCCGTCAGCGCCGACGTGCACCGCCACGATCCGCCCGGTCATCCACTGCTGCGGCGGAAGGTTGTCCTCGGCGACGACGACGAGAGCTCCCACGTCGACGTTTTGGACCTCCTGGTGCCACTTGTTTTTTGCCTGGAGGCTCGAGACGTACTCCCGGGACCAACGCTGCCAAAACCTGTGCCTGAGAGACGAGACACTGCGCCATCGTCGTAAGCAGGTTGGGCTGACTTGGTCCGGGAGCGCTGCTGAGGGTGGGGCTAGGAGGGGCCCGCCGATCAGGAGATGGCCTGGGCTTAGGGCTTCGCCGTCGTTGGGGTCCGTGCTGATCGCTCCGAGGGGCCTGGAGTTGAGCACGGCCTCCACGCTGGTGAGGAGAGTTCCGAGCTCCTCCGCGGTCAGGATGTCTTCGCCGACCGTCCGAAGGAACAGGTGCTTTGCAGACTTCACACCTGCCTCCCATAGTCCGCCGAAGTGAGGTGCTCTGGGCGGTATGAACGCAAACTCGCATCCTTTTCTTAACGCGAATGTTGCGATACCGCCCCCCTGCTCCTCCAGACGGGCCCGGAACTCTCTCATGTGGCGAAGTTCGTCGCGTTGTCGCACCACACCTTCTCCGGAATCCCGCGTCGACTCACGAACCTTTGGAATGCCAACAAAAACGCATCAGTGGTGAGGTCAGACACTAACTCTAAGTGGACCGCTTTGGACGCAAAACATACAAACAATGCCACGTATGATTTGTACGGTGGCTTGCCACGGATACGATACGTTGTGTTAAATGGGCCACAAAAATCAACACCACAGATATTAAAAGGGCGGAGAGCTCGAAGTCTGTCTGATGGCAAGTTCCCCATGATTTGCGTCAAGAGTTGCGGCTTGCACCGAAAGCAACGAATGCAAGAACGAACTGTTCTGCGGCAAACTTCCTGCGCATTAACCAACCATATCTTTTCTCGCAACAGACTTACAAGAGCTCGAGGGCCAGCATGACAATTTGTAACGTGCAGGTAGGACACGTACGTTTTAACAAACTGTGAGCCTTTCGACAACAACAACGGGAATTTGGCTTCGTACGGGATAGGAGCATTCAATAACCGACCCCCAACTCGCAGCAATGTCGAGGAACACCAATCTAATTTTTTCTCCTGAAGGAAAGGGCTTAGTTTTTGTATATTCGTTGCTACCGGTTTATTTTTTCGAATTTTACCCATGTCGTCACTGAACTCGTGAGATTGGATCACTTCCACTATTTTCTCGAACGCAAAATTCAGTTCTCTTGGTGTTATACTTTTTTCAAAGGGCTGCGACACTTTTTTACACCTTTGAATAAACCGTAAGACCCACACGAAAACCCTTAGAAGCCTTATGTGCGACGAAAAGGATTCTATTTTCTGAAGCACATAATTGGGCTCTGGAATTACCACAAGCGCCAATGCTGATTTGCGTAATTCCATCGACACGACATCAGCAGGTACTTCGAAGTGTCGATTTACAGGCCAATCTTTTTCTGCATCGAGCAAAAACGACGGCCCAACGAACCAAATGGAAGCTGTAAGTTCCTCAACGTCACATCCCCATGACACAATGTCCGCTGGGTTTACTTTCGTGGGGACATGTCTCCAGATTGCTTTTTCCGACCACTCTTGAATCTCCGCCACTCGGTTTGAGACAAAAACTGACAACGACGAAGGATGCGTTTTGATCCAATGCAAAGTAATCTCCGAATCCGTCCAGAGGAACACTTTTGTAATCGGAAAATTGAGCAATGGTCTTACACGATTATAGAGATCCGCAAGAAGGTGAGCTGCGCACAACTCAAGGCGAGGCAAAGTTTTCGTATTGAGGGGAGCTACTTTGGATTTTGCTGTCAATAAAGATACTTTTAAACCTTCAGCGGTACTAGTGCGAACGTAGATGCACGCTCCATATGCTCGCATGGAAGCGTCAGCGAAACCATGTATTTCTGCCGGGACTTTGGCGTCTGTATGAACGAATCGCGATACCTTGATCTTGGGCAGCTGCAATAGCGTTCTCTTAAAGGCTTCCCAAGATGTCTGCAGTTGCATCGGCAGCGACTCGTCCCAGTCTAACTTTCGAAGCCACAGTTCCTGCAACAACATTTTTGCCCTAGTCACTAGAGGACACAATAGGCCAAGCGGATCGAAAAGTCGGGCAGTCACCGACAGTATGTTTCGTTTTGTCGCACGAAGATCCAGGAAAGAGTCATCCAACCGAAATTGAAAGTAATCTTTACCCGGCAACCAAACCACGCCAAGGGTTTTAGTTACGTCTGAGTCTGCCGTTAGCGGCATGACAGCGCTTTCAGATGAGGACAACTCTGGGCAGTTAGAAAACCACTTTGCCAATTCAAATCCTGCCTCTTGCAATACCTGAGAAACTTCGTCTCGAAGGCTTAGCAGGTCCTCAACGCATCTGGCGCCAGTCAACAAATCGTCAACATAAAAGTCATTCTGAATGACCTTTTGGACACGAATCCTGCGCGATCTCTCCAAGCCGCATTAAACACCGAATCGCCAGATAGGGTGCTGGCGAAGTTCCATAAGTCACGGTGTTCAGCTTGAAGATTTTTAGAGACTCAGATGGATCTCGTCTCCACACTATGAGCTGAAAGTTTCGGTCAGCTTCGTCAACCATTACTTGGCGATACATCTTTTTTACGTCTGCTGCAAGCGCAAACTTGTGCAGTCTGAACCGAAGCAGGGTCGAATACAGCTCCTCTTGAATGGTGGGGCCAAACATCAAGATGTCATTCAACGCGACCTGCGTCGATGTACGGCTCGAGGCGTCGAATACCACTCTCAACTTTGTCGAGGTGCTTTGAGGTCGCAGCACGCATTGGTGCGGAATGAAATAGTGCGAACTGTCTGGAATTTTATTGTCAGTGGAAGACATGTGGCCCATGGCTTCATATTCTTCCATGAATTCCAGATACATCTTTTTTAAAGAAGGATCTTTGGATAATCTTCTTTCAAGCGACAAAAATCTACGTTTCGCAACTTCATATGATGAACCAAGAGTGTTTGGGTCAGATTTGAACGGCAAACGAACCGAAAATCTTCCGGACGACAATCTTTGAGTATTTTTCTCAAAGTGTTGCTCACAAAGTTGCTGCTCAGGAGTATGGACCTTGGCCTTGGGCGGCAAGTCCTCCACAGACCAAAATTTCTGCAGGGTTGTGTCTATTGACTCCAACACTTCCTCCTGGCAGCTGAGATGTACCAACTTTTCAGCATTTCTTATTTTTTCTGAGGCACATCTCCCTGACACTATCCAGCCGAGAACTGTTTTCTGCAAAATGGGAAACTCAGGCCCTTGCTTTATCTGGCCGACTGACAATAGTTCAAAGAACGAGTCTGCGCCTATAAGCATGTCTATTTTTTGGGGCTTGAAGAAGAATGGATCTGCCAATTGAATATTTTAAGGCACCCTCCAGCCGCTGGTGTTCACCGTTTGATCCGGATGATAACCAGAAATATTTTTTAGTATGTAAAATTCGGACGACAATTGACTGCTACCCACTCGCGACTTGACTATCGTGTGTATTTTCTTGGTTGCTTGAGCATTAGTTCCACCAATGCCCCGCAAGCTCAAACACACGTCCTCTCTCTTAATCTGAAGTCTCTGAGCGAGCTCGTCGGTCACAAAATTTACTTGTGAACCAGAATCGAGCAACGCTCGAGCCAAAACTAATTCGCCACTTTTTGTTTGGACGCTCACGATGGCTGTGGCAAGAATAACTCTATCCGATGCAGTCGCATGCAAAACATGCGAAGTGGATGGAGTATTCTGCAAGAGCGTGGGCTGAGGAGGAGGTGGCAACGCAAGATTTGATGGCGAATAAATGTGCAGCAATGTGTGGTGTGAGGACTTACACACCCTGCATCTCTTCGATTTGCACCTTTTTACTGGGTGGCCCTTACGAAGGCAGTTAATGCACAAGGGAGCCTTTTTTGCGAAATCGAATCTTTGCTGAACTGTTAGGGCAGCAAAAGCAGTGCAATTTCCTACTTGATGTTCTGCTGAGTTGCAAAACACACATACTTCGCGGTCGTCCATGGCAGCAACAAACGAAAAACTCCTGTTTCCATTCTTCTTTGGATAAGCCTGGCTCTGCTGAACAATTTTTGGCTTACACGCTTCTTCGGCAACCATATGCTGATAGCGCTTGTTCAGGGCCGACTCACACTCGCTCCAAAGAGGAAGCGAGGTATAATCCAATTGTTCTTCCCATTTTCTTTTAGTTCCTGCATCGACTTTGCCCATTACTAGATGGATGAGGATGGCATTCGTAATACGTTTGTCATCCCCAATGGACAAAAGAGAATCGTACAGCGCTGTGACTGTGTCGATCAGGTTTCTCAAGGCGGTAGCTGATGGCTGGGAAATCTTTGGCTGATTAAACAGTGTCGATATATTGTCAAAGAAAATTAAACAATCATTATCGTACACCCGCCTTAGGCTAGCCAGAGCTTTTGGATAATTATCCGCGGTAACTTGGAATGCCCTGACTGTTCCTAGCGCGTCTCCAGCCAAACACGATATTAGATGGTTGAATTTTTCGATATCGTGCAGAGTGTCATCTTTGTCAACAAAAGTTTCGAAAAGGCTTATAAAATTTTTAAATTCGGAATGCTTTCCGCTGAAGGTTGGAAGAGCGACGCTCGGCAAACGGCATTGGGGTGTGCGCGTTACCGGCGGAGCGGAATTGTCAACGCTCTTACGCTTTGTTTCCGCAATTAGGGAAATTAGCAACGATTTTGCTATTATCGCAGTCTCTTCGAACTCTTCGCGGTACTCATCATCTCCATCTTTCGCTTCAATTTTATTTTGTATAAGCGAAGCATTTTCGATGTGCGTATTTAGGATTTCTAATCGACATTCTAACTCAACCGTATTTAAAGAGAATCGACCCTCATTTAAATATCTTTGCGTTCGCTCTATACTCCTCATATATCCATCTCGTTGGTTTTTCAACTCTTTGATTTCCTGATTGTTACTTTCCGATTTTGGCATTTTTTTTTTTATTTTGTTATCGAAGATTTTTAAATTTAATTTAATTTATTTATTTATTTATTTTTTTTTTATATGTAAGTGTGTACAAAAAAATTTTGTTTTTAAATTTATTAAATTTAAATAATACTAACCAACGAGAGGAATAAGCTGAACGCAAGCAGTGTAGGGGAGTTATTTAAAATTAATTAAGAAATTAATTTAAGGAATCCTAAATTATTTAATAATTCAATATAATATGCCGAGCGCACGTAGTGTAGGGGAGCACACGCCAAACTCAAACACCAAAAAAACGAACAAACGTTTAGGCAGCGGCAACGCTTGCACCGTTCCAGCGATCGAAAACGAAAACGACGAAAGAGAACTCGAAAGAACGGGCTGCGTTGTCTGTGTGTGTGTGTGTATGTGTGTCCGGCTGGCGGTGCTCAACGCAATGCTAACGGAGGATGATGCACTGACCGATAACTACGGGCAACGAATATATAAACCTGACGCTTAAAAGCGCGGGAAATGGCGAAAAGCGAGGGAAATTTGAAGAAAATGCGCGGCAGAAAATTTGCCGTGGATTTAATTCTTGAATTATAACTTTTCACAATTCTCAACTTTTGCCTTTTTAATTTTGGCAAAGCAACAATTGGTGTTCACTACGACGAGAAATGGGGGAATTTTATTTTTAAAAAAACCAGGATGCCTACAAATATTTATTTTATTTTGGTCCAAAGCGATTCACTTACTTATGTATGAATAATTCGAAATATGTAAATATGTATGGATGTATATATCAGAATTATAATTGTTAGTACATGCAAGTTTTATTTATTTCTTGGTTAGAATGCTCACTATCTACCGAATTTTTCACACGAATGCAAAAAGTTAAAAGATGGGCCAAAACACAATTAAAACGCCACAGATTAGCTTTCAACTTTTCGCACTCTATACCTGCTTGGCCAATTTTGGGCTTGAGACTTCCTTTTTTTCCATTTTCACAGCAGCAAGAGGGAGGGTTCAGCAGACTTCCAACGCAGTTCCAAAGAAAACGAAAACTTTGTTGCCGTACCGACGCGAGTTTGTTTTTTATTTTTTGTTAAAATAAAAATCGCGAAAACTCCAAAAATCACGTCGGGGTCACCATGAAAATTTAATACTCTTTTGTATTAACTAAAACGCGACTTGATTGGAGAAGCGACGAATTTTTATTTGCGAATATTAGCGACGACGAAAAGGAGTGTGGTGATGATCAGATTCGATTTAACACTGGCTTTTAATTTCAATATAAAAATGCTTAAGCCTAAGCGAATTCGCGAGAGCGATTAGATCTTTATTGCGCTCCCGCTCCCGCCTTACACTATTCAACAAATTTTAAAACACGCAAAGTGCGCGAACATACCCTAAAATCCATAAGACCGCTTAACCATTACTAAATTATAATACTTCATTTTAAATCTCTTACATACTAATGGTAATAATGTGAAACTTAGATAACTATTGCTTAAATATATATTGTGGCGGCCTAGCCGTCAGGCGGGGACCCAAACCCGCCCCCTTCCCTACCGGGGGCTGATGATGAACCGCCCGTCGCTCTTCACGGTGACGACGTAGTGCCAATCCAGTCCCTTAACGGCGAAGCGAACGCGATGTCCTCGTCCGGCTTGTTCGGCCGCCCTCTCGGCGATCAGACGAATGGCCGATGTCGGCAATCGCCGCAGTTCGCCCGTCCCAATCCAACCTTCAGGTAACGGGGCTAACTCGTCTTGAGGTACCTCCGGAGTTGCTATGGATGAGGTCAACTCCTCCATGAACGACCCGTCCCAACCGGTCCCCTGGATCTCGGTCAAGACCTGATCGAGAACTCCGTCCTCCCATTCGGTCAGTGGTGCTCCTGGCGGTGCGCAGATCGGGGATTGGTGTGACGTCGATTGGACTGCAACGTCGTCCTCCTTGGCCTCGTCCGTCGGGTCCGGGTCTGCCGTACTGGCCTCCGCTGCCTCCGAGTTCTGGAATACCCGACGGAACAGGGGGCGATCTTCTACCCCGTCCTCGCTGTCGGTTGCCAACTCGCACTCCATAAAATATTTCACGTGGTGAGTCCCGTGGTGCGAACTCACGCGGCAACGCTTCGTCTCCTGCCCTCCGGTCTCCCGTGGTGAGCGCCGTAGTCCGACTGGGGATGTCTGGACCGCCTGGACGCGAGTCTCCCTCGGCGAGCGTCGTCGGCAAGTTGGCGACGTCTGGACAGACCGGGCACGGGTCTGCTTCGGCGAACGCTGCCAGCAAGTCGGGGATGTCTGCGTCTCCTGCGCGCGGGTCTTCTTCGGCGAGCACGACGGCCGACGGGGGGACGTCGGGACCTCTGCCTGGGGACGGAACGTCGCGTCCCAATCCAGAGCGGGGGGTAGCGGTAATGATGGAGGTTCGTCCACGTAAGGACCTTCGGCGTGTATCCAGGGTGTCTTAAACACGACCGACTTGACCTCGATGCGCATCATCGCGACATGCCCTTCCCAGCGGCTGACTTGGTCTTCGACCGTACGATGACACGAGTGTTCAATGGAGGGACGTTAGTGGGACTCGGTGTATCGCGGGTGACCGCCTCGAGGATCTCGCCTGGTCCACGGCTGTTCGTCGTCTCCTCGCGGTGCGTAATACCCTGGCCCCTGTGAGCGACGACCTCTCGTGTAATCCTGAGGCTCGTCGCTGTCGCTCGCGTTGCTGGAGTCGTCCTCGACGTTGAAAGCTGCCGATGGTCGATCGGGTCGTCGTGTTTCGCCGGGTTTAGGGCTCCACATGCCCGCAAACCGCGACCCACCTGTACCCGCCGTGTGGGTCTTCTTCACCTTGGCCATCGTCGGTAACCTGGTCCTCTGCGATCTCTCCCTCTTCGTCCCCCGATGTGTCCGAATCTCCTCCGCTGTATCCTTCCGCGACCCACTCGTCGCGATCGGAAAGGTCGTGATGAAAAGATTCGGTATCGTCGGAACCATCCGACAACTCGATGACTTCTTCCATCTGAAAGCGGAGACTAAACTTATAGATACGAGACCCTTATTGATTAAGCTCCCTACCTATCGGTGCAGTGAAACCTCTACTTAGAATACTTAGATAATAACATAGGGTGTGTTAGTACAATTCAGCTTAGAAATTACCGTATGACCTTGTATCCTACTTAACCTCTCGTGTCGGCCCCCTGGGTAGCCTCGTCATCTTCTTCTGCGGCGGCATTCTCGAAGTCCTCTGAGTAATAGGGTTTCAGTTGGCTGATGTTGGCGGAGCGTGAACGTCTTTCTCCGGGGCTTCGCAACAGAACAAGGTTAGGGGATGTGAACCTCGTTACGGTGTAGGGACCGTCATATTTGGGGGCCAATTTGGCGGCGAAACCCTCGGCTGCCTTCGAGAGGGGATGTTGGCGTACCCACACTTTGTCACCGAGCTTCGGTCTCCACTCACGGCGTCGAAGGTTGTAATGACGTGCTTGCTCTTGGGAAGCACGTTGGAGGTTGGATCTGACGATGTCGAAGATTCCTCTGAGTTGGAACGCTTTTCCTGCGGGGTCCTTAGATATCACCGCCGATCCAGGGGTGACCTCGTCGTATAACATAGTAAGAAGTCTGGGTTCGCGTCCTTGCGTCAGAAAGGCGGGACTGTATCCCGTCGAGTCCGATACACTTGCGTTGATGGCGAGCGCTATTTCCGGTAACAGCTCGTCCCAGGAACTTTGGTCTCCCTCGGTGAGTTGGGCTATCATCGTCTTGACAGTCCGATTCGTCCTCTCGGTAGGGTTCTCTTGTGGGCAGTATGGGGCGGTATATTGGACCTCTACCCCTTTCGTTTTCTTTCAAAGTGCGACTGGTGAATTGAGTACCATTATCGCAGACGAACTTCCGAGGGATGCCGACCCGACCCAGTATCCGTTCCCGGAATGCCTTCTGAACCTGGGCGGTGGTAGCTTTCCGTAACGGGATCAACTCCACCCATTTGGAAAAGATGTCATGAAACACGAGGAGCATGGTGTTTCCGTGCTTTGACCGAGGTAGCGGGCCGACAAAGTCGGCGCATAGAACGTCAAACGGTTCGCTTGTTACGCGGGTTAGCATTTTGCCTGCCGCCTTCGTCTGGGCGATTTTAAACTTCTGGCACGACTCGCAGCGCTGGACGTAACGCTTCGCGTCTCTAAACATGCCGGGCCAGAAATACCTCTGCGATAGTCGGGAAACGGTTTTTCGGACGCCCAAATGTCCAGCCGTGGGCGCGTCGTGGCATTCTCGGAGGACTCGGACCCTGTTTGAACTAGGGACGCACAGTTTCCATGGGAAGTAGTCCTCGTCATCCGCTCTATGTCCCAAATTCCGGTATAGTTGTCCATTTTCCGTCATGTAGTCTGAGAACTTCTCGGGGCACTCTTTTATCTTAACTTGCATACCTTGGATCCATTTACAGGGTGTCTCCATCTCGGTCATCTGTTGCAAGACTTCACAGGGTTGCCGGGATAACGCGTCCGCCACCACGTTCAATTTGCCTCGGCGGTACCGCACGTCGAACTGGAATTGTTGCAACTCCAGCGCCCATCTGGCTACCCGACCGGAGGGGCTTTCGATGGAGTTCAACCATTTGAGGGCTAGGTGGTCGGTAACCACTTCGAACCGATACCCTTCCAATTAGCACCTCATTTTCCTAATGGCCCATATAATGGCCAGACACTCTTTTTCCGTCGTCGTATAATTGCCCTCCGCGGCCGTGAGTCGACGGCTGGCGTACGCGATGACCCTCTCCTGGCCTTCGATATCTTGCGACAAGACTGCTCCTAGTCCCACGTCGCTAGCGTCAGTTTGCAACACAAACGTCTTGTCGAAGTCGGGACATCCTAACACGGGGGCGGTGGTTAACCTCCTTTTCACCTCCTCCAGCGCACTCTGTTGTTCGGGACCCCACGACCACTTCCGGCCTTTCTTTAACAGGGCCGTCATCGGTTGGACCACAGTTGCGAAGTTAGGGACGAACCGGCGATACCAAGATGCCATGCCTAGCCACTGCCGGAGCTCCTTGAGACAGGTAGGGGACTTAAGGTTGGTAACGGCCGTCACTTTCTCCGGGTCGGTTTGTACCCCTTCAGCGCTAATCACGTGGCCTAGGTAAACTAACCTCCTCCTAAAGAACGCGCACTTCTTTGGATTCACCTTCAGGTTCGCCCTCCGCAGCCTACGGAAGACTTCGGCCAGGTTGGACAAATGTTGTTCCTCCGTGGCGCCTATAACGATGATATCGTCCAAATAGGCGAAGGCGAACGGCTCCATGTCCACACCGATCACGCCATACAAAGCGCGTTGGAAGGTTGCGCTGGCCGAGTGAAGGCCGAAGGGCATGACCTTCCACTGGTATAGGCCTCTGCCCGGAACGGTGAAGGCTGTGAATTGACGGCTGTCCTTGGCCATGGGTATTTGCCAATAACCGTGCTTTAAGTCCAGCGTCGAAATGTATCGGGCTTGTCGTAGCTTCTCCAGAATATGGTTGATCCTGGGGACGGGGTACGCGTCGGGTACTGAGTGAGCGTTCTTCTTTTTGACCAACACTATGGGTGCGCTATATGGACTCCGTGACGGTTCGATGGCGTCTTCGCGGAGTAGTTCGTCCACTTGGGTGTCGATCACGCTCTGCATTGCCGGATTCCTTAGGTAGTACCATTGTTTCAAGGGTTTATCGTCTCGCATTACAATCCGATGCTCCGCCACGTGTGATACGCCTTGAAGCTCCTTGAAAAGCGCCAACTCGCGAGTGATGAATTCCCGCTGGTCGGGTCTCAGATCATCCTCTTCCGCCGTTGATTCTTCGCCCTCTGCTTCGTCGATTTCATCTGGAAAGTCCTGCAAGGCCCTTCCCGGTTCGTCGTGCCTCCCGGTCCCGTCTGCTCCGTCGTTCTTTAATTCTCCTGATGGGGCCATCTGACGCATGATCCGGTTGTGTGCGGGGACCTCACTCTGCTCTGCATACCTGGTGTCCTTATCGTCGGGTTCTTGACCCCCTAGAACCGTCATACTCCTTCCTTCGAGTATTTCCGAGTTCGTATCCTCTGATGACATCCGATCGACTTTGCTCGGCCGCAGTCGGGGGTCTTCCACCGACGGGCGCACCGAGGGCGTGTTCCCATTGCCGCCAAGAAATCCATACCTAATATCACGCGATCCAACATGGTTGGCATCACCAAGAATGGCATCCACACTCGCGTGCCAGCTAACTCCACGCGAGTACGCCATAACTTCTTCACTGCCAGGCTTGACCGATCAGCTAACGCTATCGTAGTGATGATCTCCTGCATCTCCTCAGGTCTTGCTACCATACGAGCGTACCCTTCACTCGCAAAGCTCCTCGACGCTCCTGTATCCACCGTGGCATCCACCCATCGGCCTCCGATCTGCACGGAAGCAGTGATCAGGCCGTTGCTTATCCTTAATGGTGGGTTTCTTGGTGCCGGGCTGTTACTGCCTTCGTCTCCGCTGCGCCCGCATCTCGGCGAAGACGTTGTTCGTTTCCCGGGGTATCCCGGCGACAACAGTCGACGGTCAATGTGTTCCTTCGACCGCCTTCGACAACCCCGCCTAAAGTGACCGACTTCTCCACATCTACTACAAGCTCGCTGTACGTCGACGTTCGAGAGGGGCTGTCTGAATATTCGGTGAGTTGCATTCCCTCCTTGAACGGGTACCCCGTGGCCTCGAAAGGGGTTCGGCGTCAGACGGGCGTTGGCCCTATCCCGGTCTGCAGTCGTCGTCCTAGGAATACCTGCGCGACTCGACGTCAGCTGCCTCACACTTTCGTATTCCGTTGCCATTTGGGTTAATTGCTCCAGCGTCGCGAACTCGTGGCGTCTTATATACAGACGATATTCCGGTGCCATATTTTCGTAGATCCGATAGAGTTCTTCTTCCTTTTGGTATCCGGCTTGCTGCATCTTGGTCCTCAACTCGACCAAATATTCCTTAAACGTCTCATCCGCTCCCTGGGTGTGAGCTCGGATTTCGTCCTCTAGTCGCTCGAAGTAACGTGGGGGCAGGAAGAAACTTAAGAATTCGGCGCGAAACTCTGCCCACGTAGCTTTCTGTAAGCGGCTCGTGCGGAACCATCGCGCTGCCCTACCTTCCAAAATCTCTGACATGGCGCGGGGTACTTCCTCCTGGTTGATTCCGTAGGTTGCTATCTTCTCTTCAAGTTCAGCGATCAAGGTCAGCGGGTCCGACGTCCCGTCGAATCGTAGATTCCATTTATGCATCCGCTCGGCTAGTAAATGACGAGGAAGAGTGATAATGAGTGGAACTTCTGACTCTGGCGGCTTCGACAAGCCATGATTTCCGAGTGATGAGGCGGTAAAATCTCGTGACGTGCCGGGATGGACACCTCGATAGCTTGTCAGTCTTCCGGGAAAACTATGACTGGCAAAATATGGAGCCTGCTTCTGGTCAACTTGGGCTCTCGAACTGTACTGCTCCTGTAGTTGAGCGAGTCGTCTCCACACCGATTCTGGAAACGATCCTGTGCTTACGAGTGTAGCGAACGCCTTCTGCGTTTCTGCTACGGTGCCGTCGGCGCTAAACCCGAACTCGAGTGCTAGAGCGGCTAACTCGTCTTTACGCCGGGCATAAATCCATCGTACTCCTACGCCTGGATTTTCTATCGAATCGGCTTCCTCGAACTCGCCGTCCGACTCCTTCGTATTAGCCATGGTTTATTGTGATACGTGAACCTTCTTCCTTTTCCTTTGCTTTTCCTTTTCCTTTGCCTTTTCTTTTGCTCTCACAGTTGTAACACTCGGCAGGGGCGCGATCCTTCGGGATAAAGATCTTTATCTTAGTGGGTCTTTAGGCCACTTTGGTGTTGCTCTAGTTAGCCTCAATGTCCCTGTTCGGGCGCCACTTGTAAGGATGCTCTCTGGCCAGGATACAACTCTCAGTCGGATCCAGAGGTCCTTTTACAAGAAATTTGTAAAGTCACTGAGACATAGGGCTAGAGAGTAATGTTCGCGCGGCGAACGACGATTTTTGATCAATTATCCCGAAGTGCTCCAGGACCTTCGAGGGTACGATAACGTCAGACCACCAAGTCCTTCCGGGACGAAAAATTCCACGGGCTGGACCTTCGGGCGAGGCCGCTGCCGGGTTCTATCGTGGTTGGCCGAGATACGTGGTCCGAGAGGCCAAGAATCCCACGGGCTGGACCTTCGGGCGAGGCCGCAGCCGGATTCTATCGTGGTTGGCCGAGATACGTGGTTCGAGGGGCAAGAATCCCACGGGCTGGACCTTCGGGCGAGGCCGCAGCCGGATTCTATCGTGGTCGGCCGAGATACGTGGTTCGAGGGGCAAGAATCCCACGGGCTGGACCTTCGGGCGAGGCCGCAGCCGGATTCTATCGTTGTTGACCGGCTGGAAACAAGTTTGATTAGTCGGAAGGATCTGCCTTTCCGTTAAGATGTGGGATTAATAGAGGATCTCCCATCTCACCGTCGGAGTTAATAGGATACGAAGGGATCTGCCACTTCGCGGTAGGATACGAGGAGAGGATGCGTGAGAGGATCTTCCGTCTCGCCGCGGGGGTTAGTAGGACACGTAGGGATCTGCCACTTCGCGGTAGGATATTAGAGAGGGATGCGTGAGAGGATCTTCCGTCTCGCCGCGGGGGTTAGTAGGACACGAAGGGATCTGCCACTTCGCTGTAGGATATTAGAGGGGGATGCGGGAGAGGATCTTCCGTCTCGCCGCGGGGGTTGGTAGGACACGAAGGGATCTGCCACTTCGCGGTAGGATATTAGAGGGGGATGCGTGAGAGGATCTTCCGTCTCGCCGCGGGGGTTAGTAGGGCACGAAGGGATCTGCCACTTCGCGGGGGAGGGGGATTAAGTAGGAGAATGAGGGGATCTTCCGCCTCACTACGCAGGCAGGTTAGTGGGTGAAATTCAGTAGATCGGGATAACGTGTATGTATATGGTGCAAATAATTTACCGCTCCCAATTGGCTCATCAGTCGCTAACGGCCTGAATCACTCGGGGAACAAAGGGGTACGGGGTAAAAATAAAATGCATAACAATCCGGGTTGACGTTTCTTTTCGTACGAGTTCACTCAGTTTAATTCCTTGGTTTTAAAACGTCCCTGTGTTTCACTGCGCCGATTACACTGATTCACTAACCTTATTTCCTACCGACCGCGTTCTCTTTCACACGTGTTTTCTTTATTTTACTTTGTCCGCGTGCGCGACCGATCGCTTCGAAGCCCAAGAGCCGAGAGAGAGTGCCGGAAACCGCCGTGTGACCCTCTCATCCTTTTGGACCTTTTCTCACCAAGGAAGGTTTGGTATTTTCCCTATTTTCCAGTATTTTTCTCAATGGTTGCCACCTCGGGCAGGTGGTGCGGAACCAAACTTGACCTATTTTGGTTTTATACCCTAAAATCCATAAGACCGCTTAACCATTACTAAATTATAATACTTCATTTTAAATCTCTTACATACTAATGGTAATAATGTGAAACTTAGATAACTATTGCTTAAATATATATTGTGGCGGCCTAGCCGTCAGGCGGGATCGTCACACTGTGTGGTTTCCTTGGGAAAATAAATAAAAAGAATAAATAAATCATATATATATGATTCTTCTTGTCTTGATTGGATTCTTTTGAGATTTGAATCAGGGGAGATGGAACTGACCCTAACTCTTCCTGTGCTTTCTCCAAAACCCAATTTTTCCCGTCACATCCTAGCCATTCGTCAACTGAACTGGCTATCACCCGTGGTGATAGCCGCCAGTTAAGGACTTTGGCTGGTGGTTGAGTCCTGTTGGCTTTGTTTTCCCGTTTGTGTTTTGATCCTTAAATCGAGGTGTTCGTGCAGCGCGTGTATATCACGGGTCACGAACACACATTTAAACATCCAACCGACAGAAGGTATCAAACACATCCGAGAAACAAAAGCCTCCAGATCAACAAAAAACACAACAAATGGAATTGATACAACTGACTTTACCCCACGAACACAAAATATAAATATAAATAAATAAAAATCTACGCCCTAACTATTTTATCACAAATTTAGCTATCTGCGGATGCTAATCTGTTCCCTTCTGGGCCAAGATGCCACCCGCAGGTCATCTAGTCTGTGTTGTGACCAGGAGCCATTGTCTCCATTCGGAGCCAAGCCTCCTGCCTGCTCAAAAAACATAAATTCCCCTAAATCTTTCTCTCTCTGCCTCGCAGCCCACCATTCCCGGTGCAGTTGCATGTAACCTGCTGTTGCCCTGCAAGTCACCGGGGCGGAGGCTATGCGAGGCAAATCCCTACATGCGAGACGTCGTCGTCTCGACGATTTATTTTTTTTACTTTGGGCGCCACTATGTTATGGAACTGCATTTTAGACTTCTGGGACGGCGCCGGCTAGCTCCCGAATCCCCAGGGCGGAGTATCCCCAATATCCCTACAGTATCCACAACATAAACATCGATGACACGCGTCTCACATCACAAAAAACTATCGCTCATCACTAACAAACAAAACAAACAAAATGTAAACAACGTAAATAATTATAATTGACGGGAAAAATATGGAGTTTTGGTGGCTATTGGTGACCTAGCCAAGCACGCCCACCCAACCAAGGATGCCCCGGAGGATTCTACGGAGGCATCACCCATGATCAGTTGGTCGGAGTCGCTCCTCGCGACTAAGACAGCTCCATCTCCCCCACAGCTACAACTCACTCACACATTTCGGTTTCTATATACATTTAATTATCCACAGTAAGTACTAAAGTTAACATAACTAGTACTCCTAGAAATGAATTCATCTTTTCTTAGCCTTTACGACCAAACTTGGCCACCGTCTACATATTTACGCGGTCAAAGCAGAAGATTACCTTCCTTTGGCAAAGGCTACAGGCGCCGCGTAAATAATGTTCCACCAGACACGTATTGGTGGAACTCACAGTGGAACGAGGCGCAAAAAAGGGCACACACTAGGTATGTGTCGGGTCACCTAATCCTGAGGAGCTCCTAGGGAAAAGAAGGGACAGGCCAAACGGTAAGTAGTATGCGCTGTAAACAATCCCGCCGAAAAAATAATCGCCACCTTTTTCACAGGCAACAACGAGGACAAATTGAGGGGTCTAAGTCCGGATAAATTTACAGGTCAACAGGTAAGTACATAAATTTAGTAATGTGCACATTCAAATTAACATTAATGATTTCAGCCACTTCTGGGCTAGGCGCCGGGTTAAATATGCCCCGACTGCAGCGTACTCTGCCGGAGGTCAGCAGCAACAAGGGCCTGGAACACCCCGAGGAACGGTGGTTAAGGAAGGGACAGATGGTTGTGCCTCTCGACGCGGCGCGAATTGGCAGCCGGATAACCCCAAGGCGACTTAACAGCTCGGAATGGACTCACCGGCGTTTGTTATAAAAGCGTTGGCGTCATCCGAGGAAGGCTAGTTATGCTGGTCTGCTTCGTATCGCTGGGTCGAACGAAGGTGCGTATGGATATGGATGCCAATCTCCGAATTAAATATTCCAATTTAATTAGTCCAATTTAATCCTCCAATTTAATTCTCCAATTTGAGATTTCCAATTTAAATAGTCCAATTTAGTCTTCCAATTTAAATAATCCAATTCAATTATTCCAATTTGAAATCCCGATTTAAACTTCCAATTTAAATATCCCGGGGCCCTATGTATGGGGACCCCGGTTGCCCTACGAATAATTATTTATAAATAAAATAAACTATTAAACCTAACACAAATTTCTCTAACACTCACTGTTTTTTTATATTTCGGCACAAACACTACTTCAACATTTTTCTTCCGTCTGCTGGGATAATATGGCTGCGACTATATCAAAACCTGCCTATCATTCCTATCTCGCCATATTCCCTTTGCCTCTCTGGAAATTGGCTCATTGGACATATCAATAGCTAGATAGCCAAGGGCATCAGTAGAAGGGGGCGCCACTCCAGTAGGGGTTGCCACCCTCCTACTTTATCGATAGCCCTACCAAAAACGAATACCTCCTTCTTAATTCCTCCAGCCGATTCCAACTTGAAATGCAACAACATTTGGACGATTTTCAATGTGCTCGAAAATGTACATGTATTATCTATTGCAACTTTGCATCCATTGCATCCAATAATAAAAAACAAATATAATTTAATTTTTTTTTGTTTGTAATTGAACAAAAGTCTTTCTTTTCTTGTCGACGTATGGGATTTAAGCTAACTGGAACATCTGAAACCAAAAATTCCAACGGAATTAGGAAGAGTATATGTATGGCTACAGCATGAACTAGGATTTTTAAATTGGTACAAAAATGAGCAAAATGGCGGACCCTTGAACATTTTTTTTTGAAAATCGCCTTCTTTTCAGCCATAAATCAATGTAAAAAGTACTGAAGATCTTCACCGATTTGATTTATAGTTCATGCTATGGCTATATATGCATAGAATAACGTTTTAAAATTTGGAAACGATTGGATTAATAGTTTTTGAGTAATCTCATACGCCAGTCGTAAAAATACTGTTTCGAGCAAAACGCGTTTAAAGTTTTGAGAAGCTGTGGCCGTCGCCTGAGGCTTCCAAAATAAATCGGCTATATCTTCAACAGTTTTTGAAATTTTCACTTGAAATAAAGGCGCTTTTTGATGAATTTATAATAGTTTTTTGTATGTACCCAAAAACTGGACACACTTTTTCTTATGCAATTTTTCGCGATGAATCCAAATCCGGTGCCAAAATTGCTCCAGCACCCACAGTTTAGATATATTTAGATATTCTAACCTAAAAGTGTCAAAATTGACGTTTTTGGCATATTTTAACAATATATAATTCGATAATAATTTTTTTGAACATTAGCACCAATTTTAACTTAAAGTGCAAACCTTTAAAATTTTTTTTAGTTTTTTAAATACGATTATTCGTTCCTGAGATATGACCATTTAAAGAATGTTAATATTTTTATTGAACCCCTTAACGCCCAAACCAAAATAGGAATAGTTATTTACAGAAACTTTACAGTTGTGAAACATTTCGTGGTCGCGATTACGTATTTGATATCAAATTTGCATTTTGACAGTTGACAGCTGTCAAGGCAGCTGTCAACTTTGCTAAAAAAATGCTCACAACGGTTTTTTTTTAGAAATGACAGCTAAAAAATTTTTTACTGACTGATCCAATTTGATAGACTTTTTTTTAAGAACTGATATTACTTTTAGTGCAAACCAGCAACGACGTGGACGTAGTAGTTTTTGTTCCATCGGGGTGCATGATTAATTAACTACGTCCACGTCGTTGTTCCTGGTTTGCACTAAAAGTATTAATATCAGTTTTTAAATATAAGTGGGTGCTGGAGCAATTTTGGCACCGGATTTGGATTCGAAAAATTGCATAAGAAAAAGTGGGTCCAGTTGTTGGGTCCGGGATTTTCTAAAATTTTGTTGGCCTGGGTAATCTAATTAAATATCTTATTATTAAAGCCTTACTTATATATATGTTCTTAAAGTTTGCAATTAAATTAAATTAGTTAATAATTCATCGACTTCGTCATCTTGATCGTCATTTAAATATTTTTCATTTTTTTTTTAAGCATGATGTATTTTTCCGGCAGGTGTATGTATTTTACGTATGGCAACATTTCCCATGCCTGCGCAATCCATATCTGAAAATTAAAAAGAAGTACTTAAAAATTAAACAATTTTGATTAAATAAATATAGCAAAACTTATGCTTAATATTGCATTTAAAGTATTTAAATGCATTTTGTTGCGCAATTTTGTTTTAATTATGTTCATTTAGCTAAAAGCCCGTTCCACTTCGGCATTGGACCACGGTAAGGAAATCATTTGAATTGCAAAAAAGGCAAGTGATGGCTTATTTTCTCCAGCATCCTTATAATCCTATGCCTCTGCCCAAAATTTTACGGTATTATTAATATTTTCCCATTCTGCCTTATTTTGGAGCCAAGCATCGCGAAAAATTAGTTTATATTTCACATTCGGCATTTTAGCAAACGATTTATTTAATTTCACAACTCCAAATGATAATAATAAGCTATATTTTAAGATATAAGCTAGATGCAAATTTTACAAGCTTTTCAGTTTCAAATTAAATAAAGTTAAATAACTCCTCACAAATAAAAGAGAGTTTGGAGAATACAGCTGGAGTGAGTTTGGAGAATACAGCTGGAGAGAGTTTGTAGAGGAACGAGAAGAAAGTTTGGAGAATACGGCTGGAGAGAGTTTGGAGAGAAGGAGTAACGGTAGAAGGCGGCGGACTTTGGAACCTAGTATAGTGCCGTGCGCAAAGACGAAAAAGGAGAAGCCGAGAATTAATAGGATACGCCGACCTATATAAGCAGGCCGAGCGCAGGAAGCGGGATCAGTCGATCACAAGGAGTCAATCCGACGAGATCAGTAGACAAGCAGCAAATCAGTGAACAACACAAGCCAAGTTAACATCAGGAGGAAGCAGAGCCGCGCCGAGTCAACAAGGAGCAAGATCGCTACATCAAGACGTTCGGGACTTAGAGTTGAAGTCTCCGAGCTGAGAAACAGGTAGCTGAGGTCCTTCAGGCATCAGGCGGCTAAGTCTAGGCGCTTTGTTCTAATTCTTCTCGCGATTTGAGCTTGGCGTATTGCTCGGCGAATCCGACAGAAGTGAATAAGAAGAGTCCTTCGACAAAGAACCGTGGGCTCGGAAGGGAAGTTGTCCAGAACCATCTGCCGTGCGAAAACAATTGCCTTGTCGAATTCCGGCGTACGCCTGAACCGGTAGGCGGGAATTGTGCAGGCCCTGGTGCGACTAGCCAAGAAGGACGTGCGTCCGAAACACGGGTGTCTCGAGAGGCGTCGAGAGCACAGTAGTTCACCGCCAGAGTCCTAGAAAGGCAGCTGACCAAATCCCGAGAGCCAAAGACCCGTTGCACCTAGTCTCACAAGAGCACGCGGACAACGGAGCCAGGAGATCGTGCCGTGAGCAGAGCAAGGACACAAGAAACGACGAGCAGTCGTCGCAGGCCCAGCAGCAACCAAGCCATACTCCGTCGTATCCACTCCACGGCTAAGAGGCGAGGGCGGAAGCGTTCGTCTTGAACCTAGCGTCCTGCCACAGGGACAGATCCAGGGACGGGAGGCTGTGGCTGCGAAAGACGTACGCTTTGAGAGCCCAGTGCCTATTCACCCTAGTCTGGGAACGGTAACGCATCCCTAGACCCACATAGCCCCGAGGCAGAAGACAGCGGAGGCGTTCCGGAGCAGCGAGCAACGAGGCAGCGGAGAAAGACGGTGGAGCAGCCACAATCCATCAGGGAAGGCGTTGAGACAACCATCTGTCACCATTAGTCCCAGGCCGAGGGACAAGTCGTCGAATAAAGATCCTAGTATAAACATCCTAACATTTTGTGCGTTCTTATTAGACAATCGGGCGGTCACGTTTATATAAATTTGGTGGGACGAACAACACACATCTTCTGAGCTAGCCGCACTATACTCGTAGCGAGCAGACCATACAAATCAGTTCGTTACATCTGGCTCCCAAAACGTGATTGTCCGGTCGGTGAGAATCAGCATCTAAAAAGAAATGGGGAAAGGTTGGATATATCTCAAAATTGCTGAACCCTGACGCCGAGGAGCTCATAGCAAGTCTTGGAGTGGACAGCATGAAGGAAGCTGGAAGGAGTCGAAACACAAGCCAAGAGAGAAAATCAGGGCAGCAAATACCTAGCACACCAGATTACGCCAAAATCGCAAAGCAAGTGCCAGAATGGTCGTTCAAATTCGATGGCACAGAGAAACCACTGGAATTCCTAGAACAGGTAAAGAGGTCCGCAAACACGTACGGTCTGAACCTGAACATAATCCCACGTGCAATGCCAGAGCTATTGCAAGGCACTGAAATGGTTTATTTCAAACAATAAACATTGGAGAACATGCGGAGTGTTCAGCGAAAGTTTCGAGACATACATTCTGCCGAGAGGGTTCTTCTCGAAATTGGCAGACAAGGTAAAACAGCGGAAACCGGGTTTCAGGGAACCGTTCAAAGATTACATGGTGGACATGCAGACTTTGATGAGGCCACTCGGGTAAAAGAAAACCTAGAAATAATCAAGGACAACTGCACACCAGACCTGAGAATTTCATTAAAAAAGTACAAGGTGGATGATCTAGACACATTAATGATCCTGGCTGACGAGTACGAAGAACTGAACAAAGAGCGAGAAGAGTTCGTTCACGAACACAAGTTTTCACGAAACAAAACGGCAGCACCACCAAAAACTACATGCAGGAGATGTGAAAACAGCACGGTAAACCAAACACAACAAAGCCAGCCAATGAACACATTATGGAGGCCTCCAAACACCACTCAGATGGCACTTAACCCAATGCCAAGAGCCACCAATGCACAGACCCACATAATGTCCTCCGATGTGGAGGACACGAACACTGGGCATGAGGATGCAGAAACCAAAGATTACTGTTCTGCTGGGTGTGCGGTAAAGTTGGCGTCAGGAGCGTAGAGTGCTGCCACAAAGCGGGAAATGGGCAGCGATCCCAGTCGCAGAGAGGCGCACAGGGGTCGCAAAGTGCCTCCTCTCCAAATTAACTGGCAAATTGATCGAGGAAGAGCTGCAGTTATCCACGTCCGTTGAAATTGGAGGTGTCGCATACAAGGCCACAATTGATACGAGAGCTACGTCAAGCTTCATTAACGAGGAGCTGGCGGATACACTGGCTGACAAAGGAAGGATCACAAGGACAAGACGGCCATTTAGGTTGGCAGACGGCAGATGCATCAGAATAAGCTCACAACTCGAGATCACGGTGGAAACAAACAATTGGAGATGAATCTTCTAATACTTCCAGGAGTAGTGGATGAGCTAGTGCTGGGATGGAATTTCCTCACGGGAGTCGGGGCGGAAATAAAATGTGCCGGGCATGAATTGCTAATATCTGCAAGAAAACGGCACAATGGATGCCTGGAAGAAAGGCTGTCGGTGGCTGTAGATTCACACTTAAGTGATGAAGAGAACACTGAGAAATTCCTCGACAAACAGCTGGCAGATTTCAGCACCATGTCAGAAACATCTACAGTGGCCGAGCACCAAATCACCATGAAAGACGAAAAGCCAATCAAACAGAGGTATTATCCTAAGAACCCAAGAGTCCAAGGAGAGATCAACTCAAAAGTGGACGAGCTGTTACAAATGGGCTTCATAGAACATTGAAGAAGTCCATACAATAATAAAAAACAAATATAATTTAATTTTTTTTTGTTTGTAATTGAACAAAAGTCTTTCTTTTCTTGTCGACGTATGGGATTTAAGCTAACTGGAACATCTGAAACCAAAAATTCCAACGGAATTAGGAAGAGTATTTTTAAATTGGTACAAAAATGAGCAAAATGGCGGACCCTTGAACATTTTTTTTTGAAAATCGCCTTCTTTTCAGCCATAAATCAATGTAAAAAGTACAGAAGATCTTCACCGATTTGATTTATAGTTCATGCTATGGCTATATATGCATAGAATAACGTTTTAAAATTTGGAAACGATTGGATTAATAGTTTTTGAGTAATCTCATACGCCAGTCGTAAAAATACTGTTTTGAGCAAAACGCGTTTAAAGTTTTGAGAAGCTATGGCCGTCGCCTGAGGCTTCCAAAATAAATCGGCTATATCCTCAACAGTTTTTGAAATTTTCACTTGAAATAAAAAAAATTTATTTTTTGAAGCCGAAAATGGGGGTTCCCCTAATTAAATTTTCCGATAAGAAGCTTGAATTAATGATTAAATTGTGTTTTTATAGATTTTTACGCTTTCAAAAGCGCATATTCACATTTAATGCAAACTTAATGGCTAGTAGCGATGTGGCTGAAGGCTAATTAATATTTTATATAAATCTTACTATATTTATAAAATCGATGATATACATTTTTTTTACATATTATTTTACCGTTAATAAGTTTCAAGCTAATTCGCCGAAACAGATTAAAACAGATGAGTAATCATTTATGTTGCGAATAACTTATTTTGTGCCTCTGCTTTTTTTGTAGAATGCCACTAAACATTTTTATAGATATAAAACAAATGCAGAGCTTAAGACTATAACAAAAAAGTCGAAAAAAAATACACGGCATAGGAATTAAGCTTTGAATAGAGCACGGCAACGCATTCACAAAATAACAGCATTATTTACAAAAAAATACTTACTAGCAATTTAAGCCTACTTAAAATCCTTGACAATCTCCACGATGCTCTGGTAGGTGCCCGTGACGATTCCCAGGACGGCCACCGACAGGATGAGGATGTTCTTGATGTACGGCCACGCCCCCAGACCCTTGGGCACCGGCGCCCGCGTCACAAAATCGATCTGCACCGGAATAACGAAGGGCAGACAGGTAGAGCACAGTGCGCCGATCAGCGAGATGAACAGATTTAGCTTGGGAACGACCAGCGCGACGCCAAACGTCATCATTACCATTACAAAACGTAGGCAAACCTGCAATGTAATGGGATATTTTTGAGCACAATTGTTGGACCGTTTGAGTGGGGGCCACAGGATCTTCATCATCACAAAGAATTGGATGGGATAGCCCAGGAAAACGCCCAAGGCTGCTACCACTTTTACCACCTGCAAAAATACTTCCTCCACCACCAGATTAAGCGTTATGCTGCAGGCGACATCCTCGACCCATCGCACTTAGCTAACGAATCCGGTGAAGATGAACAGGGCTGTGGTGAAGAACATCGCACATCACGGCGATTATGGGCAGCAGGATGGTGCCAATCCAATGTTTTTGAAGCAATCGCCATGGCGAAGAGTCCTGCGCCCACGCTGCCGTTGAAAAGATGGGTGGCTGCCTTCAGTTCGCTGGTTTCGTGGCCACGCCGACGCACCGGATCCCCGTTCTTGAGATCACTGCCCTTCTCCAGACCCTTCTCCTGGCCCTTTTCGTGACCCTTATCGAGTCCATTCTCCTGCTGCCTCCCAGTTATTTCCAATGTCCTTCCCATTTCGCCTGCTGCTTCGATCACCTTTTGATCGCTGCGCTGCTGTTGCTGTTGATGACTGCTGGTAAGTATCGCTGGGGTATCGGAAAATCGCAGAAAAATAGAACCGCTCACATCAAGAACTTAAACTAGACTGGCTAAGCGTGCATATTCAGTGCATTCACTCTTGAGTGACTTTTCCAGTGAAGCCACGTAGGGGAAAAATTAAAAAAAAAGAGTTTTTCATTTGTTCGATCGAACATTGAATCGATTCCCATGGCAGTGTTGCCAGGTTTTGAGCGCCCGTATATACTAGATTGTTGAAAAAAATAACCTAGAATAAGCTAAAATTAAAAAAAAAAATGTTAAAAACATGAAAAATAAAAGAAAACATGAAACCTTATTGTGTTTTTAATTGGTTGGCAAAAATCATTGGGGGCTATATTTAAGATTATGTCTTTAAATTACCATTGCGACAGTTTCGGAAAGGCGCTTGTTGATGAATTTATAATAGTTTTTTGTATGTACCCAAAAACTGGACACACTTTTTCTTATGCAATTTTTCGCGATGAATCCAAATCCGGTGCCAAAATTGCTCCAGCACCCACAGTTTAGATATATTTAGATATTCTAACCTAAAAGTGTCAAAATGGACGTTTTTGGCATATTTTAACAATATATAATTCGATAATAATTTTTTTGAACATTAGCACCAATTTTACCTTAAAGTGCAAACCTTTAAAATTTTTTTTAGTTTTTTAAATACGATTATTCGTTCCTGAGATATGACCATTTAAAGAATGTTAATATTTTTATTGAACCCCTTAACGCCCAAACCAAAATAGGAATAGTTATTTACAGAAACTTTACAGTTGTGAAACATTTCGTGGTCGCGATTACGTATTTGATATCAAATTTGCATTTTGACAGTTGACAGCTGTCAAGGCAGCTGTCAACTTTGCTATAAAAAATGCTCACAACGGTTTTTTTTTAGAAATGACAGCTAAAAAATTTTTTACTGACTGATCCAATTTGATAGACTTTTTTTTAAGAACTGATATTACTTTTAGTGCAAACCAGCAACGACGTGGACGTAGTAGTTTTTGTTCCATCGGGGTGCATGGTTTGCACTAAAAGTATTAATATCAGTTTTTAAATATAAGTGGGTGCTGGAGCAATTTTGGCACCGGATTTGGATTCGAAAAATTGCATAAGAAAAAGTGGGTCCAGTTGTTGGGTCCGGGATTTTCTAAAATTTTGTTGGCCTGGGTAATCTAATTAAATATCTTATTATTAAAGCCTTACTTATATATATGTTCTTAAAGTTTGCAATTAAATTAAATTAGTTAATAATTCATCGACTTCGTCATCTTGATCGTCATTTAAATATTTTTCATTTTTTTTTTAAGCATGATGTATTTTTCCGGCAGGTGTATGTATTTTACGTATGGCAACATTTCCCATGCCTGCGCAATCCATATCTGAAAATTAAAAAGAAGTACTTAAAAATTAAACAATTTTGATTAAATAAATATAGCAAAACTTATGCTTAATATTGCATTTAAAGTATTTAAATGCATTTTGTTGCGCAATTTTGTTTTAATTATGTTCATTTAGCTAAAAGCCCGTTTCACTTCGGCATTGGACCACGGTAAGGAAATCATTTGAATTGCAAAAAAGGCAAGTGATGGCTTATTTTCTCCAGCATCCTTATAATCCTATGCCTCTGCCCAAAATTTTACGGTATTATTAATATTTTCCCATTCTGCCTTATTTTGGAGCCAAGCATCGCGAAAAATTAGTTTATATTTCACATTCGGCATTTTAGCAAACGATTTATTTAATTTCACAACTCCAAATGATAATAATAAGCTATATTTTAAGATATAAGCTAGATGCAAATTTTACAAGCTTTTCAGTTTCAAATTAAATAAAGTTAAATAACTCCTCACAAATAAAAGAGAGTTTGGAGAATACAGCTGGAGTGAGTTTGGAGAATACAGCTGGAGAGAGTTTGTAGAGGAACGAGAAGAAAGTTTGGAGAATACGGCTGGAGAGAGTTTGGAGAGAAGGAGTAACGGTAGAAGGCGGCGGACTTTGGAACCTAGTATAGTGCCGTGCGCAAAGACGAAAAAGGAGAAGCCGAGAATTAATAGGATACGCCGACCTATATAAGCAGGCCGAGCGCAGGAAGCGGGATCAGTCGATCACAAGGAGTCAATCCGACGAGATCAGTAGACAAGCAGCAAATCAGTGAACAACACAAGCCAAGTTAACATCAGGAGGAAGCAGAGCCGCGCCGAGTAAACAAGGAGCAAGATCGCTACATCAAGACGTTCGGGACATAGAGTTGAAGTCTCCGAGCTGAGAAACAGGTAGCTGAGGTCCTTCAGGCATCACGCGGCTAAGTCTAGGCGCTTTGTTCTAATTCTTCTCGCGATTTGAGCTTGGCGTATTGCTCGGCGAATCCGACAGAAGTGAATAAGAAGAGTCCTTCGACAAAGAACCGTGGGCTCGGAAGAGAAGTTGTCCAGAACCATCTGCCGTGCGAAAACAATTGCCTTGTCGAATTCCGGCGTACGCCTGAACCGGTAGGCGGGAATTGTGCAGGCCCTGGTGCGACTAGCCAAGAAGGACGTGCGTCCGAAACACGGGTGTCTCGAGAGGCGTCGAGAGCACAGTAGTTCACCGCCAGAGTCCTAGAAAGGCAGCTGACCAAATCCCGAGAGCCAAAGACCCGTTGCACCTAGTCTCACAAGAGCACGCGGACAACGGAGCCAGGAGATCGTGCCGTGAGCAGAGCAAGGACACAAGAAACGACGAGCAGTCGTCGCAGGCCCAGCAGCAACCAAGCCATACTCCGTCGTATCCACTCCACGGCTAAGAGGCGAGGGCGGAAGCGTTCGTCTTGAACCTAGCGTCCTGCCACAGGGACTGAATTGGCGGCCTTCCGGCGTATGCCTGAACCGTCAGGTAGAAACTGTGTAGGCGTCTGGTGTGACCGGCAGGGACAGATCCAGGGACGGGAGGCTGTGGCTGCGAAAGACGTACGCTTTGAGAGCCCAGTGCCTATTCACCCTAGTCTGGGAACGGTAACGCATCCCTAGACCCACATAGCCCCGAGGCAGAAGACAGCGGAGGCGTTCCGGAGCAGCGAGCAACGAGGCAGCGGAGAAAGACGGTGGAGCAGCCACAATCCGTCAGGGAAGGCGTTGAGACAACCATCTGTCACCATTAGTCCCAGGCCGAGGGACAAGTCGTCGAATAAAGATCCTAGTATAAACATCCTAACATTTTGTGCGTTCTTATTAGACAATCGGGCGGTCACGTTTATATAAATTTGGTGGGACGAACAACACACATCTTCTGAGCTAGCCGCACTATACTCGTAGCGAGCAGACCATACAAATCAGTTCGTTACATCTGGCTCCCAAAACGTGATTGTCCGGTCGGTGAGAATCAGCATCTAAAAAGAAATGGGGAAAGGTTGGATATATCTCAAAATTGCTGAACCCTGACGCCGAGGAGCTCATAGCAAGTCTTGGAGTGGACAGCATGAAGGAAGCTGGAAGGAGTCGAAACACAAGCCAAGAGAGAAAATCAGGGCAGCAAAGACCTAGCACACCAGATTACGCCAAAATCGCAAAGCAAGTGCCAGAATGGTCGTTCAAATTCGATGGCACAGAGAAACCACTGGAATTCCTAGAACAGGTAAAGAGGTCCGCAAACACGTACGGTCTGAACCTGAACATAATCCCACGTGCAATGCCAGAGCTATTGCAAGGCACTGAAATGGTTTATTTCAAACAATAAACATTGGAGAGCATGCGGAGTGTTCAGCGAAAGTTTCAAGACATACATTCTGCCGAGAGGGTTCTTCTCGAAATTGGCAGACAAGGTAAAACAGCGGAAACCGGGTTTCAGGGAACCGTTCAAAGATTACATGGTGGACATGCAGACTTTGATGAGGCCACTCGGGTAAAAGAAAACCTAGAAATAATCAAGGACAACTGCACACCAGACCTGAGAATTTCATTAAAAAAGTACAAGGTGGATGATCTAGACACATTAATGATCCTGGCTGACGAGTACGAAGAAGTGAACAAAGAGCGAGAAGAGTTCGTTCACGAACACAAGTTTTCACGAAACAAAACGGCAGCACCACCAAAAACTACATGCAGGAGATGTGAAAACAGCACGGTAAACCAAACACCGTCCTAACACAACAAAGCCAGCCAATGAACACATTATGGAGGCCTCCAAACACCACTCAGATGGCACTTAACCCAATGCCAAGAGCCACCAATGCACAGACCCACATAATGTCCTCCGATGTGGAGGACACGAACACTGGGCATAAGGATGCAGAAACCAAAGATTACTGTTCTGCTGGGTGTGCGGTAAAGTTGGCGTCAGGAGCGTAGAGAGCTGCCACAAAGCGGGAAATGGGCAGCGATCCCAGTCGCAGAGAGGCGCACAGGGGTCGCAAAGTGCCTCCTCTCCAAATTAACTGGCAAACTGATCGAGGAAGAGCAGCAGTTATCCGCGTCCGTTGAAATTGGAGGTGTCGCATTCAAGGCCACAATTGATACGAGAGCTACGTCAAGCTTCATTAACGAGGAGCTGGCGGATACACTGGCTGACAAAGGAAGGATCACAAGGACAAGACGGCCATTTAGGTTGGCAGACTGCAGATGCATCAGAATAAGCTCACAACTCGAGATCACGGTGGAAACAAACAATTGGAGATGAATCTTCTAATACTTCCAGGAGTAGTGGATGAGCTAGTGCTGGGATAGAATTTCCTCACGGGAGTCGGGGCGGAAATAAAATGTGCCGGGCATGAATTGCTAATATCTGCAAGAAAACGGCACAATGGATGCCTGGAAGAAAGGCTGTCGGTGGCTGTAGATTCACACTTAAGTGATGAAGAGAACACTGAGAAATTCCTCGACAAATAGCTGGCAGATTTCAGCACCATGTCAGAAACATCTACAGTGGCCGAGCACCAAATCACCATGAAAGACGAAAAGCCAATCAAACAGAGGTATTATCCTAAGAACCCAAGAGTCCAAGGAGAGATCAACTCAAAAGTGGACGAGCTGTTACAAATGGGCTTCATAGAACATTGAAGAAGTCCATACAGCTCGCCCATCGTAATGGTGAAAAAGAAGACGGGCAAGTGGAGACTAGGCGTTGATTTCAGACAAATAAACGCGAAGTCCAAAAAAGATGCCCACACAATGCCGCGGATCAATTATATCCTGGACCAACTCAGTGAGGCAAAATACATAAGCAGTCTAGACTTGAAAGACGGATACTGGCAAATCCCTTTAGAGGTAAATAGTAGGCAATATACGGCGTTTACAGTACCCGGCAAAGGTTTGTTCCAATAAAAAGTAATGCCTTTCGGACTACACTCAGCATCGGCCACGTTCCAAAGGGCTCTGGAACAGGAAATCGGCCCGGAGATGTCACCATACGCGTTTGCATACTGTTCGCGCCAAAGCGGCGCTTCCCGTTTCGTTTGAACCGCCCCTGGAGTCCTAACAGTCGAGAGAACAGTTTTTTCCAGATCTTCGCATCTCGCTCTCTCGCACTGTTAAGTGTCTCCACTCTTCTCTCCAAGCGGCTCTTAAAACCTCCACCCCGTAGCTTTTACAAGTGTAGAACTGAGTTCGAATAAATTGTGTAGTTATAACGTGAAGTGAAAAATATATATCTCATTTCCCTGGACCACAATCAACCCGCTGGAAAAGCCACCCCTCGCCAATTCATGGTCCTTCGAGCCGGATAATTCCAGAAGAGGAGATGAAGTTCCAAGCCCCAGCGTTCAACCGGCGGATTTTCCCTAATTTCTCATCCATCAGTTCAAGATAAGTACGACCGTTCTTATTTATACTTATTTCTGCCGACCAGCCAAATTTTTCCAATCCAATTTTTTATATCTGTCTGATCGGCCATTCCATTGTGCATACGATCGCCATATTCCGGCTTCCTTTTTGTATTGCTATTTCCATCTTTATACGGTCGCCATTTTCCGGCTTCTTTCTTCATTTCCCATTTCCATATTCTTGTTCATACGGACATATAATGTACGTACATATGCCTGACCATCTCAACATATGTTCGTAAGGAAACATACACGTACCTCCATTTGCGTTACACCCTGCTAACATTTCTACAGCGACATTTACCATACAGTTCACATTATCTCTAATTTCCAAATTTATTACAAACTAGCAGGGTGCCCGCAGCTTCGCTTGCGATGGATAACCCCAATATCCTACTTTTCTTATGTATGTAATAAGTATGTGGACATGGGGCAGACCACGTTTTTGCCATTCAGTAGAATACATAAAACACTGTACTTCACCAAACAATTGGCCTTTAACCAACAGCGCCATTAATGTTTTAACTTTTAAATGAAAGACTCGAGATATCAGATCATGACTATTCTGAGGATTTTGGCCTGGAAACAACTCATTCGTTATTTCCTCCCATTTAGGGTTACAGGTAAATGTTATAAAAATATCAGGTCGGCCATGATGTCGAACATAAGTCATAGCATCCTGGGTCTTTTCATGCATATATCGAGGAGAGCCTGTAAAAGTGGAAGGTAAAATCACCATCTGACCAAGTTGAGTCATATCTGCATCTCCCCTACCTATAGCGTCTTGAAGATGTACATATGTAACTTTCTGCTCCCAACTTTTTTTGATTTGCTCAAATATAATTAAGCCGTTCGGTTTCCATTTTTGCACTCATATCAACCAAAAATTGATTAAACCGAGCTCTATAATAATGCAAGTGATTGACTTCAGTGTCCCTAAGAATTATTCGATAACTGTAAAAGCTTAATGCAGATACAGTCTTCTTTAGATCATTTTTTGTTAACGGATCCCGTTGGGGAATATTTATGGAATATCCATCATATCTGTGGCAAAAAATTAATGAATATTGTAGACAGTCATAAGATCGGTAAAGTTCACTTTGCTATTATAACTCTCAATAACAATGTCCCGACTTGGAAATTGTTGATCAACTAATACCAAACCCACTTCATTTGTTTGAGGTGCATTATAACTACCTCTATGAGCATTTGCTGGCTTTTTATCAGCGTTAATGACCATTTTGAAGTCTTTGCAATCTTTTGGGTCACCAATAACTATAAACTAATGTCTACAGATATTAAAACCGTATTAAAGCTCATTTTATATTTTTAAGGAAGCGCACGGAAATGCAAGGCAGAGAGAGAGGGAGGGAGATGGAACTGTTGACAATTTGTATGAAAATGCAGAGAGAGATAGCAATATGCAGGCAGAAAACGTATGATGCTTATGGAGACACTTAAATTCGATAAAAGATCGACTTTTTGCTTAGTTTCTTTGTTTAGAAGATAGCTAGAGCTTTGGTGAAACCATCAAATGAATCGTTAAAGCTTAAGGAAAAACTTTACCGAAGGAATTTTTGATACTCAGTTTAGAAGTGCCATTTTTCGACGTTTGAAGATATTTTTGGCTAAATTGTAATTTCAGAACGGGTGTTAAAAATAGTAAAAAGCCTTAAATCTAAGCGGTCAAATTTTTTAAACATTTATAATGTCTTAACCTTTTTTAGGCGAAAACACGGATTCGATTGCTAAAACGGTTTAGCGTCCAGAATTTTTGAAAGGAAAATTGACCTTTTTCCAATTGGAATCGATTGGGGCCACTTGGGGAGCCCCAATAAATCTTAGCAAATCAGTTTAAAGTTATTAGAATGTAATAAAAATGCATATTAATATTGTTAACCAGTGGTTTTGGCTGTGCGTTGATTCCCAGTTTTCTTACTGATAGCTTTATATATAGAGATGATGACTGCCCCCTGCCCTTTTCACAAAGCCCAGCGGCTTGAACGCTTTGACGGGGTTTATTCGTGTGTGTTGCTGGTATAATTTAATTTTAATTTATTGTTAAGTTTAATTCAGTTTTAAGTTTTTAATTTTAAGTTTTAAAAAGAAATCAAGATCAGCCGCCGCACAATTATTGTACTACACAGAATCAGAGAGAGAGAGAGAGAGTGAGACAGTGCGATAGAATGCATTCGGTGTTCAATGCTTGTGTATAATTTGTTGGAATTATTATTCCTACTTTAGGCTAATGTAACTTTTTTTAGAATTGACCTAGAGCTTCAGTAAAACCACCATATGAATCCTTAAAGTATCAGGATTCCCTCGATTAATTTTCATATTGCTAATTGACTTAGATCAGTGTTTTTTTGCCGTTTGGAAAAAATGAGGAAGATTCTTAGATTTTCAAAGATCGATAAAAAATAGTAAACATTAAAATATCGAATATTAAATTAAATGGAATCTTTATTATGTAGAGGACTAAATTTTGGCCAAAAATCGCATCGATTGATTAACGCGTTTAGCGTTCAGATTTTTTTTTATAGAAATTGGGGGTTTTTTGCCACTGGAAGAAAATGGGGGCATGTTTGTGGCCAAAATAAATCTTAGCAAATCAGTTTAGTGTTATAAGAATTGAATGGTAAAAAATTTTAATAGGGTCATTTAATTAGTTTAGGCTGTGCGTTGATTCTTAGTTTTCAATGAACAGTTTTATATATATAGATTACAATTTTAAATTACAATTTATACACATACATTACCGAGTTCCCACAAACACACTTATCCAAACGCCCATACATACACACATAACCCTAATGCATGCTTAGGTATTAATGTACGTACATCCATTTTAACATATGTAAATAAGGGGAAAAGTCGTAGCGTAACGTAAGGCAACGTAAGCACGATAACCCACATACTTTCTTTCACGGTACACCCTACAAACATTTCGAAAGCGACATTTACAATACAGTCCACATTATTTATAATTTCCAAATATAAGAAGTACTATATGCACACATATAATCCTGAGGGTAGAATAATTGTATACATTTTTAAGATGTGTATACATCAGTTGTCTTTATTCAATTGATTCGGCTTATATCTAACAAAGTACTTTAAAGCTAAGGCCGCGCAACTTCGCTGCCGGGAATGCCGGCAGCGGAGCGGCCGCATTTATGTATTTCTTATATATGAATATGCTGCTCGCTGTTGACAGCGGCCAGCTCGAGAGAAGTAGTATGTACTTGCAGTCAAGGCATGGGAATCCGCTGACTTATGCACTTATGGTCTTCGAGGTAGAGCTGGGCTGATCGTGTTACGGTCAACTCGAACCATGCCTTGTTCTTATGTAAACACATGCAACAAAGTGTTACAGTGCGTATCCCTTAAATACTCTTGGTACAGTGGATATTGGTTATATGTGTATATACTACATCTCCCTCCTTTCAAAAAATAAGGTAATGAAATGAAGTTATTTTAAAGATTAATGCCCTCTTCCCACAGAGCTCCATCCACCATCCACCATCCGTTGAACGGATGGTCCACAAGGTTTTGCCGTTCCAAAAATTCCCAGTTAGTTCCCCATCCAAATTTGACGGACTTTTTTATGCGATAGTTAGGCGATGTTTTTTTGGTGCAACTCTGAGTTCTTCTTCTTGACAGTGGAAATTGGAACATTCACTACGAAAATTTAAAAAAATAACGGCGGGTAACTTTTGAACAGGAAGGCGCCAATTCAAAAAATGCTGTTTATACTTGTAATAATTAATTAATTAGTGCTCCATCCAAGTGGCATCATTAGGTGTTGCTCCACTCTTTCCTAGGCGCATACCTTACTCACAACATTAAGCAGAACATTTAAAATGAAATAAAATATGAAATTATAATAAAACAAAAAACAAACATTTATATATAATGAACTTGATTTGTTACCATTTAGACAATATTGGGCAATAGCTGTTTATATTTTGTCTGCAGGCTGGCAAAAATCTGCAGACGTATTAGTTCGTTTTGAATGTTCGCGTAGATCACTTGCAGTCTGTTACCAAGTATCATTTATAACCCTGTTGTGCTCATTTTAAATGTTGTGCAAACGGGCTAAAATGATGAGCCACAGCTGTTCAGATCAGCTGTTATCGGATGGTGGATGGTGGATGTGCTCTGTGGGAATCGGAGTTTCACATTTGTCAAAAATCCCAACCGTTTCAGACGGATGGACTCTATGGGAAGAGGGCATAAAAAGTTTGAATATTTGGAAAAATTTAGAAATGTTTAATTTATTTTTTATTATGTATAAATTTTTTCGTTTTTTTTTTGTTCTTATATATTATATGTGTATGATATATATATATATTGGGTAAATATTAGAAAAATTTTTTTTTTTGCTTTTTAATTGAAGAATTTTGTTTAAAAAAATTTTTTTTTTGGTTGTTTTTTTTTATTTATTTTTATTCATATATTTATTATTTAAGTTATAGTAAAGGAAATAAATTGTAAACATTTTTTTTTTTGATTTATTATTTTTTTTTTTCTTTTTATGTGAGTATGGCCATACAAATATTTATTCTACAAAAATTTTTATTCTATTCTTATGAACAGTTTGTTTTTTATTTCTGCTGCTAGTAATCGTAATATTTTCTTTTTCCCCTATATCCGTAATTGTATACGAACCTGTATATTTGGAATCTAATGTATGCCCTGTTTCGTTTTTTAATAAAACTTTATCTCCTATTGCTATGTCTATGTCGTTAGCCGTATGTTCATAAAATTCTTTATTTTTTTTTTTTTCCTCTAACATAATTCTTGCTCTTTTATATGCTATTTCTAATGATTGTATTTACTTTCTTTAGCGTAATTTTCTATATAATAGATTACTTCTATATTATTAATGCTATTAAAATGTTTTGGCAAATTATTAGTTTTCCCAAAGACTAATTCATATGGACAATAATTGTGTGCCATAGAAGGGGTCGTGTTGAAACAGTATACAAAATATTGAAGCCAAACGTCCCAGTCAGTTTTATCAACTGATATATATGAACGTATATACTCGTTGAAAGTTCTATGACTTCTCTCTGTGTGTGTCTACTATCACTCTATCGAAAGCATTTATTGGAATATCTGTGATTGTCATAGGAGTCTTTGTATGTGTTGTCACTTTTGATTTCTGGCATGTTTGACATTTTCGTATGTACTCTGTAATATATCGAGTCGTACCTTTCCAGAAGTAATGTCTTTTTACCTTGGCCAGGTTTTGGTAATGTCTGTTTGACCTTTTTCTTTTAATTTTCTATTAAGCCTAGTATCCAGATCGACGAAAACCGTACGCCAGTCATGAGAGAAAGCGAGAGGCAAACAGCTGGCGTTCACTTTTCGTTGGGCCTTTTTTTCACTTCGGTCCACAGATCGACGAAAACAAATACCAGAAAATTCCATAGCGTTGCCAGTCTGCGGAAATGAACTTTGGGTGAACCCTAGCGAAAAGATTAAAAAATTTAATCTTTTGGCGTGCGCTTCTCACTGAACATTATAAGAAATGGAGGGAAAAAATCAAAAAACTCACAAAAGTCGATGGCAGGTGTTTACATGTGAGGACAAAATAACATTAATACTATCTGGAGTGCCTCTTGTCAGAGCAAAATGTTTTTTAGGTCCAGAATGTACGAAAAAACACAATAAAAGTTCAGCTATGAACTTTAAATTAGCAAATGATTATCAGTAAATTGAAAAAAAACAACTGATAAATTTAAATTGTATTGTTTTTTAATTTCTTTGTATAGCGGCAGACTTGTCTTGCCAAGGTATTTGATAATATCTTTTAAAGGCTCTTTCCCGCAAATACGATATTTGAATTTTAACTGCTTGTCAACAAACCCAGCTGATTGATGAACTCTCAACATTTTGGCCACACTGGAAAGATTAAAGTTTTTACGCTAGCGTAATCGTTTGTCGATCTGGATACTAGGCTTTAAGGTCACCGGGTTGAGTAGCGCTACTCTCAATGATTTTAATATTTTGTTGCCCATTTTTTTGAAATTATCAATTGAAACTTGTTCAAAGATATTTTCCCACGGTGCCATTTTTAGTTGGCTGATTTTATATATACCGGTTTGCATTTCAAGCCTTTGGAAGAAGAGACCTAAGTCAAGAATTCCATTGGTAAATAAATCGCTAACATTATATCTTGCAGTAATTATTTTTCCACCTTTGGAAAAAACAGGTCATATTTTTTACTTGCAAGGTCACTATTTTGCGTACCTCGTCATTATTAATGACTTCGAATACGTTGGGCTTTGAAGCTTTTTCTATAGATTGCCTAGGCAATTCTATTTGCTTATCTTGTAGTGACTTTATTTATATTTCTGGTAATGTTTTTTAATTCTTCGATGGTTATTCTTGATAACGCATCTGCTACGTAATTATCTTTACCCTTAAGATACTCTACTGTGAAGTTATATTCTTCTAATTCAAGTCTCATGCGTGTCAGTTTCGAATTAGGATTTGCTAGGATTTGTAATTATGCAAAATTTTTTTCTGAAATCTGGATATTGTAGCAAAGTAGGGCTTATTAGTGCCGATTTTAAATGTTCGAAGGCAGTTTGGCAGTCGGCTGTCCATTCGAATTCTTTTTACATAATCTTATTATGTGACTAGAGTAGTCGGCGAAATTTTGTATAAAGCGTCTGTAATAATTGCAGAATGCAACGAATCTTCTAGCGCTGTCCGCATCATGTGGGACTGGGTAATTTTTAATGACGTCGTATTTTTTGTCATCGGGCAAGATTCTTTTATCTGTGCATTTGTGTCCTAGGAAAGTGACTTCATGCATGAAAAATGAGCATTTTTCAGGATGTAACTTAAGATTGTATTTCCTACATTTCTCAAAAACATCTGTTAAGTTTTTAAGCATATGTTTTTCGGAACCACCAATGACTATTAGATCATCCATGTAAAGGAATGCTTGAGAAGGTTCTAGTCCAAAGAATGCTATAGTCATCATTCTCTGAAAAGAGTTTGGCGCTATTTTTAAGCCGAATGGTAATCGCGTGAAGCGATACGAACCATGGTTTGTTAAGAAGGACGTTATGTCTCTAGAGCTTTTTTCAAGCTCGATTTGGTGAAAACCTGACATTTAATAGTAGTTTTCAAACAGACGTCATTTACACTGACTTTAGTAAAGCATTTGACTCTGTAAATCACTTACTTCTTATTCAAAAACTTGACCTTTTAGGTTTTCCAGTTCATCTGCTTAAATGGATTTCAAGTTATCTGAATAGCAGGTCACAAAGGGTCCTTTTTAAAAATTCAATTTCTGAAATTCTCCGTGTTACCTCCGGTGTCCCACAAGGGAACCATCTGGGTCCGTTACTTTTTACATTATTTATTAACGATCTTCCCTCAATTATAAGTCATTCTCCCGTACTTATGTACGCAGATGATATTAAGTAGTGCCTGCAGTATAAGGACATTTCCTGCCATTTAGACTTGCAATCCGATCTAGATAATTTTCAAAACTGGTGCCGAGACAATTTACTAAATTTAAATGGTTTCAAGTGCAAGCTGATGACTTTTTATCGGGCCAATCCGATATACGCGACTTACACGTTAAGTGGCAGCTCTTTGGACCCTAAACTAAAATTTTCTAATCACATTTCGTCCATGGTTAATAAAGACAGAGGAGTGCTTGGATTTATTAAAAGGTGGTCAAAAGAATTCGATGATCCTTATTTGACTAAAACTTTATTTATTTCGCTAGTCCGTCCGATTCTGGAGTATGGGTCTCCCGTCTGGAGTCCACAATACGGAATACATATTGGTCGTATTGAATCTGTACAAAAAAACTTCCTTCTTTTTGCTTTACGGCGCCTAAACTGGGATGCAAATCTTATCTTACCTTCTTATTCTAGTAGACTTCTGTTGATTAATTTACCATCCCTAGCCAACCGTAGAACGATGCTTGGTACTATCTTTATTTATAACCTTATACATGGTGATATTGACTGCCCTGACTTGTTAAGTCGGCTAAACTTTTCTGTGCCAAGTAGATTAACTAGAAATTATATTCCCCTAATTTTAAATCATTGTAGATCTAACTATGCCTTGCATGAGCCTTTCAGAGTATTATGTTCTGACTATAATAGACTTTTTCCTGTAATATCAAATCTTGACTCTCTGCCGCTCCTAAAAAGCATTAAAACTATTATATAAGTTATTTAGATTTGGTATTTGGTATTTAATTAATCCCTATTTCTCCTAAACCTGTTAAGGCAGAGGATAATAAAGACACGGTGCGATATTAAGTTTATTATTTATTACTCCTAAACCTGTTAAGGTAGAGGATAAACAAGACTTGATTTACAAAACACAGCTAAGGCTGCGGAGTACAAATTTAGACTAACTTAAGGTCCCGGTCCGGCCGCGGCTCGAGGCTTTTGCCTGGTCGCAGCGCTGCCGCTAAAGTGCCGGGTCAGCACTTGGTATCCGGCCGGTGGCGATCATCCGCTGAGTAAGTGTTCCCAGCGCCATAAGTAAAGCGCCAGGTCAGCAGCAGATATCCGGGCGATGGCGATCACTCACTCCGCGAGTGCTCTGACCGGACTCCGGGCAACTGCCCTCAGAGTGCAGAGTCGGCGGTTTCTTTACTGCGCGTGTTGGCCACTGGATATGGCCTGCAACTTGACAATTTGTCTTTGTGGGAACTGGGTGTGTTAACTTCTCCCTCTTTTAAGTGGTCGCCGTCCCGGTGACCTGCTGTTTCTACGTCACCGTTAGCCCCTGATTTGACGGGGCTCCTGGTCTTCAGATGGTGGTACCCGAGCCAAACAGTGGAACACAGTAGGAAGGAGACGAGCAGGGTGATGGAGTAGCTGAGGAGGGAGCCCAAGGTAAGCTCCTCTCTAAGGGTCCCGATGTGGTGAAGGTTTCTCAGGCTCAGCTCGTGGAGAAATGGGAGACTTAGCCGGTTTTGGTGTGCCGTGATGTTGACAACGGCCATGGCCGATACGGCGGGTTTTTTCATCGAGTTTCCCAGCTGATTTATGAACCAAGTTCCGTTGAGACTTATTCTGTCGGAATAGGTTACCAGGTAGGTCCCAGATATTTTTTGGTCCCGTCCTTGGTCGTCGGTTATGGTCATGTTGGCCTCGTTCACTATGAGGGTGCCGTGATCTACTACCGTAACTGGATCCAGATGCCCTGGAAGCGTGGAGCAGTGCGCAGTGGCTCCGGAAACTAGTTGCTGGGCACAAGTACCATTTTGCAGCTCCCTGCAGAAGGTGGCGCCAACCGTCGTCTTGCAGTATCCGATGTTGAGATTTCGCCCTGGGCACACAGCGACTAGGTTTCCTTTTTCAAAGTCCAGTATTTTTTTGTTGTGCTGGACCGGGTAGACCGTTATCTTTTTACATACGAACTTAGGATTAGGAAATTTAATAAGAAAATGGAGGATATCGAAATTTTGAAAAACACTTATACTAGATACTTCTAATATTTCTATTAAACTAATGTTAATAGGCTGCTTGTCCCTAAATTCGCTAATGTCAGAGCTATCTAGAATTGCCGGACTTACAATATTTAATTTTGCTAGGATTAAGCCCATTAGGATATTTTCCAGATCTGTGATAACGATTCAATTTTTTGCCAAAATGATTTCCAAGAGGTGTGTTTCTTTATTGGTTTCAAACTTTTGAATTTGATTCATTGCGCTCGCGAGTTCGTTCAAACGTTCCTGAAATTTAATATTTAATTCAGTTTGCCCCTCGTCTGCGTTCATTAGTTGCTCTTGATTGAATTTTATCTGTTCCCAATCATTGGAGTGCCTGCAATGACCTTTAAAGTTGCCCAATTAAGTTTATACTTCTAGCGGACCTATGATGGATTTTTAGGGTAGCTCCCAACTTGCGAATGTGCTTAAGGTCTGTTGATATAACCGGTATTCTATGGTCGTCATGTTCGTTGCGTGCTGTAAGTATCCGTAAGATTCCCAAACTACTATGCTACCGTCCTCTATTGGGATATAGTCTGCGTTCGTATAGTCGTTCAGTTTTACTGTCGCGTCCGGCCTAACAGCCGTTAGTGCCAAAAGTAAAATGCACCTTCCTAACCTAGAGAAATATAAAGTTGTAAAAAAGGAATATAAGAATAAAAAGTATAAAAAATATAAAAAGTATAAAAATGGGTCGGGAATCTAGCGAAGATGATTAGCGCAGATTGTCCTTGTGGACCACCCTCCCACTAATTAGGACCGTTGTCCCCAGGTCTGCTTCAATAACTTCTTCCGAACATAGCGGTGAGAGTTTATTTCCTAGGCGCTTGTTTGCTTTAAGAAAAACTTTTTCGCCGACCTGATAGTCCTTATAAGTCCTACCCTTGTTGCGTGGTTCCTACTAATTCCTCTCTCGAATTCTGTGGACTTTGAGTGAACTATTTCCATTGGTTTCTTGTCGGTTACTGAGTGAATTGAATTGTTATATTTGTTAGCTGCCAAAAGGATTAATTCGATAGTGTCGTTTAGTTTGTTTTCCAGTTTCAGGCATCTGGCTATTTCTGCCAGAGTATCATGAAACCTCTCCACTTGCCCATTTGAGGTGCTATGTAGGGGTGGAGCGTTGGAAATGGTTATATTGAAGTGGTTTAGCAAAATTGATTTAATGGTTTCAGAGTTTAGTGATCTTTTATTATCGCAATAGATTGTTTTTGTTTTTGGGAAAAAATTTATTACATGTAGTTAGGGGGCTTTAATGTCCACAATTGCCCTCGATGCGATGGCTTGCACTGTGGCGAATTTCGAGAATTTATCTACGCAAGTGAGGAAAAGTTTTCCGTCTGTTTAGAAGATATCGATGTGTAGGATTTCTCCCACGGAAAAAGGAATAGGTGTTTCCGCTATCGCCTGCTTAGATGGATGGCGTTTGTATTTTGCCATAGAGCAGGTTCTGCAGTTTGAGGTGATTTCCGTTGCTAGCCGAAGCATTTTTGGGAAAAAGTAATCTCTAAGGATTTGCTTCACGTTTTCCTGTGCAGCTCGGTGAGCCCTGTTGTGTTCTGTTATGACGATCTCCCTCTGTTCGGTTGTGTCCGTTATGTCCTGAACAAAGCTCTTCGCGTACTTGAAGGAAGTTCTAGGGAACGACTCGACCAGCTGATGTTGAATAAATGCCAATGTTGGTAGGGAGCAGTGAATTGCGTTTACTACCTCAGCGTTTACGACATCTTGTAGTGCGTTTAGAAGGTTTTCCCGATTAGGTGTTCTAATTGAATGCCTCACCTTACTCTTAAACAAGATAAATGTGTCTACCGAGAAGCTGTTTTCGTCCTCAATTATTATTTGATTTCGGAAACAGTTTACTGGGTTGTCAGTTGTATCAATCGTGTACGTAACCGACTGTTCGCTGTGTATTGTGCCTGCATCTGATTCCTGTCCGTCTTCTAAGGCGTTTATGTTCTGGCGGGATAATGCGTCCGCCACAAGGTTTTCCTTGCCTGGCTTATAAACTAGTTTTGCGCCATGATCATCAATAATCCCCTTCCAGCGTTTTAGCTTTGCGTTCAGATTTTTGTCCGAGACGGCAAAGGTTATTGGCCGGTGATCGGTAAAAATCTGTAAGCCTTTTACTCCGTATAGGTAATTCCGGAGGTTTTTTAGTGACCAAACAATGGCGAGGAGTTCGCGTTTAGTGGTCGCATAATTTTTTTCGCAGTCAAGTAGGGCACGTGAAATCATTGTGATTGGGCGGCCATCTTGGGATAGCACCGCCCCTAAACCAAAGCCCGATGCATCCGTTGTTAAATCGAATGGTTTCTTAAAATCTGGATACGAGAGCAGAACATCTTCTGACGCCAAGATTTCCCTTAGTCTGTCAAAAGTTTCTCTCTGTTCTTTGGTGAAATCTATGTCAATTTTCCTTGACTGGTATTTGCTGGCTTTCCCATTTTCTCCCTTTAGGATGTTTGTCAGGGGTCTTGCGATTGTCGCGAAGTTTTTGATAAAGCACCTGTAGTAGCTTGCTAACCCCAGGAAGGATCTGAGGTCGAAAAGTGTTTTGGTTGGGGAAATTCCTTTATGGCTTTTACCTTTTCAGGTGAAGTTCTACTTGTGACACAATGAACCCCAAGTACTCAACGCTCTTTTCAAAGAACTTTGATTTTTCCTGGGATACTCTCATGCCTGCTTCCAGGAGTTTGGTTAGTACCCAATCCACGTCTTTAACGTGGTCCTCTTTTGTCTTAGAAAATATTATGACGTCATCTACGTACACGTAGCATAACTTAGAGATTCCTTCTCTAAGCACGTCGTCGATGGCCCTTTGAAATATGCTTGAGGCGTTTTTGAGTCCGAATGGCAATCTACAGAATTCGTACTTGCCGTTGTTTATAGAGAAGGCAGTCTTTTCCCTGTCCTTCTCCGCCAGCTCTATCTGGTAAAAACCTGATTTGAGGTCGAGTGTCGTAAAGAATTGTGACTCGCCAATGTTCGACAGTATTGTCGAAATTGTAGGGATAGGGTATCTATCATCTAAGGTTCTTTCATTCAACTTCCTAAAGTCGATAACCAATCGCTTCTTCTTAACGCCATTTTGGTCTGTGCCTTTTTTGTCTACAACCCAGGTAGGGTTGTTATATGGGGACTTGGATGGCCTTATTACGCGGTCCGCAAGAAGTTGTTTAACCTCTGCATTGACGAATTCGGTTACACCCATGGGATGCGGGTACGACTTGGAGTACACCGGCTCCCCGTCAGTTTTAATCGTGGCGATCGTGTTTATATTAAACGGCAATGCTTCGTCTGGGTCGGCGAAGGCCCTATGATTTTTTACAATCATTTTGTAAAAGGTGGCTTTAATTGCCAGGGGAACATCCTCATCATCGATTTTTATAAAGTTAACGTTTTCTGCTTTAGTAAACTGGATCTTTTCAGTTCCATTGTTTGTAAGCAGGATATTGCCAGTAAAATCGAGTTTCGCATTCACTTGTTTAAGCAAGTCGAGCCCGATAATACCGTCAAAGTCTTTAAGGTTATTTAATATAAAAAAGGGTGTTTTTACGTTAAAAACTGAAACTAGACATTTTTTGTCTATTTTGGTGAAGCCATGTATTGATTTCACTGTGAAAGGTTTCTCCGCCGCCACGATGCCTTTTAGCCCCGGGAGTGGAGTGATATAATTTTTGGAAGTGCCTGTATCTAGTAGTAATTTTATTTCACTTCCTGCTACCTTACGTGTAATGTAGGGGAGCAGGGACTTTACCCTAAAAAATTACAGGAGTCCTCTGCGTCTAACTCGTCTTCCATCTCAGTAGCGCAGGCCTAGGCAATGGAGTCATAATCTTCGTCGTCGGGTTTTTCCTCCGGCATGAAGTTTATTTTTTGTTGAAACCGTGCCGACTGCCCTTTTTGCCATGTTGTGGGCTGCCTATATCTGGAGGAGGTATCAACCTCCATTGGCTCTGGTGTTGGCTGGCCCTGATTATTCCCTGTGCTATTATATGGCTTCTGACGGAAAGAACCATTTTGGTTGTTGGCTCCTTTCTGGGTCCTAACGAAGTGGGGTTTTTTTTTATTGCCCCTTGATTTTGGTTCTAATTTAATTTCTTCGAATGTTTGGATTCGTGGGACATTATCTTTAACTTTTAATGAGTTTAACTCCCCTACAATTGCGGCTAATTTTTCATCAAATAGCTGCTGTTGTTTTTGGAGTGCGCCAGCTATGGCGGCCTCCATATTTGCAATCTGTTCTGCTTGCATATCTTGTGCTTCTTGCTGGGTTTCTGGGTTTGTGACGTTGAGAACGCTGTCTCGAATGAATACTGCCCTACTGCTAGATGGACAATCTGCCTCGGAATGTTGGTAAATTTAATTTTTTACGTTTGTATTTAAAAGTTTCCTATATTCCTCGAGAACCTCCTAGTCCGATGAAACCCCCTCGTTAACCCTATACATAGGTCCGTATTTCGAAATATTTCATGAGAATAATTTATTTTCAATATTTATTTTTTCCACAACGACAGTAGAAGAGAGAAAAAAAATTCAAATAAAAAGGTGTAGCACCAATTTCTATGGGTGCGACGAAATCCGATCAAGAGCTTTCTTGAATATTGTGTAAATGAGTTTTAATGTTTTCCTACTCCGACAATTAGATGTGAGAATGGTAATTTTTATTATAAGAAATCAAATGAAAAAAATTTTTTTTTGAAATATATTATTTGTTTCAATTAATAATTCATTTTATTAATTGAAATAATTTTAATTTAATTTTTGTGTGGGGAAAATAATAATGTGTCCACTGTACCGGCAATTTTATTTCTCCGGATACTTTATTTATTGGCGAGTGAAAAAAAAGACAAGAAGCCTACTCACATTTCTTATGGTTACTCCGCCGTCGAGATTTTTTATTTGTTGGCTCTGAACGCGCTGCCTTCTCTGCCGCCTTTTCTGCTGCAGTCGTCTTTGCCGCCGCTGCAGTCGTCTCTGCCGCCGCTGCAGTCGTCTCTGCCGCCGCTGCAGTTGTCTCTGTCGCCGCTGCAGTTGTCTCTGCCGCCGCTGCAGTTGTCTCTACCGTCGTTGTCGTTTCTCGGGTGGCGGGTGAGGGGTCTTGCGTTTCCCTTTATTTCCCGTCGCTGATTTCTTAGCGTTTCTTTTATATGTTTCTGCTGCCAATATCGATGCTTTATTTGTTTTATTTATTTTGCCGTTATTCTATTTTATTTTTATAGGCAATTTAATTATTTCTTTATTTTTTTAAAATTCACTGCACGGTGTCGCGCGAGTATTTTTAATACTTTAACTTTGAATTGCGGATTACTTTTTTGCAATTCGCACGGTACCGAGTATCGCGGGATCGGTTACGTTGAGCGCCAGTTATTTAGATTTGGTATTTAATTAATCCCTATTTCTCCTAAACCTGTTAAGGCAGAGGATAATAAAGACACGGTGCGATATTAAGTTTATTATTTATTACTCCTAAACTAGTTTTGCGCCATGATCATCAATAATCCCCTTCCAGCGTTTTAGCTTTGCGTTCAGATTTTTGTCCGAGAGGGCAAAGGTTATTGGCCGGTGATCGGTAAAAATCTGTAAGCCTTTTACTCCGTATAGGTAATTCCGGAGGTTTTTTAGTGACCAAACAATGGCGAGGAGTTCGCGTTTAGTGGTCGCATAATTTTTTTCGCAGTCAAGTAGGGCACGTGAAATCATTGTGATTGGGCGGCCATCTTGGGATAGCACCGCCCCTAAACCAAAGCCCGATGCATCCGTTGTTAAATCGAATGGTTTCTTAAAATCTGGATACGAGAGCAGAACATCTTCTGACGCCAAGATTTCCCTTAGTCTGTCAAAAGTTTCTCTCTGTTCTTTGGTGAAATCTATGTCAATTTTCCTTGACTGGTATTTGCTGGCTTTCCCATTTTCTCCCTTTAGGATGTTTGTCAGGGGTCTTGCGATTGTCGCGAAGTTTTTGATAAAGCACCTGTAGTAGCTTGCTAACCCCAGGAAGGATCTGAGGTCGAAAAGTGTTTTGGTTGGGGAAATTCCTTTATGGCTTTTACCTTTTCAGGTGAAGTTCTAAGCCCCCCTTGTGACACAATGAACCCCAAGTACTCAACGCTCTTTTCAAAGAACTTAGATTTTTCCTGGGATACTCTCATGCCTGCTTCCAGGAGTTTGGTTAGTACCCAATCCACGTCTTTAACGTGGTCCTCTTTTGTCTTAGAAAATATTATGACGTCATCGACATACACGTAGCAGAACTTCGAGATTCCTTTTCTTGGGGTGTTTTTGAGTCCGAATGGCAATCTACAGAATTCGTACTTGCCGTTGTTTATAGAGAAGGCAGTCTTTTCCCTGTCCTTCTCCGCCAGCTCTATCTGGTGAAAACCTGATTTGAGGTCGAGTGTCGTAAAGAATTGTGACTCGCCAATGTTCGACAGTATTGTCGAAATTGTAGGGATAGGGTATCTATCATCTAAGGTTCTTTCATTCAACTTCCTAAAGTCGATAACCAATCGCTTCTTCTTAACGCCATTTTGGTCTGTGCCTTTTTTGTCTACAACCCAGGTAGGGTTGTTATATGGGGACTTGGATGGCCTTATTTAACCTCTGCATTGACGAATTCGGTTACACCCATGGGATGCGGGTACGACTTGGAGTACACCGGCTCCCCGTCAGTTTTAATCGTGGCGATCGTGTTTATATTAAACGGCAATGCTTCGTCTGGGTCGGCGAAGGCCCTATGATTTTTTACAATCATTTTGTAAAAGGTGGCTTTAATTGCCAGGGGAACATCCTCATCATCGATTTTTATAAAGTTGGCGTTTTCTGCTTTAGTAAACTGGATCTTTTCAGTTCCATTGTTTGTAAGCAGGATATTGCCAGTAAAATCGAGTTTCGCATTCACTTGTTTAAGCAAGTCGAGCCCGATAATACCGTCAAAGTCTTTAAGGTTATTTAATATAAAAAGGGTGTTTTTACGTTAAAAACTGAAACTAGACATTTTTTGTCTATTTTGGTGAAGCCATGTATTGATTTCACTGTGAAAGGTTTCTCCGCCGCCACGATGCCTTTTAGCCCCGGGAGTGGAGTGATATAATTTTTGGAAGTGCCTGTATCTAGTAGTAATTTTATTTCACTTCCTGCTACCTTACGCGTAATGTAGGGGAGCAGGGACTTTACCCTAAAAAATTACAGGAGTCCTCTGCGTCTAACTCGTCTTCCATCTCAGTAGCGCAGGCCTAGGCAATGGAGTCATAATCTTCGTCGTCGGGTTTTTCCTCCGGCATGAAGTTTATTTTTTGTTGAAACCGTGCCGACTGCCCTTTTTGCCATGTTGTGGGCTGCCTATATCTGGAGGAGGTATCAACCTCCATTGGCTCTGGTGTTGGCTGGCCCTGATTATTCCCTGTGCTATTATATGGCTTCTGACGGAAAGAACCATTTTGGTTGTTGGCTCCTTTCTGGGTCCTAACGAAGTGGGGGTTTTTTTTTATTGCCCCTTGATTTTGGTTCTAATTTAATTTCTTCGAATGTTTGGATTCGTGGGACATTATCTTTAACTTTTAATGAGTTTAACTCCCCTACAATTGCGGCTAATTTTTCATCAAATAGCTGCTGTTGTTTTTGGAGTGCGCCAGCTATGGCGGCCTCCATATTTGCAATCTGTTCTGCTTGCATATCTTGTGCTTCTTGCTGGGTTTCTGGGTTTGTGACGTTGAGAACGCTGTCTCGAATGAATACTGCCCTACTGCTAGATGGACAATCTGCCTCGGAATGTTGGTAAATTTTATTTTTTACGTTTGTATTTAAAAGTTTCCTATATTCCTCGAGAACCTCCTAGTCCGAAGAAACCCCCTCGTTAACCCTATACATAGGTCCGTATTTCGAAATATTTCATGAGAATAATTTATTTTCAATATTTATTTTTTCCACAACGACAGTAGAAGAGAGAAAAAAAATTCAAATAAAAAGGTGTAGCACCAATTTCTATGGGTGCGACGAAATCCGATCAAGAGCTTTCTTGAATATTGTGTAAATGAGTTTTAATGTTTTCCTACTCCGACAATTAGATGTGAGAATGATAATTTTTATTATAAGAAATCAAATGAAAAAAAAATTTTTTTGAAATATATTATTTGTTTCAATTAATAATTCATTTTATTAATTGAAATAATTTTAATTTAATTTTTGTGTGGGGAAAATAATAATGTGTCCACTGTACCGGCAATTTTATTTCTCCGAATACTTTATTTATTGGCGAGTGAAAAAAAAGACAAGAAGCCTACTCACATTTCTTATGGTTACTCCGCCGTCGAGATTTTTTATTTGTTGGCTCTGAACGCGCTGCCTTCTCTGCCGCCTTTTCTGCTGTAGTCGTCTTTGCCGCCGCTGCAGTCGTCTCTGCCGCCGCTGCAGTTGTCTCTGTCGCCGCTGCAGTTGTCTCTGCCGCCGCTGCAGTCGTCTCTGCCGCCGCTGCAGTTGTCTCTGTCGCCGCTGCAGTTGTCTCTGCCGCCGCTGCAGTTGTCTCTACCGTCGTTGTCGTTTCTCGGGTGGCAGGTGAGGGGTCTTGCGTTTCCCTTTATTTCCCGTCGCTGATTTCTTAGCGTTTCTTTTATATGTTTCTGCTGCCAATATCGATGCTTTATTTGTTTTATTTATTTTGCCGTTATTCTATTTTATTTTTATAGGCAATTTAATTATTTCTTTATTTTTTTAAAATTCACTGCACGGTGTCGCGCGAGTATTTTTAATACTTTAACTTTGAATTGCGGATTACTTTTTTGCAATTCGCACGGTACCGAGTATCGCGGGATCGGTTACGTTGAGCGCCAGTTATTTAGATTTGGTATTTAATTAATCCCTATTTCTCCTAAACCTGTTAAGGCAGAGGATAATAAAGACACGGTGCGATATTAAGTTTATTATTTATTACTCCTAAAGGTAGAGGATAAACAAGACTTGATTTACAAAACACAGCTAAGGCTGCGGAGTACAAATTTAGACTAACTTAAGGTCCCGGTCCGGCCGCGGCTCGAGGCTTTTGCCTGGTCGCAGCGCTGCCGCTAAAGTGCCGGGTCAGCACTTGGTATCCGGCCGGTGACGATCATCCGCTGAGTAAGTGTTCCCAGCGCCAGAAGTAAAGCGCCAGGTCAGCAGCAGATATCCGGCCGGTGGCGATCACTCGCTCCGCGAGTGCTCTGACCGGGCTCCGGGCAACTGCCCTCGGAGTGCAGAGTCGGCGGTTTCTTTACTGCGCGTTTTGGCCACTTATATACTGGTTCATCGTCCTTCAATCTTAATTTTTGCTTATAAAAATTGTTTGTTGTTATCGATTCGGTATCTAGTCCGAATACGTCGCTATATTTGGTGCAAATATTTGTTAGCTGTTTATGGAATTGTGGTGGAAAGTTTCTTGAAAGTTGTGCAAGTACTGATTTTTCCCTGTTTTCTAAATCTGTTTTTATTACTTCGTAATTTGAAAGGGGTTCATATTTTAATTTATTTATACTGACTACTTGATCGGTACTTGTCGTATTAAGTAGTCTTATGAATGTATTTTGGGATGTTGCTATGGTATTTGCTATATAAATACCATGCGGGATTTCCTGGTTTGGAATCAACACGCTGTCTTCTATTGAATCTATTTTAATTTTTCGGACAACTTGGGATCTTGCTGGCAAAATTATGGAGTTATTGCCAGAACTGTATGTTATTGGAACATAAATTGGGAATTTTAAATTATTTGGTCTAATTATAAACCAATCTTCTCATGGCTTGAAGTCTAACTGGCAGTTGTATTTTTTGATGAAATCTATGCCTATTATTCCATCACAAGGAATTACAAATTTTGGATTTACGATATGAAAAACCTGTGGACTTATATATTTGTCTGTTTGTATTTCAATAGAAGTTAATCCTTTTGATTTGGTAATTTATGTATATTTATTTAGTGGTCTGTTTGGAAGAACTCAAAATTATCGGAATCTTCCTTTAAAATGAATATATCTGCACCAGTATCTATTAAGAAGACAAGTTCTTTTTCTGTTGTCACAGTTTTAAAAGTAACAAATGCATTTAAGCTGAGATTGATGGTGTGAACTTTCGCGTTATCTATTGCTGAGTATCTAAAGGTTCTTGGGAGTTTCACTAATCATTGTGGGCTGTCCTGACATAGCTTTAATTATTATTATTATAATTATTAGAGTTATAACCTCCATTTTGTTGTTTATTTCCCCTATAATTTCCTCTGAAGTTGCCTCTATTATTTCCTCTATAGTTATTATTATAGGGGCAATAGTTATTGTTTTGGCCGTTATTGTGATTAAAATTATTATTATAGTAACCACGTCCATTGCCTCTGCCGCGATACTTACCTCTATTGTTATTACCACGGTAACCCTGGCCTCTGTGACTGTAAAAAATGGTGCTCGCATTTCCAGTCATTTCTGTGCTGCAATTAATGTATTTGCTCACAGCTTCGTTCATTGTTGTGAACGTTCCAGCCTCGGGTATTGTTTTTAGCTTTTGCTGGTCACAATTTTTCGTCATGACCCCTATGGCTTCCTTCGTGCTAAACTTATCTGCATGCTCGTATGGTAATCCCTCATCGATATATGCAGATTCCAACAATTTTCGAAGATTGTCAACGTCTGTTGTGAATTGCGTGGCCGTTTTACCTTTTTGGTAAACATTGGCCATTTTTGCTTTAATTACATCAGAGGTTTCACCTACAATAGTATCTTTTAACTTTCTGATAATGGCATCTATAGTGGTTTCATTACTCACTTTGTGTAGGGTTGATCCACTTATTTTTGATTTAATAACCTCTACAGCAAATTGTTCGTATTGTCCTTTTGTCATATTCACCAGGTTTATTGCCGTAATGAATCTTTGAAGATCTATTTTTCTTCCGTGAAATTCAGGCACCGCGTGAGCAATTTCTTTTATATATGCCTTCTGAGCAGCTGATTTGTCGGCCATGATGTAGGGTTTTTGCTCTATTACACTATTAACGGTATCAGAATCTGACTATTCTTGATCTGATGATTCAGATTGAATAAGAACAGTTAGGTTATTTATGTCTTTTTCTTCTATTTCTTGACTTGCAGAGTCAGAATCTTCTGTCTCTGCTCAGTCGTCTTCAGATTCTAGGGTCGCCGGATAATTTAGGATGGTCGGTACAGAAATTGTTAAGTTGTACCTTAGTTTTATTGTTATTAAACTCGATCGCTGTCTGTTTAAAAACTTAGATACTTGAGTCTTGGTATATTGGCCGATTTTGTGTTAGCGACTTATACGATTTTTCGAAGTCACTTTTTAAGATATTTAATTCCTTATATAATTCACTCCATTCCATTATTGTATGGATATAAATTATTTTCTATATGCTACCATTACTAGGTTCCTACCCAATGTGGCGTGTTCCTCTATTACTGATTTCACCAGAACGCCCGGTATAGTGCTTACTACAATTGACTTTTGCGTAGCTGAGCAATGTATTAGGGGTGAAATGTCCACATTAAAAATGTCCATATATTTATTTTCTAATTCGTAAATGCTAATTGGAACGGTGGAGTCAAGTGTTTGGACACGTTCCCTAAAAAAAGGATCCCTCTGATAAACTTTCTGAATTATCTCCTGGGTACTCATAATGGCTATTTTAGGTATAAAAGAAAAATAAAATTGATGGCATTAAATTTTAAATTATTGTTTTACGCGTTTAACCGAGTCGTTCCAAATTGTCCGCTCTGCTAATATATCTCTTCTTAATTATCTTGTTGTGTTTCACATACAAGGTAAGTAGGAATTGAGCGACTGTAGCTATCGTCAATATTAGAAGCAGTAACGTTATGGTTTCGAGTTTCTCGGTGTGATCTACGATTTTTACGTTATTGACCACATTGGTCGTATTGTCTTTTGTTTGGCTATCATCTTTTATAAGAAAAGAAGATCTTATAAAACAAAAATATTTTATGGAAATTTTTTGAAAAAAAAAGAAATCTGAATATTAAATTCGAATCTGGAAATATAATCGCATACATTTTTTTTGTGTTTTTTTTTTCTTAATGAAAGGAAATTTTTTTTTTTAAGTTGTTATTGTTTTTAATGTAACTGATTTACAATGGTTTGCTCCATGTTTTTAGTATAAAGCCTATCAGTGGTTAGTATTTTTCAAGCAGCGCTTTCGCGCATCGGCTTGAGTTAGAGGTTGTTTAAAATTAAAGGCAACTTAGGCATTGGCATAAATGCAGCCCTTGTTGCGTTACTTTGCTCGTTTGTAAAGTTCGTTTTCTAATATTTTCATGCTTTCCTCGTGGGCTTCCTTCTCCTGCGGGGTTTTGGCTATTTTTATATAGTCCTTTATTAGCCGTCGCTGCTGGAGGAGCTTTACTCTTTTTCGGCTCCTTTTTTTCTTTTGGATCGGCTTGTTTCGCTCTTGTCGTGCCCTTTACTCAGCTATTGTGAGGGGGCGGGGTCCATCGTTGGGACACAACTGGAGGGCTTCCTGTAGGCTCGGCGCGTCCCTTTGCTCAACAGGAGCAGATGCCTCTTACGACGGTGAAGAGGGCGGATTGCCTACCACCCTACGTTTCCCTCGATGGTGTAGAAGGATTTGCCATGCCTTCCACACTTACAGTGAGTCACAAAAGTATTCGTTGCAAAGAGGGTTAATGTAGTTATTTTCTGCTGCTGCTGTCCGGGGCCTATGGGCTCAGGCGGTACCGGTGCCGGTCATCGCACAGGTTTTCATTGTGTTTCACGGAATTTTAACTCTGCTTTTTTTTTTTTTTTTTTTTTTTTTGCGACCCGCCAAATGGCCAAAGCGACATCTATATCTCAGTATGCGCGGCTTAGCTCGTAAAGCGTCATCTAAGAGTCGTTATTTTTGGGTGGCGTCTTGACTAGGATTGGACACAAAATACATTTAAAAAAGGGGATTGCATATGTCCTACCTCTCATTCTCGCCCTCTTGCGGAAAAAAACGTAAAATAATGTAGGAATCGGGTGCGGTAAAATAGCCTTTTTGAACCGCAAGTGCGCGCGAACAGGCTTAAACACATTGGAATAACAGCAGAGAATTTTTGTGTAACATTTACAGAAAATTTTGTGGCCGATTGACATTTTAAAAAATTTTTAATGTTCTATGCATGCCTATGGGGATAATTTTACTTTGGAAATTAAAAGTGGTATATAAATAATTTGTATACTGCTTTTAAATAATATATTATTTTATAACCTTTTAGTTAAAGTGTAAAGGCCGCAAATTATTAACATATATTTTTTTTACTACCAAAATTATTTATCATAAATGAAATAATTTTTATTAAGTTAATCTCTTCAAAAATAGAATTTTATTATCGACCAATTTAAAGTGTTCAAGCCAGACATTAATAATATACAGCCTTATATTCTAAAATTACTTTGGTCAAATCAACAAAATTTCAGATCTAGTTTAAATGCTCAAATATTTCTAAGAGAGACTTTCTCTTCCTCTCTCTCCCTCTATCCCATCAAGACAGTTTCTATTTTTAAATCACAGAGGCTAACGAAATTCCGTTACCCTATCTGTGCGTATACAGGTCCGGTTTTTAGGTATATAAAAAAGGACAGGACAGGTATTTTTTGTTGGACAAAATTTGGGATACACAACAAATAAACTGTACACCCTGGCGACACCCATTGCTTGCGCAAATCCCTTTTTAAAAACCATAAAAATAGGTCGAATGCATTAGTTGTAGCTACTTTAAGCTGCAGTCGTATTCATCCCCTAGACTTCAGGTTGTAAAGTCATTTAATTAATGGTATGAAATCTCTACAAGATACCCCCCATCCATCTGATCTCTAGGAAATTGGGTTTGATCCCATCCAAGTAAACATATACATACGCACAACTGTTCAGTCGCCATCACAATTGTTTGACGACCTTGCCTTTCAAGATATTTTCCACCCTCAAAGACATACACAAACACAATATTCTATGTATATTGTATGCATGCAATGTCCTCCCCATCCCCTTCCTATACTCAGGTTAAAAAGGTTTCATTCGAATGTATGAATAAGGTGTAAAGTTAGTTATTCTGTACTAAGGAAGGAATAGACATCGTCGGTTTTCTACGCTTAATTTTTGAGAACTTTATTTTTGTTTATATTTGTTGCTAACAAAATAAAAAAAACTATAACTATGGCTTTAATCCAGTGCGATGTGTGCAACAAAGATATTAATCTTTCGGTGTTCGAAACGCATTACGAGGAGTGCTCAAAGCCTCGTAACACAAGTGCATCTAACAACAAAATTATTTGTGATTTGTGTTATATGTCCGTAGATAGCGGAACATTTAGTGAGCATTACAATAGGTGTCTCGGACCTAAAAATGCTTTTAAAGTGCTGATGGGCGCTCAGATTAAAAATAAGCATTTACATCCTATTTCTGAGCGCCAAAATTATGATGACCAACCCTCCACTTCAGGAGCTGCAATTAAACGGATTAGGACCGAAGGTAATTCCACCCAAAATACCAATACAAAAAAGATTAAGACTTCGGTTGATACTAATTGTGAATTGTGTGGAGGAACTTACCCACAATCAGGAAAAATAAAGCATATTAGGTCAGAAAAGCACAAGAATGCAATTGCGGGAACGAACAAAAATGTTGACGTTATTCACCTGGCGTCGGAAACAGAATTCCCAATTAGGTCATATCGGATTCAATCCTCCGGTACAAAAGATATTATTGACCTTAAAGAATTTTATAAACAATGTCAAGCCAACATGATACAAATTCTTACTCATGGAATGGATGAATTTAAGTCTATAAAATTCAGTATCCAAATTTATGGATTATATGTCAAATACACCGATGATGGCGATTGTGTTGAAACATATAAGCATTTTGGTACTGCATATCTTTCGGTTTATGATGTTGATTACTTACTTCCTCGAATTGAGGAAGGTATCGATTGTTTGGCTAATGCTAGTAGCGAGTTTCAGGAGAGAGACTCAGGATGGGCTATAAAAGCATTTAAATATTTCGATATTACAGTAATTAAACTGGAACACATCCCCGTTAGAGGATATATTCCTGCTCCTTCAACCATTAAAGCTAAAAATGCTTTAATTAATGTTAAAAACAATGATGAATATTGTTTTAAGTGGAGTTTACTGGCCTCTATTGCTTTTAAAAGTCATGCATTGGATCAATTTCCAACTCCCAGACAAAGAAGGGCTGCTAGAGAACAACTACAATTCCCTGCCTTCTATAGAAATTTTAATATTTCACAGGAAATTATTCAATACAAGGAAGCAACGTTAATTTTTACTGGAATAGAGTTTCCTATTACAAAAAAAGGGATAAAGATATTCGAAAAATTAAATCCCAATTTCAGCGTAAATGTATATGAAATTGACGCAACAGGAAAACAAATTGTAGGGCCCGTTGTAAGGACTGATTTTAAGTCTAGGCCCTCACATATAAATTTGTTACAATTAGTAACAGTTATTTTTTCAATTGAAAAGGAAAATTCTTTACATTACGCATACATTACCTGTATGAGAACACTTTGCTATTCGCAATGTTCCAAATCTAGAACTCCTGCGAATTTTTGTGAGAATTGCTTGCAGTTCATAACAACAACAAATTCGACTCACGATACAAAGGAGTGTAGTAAAGTTGCCGCAACATATCCAACTCCGAATTCGGTTACGAAGTTTAAAAACTTTTATAAAAAACTATCTCCGCCAATAGTTATATATGCGGACATCGAAGCGGTATTAAAAAATATTCATACCGCAATAAATACGCCGACTATTTCATCAACAACCAAAGCCCAGAAGCATATTGCATGCGCGGTTTCATTTTGTGTGGTGCACAAATACGATTCAACTTTAAATGAACAATGGACATATGAAGGTAATTATCAATATTATATTCTAATAGTAAATTGATACTAATAATAATATTTTCATTTAATTAAGGTCCTGATTGTATCAAACAATTTTGTAAGGTCCTCAAGGATACCACTTTGGCTCTTTACAATAAATACTGGGCTCATCATGAAGATCCAACCAGACCATTGGATCCATGCGAGGAGTTCCAGAACGAAAATGAAGATTGCTGCGCCTGTGAGCTACCAATTCGGGGGACCGCCGACCCGTACTTCAATCAATTTACTGGTAGCTATATAGGTCCTATTCATAAGAACTGTAAAGTAGAGTATAAGCTAAAAGAGGCGTTTTTCCCAGTTATTTTTCATAACCTTTCAAGGTACGATATCCATTTATTTATTAAGGAATTAGGTGATAATTTAAAGCCAATACCTTGCAATAAGGAATTATATATTGCCCTCACCCAAACCATTAGAATAAATGCTAGTTGTCGATATAAAATTCAATTTATAGATTCAAATAGGTTTTTAAATTCAAGTTTAGAAAAACTAGCTAGTTATTTGGACGATGCAAATTTCAGTCTATTGAAAACTAAATTTCAGGGTGAGAAATTCACCCAAATGAGGCGAAAGGGAGTATGACTTTTTAGATAGCTTTAAAAAATTTAATGAGCCAGAACTTCCTCCAATTGAATATTTTTTCAATTCCCTCACAGACCAAGCCTGTTCTGCCGAAGAATATGAATTCGCTCAAAAGGTTTGGTCAACATTTAATTGTAAAACTCTAAGGGACTATTTAAAATTATATTTAGAAAGCGATGTAATAATTTTAGCCGACGTATTCGAAAATTTTAGGAAGATTTGTCTACACATCTATAAACTTGATCCCGTCAATTATGTAACGGCTCCCTCAATTTCCTGGGATGCAATGTTAAAATTCACGCGAACAGAATTAACTCTAATAAGTGATCCTGATATGTACAATTTTCTTAAGAGATCTATACGAGGAGGATTGACTCAATGCACTCAACGAATTTCAAGTGCTAATAATAAATACATGGAAGACTTCGATAATAGCAAACCCACTAATTTCTTAGCATACATTGATGCTAATAATTTATATGGTTGGGCCATGAGTCAACCTCTTCCCTTATCAGAATTTAAATTTTTAGATTATCAGGAAATTATGCAGTTAGATATAAAAAATATGCCAGCAAACGGGGCTTATGGGTACATGCTCGAAGTAGACCTCAAATATCCTATTGAACTTCATAACGCGCATAATTCATTGCCCTTCTGTCCTGAAAGTAAATTGCCTCCAGGCTCAAAAATTCCCAAGCTAATAGCTGATTTAAATGATAAAGAAAATTATATTATACATTTAAAATACATACAATTATGCATTCAACACGGGATTATAGTAAAAAAATTCATAGAGTACTAACTTTTAAACAATCTTGCTGGCTAAAACCCTACATAGATTTAAACACAAAACATAGAAAATTAGCTAAAAATGAATTTGAAAAAAATTTTTTTAAATTAATGAATAACGCTGTGTACGGTAAAACAATTAAAAATGTCCAGAAAAGAAGAGTCGTGGCACTGGTGTCTCATTACCAATCAAAACAAAACTCACCTGGTTTTAGACAACGAATCGCCAGTCACAATTTTCATAGTGTAGAACTTTTTGGCCCTAATTTAGCTGCAATTGAGTCCACACAAACATGTATATTTTATGATAAGCCCATATATATTGGATCCAGTGTTTTAGAACTGTCCAAATGGTTAATGTATGATTACTTCTATAATTTTCTTTCTATAAAGTGTCCTTCGTCAAGTATTATTTATATGGATACCGATTCCTTTATTATTTCATCCAAAGAAGACTTTTATAAATTAATAAAAGAAAATCCTAGTCGGTTTGATACATCAAACTACAATGAAAATAATAAATATAATATAGCTCAGGCCAATAATAAAGAACTAGGCTTAATGAAAGACGAAAATGCAGGAAAAATAATGAAGTCCTTCGCGGGTCTAAAGGCCAAGGCCCACTCAATCTTAGTTGTGAAGGACAGTAATCAAAATACAGACCAAAGTCCTTACGAATGTATAAAAAAGGTTAAGGGAGTTCAAAGATCGGTTGTAAATAAGCTATCGCATAATGATTATATAGAATGTATTAAACAAAAGAAAACTTATTATGGGGAACAACGAACAATTAGAAGTAGAGCTCATAATCTTTATACTGAAATAGTTAATAAAATAAGTCTTAATTATAAGGATGATAAAAGGTTTATATTACCTGATAAAATACATACACTAGCTCACGGACATTTTGAAATAAGAAATATTTCAGGTGATAGTTAAAATTAAAAAAAAAAAAATGTATAATTAATCAAAATGTATTTAATATATTTAAAATGTACAATTTGTAAATTTGTGTAAATATATAATAAAAAACTAAAATAAAATGAATTATAAATTATTAAATAAAATCTGGGTGTGTATGGCTATTATTCCAAATTACTATTTCAGCAAACTTTGTTTATCTATCCACGAAGAGTGACTTTCATCAAAACCAAGCCACTTAACCTTGAGTCGATTCTTTCGCTTTTCTAATATTTTTTCTACCAAGAACGCATTAGGATCTTTAACTCGTTGAAGTTCTTGTTCATAAAATGATCCCTCAATAGGTTCACTCTTATAATCCTCCAACTCATACGTTGCAGGGTAAGTAGACTTAATCTTTTTTACTTTAAGAACTTCTGTTGTCCAATTAGGTTCATATCCCTTCATAAACACGCCCTTATATTTACTTATTCGAACGTAATCCCCCACATAAAATTTGTGTTGTGGATATATTTTTGGAATATTGTAAACTGATTTCAATATAAACTCCTCATTTTGAGTGCATACATCAACTGGACTCATTTTAATAGTTCTGTGATACGAATTATTATATTCATGGACAAGTTCATTGATTTTATGTATCCATCTATATTTTCCCAGCATACTGAACATTTTCCACATGTTACTTTTTAATGTTCTATTAAAACGCTCGCATATGGATGCTTTTAAATGTGTGTAGGTATGATAATGATTTATATGATGTTTTTTCATTAAGGTACCAAATGAAGAATTAAAAAATTTTTTACCTTGATCTGACTGAATATTCTTAGGGTTAGTTTTTGCTGTTTTAAATACTGTGTTCATAGCTTCTACTACCTCCTGTGCAGACTTGGTTTTAACAGGTACGGCGTACGCGTATTTAGAGAATGTGTCAATAACTGTCAGTAAATATCTATATCCGCTATTTTCTTTCCAAAAAGGAATCATTTCAACTAAATCAATTTGCCAGGTATCATTTATTCCTTTTTGAACAAATTTGCGTCAAATAAAATTTTTTCGAACCTGTTTATGAATTTCATTAACCACTTGCTGTTTGCTCATGATGTTATTTTTTATTAGGTGTTGAAGAGGGTTTAGATATTAGTGATTGCTTATATACAAGTACATCGCTTTTTATTTCCTTACGCATCTTTTTTGAAATTTCAAAACACAGTCTAGTTAAATCAATTTGAACATTTTTATCGTAAGATCCTTCTAAATCAGATAGTTGAACATCATATTTTTGTAATGAAACGCACTTAGGAATAATGTGATTATAGTAAAGGTATATAACTTGTTGACTTAATATTGAGTTCCAACATAAAAATGTAGTAAAAAATATACCTAATCTTAGTAAGGATCTCCAGGACTCACTATCAAATTCAATTTTGTTACCATACTGGTTTATTACCATTAGATACTGCTTATCGGATTTTCGAAACCTAAAATTACATTTTATAGTAGACATAGTTGGATGATCAATAATTGAATCAGGCAAAATCGTATTGATCAAGTTTTAGTTGAATATATTCCTTGTATGTGAGAAGCTGCATCCATTGATCTTTTTCAAATCCCACGAAATTATTTTTACTTTGCTGCATCCAGACCATTGGTGAAAATTTTCGTGATGTTGACAATCCACATTTTATTTTTAAATTATGTACTACATAATATTCGAATCCGAATATAACTTCATGATCCTGATTTTTTTGGGGTTTTTTATTTTTTGTATCTTGGTACGTGTCCATTATGGTTGAGCCGTCTTTCTAAACTACTCATTTGTACCGATCAGACCGCTATATAAAGGGGAAACTTCATGTAGTCATAGCCTCAGTTGATAAAAAAATCTCAAGCAATCATGAACACTGTAGATCGAAAATCTAGCGTTATAGTAGATTTTCAATATTTACTTGGAAACAATAAACAAGTTTTTGTTAAGGAGTTAGCATTCACGCAGACCGGAACAGTCGTCCCCAATTTCTTTCATTTCAAACCACCATTCAACATAAAGGAATTGGAGAATGAAACAATTAAACAGCAACACTTAAATCGACAGAATATTAATGGATTGGATTGGTCAGCTGGAGATATACCATATACATGTCTAGAAGAAATACTTTCACCACTTAATAAGTATAGTGCAATTATCGTACGTGGTGAAATTAAAAAACATTTTTTAAGTAAATATTTATCAACAACCATTATCGATATTGACATTGGAAGAAGTTTAGCACAGCTTCCAAATTTTTTCACCAATTGTAAAATCCACACGAAAAAAATTCATTTTAGATGTTCATTAAATAATTTGTTTAAACTATTTGTAATCTTAGAAAACTCAAATTATGAAGTATATTGTAATCCTAACACATATATTTGATTATTAGTACCTTTAAGAATTTGTTTGGTAATGACCCCCGCAGAAGGGGATACACTCAACTAATTTATTGTAATTATTGTGGATCTGACACTCATTTCGAAAAGAACTGCTCAAAAAAACGTGACCAGGAAAAATCTAAATAATAATAATGTAATTTAAGGATATATTAATATAACAAAATATATATAAAATAATAAAATGTTTACACAATTCATACATCCCTTCACAATGTTAATTTGCGGACCTTCAGGATCCGGAAAAACAACGTTTTTAGAAAATCTAATAAATAAAAAGAATGATTTGCTAAATGTTTCCATAGATCGGATTATTTGGTGTTATGGAGAGGATACTGCTAAACCTAATTTTAATAATGTTGAGTACTATAAAGGAGTCCCCGAAACAATTGAAAACGAAACTAATGAACCTATTCTTTTAATATTGGATGATTTGATGATGGGGGCATTTAATAAAAATGTGTGTGAACTGTTTACGAAAGGATCGCACCATAGAAATTTATCAGTTGTAGTTGTAACTCAAAATATATTTCATAAATCATCACATACCAGAGATATTTCACTAAATACAAAATATATTGTTGCTTTTAAAAACCCCCGTGATAAGCTTCAATTTCAATGTTTAGCAAGACAAATTTATCCTGAAAATCCCTCAGAACTATTTAGAATATATAAGGAAGTTACGGAGCAACCTCATGGATATTTACTTATTGATCTCACCCAAGGAATCAACGATCTCTTAAGATTTAGAACTAACATTTTTAATTCCGAATATACAGTGTGTTATTCAGAGGAAAATGGTTTACAAAAAGAATCTAAGTCGTCTAAAAGCGAACAAACATATATTGTATGTGCTCAAAAAGGCTAACAACAAACTACGGAAGGCAATTATAAGTAGCGATAGTGAGTTAGTTAAAACATTAGTAGAGATCGTATTAAATACATTGCAAGGAAATCATAAGGTTACAAAAACACATCTAACAGCGCTCAAAAAGTATAAAAAAGTATTACGCTACCTTTCCTCCCCAAAACGCACATTAAATTCCAAGAGAAAAGTTCTAGTTCAAAAAGGAGGATTTTTACCAATTCTTATAAATTCATTGCTTTCTGGAATTTTCGGAAAAATATTAAACCATGCTTAAAAATAAACATCATTTAAACAAAGTCATTTTGATGACCCCCAACGCCTATCAAAAATTAATAAGCGATGACAGGGGGAATGAATTAATAAGTTTAAAATTATTACCAATTTTAAATGATAACAAAATAAGTGATTTCGACAAATGCATTAAAATTCGTCAAGAATTGTCTTACTACCAAAATAAAAAACGTAATAAATTATGGCATGTATCAAATGAACAAAAAGCACCCTCTATCTCAACTCAAACTAATGAATCTCAAACAACTGATTGGATTGATACAAACCCTAGTACTTCAGGATTAAAATTAAAAATTGACTCTTCACTACCAAAAAAGGTTGAGTTACCAGATTTACCATCTGAAAGTGATGATTTAAACTCGGAAGCAAATGATCACAAACGAAAAATTCGGAATACTTCCTTTGGTGATACTAAAGAAGATATTAAGAAGATGGCAGTTACAAAAATGAAGCTTAATGCAAAACAACGCAAATTAAGAGTAAACCTAAAAAAATATAAAGAGGAACCATCTCCATTTCAAAATCTTACTTATGTAACAGGGCGTGAAAAGTTGAATCGATCGGTTAAAAATTCTGTACAAATAGGGAAAAACAAACTAAATTGGACGTCATACCAATAATTGTAAAGGTTGATTTCAGAAATGGGGTATTTATATGAGATGTTTATCACATTGCTCAGCAATGATTCACTAAATGTATTTCCTGATAATGTAAAATGTGCATTTACTAACATTGTAAATATTCCTGAAGATATGAACGATGCTTGGGAAGTCGGTATTACCGATATATATCTAAATAATTACATTAAAAATTCATCTGACAAAGAAATAAATATACCCACAAATACAGAAAATAGTACAACTGAATTTGTTAGTTTAGTAAATGCTGAAACATTTAGATATACAAATGTAACCATGGAGTCAAAAACACATGAAAATGGATTAATTTTTATTTATACTGATATAATCAAACCGAGGATTGTTGGTAGTAAGAGACCCCGATGCCTTCGAGTACTGCATTACAATGGTAAAGAAAAAAATATTCAATTTAAAAATATTGAATATTATCCTTTAGACATATGGTCTCCAAACGAGATATCAATATTAATAACCGATTCAAAAGGTTATAAGATTCCGTTTGAATCGTCTGCTGTGCCTATTTTTGTTACTCTTCACTTTAGAAGACGGAGATGATATAAATAATACTCCCCCAATTGAAATTAATTCAGAATAAAAATAGCAATCATGGTGAAATCTTATCACCAATATTATTTAAATCAGTCTGGTGGAGGATTAAGCAACATAGGAAGCCTTTATGTATCACCTCATATAGTTCAACAAGGACGAGGAATTGGAAACTTTTTTAGTGGGCTTTTTAACTATATTAAACCACTTTTTCTTTCTGGAATAACCGCTATTAAAGATCAGGCTTCTGAATCTGGAAAGGCAGTGCTCAATGAGATCGGTAGAAAACCTTTGAGAAATATCATTCAAGAACAGAGTAAAATTGCGTTACAAAATCTTTCAAATAAAGCTATTGATAAAATGACTCGATTTCAAAATGGAAGCGGGAAAAGAAATAAAAAGCGCAGTACAAGAAAAAAAAGACTTCATTTACCATCCAAAACACATCGTAAACGTACCCAAACGCAGCATAAAAGAAAAAAGTCATCAAGAAAGATAAATATTAGTAATATTTTCTCTAAGTCAAAATGAGTAACCATATTGAATGCATGAAAAGTGAATTGGATTTGTTTGCCCCCCATCCAACGCAAAGCTCTATTTTAAGAACTGAAGAAGTATCATACAATCCAATTGCATCCTTAGACAGCGCTTCTTCAATCGAATTTGTTTGCTTGGGTAATGGTGAGACATATAGAGACTTATCAAGTGTTTATTTACGTACAATTTAAAAAAAAATGACAACACCGTCATTGAAGGAAACGCCGTTGGTGTAGTAAACAATATTTTGCATTCGATATTTCGCAGTTCTTCAGTTTATTTAAATAACATTTTGGTATCGCAGAGTGATAATAACTATCATTATAGAGCGTATTTGCAGACAGTTTTAAACTATGGAAGTGATGCGTCAGAAAGCCATTTGGCCGCTCAAGGATATTATCCTAATTTTGGAAGAATAACAGCTGGTCAATATGTTTACCCATCAACAAATGAAACTCTGAAAAATATATTTAAAAATAGTAATAAGGTTGAACTGTTTGGTAAGATTCATGGAGATATATTTAATCAACCGAAACTGCTTGTAAACAACGTTGATTTAAGGATTAATTTTAACATTGAGAAAACTTCATTTTATTTAATGGAAAACGAAACGGAATCAAATCTGAAGATATTGGAAGCGCAACTTTTCATGAATCATATAACTATCAACCCGAGCATTTTATTGGCCCATCATCATGTATTACAAACAAAAAATGCCATATATCCATTCAACAAAGTAGAAGTAAAGTCATTCACTATATACCCAGGAAACAATACATTATCGATTGATAACGCTGTTATTGGGCAATTACCAAATTTTTTAGCGTTTTGTATGGTAAAAAATCGTGCATACTCAGGAAATCGTGGATTGGACCCATTCGATTTTGAACATTTTAAAGTTCAACGATTTAACCTTTTGGTTAATGGAGTTCAAGTTCCTTCTCAAGCCCTTGAGTTTGATTACTCGAACCCCGAAAATCCCCAAAGCGCGCGAGGATATAATATGCTATTTAGAGGAAGTGGAATAAAACATTACGATCGGGGTCTGCAAATTACAAAGGAAATGTTTGATAAAAACAGTTTTATATTAGCCTTTGACCTAACTGCTGATCATTCAAATTCAACTGTGTGCTCGAATTTAATTTCTCAAGGTACCATCCGGATTGAAGGTAGATTTTCGGCACCACTTACTGAAGCAGTAACTTGTTTAGTTTATTGCGAATACGACTCAATGATTGATATTGATAAGAATCGAAATATCAGAGTTCTCCTTTAAACATGAATACATTACAAATTATTGATTTACTATGTAAGAATACATATACAAAAGCTATTTTTAAAGGAGTTTTTCCTTCAGATCAGCTACCCAAAACAATTTCTAAGTTTCCAGCTCTAATTATTGCCAACACTGATACTTCAGATCAACCTGGTACACATTGGATTGCATTCCATTTTAATATTAATAGGTCAGCTGAGTTTTTTGACTCCTATGGGCAATTCCCTCAAAAAAAAGAGTTCATAACCTTTTTAAAAAAAAATTCTGTTAAATATTTGTATAACAAACAGCAACTACAAGGATATTTCTCAAATACTTGTGGACATTATTGTATACTGTATGGCCTTTTTAAAAGTAAAAAAAAATCTTTAAACTGTTTCTTAAAAAATTTTAAGAGAAGTGATTTTTTTTATAATGATAAGCTTATTCTGAAAATGTTTAAGAAATATTTAAAAAATAAAAAAAACAATTTAATTAAAATAAAATCAATTAATATTGTTTATTGTGGGGGCTCTATATAATCTCTGGTTCAACTTATAATATCTTAACATAATATTAACGGCTTCGTCTTTTAATAGAGGCAGTCTATGACACTGACAGGTATCCGGTCCGACCGAGGCGTCTTCATCGCTCCAGGGACAAAGCTTGTAGTGAAAACCATACTTTGAGTGAATAAGTTCCTTGCCTTCCAAATCCTCCAGTGTAAGGCGTAAATATTCCAGTCTGGTTACGTGCTCCTCGAAGATCATGTCTTCGAACTGCATTAAGAACAACTCAATTTGTTTCGAGTGCATTTTAATAGTTGCTTATTTGGAATGGTTTTTACTCTTTAAGACTGCGCGAACGACTGATGCAGAAGAAAGAATCTTGTGGTCTTATATGGGGGAGTTGTCCTTATTTACTTTATTTATTTGTAGATATAAATTCGATTAGAGCAGGACTATATCTATTCATATCTTTTCCCTTGTATACAATGTGAGAAATACCATTCTCATTTAACTTCCTAAAGGGTGTCTTAGTGGAAAACTTGTTTACATAACTTTTAGGTAAAAATATCCAAATGTTTTCGTTGTCCTTGTCTGTTAAGTAAAGAGCTATTTTATTTCCATAAGGTGTTTTTTTCAGTTTGCATCCAATAATCTTATACTCAAAACCAATACATAGATTTTCAAGTTTTGTATAACCAATCAGAGGCTTCAATTCATTAAGGGTTGTTATAAAATCCTGAAGAAATAAAGTAAATTCTAATACGATGTTAAATAAACATTTTGGGTCGAACAAACCATTTTAGAGCTTCGTTAATCCGGATTGGTTATTATCAGGTAATTTTCAGTTGTGTACTAATTTATTTAAAAGGAATACATAGCCTTTTATACTCTTGAAGTACTTATGTATATGTATATGTATATATATAATATATATATATATATATATATAAATAAATTATTTATCCAAGAATAATAATTAATAAAATAAATAAGTTTTAAAAGAGGATAATTGTTCAATTAGAATGACGACAAAATGTTAAATAAATTTTCGAAGCAAAATACTAAGAGTAAATAACAATTTAATTTAATTATTAAATTTGTTCGAAAAAATTATTTTAATAATTATCCACAACGAAAACGACGAAAAAAAATATTAAATTGAATATCGAGCCACGAGGTATCAAAATTAACAGTGGTTGCAAATGACGGCAAAAATCAGTATACCCGTCCGAATGCAGGGTAGCGCGTCACTTTGATCTTCAGCGCGCCAAACCAAAAGTCCAACAACAATTACAACGATGCTAACGGCAGACAAGCGAAGCGAAAAAGGAAAACGAAAAGTTAACCGCTGCAGCTGCTTTTATATGGGGACTTATGTATTGGTTATATATAGCGGCTGGGATAATTTTACCAACTATTAATTTTCGAGTTTCAATACATAAATTGGGGGCGACAGTGATTGCAATAGTATAACACAATTATGTAAATGTTGCGTCCAACGGAGGTTCAAATAGGTTATAATGTGTATGTGTATATGTATGTGTATATAATAAATTTTAATATAATTTTTTATTTTTATTTATTATAAATAAATGCATGCACAACTAGCTCTACTATATCGATACGTCTGTGCCAAGAATTGAAAGCGAGGTGCAATTTTTCAGCAGAAGACAATAAACAATTAAATTGTTTTTCTTATAAACTCAAGCTTTCAATTTTTTGCACAAATACCTACGGTTCTGCTTTAGGGTCTTTCAATCCAGCTGCCACTTTCCTTTTGCACATTGAGCAGTCGCAGGGCATCCCTCTGGCAGCAGTTCTTTTGTGGCGAACAGGGTATTTCGCGACCGGCACGATATTTTAAGCAGGAGCTGCTGTGTATTTTCTGTCCACACCGACACGCCGCGGGCAACAAAAAAACACTATGTATATATGTAATTGAGTGCTTTGAACTCCACTTGCACTTGCACTTTATATTTTTGGTTTACTGTCACTAGTTTCCAAATTAATAATTAAAAATTAATAACTTTAACGTCCACCCGGGGGCGCCATGAAAAATTAGAGAGTTTTCTAATTATTAAAAACCGAAAAAAATACCTGGCGGTGGCTAAAATTATTAATTGCGAGAAACGAAAACGAAAAGAAAAGGTGTCGACGGCTCAAATCAATTTCAACGAATGAATATATATTTTTCGACAAAGTACTTAGAGCCTAGCTTAACGAAGGTTGGCGAAGACGGGGCGACTTCGCCGAGAGCGAGAGAAAACTTTATTGTGCTCCCGCCTTCGCCCTAAACTAACTTACACTAAACTTCAATTTTTTATTTTTGACAAATTCAATATGATTCAAGTTTCAGCGAACACCGGCCCCGTTGAACACCCATCGGGCTTCAACACAATGGAAGCGGCGCCAACTTATGAATGGCCCGCCGGAAAAGGCCTCCTCCACTAGTCCGCACGTCGACGACCCTGACCATGCCGTCCTCCCCTGCGTGCCTGGCGACTATTCTGCCGAGGAGCCATTGTTGGGGCGGCAGGTTGTCCTCGGCCACGAGGACGAGATCTCCCTCGCTGATGTTAGGCTGCTGCTGGTGCCACTTGCCCCGTATTTGGAGGCCCAGGACATATTCCCGGGACCATCGCCGCCAGAACATTTGCCTGACTGACGAGACAAGCCGCCATCGCCGCAAGCAGTTGAGACCCTCCTGGTCCGGGGTCCGGAGTGCTGGTGTGGCGAGTAGCGGCCCGCCCGTCAGTAGGTGCCCGGGTGTCAGCGCCTCTCCGTCGCTTGGGTCGCTGCTGATTGCTCCGAGTGGCCGGGAGTTCATCACCGCCTCGATTCCCACGAGGACTGTCCCCAGCTCTTCTGCGCTTAGGAGCGCGCTGCCCACCGCCCGTAGGAGTAGGTTCTTGGCAGTTTTGACACCTGCCTCTCATAGTCCGCCCATGTGCGGAGCCCGCGGTGGTGTGAAGACAAATTCGCATCCGCTTTTTGATGCGAATTCGCGTATCGCGTCGGCTTCGTCCTCTATCCTCTCTCGAAGGGCCCGGAAGTGGCGACTCGCTCCGACGAAGTTCGTCCCGTTGTCGCAATGGACGACTTGGAGACATCCTCGGCGCCCAACGAACCTTTGAAAAGCCAATAAAAAGGAATCTGTGGTTAAATCTGAAACAACTTCTAGATGAACCGCTTTGGACGCAAAACAAACGAAGAGCGCAATGTAGGACTTATACGGAGGCCTACCACGAATTTTCAATGTCGTATAGACAGGGCCACAAAAATCGACGCCACATATAGCAAATGGGCGGAGAGCACGGAGACGATCTGCGGGTAAATTTCCCATAATTTGTGTCATTAGTCGAGGCTTACACTTAAAGCAGCGTATGCATGATCGAACTATCTGACTGCAGACCTCCTGAGCGTTTACGATCCAAATACGCTGTCGAAGGAGACTCACAAGGGCTCGTGGACCAACATGAAAATTGGAATGGTGAAATTGGGAGCGTTTTGTCAACAACAATGGAAACTTGGCATCGTATGATATAGGAGCATTAGCTAGTCACCCCCCAACTCGCAACAAAGAAAAGTGATACCAAGTCCCCTTGTCTTCATGGATGAATGGATTCAATCGCTGAAGACTTGGGCCAACTCTGGATCCTTTACGAACTTTTTCTCTTTCTTCATGTTACTCGTGCTTCTGTAAATCTCGACAATTTTTAGAAAAGCTTCATTATATTCAGTCGGCGACAAAGTTTTTTCAAATACCATACTTTTGTCTTTGCATTTTCTTATGAAGCGGAACATATAAACGAATACCCGAAGCAGTTTAAGGTGTGACGAAAATCCCTCGATGACATCTACCAAATCCAAATTTCTTACAGCAGCGGTCAGTCCGACCGCAGTCTTCCTCGATTCTTGTAGTAGGACTTCTTCATCTAGTTCAAAGTGTGCATTCTGGGGCCAGTTTGCATCTTCCTCTTTTAAAAACGCAGGTCCAGTAAACCATATTGACTGTATAATTTCGTCGACATCACAACCTCTTGATACAATATCTGCTGGGTTTTGTTTCGTTGGAACATGCCGCCACGTAGCTTCACCTGACCACTCTTGAATCTCCGCCACTCTATTCGATACGAATGTGAATAATGAAGATGGATGAGAACGGATCCAATGAAGCGTAACTTCAGAATCCGACCAATAAACAATCCGTTCGATAAGTACCTTTAATAGGGGCTTGATTCTGTGGCAGAGATCTGCGAGAAGGTGAGCGGCACATAACTCAAGCCTTGGGAGTGTTTTAGTCTTGAGCGGCGCTACTTTAGACTTTGAAGTCAACAGCGATATTTTATAACCTTCTGCAGTTTTGCTGCGAATGTAGACGCAAGCTCCATAAGCTCTTAAGGATGCGTCAGCAAAGGCATGTAATTGGACCGGTGACATCGGATCGGTATGCACAAACCGGGGAATAGATATTTCCTCTAATTTAGACAATGTAATTTTTATCATATTCCAAGCTGTTTCCAAATGAATAGGAATCGACTCATCCCAATCTAACTTATTAAGCCAAAGTTCCTGCAATAAGATCTTTCCTCTAATTACAATAGGACTTAATAAGCCGAGGGAGTCAAACAGCTTCACCGATAGTATGTTCCGTTTTGTCGCTCGGAGACCCATGACAGCAGTGTCAATTTGAAATTTGAAGGCATCTTCGTTAGGCAACCACGATATTCCTAACGCCTTAGTTGACTCTGAGTCCGAGATGGGTATGGATTTAACTGTGCTCTCAGATGCGGTAACGTCAGGTGAGTTTGAAAACCACTTTGTCAATTCAAAACCTGCAGTTTGAAGAACCTGAGATACTTCAGACTTAATAGTCTTTAACTCCTCTACGCATGCAGCACCAGTCAACATATCATCGACATAAAAGTCGGATCCAATAACCTTAGCAGCTCTAGGAAAAGAAAGTTTGGCAGACTCACTTAACCTTTTTAAACACCGAATAGCCAAAAACGGGGCTGGTCCAGTACCATATGTTACGGGGTCTCTTCTCCACACTATAAGTTGAAACTGCGTATCTGCTTCATTCACCATCACTTGTCGATACTTTTTCTTTACATCTGCAGTCAGGGCGAACCTATGCAGCCGGAAGCGCAGTAACGTTGAGTACAACTCATCTTGGATTGTCGGCCCAACCATCAAAATGTCATTTAGAGACTTCTGAGTTGACGATTTACAAGACGCATCGAAAACGACACGTAACTTGGTTGACGTACTTTGGGGTCTCAGAACACATTGATGTGGGATAACATAATGTGGAGCAGAAGGAAGTTTATCTGTAAGAGACATATGACCTAAGGAAAGGTACTCCTCCATAAATTCTAGGTACATTTCCTTCATCTCAGGGTCTCGAGACAGCCTTCTTTCAAGCGACAAAAACCGCCGTTTTGCAACTTCAAAAGAGTTGCCTAACTCATTTGGATCCGATTTAAACGGCAGTCTTACTTCTGATGGCAAAACCTGAGTAGTCTTCCGGTAGTGTTCTTCACATAACTTTTGCTCAGGTGACAGAATTTTCTTTAGAGATGGCATTTCTTCCAGTGACCAAAACTTCTGTAGTGTGCTGTCAATAGACACTAAAATCACTTCACTACAACTGAAACACAACTTCTGTAGGGGAAGATGCCTTATATCTACCCGATACAACCCAGCCGAAGAGGGTTTTCTGCAGAGTTGGAAAGTCAGGACCTTGTCTAATTTGTCCAACAGCTAATAATTCGAAAAATGATTCTGCTCCTATTAACATATCTATTCTTTGTGGCTTGTAGAAATAGGGGTCTGCTAGTGGTAGGTTCTTTGGAATTTTCCAGTCATTGATATTGACCGACTGGTCAGGATAATATCCTGATATTGATTTCAAAATCCAAAAATCGAAGGAGAACTCACTACCATTTATACGCGACTTCACCATTGTGTGTACCTTTTTCTTAACTTGAGAATTGGACTCGCCAATACCAAGTAAGTTTATACACGACTCCTCTTTACGGATCTGTAAGCGGTGAGCAAGGTCCTCTGTTATAAAATTCGTTTGGGACCCAGAGTCAAGAAGTGCTCGGGCCCAAATATATTCACCGTTTTTAGTTCTTACACTTACGATCGACGTGGCTAAAATCACTCTGTCCAATGATGTCGCATGCATAACATGTGACGTGGAAGGCTGATCTTGATTTAAAGAGGGAGAAAGAATCTCTTGAGGTGGTGGCAACGCTAAACTATTTTCGGACACTGTATATCTAAGCAGTAAAACGTGATGCGAGCGGCCACAAACTCGACATTTATTAAATTTGCATTTTGAAACAGTGTGACCCTTTCGCATACAATTGATGCATAAGGAAGCAGATTTTACAAAGTCAAACCTTTGCATTACCGAAAGGCGACCAAACGGACCACAGTTCGCTAGGATATGGTCTCCTGCATTGCAATAGCTACAACTTTGCTGGGATTTACTGTTGGACGAAGAACAAGAAAATGAGCTGCGATTATGTGGCTTGCTCGACATACCTTTATCTTGCTTTGGTTTCGTCTATTCTTCAGCGGATAAATGCTGGTATCGGCGGTTTAACATTTTTTCAAAATCAGACCAAAGCGGTAACCTTTCATAATCTAATTGTTCTTCCCATTTTTGTCTGGTCACTGGGTCTACTCTGTTCAAAACAAGATAGATCAACATTGCATTTGAAATCTTGGTGTCGTCTCCTATCGATAACAAAGAACCGTATATAGATGATACGGTGTCGATAATATTTCTTAAAGACGAAGCTGACTGTTGCGTTATTTTCGGAAGACTAAACAATGTTGAAATATTATTCATAAAAATTAAACATTCGTTATCATACACTTTTTCAGGCTGATCATAGCCTTTTCATAATTGCTCTCGGTGACTTGGTAGGCCTTAATAGTTCCCAACGCTTCACCAGAAAGACAAGAAATTAAGTGATTGAATTTTTCTATGACGGGAATGCTGTCGTCTTGATGAACAAGAGTTTCGAAAAGGCTAATGAAATTCTTAAACTCCGAATATTTGCCGCGAGTTGGGGCTACAGAAGCTGATCCAATTATTTTGGTTTCGCTTGCCGTCTTCAAGGCTGAAATAAGCGACATTATTTTTGCCTTGGTTATTATTGAAAGCTCTTCCAACTCTTCTCCGAACTCATCGCCATCATCTAAATCTTCGATCTGTTTTTGTATTTGAGTTGCCTTAATAATAGAAGCATTTAAAATCTCTAGCCGACAAGTTAGTTCTACTTCTTGGATCGGAATCTGGCCGGCTTCTATTCGATCATTTAATCGGCGGATGCTCATCACTGGTTTTTTGAGCTTATTTTTAAGATCCGCAAGAAGTTCAAGAGATTTTGGCTTATCTGGACTCATTTTAATTTATTTTTTATTTTTTATATATAAACCACGAAATAAATAAATATATATATATAAATAAATTATTTATCCAAGAATAATAATTAATAAAATAAATAAGTTTTAAAAGAGGATAATTGTTCAATTAGAATGACGACAAAATGTTAAATAAATTTTCGAAACAAAATACTAAGAGTAAATACCAATTTAATTTAATTATTAAATTTGTTCGAAAAAATTATTTTAATAATTATCCACAACGAAAACGACGAAAAAAAAATATTAAATTGAATATCGAGCCACGAGGTATCAAAATTAACAGTGGTTGCAAATGACGGCAAAAATCAGTATACCCGTCCGAATGCAGGGTAGCGCGTCACTTTGATCTTCAGCGCGCCAAACCAAAAGTCCAACAACAATTACAACGATGCTAACGGCAGACAAGCGAAGCGAAAAAGGAAAACGAAAAAGTTAACCGCTGCAGCTGCTTTTATATGAGAACTTATGTATTGGTTATATATAGCGGCTGGGATAATTTTACCAACTATTAATTTTCGAGTTTCAATACATAAATTGGGGGCGACAGTGATTGCAATAATATAACACAATTATGTAAATGTTGCGTCCAACGGAGGTTCAAATAGGTTATAATGTGTATGTGTATATGTATGTGTATATAATAAATTTTAATATAATTTTTTATTTTTATTTATTATAAATAAATGCATGCACAACTAGCTCTACTATATCGATACGTCTGTGCCAAGAATTGAAAGCGAGGTGCAATTTTTCAGCACAAGACAATAAACAATTAAATTGTTTTTCTTATAAACTCAAGCTTTCAATTTTTTGCACAAATACCTACGGTTCTGCTTTAGGGTCTTTCAATCCAGCTGCCACTTTCCTTTTTCACATTGAGCAGTCGCAGGGCATCCCTCTGGCAGCAGTTCTTTTGTGGCGAACAGGGTATTTCGCGACCGGCACGATATTTTAAGCAGGAGTTGCTGTGTATTTTCTGTCCACACCGACACGCCGCGGGCAACAAAAAAACACTATGTATATATGTAATTGAGTGCTTTGAACTCCACTTGCACTTGCACTTTATATTTTTGGTTTATGTGTCACTGTCACTAGTTTCCAAATTAATAATTAAAAATTAATAACTTTAACGTCCACCCGGGGGCGCCATGAAAAATTAGAGAGTTTTCTAATTATTAAAAACCGAAAAAAATACCTGGCGGTGGCTAAAATTATTAATTGCGAGAAACGAAAACGAAAAGAAAAGGTGTCGACGGCTCAAATCAATTTCAACGAATGAATATAAGTAGCTACAACTAATGCATTCGACCTCTTTGTATGGTTTTTAAAAGGGATTTGCGCAAGCAATGGGTGTCGCCAGGGTGTACAGTTTATTTGTTGTGTATCCCAAATTTTGTCCAACAAAAAATACCTGTCCTGTCCTTTTTTATATACCTAAAAACCGGACCTGTATACGCACAGATAGGGTAACGGAATTTCGTTAGCCTCTGTGATTTAAAAATAGAAACTGTCTTGATGGGAGAGAGAGGAAGAGAAAGTCTCTCTTAGAAATATTTGAGCATTTAAACTAGATCTGAAATTTTGTTGATTTGACCAAAGTAATTTTAGAATATAAGGCTGTATATTATTAATGTCTGGCTTGAACACTTTAAATTGGTCGAAAATAAAATTCTATTTTTGAAGAGATTAACTTAATAAAAATTATTTCATTTATGATAAATAATTTTGGTAGTAAAAAAATATATGTTAATAATTTGCGGCCTTTACACTTTAACTAAAAGGTTATAAAATAATATATTATTTAAAAGCAGTATACAAATTATTTATATACCACTTTTAATTTCCAAAGTAAAATTATCCCCATAGGCATGCATAGAACATTAAAAATTTTTTAAAATGTCAATCGGCCACAAAATTTTCTGTAAATGTTACACAAAAATTCTCTGCTGTTATTCCAATGTGTTTAAGCCTGTTCGCGCGCACTTGCGGTTCAAAAAGGCTATTTTACCGCACCCGATTCCTACATTATTTTACGTTTTTTTCCGCAAGAGGGCGAGAATGAGAGGTAGGACATATGCGACCCGCCAAATGGCCAAAGCGACATCTATATCTCAGTATGCGCGGCTTAGCTCGTAAAGCGTCATCTAAGAGTCGTTATTTTTGGGTGGCGTCTTGACTAGGATTGGACACAAAATACATTTTAAAAAGGGGATTGCATATGTCCTACCTCTCATTCTCGCCCTCTTGCGGAAAAAAACGTAAAATAATGTAGGAATCGGGTGCGGTAAAATAGCCTTTTGAACCGCAAGTGCGCGCGAACAGGCTTAAACACATTGGAATAACAGCAGAGAATTTTTGTGTAACATTTACAGAAAATTTTGTGGCCGATTGACATTTTAAAAAATTTTTAATGTTCTATGCTTGCCTATGGGGATAATTTTACTTTGGAAATTAAAAGTGGTATATAAATAATTTGTATACTGCTTTTAAATAATATATTATTTTATAACCTTTTAGTTAAAGTGTAAAGGCCGCAAATTATTAACATATATTTTTTTTACTACCAAAATTATTTATCATAAATGAAATAATTTTTATTAAGTTAATCTCTTCAAAAATAGAATTTTATTTTCGACCAATTTAAAGTGTTCAAGCCAGACATTAATAATATACAGCCTTATATTCTAAAATTACTATGGTCAAATCAACAAAATTTCAGATCTAGTTTAAATGCTCAAATATTTCTAAGAGAGACTTTCTCTTCCTCTCTCTCCCTCTATCCCATCAAGACAGTTTCTATTTTTAAATCACAGAGGCTAACGAAATTCCGTTACCCTATCTGTGCGTATACAGGTCCGGTTTTTAGGTATATAACAAAGGACAGGACAGGTATTTTTTGTTGGACAAAATTTGGGATACACAACAAATAAACTGTACACCCTGGCGACACCCATTGCTTGCGCAAATCCCTTTTTAAAAACCATAAAAATAGGTCGAATGCATTAGTTGTAGCTACTTTAAGCTGCAGTCGTATTCATCCCCTAGACTTCAGGCTGTAAAGTCATTTAATTAATGGTATGAAATCTCTACAAGATACCCCCCCATCCATCTGATCTCTAGGAAATTGGGTTTGATCCCATCCAAGTAAACATATACATACGCACAACTGTTCAGTCGCCATCACAATTGTTTGACGACCTTGCCTTTCAAGATATTTTCCACCCTCAAAGACATACACAAACACACACCATCACAGATTTTCCTTACAGCAGTCAACCAATCGAATGTATTGGTTGCATGTATTTGATTTCCAAGTGTACTGTTTCTTTTCTGGGTATAAAAAGTGGGTCACGCAAGAAGTGTATATTCAGTATTCTTTTTTAACTCAATATGTCAATCTCTAACGATTCAGTCATTTTCGTCGATACGGACGATGAAATTGTACAGGACGTTGAGGTCGCTAACGAGGTTGAAGACTTTCTTCGGGACATATTCGCACCCCACATTTCCTCGACACAGACGTTTCCGGACGACTTGACATGTGCAGATTTAGCCGATGAACCAATGGGCATGACGACTCAGGAGTATCTAGCTTCACAGCAAGCACACGAAAATAGTGTTTGCTCCGTAAGCTGGATTGATGCTGTATTTGCTCAACCGTTCGAGATGGACGAGGAGCCTCAGCCGGACTTCTCATTCAATTTTCCAGCTGATGATAGTCTATTTGACGAAATTAAAGAGGATCAAGCAAATCCGTACATTGGGTTGCTTGATGATAGTTGGAATAAGGAATTATGCAAATTATCAAATAAAAAATAAAAATGTTCATTTAATATTAAGACGAATTAAATAAAACAAATTTTAAATAATATCTGTACTGTTTTTTTATTTGTTTTTAATTTTTTTTTCCACCTGAGATCCTACATTGCTTTATGGCTCAGAGTGAAGTTATGTTTCAGTAGGATATGCATATACAAATTGTCTCTCAGCCAGAATCTTTTTATTTCAGGACGAAAGAAACATTGGTAATAGTACGATCTAGATTTTTGATAACTAAAGTTGTGTACTTTTAAGGTGTGAATTTTCAAACCATTGAGGGTAGTAAATGATGTAGAATTAGTGCACAACTCGCAATTAAACGTATCCATCTCGGTTCTATAACAAACTGAAGGATCTAGAAAATATATGTTCTTATATAAGAAGTGTATAAGAACATATATTTTCTAGATCCTTCAGTTTCATTTATTTATATATACACACACACACACACACACACACATTTCACTTCTTATATAAGAACATATATTTTCTAGATCCTTCAGTTTGTTATAGAACCGAGATGGATACGTTTAATTGCGAGTTGTGCACTAATTCTACATCATTTACTACCCGCAATGGTTTGAAAATTCACACCTTAAAAGTACACAACTTTAGTTATCAAAAATCGAGATCGTGCTATTACCAATGTTACTTCTGTCCTGAAATAAAAAGATTCTGGTTGCGACACAATTTGTATATGCATATCCTACTGAAACATAACTTCACTCTGAGTCATAACATCACAGCAAAGTAGGATGTTAGGTTGAAAAATATTTAAAACAAATAAAAAACAGTACAAATATTATTTAAAATTTGTTTTATTTAATTCATCTTAATAGTAATGTGTGATTTTTATTTTTATTGGATAATTTACATAATTCATTATTCCAACTATCATCAAGCAAACCAATGTACGGATTTGCTTGATCCTCTTCAATTTCATCAAATATGCTATTATCAGCTGGAAAATTGAATGAGAAGTCCGGCTGAGGCTCCTCGTCCATCTCGAACGGTTGAGCAAATACAGCATCAATCCAGCTTACGGAGCAAACACTATTTTCGTGTGCTTGCTGTGAAGCTAGATACTCCTGAGTCGTCATGCCCATTGGTTCATCGGCTAAATCTGCACATGTCAAGTCGTCCGGAAACGTCTGTGTCGAGGAAATGTGGGGTGCGAATATGTCCCGAAGAAAGTCTTCAACCTCGTTAGCGACCTCAACGTCCTGTACAATTTCATCGTCCGTATCGACGAAAATGACTGAATCGTTAGAGATTGACATATTGAGTTAAAAAAGAATACTGAATATACACTTCTTGCGTGACCCACTTTTTATACCCAGAAAAGAAACAGTACACTTGGAAATCAAATACATGCAACCAATACATTCGATTGGTTGACTGCTGTAAGGAAAATCTGTGATGGTGTGTGTTTGTGTATGTCTTTGAGGGTGGAAAATATCTTGAAAGGCAAGGTCGTCAAACAATTGTGATGGCGACTGAACAGTTGTGCGTATGTATATGTTTACTTGGATGGGATCAAACCCAATTTCCTAGAGATCAGATGGATGGGGGGGTATATTGTAGAGATTTCATACCATTAATTAAATGACTTTACAACCTGAAGTCTAGGGGATGAATACGACTGCAGCTTAAAGTAGCTACAACTAATGCATTCGACCTATTTTTATGGTTTTTAAAAAGGGATTTGCGCAAGCAATGGGTGTCGCCAGGGTGTACAGTTTATTTGTTGTGTATCCCAAATTTTGTCCAACAAAAAATACCTGTCCTGTCCTTTGTTATATACCTAAAAACCGGACCTGTATACGCACAGATAGGGTAACGGAATTTCGTTAGCCTCTGTGATTTAAAAATAGAAACTGTCTTGATGGGATAGAGGGGAGAGAGGAAGAGAAAGTCTCTCTTAGAAATATTTGAGCATTTAAACTAGATCTGAAATTTTGTTGATTTGACCATAGTAATTTTAGAATATAAGGCTGTATATTATTAATGTCTGGCTTGAACACTTTAAATTGGTCGAAAATAAAATTCTATTTTTGAAGAGATTAACTTAATAAAAATTATTTCATTTATGATAAATAATTTTGGTAGTAAAAAAAATATATGTTAATAATTTGCGGCCTTTACACTTTAACTAAAAGGTTATAAAATAATATATTATTTAAAAGCAGTATACAAATTATTTATATACCACTTTTAATTTCCAAAGTAAAATTATCCCCATAGGCATGCATAGAACATTAAAAATTTTTTAAAATGTCAATCGGCCACAAAATTTTCTGTAAATGTTACACAAAAATTCTCTGCTGTTATTCCAATGTGTTTAAGCCTGTTCGCGCGCACTTGCGGTTCAAAAAGGCTATTTTACCGCACCCGATTCCTACATTATTTTACGTTTTTTTCCGCAAGAGGGCGAGAATGAGAGGTAGGACATATGCAATCCCCTTTTTTAAATGTATTTTGTGTCCAATCCTAGTCAAGACGCCACCCAAAAATAACGACTCTTAGATGACGCTTTACGAGCTAAGCCGCGCATACTGAGATATAGATGTCGCTTTGGCCATTTGGCGGGTCGCATATGTCCTACCTCTCATTCTCGCCCTCTTGCGGAAAAAAACGTAAAATAATGTAGGAATCGGGTGCGGTAAAATAGCCTTTTTGAACCGCAAGTGCGCGCGAACAGGCTTAAACACATTGGAATAACAGCAGAGAATTTTTGTGTAACATTTACAGAAAATTTTGTGGCCGATTGACATTTTAAAAAATTTTTAATGTTCTATGCTTGCCTATGGGGATAATTTTACTTTGGAAATTAAAAGTGGTATATAAATAATTTGTATACTGCTTTTAAATAATATATTATTTTATAACCTTTTAGTTAAAGTGTAAAGGCCGCAAATTATTAACATATATTTTTTTTACTACCAAAATTATTTATCATAAATGAAATAATTTTTATTAAGTTAATCTCTTCAAAAATAGAATTTTATTTTCGACCAATTTAAAGTGTTCAAGCCAGACATTAATAATATACAGCCTTATATTCTAAAATTACTTTGGTCAAATCAACAAAATTTCAGATCTAGTTTAAATGCTCAAATATTTCTAAGAGAGACTTTCTCTTCCTCTCTCTCCCTCTATCCCATCAAGACAGTTTCTATTTTTAAATCACAGAGGCTAACGAAATTCCGTTACCCTATCTGTGCGTATACAGGTCCGGTTTTTAGGTATATAAAAAAGGACAGGACAGGTATTTTTTGTTGGACAAAATTTGGGATACACAACAAATAAACTGTACACCCTGGCGACACCCATTGCTTGCGCAAATCCCTTTTAAAAACCATACAAAGAGGTCGAATGCATTAGTTGTAGCTACTTATATTCATTCGTTGAAATTGATTTGAGCCGTCGACACCTTTTCTTTTCGTTTTCGTTTCTCGCAATTAATAATTTTAGCCACCGCCAGGTATTTTTTTCGGTTTTTAATAATTAGAAAACTCTCTAATTTTTCATGGCGCCCCCGGGTGGACGTTAAAGTTATTAATTTTTAATTATTAATTTGGAAACTAGTGACAGTGACACATAAACCAAAAATATAAAGTGCAAGTGCAAGTGGAGTTCAAAGCACTCAATTACATATATACATAGTGTTTTTTTGTTGCCCGCGGCGTGTCGGTGTGGACAGAAAATACACAGCAACTCCTGCTTAAAATATCGTGCCGGTCGCGAAATACCCTGTTCGCCACAAAAGAACTGCTGCCAGAGGGATGCCCTGCGACTGCTCAATGTGAAAAAGGAAAGTGGCAGCTGGATTGAAAGACCCTAAAGCAGAACCGTAGGTATTTGTGCAAAAAATTGAAAGCTTGAGTTTATAAGAAAAACAATTTAATTGTTTATTGTCTTGTGCTGAAAAATTGCACCTCGCTTTCAATTCTTGGCACAGACGTATCGATATAGTAGAGCTAGTTGTGCATGCATTTATTTATAATAAATAAAAATAAAAAATTATATTAAAATTTATTATATACACATACATATACACATACACATTATAACCTATTTGAACCTCCGTTGGACGCAACATTTACATAATTGTGTTATATTATTGCAATCACTGTCGCCCCCAATTTATGTATTGAAACTCGAAAATTAATAGTTGGTAAAATTATCCCAGCCGCTATATATAACCAATACATAAGTCCTCATATAAAAGCAGCTGCAGCGGTTAACTTTTTCGTTTTCCTTTTTCGCTTCGCTTGTCTGCCGTTAGCATCGTTGTAATTGTTGTTGGACTTTTGGTTTGGCGCGCTGAAGATCAAAGTGACGCGCTACCCTGCATTCGGACGGGTATACTGATTTTTGCCGTCATTTGCAACCACTGTTAATTTTGATACCTCGTGGCTCGATATTCAATTTAATATTTTTTTTCGTCGTTTTCGTTGTGGATAATTATTAAAATAATTTTTTCGAACAAATTTAATAATTAAATTAAATTGGTATTTACTCTTAGTATTTTGTTTCGAAAATTTATTTAACATTTTGTCGTCATTCTAATTGAACAATTATCCTCTTTTAAAACTTATTTATTTTATTAATTATTATTCTTGGATAAATAATTTATTTATATATATATATTTATTTATTTCGTGGTTTATATATAAAAAATAAAAAATAAATTAAAATGAGTCCAGATAAGCCAAAATCTCTTGAACTTCTTGCGGATCTTAAAAATAAGCTCAAAAAACCAGTGATGAGCATCCGCCGATTAAATGATCGAATAGAAGCCGGCCAGATTCCGATCCAAGAAGTAGAACTAACTTGTCGGCTAGAGATTTTAAATGCTTCTATTATTAAGGCAACTCAAATACAAAAACAGATCGAAGATTTAGATGATGGCGATGAGTTCGGAGAAGAGTTGGAAGAGCTTTCAATAATAACCAAGGCAAAAATAATGTCGCTTATTTCAGCCTTGAAGACGGCAAGCGAAACCAAAATAATTGGATCAGCTTCTGTAGCCCCAACTCGCGGCAAATATTCGGAGTTTAAGAATTTCATTAGCCTTTTCGAAACTCTTGTTCATCAAGACGACAGCATTCCCGTCATAGAAAAATTCAATCACTTAATTTCTTGTCTTTCTGGTGAAGCGTTGGGAACTATTAAGGCCTACCAAGTCACCGAGAGCAATTATGAAAAGGCTATGATCAGCCTGAAAAAAGTGTATGATAACGAATGTTTAATTTTTATGAATAATATTTCAACATTGTTTAGTCTTCCGAAAATAACGCAACAGTCAGCTTCGTCTTTAAGAAATATTATCGACACCGTATCATCTATATACGGTTCTTTGTTATCGATAGGAGACGACACCAAGATTTCAAATGCAATGTTGATCTATCTTGTTTTGAACAGAGTAGACCCAGTGACCAGACAAAAATGGGAAGAACAATTAGATTATGAAAGGTTACCGCTTTGGTCTGATTTTGAAAAAATGTTAAACCGCCGATACCAGCATTTATCCGCTGAAGAATAGACGAAACCAAAGCAAGATAAAGGTATGTCGAGCAAGCCACATAATCGCAGCTCATTTTCTTGTTCTTCGTCCAACAGTAAATCCCAGCAAAGTTGTAGCTATTGCAATGCAGGAGACCATATCCTAGCGAACTGTGGTCCGTTTGGTCGCCTTTCGGTAATGCAAAGGTTTGACTTTGTAAAATCTGCTTCCTTATGCATCAATTGTATGCGAAAGGGTCACACTGTTTCAAAATGCAAATTTAATAAATGTCGAGTTTGTGGCCGCTCGCATCACGTTTTACTGCTTAGATATACAGTGTCCGAAAATAGTTTAGCGTTGCCACCACCTCAAGAGATTCTTTCTCCCTCTTTAAATCAAGATCAGCCTTCCACGTCACATGTTATGCATGCGACATCATTGGACAGAGTGATTTTAGCCACGTCGATCGTAAGTGTAAGAACTAAAAACGGTGAATATATTTGGGCCCGAGCACTTCTTGACTCTGGGTCCCAAACGAATTTTATAACAGAGGACCTTGCTCACCGCTTACAGATCCGTAAAGAGGAGTCGTGTATAAACTTACTTGGTATTGGCGAGTCCAATTCTCAAGTTAAGAAAAAGGTACACACAATGGTGAAGTCGCGTATAAATGGTAGTGAGTTCTCTTTCGATTTTTGGATTTTGAAATCAATATCAGGATATCATCCTGACCAGTCGGTCAAAAGACCCCTATTTCTACAAGCCACAAAGAATAGATGTTTTAGTATCTATTGACAGCACACTACAGAAGTTTTGGTCACTGGAAGAAATGCCATCTCTAAAGAAAATTCGGTCACCTGAGCAGAAGTTATGTGAAGAACACTACCGGAAGACTACTCAGGTTTTGAAGTAAGACTGCCGTTTAAATTTTATCCAAATGAAGTAGGCAACTCTTTTGAAGCAAAACGGCGGTTTTTGTCGCTTGAAAGAAGGCTGTCTCGAGACCCTGAGATGAAGAAAATGTACCTAGAATTTAAGGAGGAGTACCTTTCCTTAGGTCATATGTCTCTTACAGATAAACTTCCTTCTGCTCCACATTATGTTATCCCACATCAATGTGTTCTGAGACCCCAAAGTACGTCAACCAAGTTACGTGTCGTTTTCGATGCGTCTTGTAAATCGTCAACTCAGAAGTCTCTAAATGACATTTTGATGGTTGGGCCGACAATCCAAGATGAGTTGTACTCAACGTTACTGCGCTTCCGGCTGCATAGGTTTGCCCTGACCGCCGATGTAAAGAAAATGTATCGCCAAGTGATGGTGAATGAAGCAGATAGGCAGTTTCAACTTATAGTGTGGAGAAGAGACCCCTCTGAGTCCTTGAGATTATACAAGCTCAACACCGTAACATATGGTACTGGACCAGCCCCGTTTTTGGCTATTCGGTGTTTAAAAAGGTTAAGTGAGTCTGCCAAAGTTTCTTTTCCTAGAGCTGCTAAGGTTATTGGATCCGACTTTTATGTCGATGATATGTTGACTGGTGCTGCATGCGTAGAGGAGTTAAAGACTATTAAGTCTGAAGTATCTCAGGTTCTTCAAACTGCAGGTTTTGAATTGACAAAGTGGTTTTCAAACTCACCTGACGTTACCGCATCTGAGAGCACAGTTAAATCCATACCCATCTCGGACTCAGAGTCAACTAAGGCGTTAGGAATATCGTGGTTGCCTAACGAAGATGCCTTCAAATTTCAAATTGACACTGCTGTCATGGGTCTCCGAGCGACAAAACGGAACATACTATCGGTGAAGCTGTTTGACTCCCTCGGCTTATTAAGTCCTATTGTAATTAGAGGAAAGATCTTATTGCAGGAACTTTGGCTTAATAAGTTAGATTGGGATGAGTCGATTCCTATTCATTTGGAAACAGCTTGGAATATGATAAAAATTACATTGTCTAAATTAGAGGAAATATCTATTCCCCGGTTTGTGCATACCGATCCGATGTCACCGGTCCAATTACATGCCTTTGCTGACGCATCCTTAAGAGCTTATGGAGCTTGCGTCTACATTCGCAGCAAAACTGCAGAAGGTTATAAAATATCGCTGTTGACTTCAAAGTCTAAAGTAGCGCCGCTCAAGACTAAAACACTCCCAAGGCTTGAGTTATGTGCCGCTCACCTTCTCGCAGATCTCTGCCACAGAATCAAGCCCCTATTAAAGGTACTTATCGAACGGATTGTTTATTGGTCGGATTCTGAAGTTACGCTTCATTGGATCCGTTCTCATCCATCTTCATTATTCACATTCGTATCGAATAGAGTGGCGGAGATTCAAGAGTGGTCAGGTGAAGCTACGTGGCGGCATGTTCCAACGAAACAAAACCCAGCAGATATTGTATCAAGAGGTTGTGATGTCGACGAAATTATACAGTCAATATGGTTTACTGGACCTGCGTTTTTAAAAGAGGAAGATGCAAACTGGCCCCAGAATGCACACTTTGAACTAGATGAAGAAGTCCTACTACAAGAATCGAGGAAGACTGCGGTCGGACTGACCGCTGCTGTAAGAAATTTGGATTTGGTAGATGTCATCGAGGGATTTTCGTCACACCTTAAACTGCTTCGGGTATTCGTTTATATGTTCCGCTTCATAAGAAAATGCAAAGACAAAAGTATGGTATTTGAAAAAACTTTGTCGCCGACTGAATATAATGAAGCTTTTCTAAAAATTGTCGAGATTTACAGAAGCACGAGTAACATGAAGAAAGAGAAAAAGTTCGTAAAGGATCCAGAGTTGGCCCAAGTCTTCAGCGATTGAATCCATTCATCCATGAAGACAAGGGGACTTGGTATCACTTTTCTTTGTTGCGAGTTGGGGGGTGACTAGCTAATGCTCCTATATCATACGATGCCAAGTTTCCATTGTTGTTGACAAAACGCTCCCAATTTCACCATTCCAATTTTCATGTTGGTCCACGAGCCCTTGTGAGTCTCCTTCGACAGCGTATTTGGATCGTAAACGCTCAGGAGGTCTGCAGTCAGATAGTTCGATCATGCATACGCTGCTTTAAGTGTAAGCCTCGACTAATGACACAAATTATGGGAAATTTACCCGCAGATCGTCTCCGTGCTCTCCGCCCATTTGCTATATGTGGCGTCGATTTTTGTGGCCCTGTCTATACGACATTGAAAATTCGTGGTAGGCCTCCGTATAAGTCCTACATTGCGCTCTTCGTTTGTTTTGCGTCCAAAGCGGTTCATCTAGAAGTTGTTTCAGATTTAACCACAGATTCCTTTTTATTGGCTTTTCAAAGGTTCGTTGGGCGCCGAGGATGTCCCCAAGTCGTCCATTGCGACAACGGGACGAACTTCGTCGGAGCGAGTCGCCACTTCCGGGCCCTTCGAGAGAGGATAGAGGACGAAGCCGACGCGATACGCGAATTCGCATCAAAAAGCGGATGCGAATTTGTCTTCACACCACCGCGGGCTCCGCACATGGGCGGACTATGAGAGGCAGGTGTCAAAACTGCCAAGAACCTACTCCTACGGGCGGTGGGCAGCGCGCTCCTAAGCGCAGAAGAGCTGGGGACAGTCCTCGTGGGAATCGAGGCGGTGATGAACTCCCGGCCACTCGGAGCAATCAGCAGCGACCCAAGCGACGGAGAGGCGCTGACACCCGGGCACCTACTGACGGGCGGGCCGCTACTCGCCACACCAGCACTCCGGACCCCGGACCAGGAGGGTCTCAACTGCTTGCGGCGATGGCGGCTTGTCTCGTCAGTCAGGCAAATGTTCTGGCGGCGATGGTCCCGGGAATATGTCCTGGGCCTCCAAATACGGGGCAAGTGGCACCAGCAGCAGCCTAACATCAGCGAGGGAGATCTCGTCCTCGTGGCCGAGGACAACCTGCCGCCCCAACAATGGCTCCTCGGCAGAATAGTCGCCAGGCACGCAGGGGAGGACGGCATGGTCAGGGTCGTCGACGTGCGGACTAGTGGAGGAGGCCTTTTCCGGCGGGCCATTCATAAGTTGGCGCCGCTTCCATTGTGTTGAAGCCCGATGGGTGTTCAACGGGGCCGGTGTTCGCTCAAACTTGAATCATATTGAATTTGTCAAAAATAAAAAATTGAAGTTTAGTGTAAGTTAGTTTAGGGCGAAGGCGGGAGCACAATAAAGTTTTCTCTCGCTCTCGGCGAAGTCGCCCCGTCTTCGCCAACCTTCGTTAAGCTAGGCTCTAAGTACTTTGTCGAAAAATATATATTCATTCGTTGAAATTGATTTGAGCCGTCGACACCTTTTCTTTTCGTTTTCGTTTCTCGCAATTAATAATTTTAGCCACCGCCAAGTTTTTTTTCGGTTTTTTTAATAATTAGAAAACTCTCTAATTTTTCATGGCGCCCCCGGGTGGACGTTAAAGTTATTAATTTTTAATTATTAATTTGGAAACTAGTGACAGTGACACATAAACCAAAAATATAAAGTGCAAGTGCAAGTGGAGTTCAAAGCACTCAATTACATATATACATAGTGTTTTTTTGTTGCCCGCGGCGTGTCGGTGTGGACAGAAAATACACAGCAGCTCCTGCTTAAAATATCGTGCCGGTCGCGAAATACCCTGTTCGCCACAAAAGAACTGCTGCCAGAGGGATGCCCTGCGACTGCTCGATGTACAAGAGGAAAGTGGCAGCTGGATTAAAGGAACTTAACGCAGAACCTGAGGTATTTGTGCAAAAAATTCAAACCTTGAGTTTATAAGAAAAACAATTTAATTGTTTATTGTCTTCTGCTGAAAAATTGCACCTCGCTTTCAATTCTTGGCACAGACGTATCGATATAGTAGAGCTAGTTGTGCATGCATTTATTTATAATAAATAAAAATAAAAAATTATATTAAAATTTATTATATACACATACATATACACATACACATTATAACCTATTTGAACCTCCGTTGGACGCAACATTTACATAATTGTGTTATATTATTGCAATCACTGTCGCCCCCAATTTATGTATTGAAACTCGAAAATTAATAGTTGGTAAAATTATCCCAGCCGCTATATATAACCAATACATAAGTCCTCATATAAAAGCAGCTGCAGCGGTTAACTTTTTCGTTTTCCTTTTTCGCTTCGCTTGTCTGCCGTTAGCATCGTTGTAATTGTTGTTGGACTTTTGGTTTGGCGCGCTGAAGATCAAAGTGACGCGCTACCCTGCATTCGGACGGGTATACTGATTTTTGCCGTCATTTGCAACCACTGTTAATTTTGATACCTCGTGGCTCGATATTCAATTTAATATTTTTTTTCGTCGTTTTCGTTGTGGATAATTATTAAAATAATTTTTTCGAACAAATTTAATAATTAAATTAAATTGTTATTTACTCTTAGTATTTTGCTTCGAAAATTTATTTAACATTTTGTCGTCATTCTAATTGAACAATTATCCTCTTTTAAAACTTATTTATTTTATTAATTATTATTCTTGGATAAATAATTTATTTATATATATATATTTATTTATTTCGTGGTTTATATATAAAAAATAAAAAATAAATTAAAATGAGTCCAGATAAGCCAAAATCTCTTGAACTTCTTGCGGATCTTAAAAATAAGCTCAAAAAACCAGTGATGAGCATCCGCCGATTAAATGATCGAATAGAAGCCGGCCAGATTCCGATCCAAGAAGTAGAACTAACTTGTCGGCTAGAGATTTTAAATGCTTCTATTATTAAGGCAACTCAAATACAAAAACAGATCGAAGATTTAGATGATGGCGATGAGTTCGGAGAAGAGTTGGAAGAGCTTTCAATAATAACCAAGGCAAAAATAATGTCGCTTATTTCAGCCTTGAAGACGGCAAGCGAAACCAAAATAATTGGATCAGCTTCTGTAGCCCCAACTCGAGCTCGACTTCCGAATTTGGCATTGCCGAAATTCAGCGGCAAATATTCGGAGTTTAAGAATTTCATTAGCCTTTTCGAAACTCTTGTTCATCAAGACGACAGCATTCCCGTCATAGAAAAATTCAATCACTTAATTTCTTGTCTTTCTGGTGAAGCGTTGGGAACTATTAAGGCCTACCAAGTCACCGAGAGCAATTATGAAAAGGCTATGATCAGCCTGAAAAAAGTGTATGATAACGAATGTTTAATTTTTATGAATAATATTTCAACATTGTTTAGTCTTCCGAAAATAACGCAACAGTCAGCTTCGTCTTTAAGAAATATTATCGACACCGTATCATCTATATACGGTTCTTTGTTATCGATAGGAGACGACACCAAGATTTCAAATGCAATGTTGATCTATCTTGTTTTGAACAGAGTAGACCCAGTGACCAAACAAAAATGGGAAGAACAATTAGATTATGAAAGGTTACCGCTTTGGTCTGATTTTGAAAAAATGTTAAACCGCCGATACCAGCATTTATCCGCTGAAGAATCGACGAAACCAAAGCAAGATAAAGGTATGTCGAGCAAGCCACATAATCGCAGCTCATTTTCTTGTTCTTCGTCCAACAGTAAATCCCAGCAAAGTTGTAGCTATTGCAATGCAGGAGACCATATCCTAGCGAACTGTGGTCCGTTTGGTCGCCTTTCGGTAATGCAAAGGTTTGACTTTGTAAAATCTGCTTCCTTATGCATCAATTGTATGCGAAAGGGTCACACTGTTTCAAAATGCAAATTTAATAAATGTCGAGTTTGTGGCCGCTCGCATCACGTTTTACTGCTTAGATATACAGTGTCCGAAAATAGTTTAGCGTTGCCACCACCTCAAGAGATTCTTTCTCCCTCTTTAAATCAAGATCAGCCTTCCACGTCACATGTTATGCATGCGACATCATTGGACAGAGTGATTTTAGCCACGTCGATCGTAAGTGTAAGAACTAAAAACGGTGAATATATTTGGGCCCGAGCACTTCTTGACTCTGGGTCCCAAACGAATTTTATAACAGAGGACCTTGCTCACCGCTTACAGATCCGTAAAGAGGAGTCGTGTATAAACTTACTTGGTATTGGCGAGTCCAATTCTCAAGTTAAGAAAAAGGTACACACAATGGTGAAGTCGCGTATAAATGGTAGTGAGTTCTCCTTCGATTTTTGGATTTTGAAATCAATATCAGGATATCATCCTGACCAGTCGGTCAATATCAATGACTGGAAAATTCCAAAAAACCAACCACTAGCAGACCCCTATTTCTACAAGCCACAAAGAATAGATATGTTAATAGGAGCAGAATCATTTTTCGAATTATTAGCTGTTGGACAAATTAGACAAGGTCCTGACTTTCCAACTCTGCAGAAAACCCTCTTCGGCTGGGTTGTATCGGGTAGATATAAGGCATCTTCCCCTACAGAAGTTGTGAAAAGTTTCAGTTGTAGTGAAGAGATTTTAGTGTCTATTGACAGCACACTACAGAAGTTTTGGTCACTGGAAGAAATGCCATCTCTAAAGAAAATTCTGTCACCTGAGCAAAAGTTATGTGAAAAACACTACCGGAAGACTACTCAGGTTTTGCCATCAGGTCGGTTTGAAGTAAGACTGCCGTTTAAATCGGATCCAAATGAGTTAGGCAACTCTTTTGAAGTTGCAAAACGGCGGTTTTTGTCGCTTGAAAGAAGGCTGTCTCGAGACCCTGAGATGAAGGAAATGTACCTAGAATTTATGGAGGAGTACCTTTCCTTAGGTCATATGTCTCTTACAGATAAACTTCCTTCTGCTCCACATTATGTTATGCCACATCAATGTGTTCTGAGACCCCAAAGTACGTCAACCAAGTTACGTGTCGTTTTCGATGCGTCTTGTAAATCGTCAACTCAGAAGTCTCTAAATGACATTTTGATGGTTGGGCCGACAATCCAAGATGAGTTGTACTCAACGTTACTGCGCTTCCGGCTGCATAGGTTTGCCCTGACCGCCGATGTAAAGAAAATGTATCGCCAAGTGATGGTGAATGAAGCAGATAGGCAGTTTCAACTTATAGTGTGGAGAAGAGACCCCTCTGAGTCCTTGAGATTATACAAGCTCAACACCGTAACATATGGTACTGGACCAGCCCCGTTTTTGGCTATTCGGTGTTTAAAAAGGTTAAGTGAGTCTGCCAAAGTTTCTTTTCCTAGAGCTGCTAAGGTTATTGGATCCGACTTTTATGTCGATGATATGTTGACTGGTGCTGCATGCGTAGAGGAGTTAAAGACTATTAAGTCTGAAGTATCTCAGGTTCTTCAAACTGCAGGTTTTGAATTGACAAAGTGGTTTTCAAACTCACCTGACGTTACCGCATCTGAGAGCACAGTTAAATCCATACCCATCTCGGACTCAGAGTCAACTAAGGCGTTAGGAATATCGTGGTTGCCTAACGAAGATGCCTTCAAATTTCAAATTGACACTGCTGTCATGGGTCTCCGAGCGACAAAACGGAACATACTATCGGTCGAAGCTGTTTGACTCCCTCGGCTTATTAAGTCCTATTGTAATTAGAGGAAAGATCTTATTGCAGGAACTTTGGCTTAATAAGTTAGATTGGGATGAGTCGATTCCTATTCATTTGGAAACAGCTTGGAATATGATAAAAATTACATTGTCTAAATTAGAGGAAATATCTATTCCCCGGTTTGTGCATACCGATCCGAAGTCACCGGTCCAATTACATGCCTTTGCTGACGCATCCTTAAGAGCTTATGGAGCTTGCGTCTACATTCGCAGCAAAACTGCAGAAGGTTATAAAATATCGCTGTTGACTTCAAAGTCTAAAGTAGCGCCGCTCAAGACTAAAACACTCCCAAGGCTTGAGTTATGTGCCGCTCACCTTCTCGCAGATCTCTGCCACAGAATCAAGCCCCTATTAAAGGTACTTATCGAACGGATTGTTTATTGGTCGGATTCTGAAGTTACGCTTCATTGGATCCGTTCTCATCCATCTTCATTATTCACATTCGTATCGAATAGAGTGGCGGAGATTCAAGAGTGGTCAGGTGAAGCTACGTGGCGGCATGTTCCAACGAAACAAAACCCAGCAGATATTGTATCAAGAGGTTGTGATGTCGACGAAATTATACAGTCAATATGGTTTACTGGACCTGCGTTTTTAAAAGAGGAAGATGCAAACTGGCCCCAGAATGCACACTTTGAACTAGATGAAGAAGTCCTACTACAAGAATCGAGGAAGACTGCGGTCGGACTGACCGCTGCTGTAAGAAATTTGGATTTGGTAGATGTCATCGAGGGATTTTCGTCACACCTTAAACTGCTTCGGGTATTCGTTTATATGTTCCGCTTCATAAGAAAATGCAAAGACAAAAGTATGGTATTTGAAAAAACTTTGTCGCCGACTGAATATAATGAAGCTTTTCTAAAAATTGTCGAGATTTACAGAAGCACGAGTATCATGAAGAAAGAGAAAAAGTTCGTAAAGGATCCAGAGTTGGCCCAAGTCTTCAGCGATTGAATCCATTCATCCATGAAGACAAGGGGACTTGGTATCACTTTTCTTTGTTGCGAGTTGGGGGGTGACTAGCTAATGCTCCTATATCATACGATGCCAAGTTTCCATTGTTGTTGACAAAACGCTCCCAATTTCACCATTCCAATTTTCATGTTGGTCCACAAGCCCTTGTGAGTCTCCTTCGACAGCGTATTTGGATCGTAAACGCTCAGGAGGTCTGCAGTCAGATAGTTCGATCATGCATACGCTGCTTTAAGTGTAAGCCTCGACTAATGACACAAATTATGGGAAATTTACCCGCAGATCGTCTCCGTGCTCTCCGCCCATTTGCTATATGTGGCGTCGATTTTTGTGGCCCTGTCTATACGACATTGAAAATTCGTGGTAGGCCTCCGTATAAGTCCTACATTGCGCTCTTCGTTTGTTTTGCGTCCAAAGCGGTTCATCTAGAAGTTGTTTCAGATTTAACCACAGATTCCTTTTTATTGGCTTTTCAAAGGTTCGTTGGGCGCCGAGGATGTCCCCAAGTCGTCCATTGCGACAACGGGACGAACTTCGTCGGAGCGAGTCGCCACTTCCGGGCCCTTCGAGAGAGGATAAAGGACGAAGCCGACGCGATACGCGAATTCGCATCAAAAAGCGGATGCGAATTTGTCTTCACACCACCGCGGGCTCCGCACATGGGCGGACTATGAGAGGCAGGTGTCAAAACTGCCAAGAACCTACTCCTACGGGCGGTGGGCAGCGCGCTCCTAAGCGCAGAAGAGCTGGGGACAGTCCTCGTGGGAATCGAGGCGGTGATGAACTCCCGGCCACTCGGAGCAATCAGCAGCGACCCAAGCGACGGAGAGGCGCTGACACCCGGGCACCTACTGACGGGCGGGCCGCTACTCGCCACACCAGCACTCCGGACCCCGGACCAGGAGGGTCTCAACTGCTTGCGGCGATGGCGGCTTGTCTCGTCAGTCAGGCAAATGTTCTGGCGGCGATGGTCCCGGGAATATGTCCTGGGCCTCCAAATACGGGGCAAGTGGCACCAGCAGCAGCCTAACATCAGCGAGGGAGATCTCGTCCTCGTGGCCGAGGACAACCTGCCGCCCCAACAATGGCTCCTCGGCAGAATAGTCGCCAGGCACGCAGGGGAGGACGGCATGGTCAGGGTCGTCGACGTGCGGACTAGTGGAGGAGGCCTTTTCCGGCGGGCCATTCATAAGTTGGCGCCGCTTCCATTGTGTTGAAGCCCGATGGGTGTTCAACGGGGCCGGTGTTCGCTCAAACTTGAATCATATTGAATTTGTCAAAAATAAAAAATTGAAGTTTAGTGTAAGTTAGTTTAGGGCGAAGGCGGGAGCACAATAAAGTTTTCTCTCGCTCTCGGCGAAGTCGCCCCGTCTTCGCCAACCTTCGTTAAGCTAGGCTCTAAGTACTTTGTCGAAAAATATATATTCATTCGTTGAAATTGATTTGAGCCGTCGACACCTTTTCTTTTCGTTTACGTTTCTCGCAATTAATAATTTTAGCCACCGCCAAGTTTTTTTTTCGGTTTTTAATAATTAGAAAACTCTCTAATTTTTCAATATTAATATATATTAATATATGTATAATTATATATTATATGTACATATTACCAAAAATAACTTGATTCCACCGAACACAATTTATTTTATATTAAACATATTACCAAAAATAACTTGATTCCACCGAACCCATCACCACGACAGGCCTTTCCAGAATTTGCATGATATTTATTTCAGCAGCGCTAATTCGCACACACCGTCGGCTCACATCCATTTAATAAAAATAAATAAATACATTTTTTTTGTGCAAACCGTGACGGTGCGCAATATATATATATTTTCCGATTACTACCGCTCATTTCGCAGCACAGCAATCAACTGCAAATATCTTGCGGAATATTTTTTTCAAATCATCGTTATTTTCCTCCCACATAAAATGAGTTGTTCCGAAAACTTTGAAATTTTTACTAGTGTTCCGTTTCGACATATTCCAAAAGTAGTGTAATCTCAAATCTTGACTCTCTGCCGCTCCTGAAACGATTAATACTTGCTTCATTGACACAAGATTGATCTAACTATTACTTTTTTCCCCGGACCTTTACCTTTATTATTTATTTTCCTATCTCGCGTTTATCTTCTCGCGAATCGTGCCGTACGATACACGGCTGCGCCCCTCGGTCGGTTGGGCGGGTAAGTGTGCCGTGGGACTCCGCGCGACAAAAAAAAAATAGACCGGGGCTGCAATGCTAATAGCAAACACTTGCGGACCGCTTCCAATTTATACCGAGGAAACTGAGTACCCACTGCGATATATTAATTTTTTTTAAACAAAATCCAATTATTTCCAAACGATTTTTGTCGCGTCGCTCCACTATATATTGACATTGTTGACATTCCGCTATTAGGATTTTCGAAATTTTGGGGCCAGGCAAAAATGAGCAACGAAATTGCAATTGCAGCCCTCGCGCGGTTCATCACGGTGTCCAACCGTATGAGCCATTGCAGAGCCACGATTGAAACTCCAGGGCCGTCACCTCTGTCTGTCCACACCTGCAAAGTCTGTAAGGAGCAAGTCCGCTCGCTATGGGACAAAGCCGAGAAAGAATTCGAAGCGTGTTTAGACACGTTCTCTAGCTGGCGGTTCAGCTCAGCGAGTTAATTGACAGAGCCAGTTCACAGCAACCGATGTCGAGCACTGACAATCAGTCCGAGTACATTCCGTCTGGGTGCCGGTTGCCTCCATGTGATACAGAAGTATTCGAGGGAGACTATCTCAAATGGCGAACATTGAGAGACCTTTTCACTGCCGTCTACGTCAACAACACACGGTTGACGCCGGTCGAGAAGTTATTCCATCTCAACGCTAAGACGAGCGGTGAGGCAAAGGCAATTGTTGCCAAGTCCCCGCTCACTAATGATGGTTTCGCTTCCGCTTGGGAGGCGCTTCGAGACCGTTTCGAAAACAAAAGACTTTGAGTGAACAGCCAGCTCAAGCTCCTATTTAACTTGAGTTCCGTTAATGCCGAACAGCATAAGCCCATTCCAAAATATCAACAGAAAATTGGGATTGCTTGCTGGTATAACTGTGCGCCAGTAAGTTGCCCAGGTTGACCCTATCCTTGTGGGAACAATCCCTTACATCAAAGTCCGATATTCCTACATGGGATGAGATGAACGCGTTCCTTAGCGATAGGTATAGAACCTTAGAAGCCATCGAGCGCGGGAAAGCTACATTAAAAAGAAGCAGTTATGCTTGAATTGCTTTGCGAGAGGCCATCAGTTCCGGGATTGTTCCAGTACGCACAGCTGTTTCGTATGCCGAGGGAGACATCACACGCTTTTGCATCAAGGCAACCCTTTTTCCAACAATCCAAGTTCCTCTGGAAATGCGAGATCTAGACCCGATCCTCCGGCGGGAGGCTCAGACATTCCCGATGAACGTGCAAATGTACAAGTCTGTTTTGCCTCAGGCTCAAAGGCAGTTCTCTTGGGCACGGCAATGATTGATATCTACCACCTCGGTACCCACTTCCGAGCACGCGCTCTGATAGACTCGGGATCTGAAGCGACGCTTATTACGGAGCATCTTTTCAAGTTGGTCAATCTGCCGTTCCGCCCCATTCAAGCTCAAGTGTCTGGTTTAAATCAGACAGTTTCTGCCCAGTCAACACGGCTTCGACATTTCGCCATTCGTTCTCCTACTAAACCGGGCCTGCAGTTAGACACCGCAGCGTATGTTCTGCCAGAATTAGCAGGCAGATTACCCTCACATTCCATTCCACAAGATGTCCTGAGAGATTTGCCAAACCTTCAATGGGCAGATCCCACATTTCTCCAGAGTTCCCAGATAGACGTTCTTATCGGTGCTGATATCCTTCTATCCGTGCTGCTGAGCGGCACAAAGACCAACATCTGCGGATCTCTTTTTGGGCAAGAGACCATCAAGTTACAAAGACAAATGAGGCGTCCTTAGACAAACTTCTTACTAAGTTTTGGGAGGTGGAAAATCTACCATCAAAAATGGTAAAAGAGTCCGATTCCGATTCTCCAAACTACTACCTCCCACATCATGCGGTGATAAAACCCGAAAGCACCACTACGAAACTGCGGGTGGTATTCAACGCTTCCAGCCCTCCAACAAATGGGACTAGCTTGAACGATGTGCTTCATGCCGGTCAAGTCCTCCAATCTGACTTAACGATTCAGATTTTAAAGCGGCGCTATTTCAAGTATGTCTTCAGTGCGGACATCACGAAAATGTATAGGCAGATCTGGGTCGATCCAAATCACACGCCCTTTCAAGGGATTCTATTCCGAAACAAGGAAGGTGACATTCGAGATTATGAGCTGAAAACCGTAACATTCGGTGTCAATTGCGCGCCCTATCTCGCCATCCGAGTGCTGCAACAGCTGGCTGATGACGTAGGTCAGCAGTTTCCAAAAGCCAGTCACATAATTCGCAACTTCATGTTGATGACGTTTTAGCAGGATCGAATTCTCAACAAGAAGCTCAACTTACCATCCAGGAGTTAGTAACCGCTTTCAATTTTGCCGGTTTTTCGCTTAAAAAGTGGACTTCCAACAACAAGGGGGTTTTAAAGGACATTCCAAATGAGCATCTTCTCCATGCTGAGTTCCTGAATATTGATGCCGAAAGCACAGCCAAAACTCTCGGCATTCGCTGGAGAGCAACCACCGACGAGTTCTACTTCGTGCCCCCAGAAATATCCGTCAAGTCCTCCTATACGAAAATAAAGTTCTCTCCCAGATCGCAAAGCTATTCGATCCCGCTCGATCTGGCTGCAAGAGTTAGGCTGGGATGACAACCTTCCTGACGAAATGAGCCATAGATGGCGAGTGTTCCTGCAAAGTTATTCCGAACTCGATCAAATCCGTATTCCGAGTTGGGTCGGTTACCAGCCCCAGGTAAAAATCGAGCTTCACGGTTTCTGTGACGCTTTCCAAAAGGCCTATGGGGCTGCGCTGTATGTCAGGGTTGAAGTCGGTCAGCAGATATTGACTAATCTGCTTACGGCAAAGACCCGGGTTGCCCCTGTGAAAACTGTATCCCTCCCCCGACTTGAGCTATGTGGTGCCCTATTGCTGGCAGATATGGCATCCACCATCCTTCCAAATATGCTGACAGACAGCTTTAAGATTTTCTGCTGGACAGATTCCACCATTGTCCTGGCATGGTCAAAAAAACCAGCCTGCTCCTGGACCACATTCGTAACCAACCGCGTAACCAAAATAGCTCAAGCTACAAAGATTGAGAATTGGTCACATGTGCGATCAGAACACAATTCTGCCGACCTAGTTAGTCGCGGCGTGTCCCTGCAAGAGTTGGGCGATAGCACCCTCTGGTGGCAAGGGCTCCAATGGTTACAACTGCCCAAACTTCAATGGCCAGAAACTTCGGATCCACACCCAGTCACTGAGTTAGAGCAGCGCGCGGTGGAGGTTTATTTCGTAAAGCTCCCCGCTGATGATTTCCTTAAAAGTTTCTCCACACTAGACAAGGCTTTACGAGTCCTAGCGTACGTCCAAAGGTTCCTAAATCGCCGTCGTAAAGCTCCGGTAAGTCCGGATAGGCAGCTCAGTAATCGGGAAATCCAGGAAGATGAGAAAACCTACATAATACTTGCCCAGCGTGAAGACTACGCGCTCGAGCTTCGATTGTTGCGAAGTAGAAGTTCCATACCCGTATCAAGCCAAATTGCTAATTTATTTCCATTTATAGACCAACATGGCCTCTTAAGAGCATGTGGTCGCTTAACTGCCTCCAAGGTCCTGCGGTATGATGAGCGCCATCCTGTAATACTCCCGTACAGCTGTCGGCTATCTCGTCTTCTTGTACAATTCACGCACCAGATTACGCTTAATGGCGGCAACCAAATGATAGTGCGCTTGATGCGATCCAAATATTGGATTCCTAAAGTCAAGAATCTGGTAAAGGGCGTGGTGAATTCATGCAAGGTGTGCACCATTTATAAAAAAACTGCAAGCCCAGTTGATGGGCGATTTTCCGACTGATCGAGCCTCTTTTTCCAGGCCATTTACTTACACCGACGTCGATTACGTCGGCCCCTTTGAAGTTAAAAACTACACAGGGAGAGCATGTCTCATCACTAAGGGATATGTTTGTGTATTTATACCCGTTACTCGTAGAGTAAAAGGGTATATTGTATTCGTGCAAAAGTATGTATCAGGCAGAAGGAAGCGTTTCCGACCCTATAAAGTATATATATTCTTGTTCAGGATCACTAGTCGAGTCGATCTAGCCATGTCCGTCTGTCCGTCTGTCTGTCCGTCCGTATGAACGCTGAGATCTCGGAAACTATAAAAGCTAGAAGATTGGCATTTTGCATGTAGATTTTAGGAGTTCCTACGCAGCGCAAGTTTGTTTCAAAATGGTGCCACGCCCCCTCTGACGCCCACAAGCCACAAGCTGTGGCCACAGTTTTGATGCTATTATAAAAATTTTAATTGATTTGTATTTGTTTCGTCAATACCTATCTCATTGGCCTAATAAAAGTTTGCCACGCCCACTCTAACGCCCAAAAACCCATTAAACGCTTAAGCCTGGCTAGCGCCTACATTTCCGCCTTTCATGGCGCCATCTAACGGATGACTTTGGAACAGCTGGCCAAGGTGCTCAACAGAGTCAACGTTAATTCTCGATAAGGATTTCTATTAAAGGAAATTGCGATGGTTTTCATTTGTCAATACTGAACTATATTCCAAGAACTGTGCAAATCAAATCAAGTTAGCCAAATTGGAGGTCTGAGTCAAACAATGGTGTATGTGTGTATGTATGTAAGCATATAAGCATATACATATTGCATATACACAGTTGCAATTGCCCGGCAAAGATAACTCCTTTCAAAGAAAGCTATTCGCTATACCCGTTACTCGTGTTGTGCAAACATTTAGACTTTAATAAACATAATACTATTTAAAAATGTATGTGTTTAGCCAATATAAGTATGTATGTTTAATATTTCTAGTCAATTTATTGCACTCAAAAACATAAACATAAACACAGCTGCTGGTGCAGGACAAAAGCTGCCTGCGCTAAAGCAGCGCTGGTGCTGATGCTCGTGCTGTAAAGCTGCCAGAACTTTTTGTCCTTTTTTCCTGTGGTCACTATAATTCAGCATCAACAATTTAGTTCGCGATGGAAAGAAGAGTATCTAAAGGAACTCCACAAGCGCAACAAGTGACTAAGGCCATCCAGAGATCTGCAAGTCGACGATATGGTAGTCATCAAGGACGATAACTTGCCATCAAATGACTGGCGGCTCGGCAGAATCGTAGCTGCTATCCCAGGAGCTGATACTAGAGTACGCGTCGTAGATATTCTTACTTCTCGTGGAACCATCCAACGTCCGGTCCACAAAGTAGTTCTCCTTTCTATGTAGGCTAAGCCAACCTCTAAGTCTCCACAATAATGCCTTCTGTTCCCGCTGCCCACCCCGTAAACATCTTTAAAGCGACTCCCTTTCTGATTTGTTTGTTGTTTTGCTTTCTCTTCCAAGTAAAGGTTCAGAATGGCTCCTCGTCCTCGCCCACGCACTTCCAAGACCCTTGTCAGCAGATGTTCTCGAGGTATAAAATCCTACCGCTGCCAAGTCTGCCAGGGTATAGATTCGCTACGGAAATGCAACCGATTCCTGAGGCTCAGTTCAGAGAAGCGTCTCCGAGCAGTACTGGTGAACAATTACTGCCACAATTGTTTGGCTCATCAGCACTCTGGAGGGAAATTTCGCAGTGGCGACGCTTGCAAAAAATGTGGACAGGATTATCACACCTTGCTCCACATGCGCGAGATGCCCGCGATCGCCGATTTCCTTTCCAGCAACTTCGGCAGTCGCCTTCCCCGCAACGCCACCAGCTCGCTGGGAGAAGCTTTGGCTGCCGACCACGAATGTTGGAGACGAACGAGTGTGCTCAACGACCATCCGGTCGAGGTCGGGCGACTTTAACATTGACATGGTCCTGAAGATCGACAACAGTCTGCGGATCCGAACACCGATTCGTGCGCTGAACGATGAGGCTCGGGCAAAATTCAATAACATCCGATTAGCCGATGACCAGTTCCATCGTCCGGCCACCATCACCCTTGTGTTGGGATCCGACGTGTACCCGAAAGTGATCCAACCCGGGATTCTAAATCTTCAAGATGGGCTGCCCATCGCTCAGAGCACGGCGTTTGGATGGATCGTGTCGGGAGCATGCCGTCAGTCCTGATGTCCTGCTTCAAAGAACTCTACCGCAGGGGGAATTATAAATTGTGAATTTATAACGTGAAGTGAAAAAAATATATCTCATTTCCCTGGACCACAATCAACCCGCTGGAAAAGCCGCCCCTCGCCAATTCACATACCATGATGACATTATTGTGATCGGACGCACGCTGAAAGAACACGGGGAGAATCAACGGAAGTGTTTAGGCGCCTGAAGGAAGCCAACTTAAGAATAAAGTCCGATAAATGAAAATTCTTCAAGCAAGAGCTGCTGTACCTCGGACACGCGTTACTAGCGAAGGGATAGGCACAGACCCCGAGAAGGTAGCGGCCATAGCCGAACTAGAGCCACAGTCGACGGTACGCAAACTACGACAATACCTAGGCGTAGCTTCATTTGTACCAGATTTTGCGCGTATAGTAAAACCACTTAATGATCTTCTACGCAAAGGCACAAAGTGGATATGGACACCGGAACACCAACAGGATTTCGAAGAAGTAAGGGCACGATTAGTGGACGATCCTGTGCTGGCATACCCGGATTTTGAGCGTAAATTTTTTTTTTTTTAGCAGACGGACGCCGGTGATTACGGTTTAGGTGCAATCCTGACTCAAGAGAGAGAGGACGGCGAAAGGGTCATTTCATACTCAAGCCGGACACTAAACGGCGCGGAGAAAAATTATTCCACAACGGAAAAGGAGTGCTTGGCAATCGTGTGGGCGATCAGAAAGCTGAAACCTTACTTGGAGGGCTACCATTTTAAAGTGGTTACGGATCACATGGCTCTAAAGAGGTTAAACAGCATAGAAAGCCCTTCTGGAAGGATAGCAAGATGGGCCCTGGAGTTACAGAAGTACGACTTCCAGATAGCGTACAGGAAAGGACAGCTGAATGTGGTGGCAGACGCCCTATCTCGACAACCATTGCCCGAGACTCTTAGGGGCATGAAAGACACATCGGCAATTCCGACAAATAGCTGCAGCTGGATCAGGAGTATGTGCGAGAAAATAAAAGCCCAACCACAAAAATATCCAGATTACGTAATGGAGGGCGAGTCACTTTATAGGCACATTTCTCACAGAGCGGGCAACGAAGATGTCGTGGCTTGGAAACTGTGCGTTCCGCAAGCTCTAAGACAAGCCGTAAAACAAGAAAAACCATGACTTCCCATCCGCTGGTCATGTTGGGAGTAGAAGAACAATAGCACGCCTGGCAGCCCGGTACTACTGGCCAGGAATGCACAGAGACGCCAGGACCCATGTACGCAAGTGTGAAGTTTGCCTGAAATACAAGCCCAATCAGCTGCAGGCTGCAGGGAAAATGCTCACTCAGGTATTTCATCGGGCTATTGCCGAGATCGAAGCACGGAAATCAAATGATACTTGTGTTAATCGATCGGTTTTCCAAATGGACGGGAATTGTGCCGCTACGAACAGCAACAGCGGAGACCCTTCAGAAGGCGTTCAGAGAACGCATAATATCAAGGTTCGGGGCTCCGAAGATAGTGATAACCGACAACGGAGTACAGTTCACCAGTCGATCCTTCAAAAGATTTCTTAGCGAAATGGGAATAAAGCAACAATTCGTGGCGACCTACACACCGCAAGAAAACCCAACAGAACGGGCTTTCGCAGGAAAGGATCAAAGAACTTGGGACGAGAACTGGCCAGAGATTATGCTAGCAGTGAACTCAAGCAGATCTGAATCAACTGGATACTCCCCAGCGTTTCTCACACAAGGCCGAGAACCCCGTTTGCCAAACGCATTATACGACAGGGAAACGTTAGGCTCGGGGAGAATTACACAGACCCCGGAAGAAAACGCCAACAAGTTAAAAGAGATCTTCGAAATCGTACGTCGGAACATGGAAAAGGCATCCCAGGACCAAACCAGACACTACAATCTGAGGAGGAGGCAGTGGACACCAGCGGTGGGGCGCATAGTGTGGGCCAAAGAACACCACCTATCCAAAGCAGCCGAGGGATTCGCTGCAAAACTAGCCCCGAGGTACGATGGTCCTTACCAGGTTATGGATTTCGTCTCTCCAGTGATCTGCAAAATACGGCACACACATTCAAAGAAAGAGCGGACGGTTCACGTTGGCGAGCTTAAGCAGCAACAATCAGAAACGGCAAACGAGCAGATGGAGGACACATCGGAGGACTAGGACAAGGATTTCATATTGATCCAGACCGCGAGGCATCAGGATTCAACTTTGGGCATTCGCCAAATCATCCGTGATTGCGCCAGGCGGAAAAGACGCTGAACAGGAGAGCACAATGATACGGTTAACGTATAAGGAACCCAGTCCGCAAGGCAACAGGATTCAACTTAGGGAATTCGCCAAATAATCCGTGATTACGCCAGGCGGAAAGGACACTTACGAGGACGGCACGAGGATACGGTTAAAAAATACGACACAACAACAGTAGCAATGGCATACATAATTCAATTCCCACTCAAATCCCTAGGATACCCCAAGGATCCCTTAAGGATACCCCAAGGATACCTTAAAGATACCCTCAAGGCTACATGCAAAGCTACACAAATAATCCCCAAGGATACTTCAAGGATACCATTGAGGCTACATGTAAAAGCTACACCAAGGATCCCCAAGGATACTCCAAGGATACCACAAGGATACCCCAAAGGCACCCTCAAGGATACCCTAAGGATCCCCTAAGGATAACACAAGGATAGCCCAAGGCTACCCAAGGATACTCCAAGGATACCACAAGGATACGCCAAAGGCACCCTCAAGGATACCCTAAGGATCCCCTAAGGATAACACAAGGATAGCCCAAGGCTACCAAAAGGATACCTCAAGGATACACCAAGAAGGCCTTAAGGATACCCCAAGGATACCTTAAAGATACCCTCAAAGTTACACCTAGGATACCCCAAGGATTCCTTAAGGAAAACACAAGGGTACCCTAAGGCCGCACCAAGGACATCCCAAAGATCCCTTAAAGATAACCCAAGGATACCTCTGGGATACACCAAGGATACCCAAGGGATATCTTAAAGCTACCTGGATGATATTAGTTTAGGAACGTTAAGAAACAGCGAACCGCAGCATCTGTTTGTAGTTTTATTTTTTATTATTTATAGGAATGGTTGCCCCTAGAACATACTCTAGTGACGATAGGTTGCTAAACCAACACTTAAATTGGTTTAACTCGGAGGGATCATGCGTATGAGGGCCAAAGACACAGCGAAGCTCACTCGTAGAACGCAGAGTAGTTGAATACACAAGTATTGCTTGAGTACTGATTTTATTAGGGCAAAAGGTCGGGTTTATATACACGTTTTTCAGAGTCAAGGGGGGCACCATAGCAAAGAAGTGGTATGGGGCTGTTAGTTAAAAATACATTGCATTGCTTATGTTCTAAGATATACAAAGGTACAGAGTCATCATAATTGTCTCCCACACAAGGAGTTAATACGCTAGGGTTAGTAAAAATAGAAAAGGTAGCTCAAGCAGGTGGCGCTGTCCGTGAACGTCAAGTGGCTTAGCGACTCAAGTGGTACGCTAACAGCATCCAAAGTGCCAAGATGATCTGACAATCTGAAAGGCTTATGAGTTTTACGAAGGAAGGGGGAAGACGGCACAGCAAAGAGAGCTGTACCGTAAGAGAGCAAGCACCCTGGGTAAAGGATATAACGGTGATGAACGAGGAGGAAGGCGCGAAACCGAGGTCCCTGAAACGGGCCCGCACCGTAGAGTCCTCGCCGGAGCCCGTCATCAGCTCGGACAGCGACGTCGAGATGATCGACGACCCCATCACGGAGCAGAGGGAGTGGCGGCTCCGGAAGGCGGCAAAGGATGATCGCATCCCGCCCGGGACGTCGATCATTGGGGGCCAAGCCCCAGAGCCCCGAGGCGCGGACGGAGGCGTGGAGCCGCCGAATGGCCACGTCGAGGCTGTCAGCTGGCCATGGCGGAGCGCCAGGCGAGGTCTTGGGTCCGGTACCCAACGGAGCGGGAGCGGGAGCAGGAGCCCGACGGAAGGCCAAGCTGCGCCGCAACCACGTAGAGGCGGCAATCCGTTGGCACGCCCAGTTACAGTAGGCGGAGGAGGAGGAGCAGCGGCTATGGGAGGACCCGGTGGCAGAGGTGAGGGAGGACCCGGTGGCGGAGACGTGGGAGGTCCCGCCAACGCCCCGATACACGGCCGAGGAGCCTAATCCTGACGGTAAGGAAGAGGAGGAAGACTGGGCACCGTCTCCGCCAAGGTGGTTGCCGGAGGTGCCGCCGACGCCCCGTTATGAACCGGAGTAGCAGTACGGCGAAGACCCGACGAGCGAGGGAGGAGCGCCGATGGCCACGCCTCCATGGCGGCCCGCGACGATTGGCCGGAGGGCATAGTCGAGTCACCTGCGGTCGCGACGGCACGGCGGAAGGGAGGAAGGAGGTGTGTCCTGGCCACGCAAGGCGGGCAGAAGTTCCAGGTGAGCGTGGGGGCAGCCGGCGTCCGGGTATATGCCCAATAAAACTTTAAAAGAAAACACAAACACACACATAACCACAAAAACTTATTGATTTAGAGTCAGGGAGGTGGTTGAAAGAAGATGAGGGGCATACATCGTTGGCACCAGCAAGTTAAAAAAAAATATATGAAAAAAAATATAAGTAAACACAGGCGAGGAAAAAAAAAAACTAATAGTACTTACCTGATGCCGGGGAGAATGACAATGCCAAGCTATGGGATTAACTTCCTCTCTGCGCTCTCCCTGGCAGGCCACCAGCTCAGCGAATGAGAGGCTGAGACTGGAGAAGGGCATAAGGAGAACATCAAAAAAGGGAAAAGAAAAGAAAGTACGAAATACTCACCAAATTGAAAGAATTTTGCTGCATCACTTCGATAAAGGGATGGGGGCGCTTCGATTAATAAGCGGTCGATTGGCACTGGACGATAGTGTCGATCGATGCACAGAATACTGGAAATGTCGCCACAGGAAAGGTCACACATAAAAACATCGCCACCACCAGATGGCAACGCTGCGCTAATTCGAATCATCGAGATCGGCTGGAAAACCGATCGGGAAAGCGGTAGTGTGACCAGACAACGGAAGAAAGGATATGCTTAGAACGCGAAGCATGAGGGGAAAACATCTTGGGCGGGACATTCAAGCAGGAAGGAAAACACGAGACGTCTATGGGGAAACATCTTGGGCGGGATAAGAAATGGAGGATCGGCGCTGTGGAACTCAGGTACGAGTTGTGAGCGTCGAGGGAATCATTTGGAGGAGCAAGAGGACTCGAGGGCTACAAGGATTTACAAGGAAGACAGCCGGAGAGAAGAAAATCAAGTCTATGGGGGAAACATCTTGGGGCGGGAACTACATAGAACGAGAAGGAGCGACGTCGAGGGAAGAAGGACCAACATCAGCGATCCGGATCAGCAGATCTAGACAGAATTCCAAGATAACAGCCGGAGAGGAGGTGCAAGTCTCATTTCGTTCCCGAAGAGAGGGGAGTATGTGAGGAGTTAAATAACTCCTCACAAATAAGAGAACGAGGAGAGAGGGAGAGTTTGGAGAGAAGGAGTAACGGTAAAAGGCGGCGGACTTTGGAACCTAGTATAGTGCCGTGCGCAAAGACGAAAAAGGAGAAGCCGAGAATTAACGGGATGCTGGCCTATATAAGCAGGCGGAGCGCAGGAAGCGGGATCAGTCGATCACAAGGAGTCAATCCGACGAGATCAGTAGACAAGCAGCAAATCGGTAAACAACAAAAGCCAAGTTAACATCAGGAGGAAGCAGAGCCGCGCCGAGTCAACAAGGAGCAAGATCGCTACATCAAGACGTTCGGGACTTAGAGTCCAAGTCTCCGAGCTGTGAAACAGGTAGCTGAGGTCCTTTAGGCATTACGCGGCTAAGTCCAGGCGTTTTGTTCTAATTCTTGTCGTGATTTGAGCTTGGCGTATTGCTCGGCGAGTCCGATAGTGTTGAAGTTGGCGAGTCCGGAAGGGAAGTTGTCCAGAATTAGCTGCCGTGCGAAAACAATTGCCTTGTAGAATTCCGGCGTACGCCTGAACCGGCGTGCGAGAATTGTGCAGGCCCTGGTGCGACTAGCCAAGAAGGACGCGCGTCCGAACCACTGGTGACTTAAGAGGCGTATGCGTCGAGAGCACAGTAGTTCACCGCAAGAGTCCTAGAAAGGCAGCAGACCAAATCCCGAGAGCCAAAGACCCGTTGCACCTAGTCTCACAAGAGCACGCGGACAACGGAGCCAGGAGATCGCGCCGTGAGCAGAGCAAGGACACAAGAAACGACGAGCAGTCGTCGCAGGCCCAGCAGCAACCAAGCCATACTCCGACTTATCCAGTCCACGGCTAAGAGGCGAGGGCGGAAGCGTTCGTCTTGAACCTAGCGTCCTGGCACAGGGACTGCATTGGCGGCCTTCCGGCGTATGCCTGAACCGTCAGGCAGAAGCTGTGTAGGCGTCGGGTGTGACCGGTCGGGACAGATCCTGGGATAGGTGGCTGTGGTTGCGAAAGGCGTATGCTTTGAAAGCCCAGTGCCTGTTCACCCTAGTCTGGGTAACGGTAACGGTAACGCATCCATAGACCCTCATAGCCCCGAGGCCAAAGACAACGGAGGCGTTCCGGACCAGCGAGCAACGAGGCAGCGGAGAGCGAAGGTGGGGCAGCCACAATTCATCAGCGAAGGCGTTGAGAGAACCATCTGTCACCATTAGTCCCAGGCCGAAAGACAAGTCGGCGAATAAAGATCCTAGTAAAAACATCCTAACTTTCTGTGCGTCCTCACTAGACAATCGGTCGGTCACGTTTATATAAATTTGGTGGGACGAACAACACACATCTTCTGAGCTAGCCGCACGATAGCCGCAAGCAGACCATAAAAATCAGTTCTGAAAAACTAATACGGTTTTGTATGAATAAAATGCGAAACTTGTGAACGCAGGGAAAATTGATTTATTGGCGATGGCGACGAAAAGGAGTATGCTCAGAACGATGTTCATATAACAACTAACATTTAATTTCAATATATAGACGCTTAAACCTAACGAAGGGGCGAGAGACGGGGCGAATTCGCGAGAGCGATTAAATCTTTATTGTGCTCCTGCTCCCGCCTTACACTATTTAACAAATTTCACACCGCAAAGTGCGCGAACACCGCCCCCTCTGAAGGACCGCCGTCTTCAGCATGCCACAGGCAGCACCGCCAGCCTATGGACCGCTCGCCGATACGTCCCATCCTTCGTCTTCACGTCCGCCACTCGGACCTTGCCGTCAGCGCCGACGTGCACCGCCACGATCCGCCCGGTCATCCACTGCTGCGGAAGGTTGTCCTCGGCGACGACGACGAGAGCTCCCACGTCGACGTTTTGAACCTCCTGGTGCCACTTGTTTTTCGCCTGGAGGCTCGAGACTTACTTCCGGGACCAACGCTGCCAAAACCTGTGCCTGAGACACGAGACACTGCGCCATCGTCGTAAGCAGGTTGGGCTGACTTGGTTCGGGAGCGCTGCTGAGGGTGGAGCGCGGAGGGGCCCGCCGATCAGGAGATGGCCTGGGCTTAGGGCTTCGCCGTCGTCGGGATCCGTGCTGATCGCTCCGAGGGGCCTGGAGTTGAGCACGGAATCCACGCTGGTGAGGAGAGTTCCGAGCTCCTCCGCGGTCAGGATGTCTTCGCCGACCGAACGAAGGAACAGGTGCTTTGCAGACTTCACACCTCGCCACAAAAATCAACACCACAGATATTAAAAGGGCGGAGAGCTCGAAGTCTATCTGATGGCAAGTTCCCCATGATTTGCGTCAAGAGTTGCGGCTTGCACCGAAAGCAACGAACGCAAGAACGAACTGTTCTGCGGCAAACTTCCTGCGCATTAACCAACCATATCTTTTCTCGCAACAGACTTACAAGAGCTCGAGGGCCAGCATGACAACTTGTAACGTGCAGGTATGACACGTACGTTTTAACAAACTGTGAGCCTTTCGACAACAACAACGGGAATTTGGCTTCGTACGGGATAGGAGCATTCAATAACCGACCCCCAACTGCAACAATGTCGAGGAACACCAATCTAATTTTTTCTCCTGGAGAAAAGGGCTTAGTTTTTGTATATTCATTGCTACCGGTTTATTTTTTTCGAATTTTACCTATGTCGTCACTGAACTCGTGAGATTGGATCACTTCCACTATTTTCTCGAACGCAAAATTCAGTTCTCTTGGTGTTATACTTTTTTCAAAAGGCTGCGACACTTTTTTACACCTTTGAATAAACCGTAAGACCCACACGAAAACCCTTAGAAGCCTTATGTGCGACGAAAAGGATTCTATTTTCTGAAGCACATAATTGGGCTCTGGGATTACCACAAGCGCCAATGCTGATTTGCATAATTCCATCGACACGACATCAGCAGGTACTTCGAATTGTCGATTTACAGGCCAATCTTTTTCAGCATCGAGCAAAAACGACGGCCCAGCGAACCAAATGGAAGCTGTAAGTTCCTCAACTTTAAATCCCCGTGACACGATGTCTGCTGGGTTTACTTTCGTGGGGACATGTCTCCAGATTGCTTTTTCCGACCACTCTTGAATCTCCGCAACTCGGTTTGAGACAAAAACTGACAACGACGAAGGATGCGTTTTGATCCAATGCAAAGTGATCTCCGAATCCGTCCAGAGGAACACTTTTGTAATCGGAAAATTAAGCAATGGTCTTACACGATTATAGAGATCCGCAAGAAGGTGAGCTGCGCACAACTCAAGGCGAGGCAAAGTTTTCGTCTTGAGGGGAGCTACTTTGGATTTTGCTGTCAATAAAAATACTTTTAAACCTTCAGCGGTACTAGTGCGAACGTAGATGCACGCTCCATATGCTCGCATGGAAGCGTCAGCGAAACCATGTATTTCTGCTGGGACTTTGGCGTCTGTATGAACGAATCGCGATACCTTGATCTTGGGCAGCTGCAACAGCGTTCCCTTAAAAGCTTCCCAAGATGTCTGCAGTTGCATCGGCAGCGACTCGTCCCAGTCTAACTTTCGAAGCCACAGTTCCTGCAACAACATTTTTGCCCTAGTCACTAGAGGACACAATAGGCCAAGCGGATCGAAAAGTCGGGCAGTCACCGACAGTATGTTTCGTTTTGTCGCACGAAGAGTCAGGAAAGAGGTCATCCAACCGAAATTGAAAGTAATCTTTACCCAGCAACCAAACCACGCCAAGGGTTTTAGTTACGTCTGAGTCTGCCGTTAGCGGCATGACAGCGCTTTCAGATGCGGACAACTCTGGGTAGTTAGAAAACCACTTTGCCAATTCAAATCCTGCCTCTTGCAATACCTGAGAAACTTCGTCTCGAAGGCTTAGCAGGTCCTAACGTATCAATGACCTTAGCGGCTTTTGGACACGAATCCTGCGCGATCTCTCCAAGCCGCATTAAACACCGAATCGCCAGATAGGGTGCTGGCGAAGTTCCATAAGTCACGGTGTTCAGCTTGAAGATATTTAGAGACTCAGATGGTTCTCGTCTCCACACTATGAGCTGAAAGTTTCGGTCAGCTTCGTCAACCATTACTTGACGATACATCTTTTTTACGTCTGCTGCAAGCAGACAAGCTGTGCAGTCTGAACCGAAGAAGGGTCGAATACAGCTCCTCTTGAATGGTGGGGCCAACCATCAAGATGTCATTCAACGCGACCTGCGTCGATGTACGGCTCGAGGAGTCGAATACCACTCTCAACTTTGTCGAGGTGCTTTGAGGTCGCAGCACGCATTGGTGCGGAATGAAATAGTGCGAACTGTCTGGAATTTTATTGTTAGTGGAAGACATGTGGCCCATGGCTTCATATTCTTCCATGAATTCCAGATACATCTTTTTATACCCGTTACTCGTAGAGTAAAAGGGTATATTGTATTCGTGCAAAAGTATGTAACAGCTAGAAGGAAGCGTTTCCGACCCTATAAAGTATATATATTCTTGATCAGGGTCACTAGCCGAGTCGATATAGCCATGTCCGTCTGTCCGTCTGTCCGTCTGTCTGTCCGTATGAACGCTGAGATCTCGGAAACTATAAAAGCTAGAAGATTGGCATTTTGCATGCAGATTCTAGGAGTTCCTACGCAGCGCAAGTTTGTTTCAAAAAGGTGCCACGCCCCCTTTAACGCCCACAATCGCTCATATACGATATTAAAAATTTAAAGATTTCGGAAAAGTAAAAATGCAGTTTTATTGTGTTTATCAATACCTATCGAAATGTAGAAGATATTTTTCAAATCGGACCATTCGTTAAAAAGTTATGCGTGATCAAAGTTTCTATCTCCATCTCCCTCGCACTCCCTTTACCTGAGTAACGGGTATCTGATAGTCGGGGCACCCGACTATAGCGTTCTCTCTTGTTTAAAGAAGGATCTTTGGATAATCTTCTTTCAAGCGACAAAAATCTACGTTTTGCAACTTCATATGATGAACCAAGAGTGTTTGGGTCAGATTTGAACGGCAAACGAACCGAAAATCTTCCGGACGACAATCTTTGAGTATTTTTCTCAAAGTGTTGCTCACAAAGTTGCTGCTTAGGAGTATGGACCTTGGCTTTGGGCGGCAAGTCCTCCACAGACCAAAATTTCTGCAGGGTTGTGTCTATTGACTCCAACACTTCCTCCTGGCAGCTGAGATGTACCAACTTTTCAGCATTTCTTATTTTTTCTGAGGCACATCTCCCTGGGAAACTCACGCCCTTGCTTTATCTGGCCGACTGACAATAGTTATATAAGCATGTCTATTTTTTAGGGCTTGAAGAAGAATGGATCTACCAATTGAATATTTTCAGGCACCCTCCAGCCGCTGGTGTTCACCGTTTGATCCGGATGATAACCAGAAATATTTTTTAATATGTAAAATTCGGACGACAATTGACTGCTACCCACTCGCGACTTGACTATCGTGTGTATTTTCTTGGTTGCTTGAGCATTAGTTGCACCAATGCCCCGCAAGCTCAAACACACGTCCTCTCTCTTAATCTGAAGTCTCTGAGCGAGCTCGTCGGTCACAAAATTTACTTGTGAATCGAGCAACGCTCGAGCCAAAACTAATTCGCCACTTTTTGTTTGGACGCTCACGATGGCTGTGGCAAGAATAACTCTATCCGATGCAGTCGCATGCAAAACATGCGAAGTGGATGGAGTATTCTGCAAGAGCGTGGGCTGAGGAGGAGGTGGCAACGCGAGATTTGATGGTGAATAAATGTGCAGCAATGTGTGGTGTGAGGACTTACACACCCTGCATCTCTTCGATTTGCATCTTTTTACCGTGTGGCCCTTACGGAGGCAGTTAATGCACAAGGGAGCTTTTTTTGCGAAATCGAATCTTTGCTGAACTGTTAGGGCAGCAAAAGCAGTGCAATTTCCTACTTGATGTTCTGCTGAGTTACAAAACACACATACTTCGCAGTCGTCCATGGCAGCAACAAACGAAAAACTCCGGTTTCCATTCTTCTTTGGATAAGCCTGGCTCTGCTGAACAATTTTTGGCTTACACGCTTCTTCGGCAACCATATGTTGATAGCGCTTGTTCAGGGCCGACTCACACTCGCTCCAAAGAGGAAGCGAGGTATAATCTAATTGTTCTTCCCATTTTCTTTTAGTTCCTGCATCGACTTTGCCCATTACTAGATGGATGAGGATGGCATTCGTAATACGTTTGTCATCCCCAATGGACAAAAGAGAATCGTACAGCGCTGTGACTGTGTCGATCAGGTTTCTCAAGGCGGTAGCTGATGGCTGGGAAATCTTTGGCAGATTAAACAGTGTCGATATATTGTCAAAGAAAATCAAACAATCATTATCGTACACCCGCCTTAGGCTAGCCAGAGCTTTTGGATAATTATCCGCGGTAACTTGGAATGCCCTGACTGTTCCTAGCGCGTCTCCAGCCAAACACGATATTAGATGGTTGAATTTTTCGATATCGTGCAGCGTGTCATCTTTGTCAACAAAAGTTTCGAAAAGGCTTATAAAATTTTTAAATTCGGAATGTTTTCCGCTGAAGGTTGGAAGAGCGAGGCTCGGCAAACGGCATTGGGGTGTGCGCGTTACCGGCGGAGCGGAATTGTCAACGCTCTTTCGCTTTGTTTCCGCAATTAGGGAAATTAGCAACGAATTTGCTATTATCGCAGTCTTTTCGAACTCTTCGCGGTACTCATCATCTCCATCTTTCGCTTCAATTTTATTTTGTATAAGCGGAGCATTTTCGATGTGCGTATTTAGAATTTATAATCGACATTCTAACTCAACCGTATTTAAAGAGAATCGACCCTATACTCCTCATATATCCATCTCGTTGGTTTTTCAACTCTTCGATTTCCTGGCTGTTACTTTCTGATTTTGGCATTTTTTTTTTTTTGTATCGAAGATTTTTAAATTTAATTTATTTTAGTTTTTGTTTTTTTTTAATGTATGTAAGTGAGTACAAAAAAAATTTTTGTTTTTTAAATTTATTAAATTTAAATAATAATAACCAACGAGAGGAATAAGCTGAACGCAAGCAGTGTAGGGGAGTTATTTAAATTGAATTAAGGAATTACTTTAAGGAATCCTAATTTATTTTAATAATTCAATAATTATAATATGCCGAGCGCACGTAGTGTAGGGGAGCACACGCCAAACTCAAACAACAAAAAACGAACAAACGTTTAGGCAGCGGCAACGCTTGCACCGTTCCAGCGATCGAAAACGAAAACGACGAAAGAGAACTCGAAAGAACGGGCTGCGTTGTCTGTGTGCGTGTGTATGTGTGTACGGCTGGCGGTGCTCAACGCAATGCTAACGGAGGATGATGCACTGACCGATAACTAAGGGCAACGAATATATAAACCTGACGCTTTAAAGCGCGGGAAATGGCGAAAAGCGAGGGAAATTTGAAGAAAATGCGCGGCAGAAAATTTGCCGGGAATTTAATTCTGAAATTATAACTTTTCACAATTCTCAACCTTTTTAATTTTTTGCAAAGCTATAATTGGTCTTCACTACGACGAGAATTGGGGGAATTTTTATTTTTTAAATGCCGACAAATTTGTATTTGATTTTGGTCCAAAGCGATTCACTTATGTATGTATGTATAATTCGAAATATGTATGGATGTATATATCAGAATTATAATCGTTAGTACATGCAAGTTTTATTTATTTCTTGGTTAGAATGCTCGCTATCTACCGAATTTTTCACACGAATGCAAAATGTTGAAAGGTGGGCCAAAACATAATTTAGGGCACGCCACAGATTAACTTTCAACTTTAAACACTCTATACCTGGTGGGACGATACACATCCGTCGGCAACTTCCCTCTTTAAATCCATATCAGCAGCGGCAACAACAACTTCTGGTCCAGTTAACGAACTGCAGCGGTCAAATTGTCCAGCGGCAGCAACGACGAATTAATAAGCCGGCGCGATTTATTTAGTTTTAATTTTGTATTTTCACCAAAAATAACACTAGATTCCCACTGCAGATCACGTCGGGGTCACCATGAAAAACTAATACGGTTTTGTATTAATAAAACGCGAAACTTGTGAACGCAGGGAAAATTGATTTATTGGCGAAAAGGAGTATGCTCAGAACGATGTTCATATAACAACTAACATTTAATTTCAATATATAGACGCTTAAACCTAACTTAACGAAGGGGCGAGAGACGGGGCGAATTCGCGAGAGCGATTAAATCTTTATTGTGCTCCCGCTCCCGCCTTACACTATTTAACAAATTTCACACCGCAAAGTGCGCGAACAAGTTCTTTACAAAATATGCTAGAACAATAATAAGCTGATCTTCGCACATGTTAGGGGTGCTGAGAAACCAAAGTTCGCTTCAAACATGGATCTCAGCAGACGTTTGGCAGAGGACCTGAACGGTCCTTTTCTTCTTCATAAAACCAATGACTTAGACATAAACAAATGTAATCCAAACCCTGCTGGAACCAACGGATATGACAAATCATTAATAACCCAAACATTTCACCATTGTTTCCAACAGGCCAAAACTGCTGACCCCTTCAAATTTCGGCTAGTGCAAAGTCCAATCTTCCACAAAGCTCACAAAGCTTACAACATAAAATGTAAGCTCTAAAAAGTGTTAAGCCGAGATTTGATGAATCACCTTCTCCTTCAATTAAACCGAGTTTCGTCTTAACCCTTCAACAGATCGGACCCGGTCTTGGGCTAGAATTTTAATTCGTGTGTAGCCATAAATAAATCTTGTTCAATTTTGAAATAAGTGAAATTTGTGAAAACAAAACTAAAAGTAACATATTTAATTGGCGCGGCCAGGATGTGCTCGTTAAAGGCATATCCGCAAAAGAATATAAGTGTAATAACCCGCAAACTCGAGTACGTAGCCTTGTATAATCGCTACGTCTAAGCTAATCTGGAACCCTGAAAATAAATGCACATACATTTTGTAGCCCTCTATGGCAGAGTGATCGCTGCAGAACATAGAAAACTGTAACAATAACTGAAGTGAAGTGCAGTGAAAAAAAAAATTACACAAGGCCTTCTGTATATAAGAGACAGTTATCGAACAATAATCTACAAGAATAACAAAAAAACACGAATTAAAATTTTTTTAAAAAATCTATAATGAAAATCACGATGGCTCAACAAGCAACCCAACCTCAACAAGTACAATTATCAGCCGTTAAGCCAGATGAGGCAAGTGCCTATTTTCTCTGGATCCACACGGAAATTGAGCGCTTTTATAAGAAGAATAAATTTTATCAACAATCTCTTCCCATCCACGGATCCTCGCCAGTCATCAATTATATACCGCGCCATTGAGCTACATTATCAGGAGACGCACAAAGGGTCTCACAACTGTCAGTAGTCACAATATGGTACAAGCTCAGCGCATTTCTTATCGCAATACAAGACGCAAACTCCATGCGAAGAACTTATCAGAAGAATTTACAACACTCACTTTAACGGATCTATCCGTGAAGTCGTAAAAGAGCTAAAACATAAAACATTAGTAATAATAAATAAACTGTCACTAGAGAATAGTGCAGCAAATTTATTTAGTGTATAATATCAATGCTATGAAAAACACTGTCATAGATGTAATCATGCGAAAATTCCCTGAAAGGTTGTTCATGACACTAGCCAGGCACGATATTGTCAGGATCACTAAATTAAAACAAGCCCCCTTTCTGAAAATAGAAATTAAAAAGATAGGGGGTATTATCCCAAGAAATCTGAGTATCATAATCAGGGAAATAACCCAAAATAATTCAAAAAATCCAATCAATTGGCAATAATATAATCATTTAAATGCTGAGAATCGACACAATATCAGGAGCTTTAGCAGAATGAATTATCCGCATCAAGCCAGGTCTAATAACCAATCAAAGCCCAAATCAATCTTTGAAAGGCAAAGGGGCAGCTCTAGTGGGCAATCTAGGAGAGTGGTAGAAAATGTTCATCAAGGTGCCTCGGAGTCGGAAGAGGAAGAAGAATATCCGTTCATCAAATTAATAATGTATAAAATAAACCCGTTTTTCATTTCCCGATATAATTAAAAATTTATACCTACACACTATAAATGGTGTCATCCAATTAAAAAAAGCAGTAAAGTTTTCTAAAAGTTAACTTTGTCCGATAGAACACACATTCTACATTCATAATTTCTCATAATAAGGTTGATAGGTTGATATATTACACATTGTGATCTAAGTGGTTACACGTTCAGAGTGATCATGACGATTTCAAACCAAATAAAGTCGACGAACAAACAGATTGTTGCGATCCTCCAAAAACAAAGGTGGCGATATTAATTTCTCCACTGAGAGAAAGCAGTATTTCAGACTTGACCATCTGAACGTAGAACTAAAACTTATATAAGTTCGCTTGTATTATAAATCACGAAATTCATGCAAATATAAAAAACATGCAAATACCCACAGGTCTATAAACAAGAGGTAGAAAGCTCGATTAAAGAATTGTTCACTAGTATGGATTGTCCCGAAAAATTAAGATGTCCCGGAAAGAAAAAAATTCGTTGTTGACTATAGAATTCTTATTAAGATTAATTAATGATAAATTCGTAATACTCGAATTCTTAATAAGATTACGGTTAATGATAAATTCCCAATACCCGTCATAGGCGAAATATTGGAAAATGCTTTTCAAGCATTGCCTGGTCTATATGGACGATACAATCATATTTTCAATTCCGTTAGAAGAACATATTCAGTCCTTGCGAAATGTATTCGTTTAATTAAGCGGTTATATACAGTTAGGAGGTGGAAAAAAGGCATTTTTAAAGAATTTTTTCTAAGCAAACTATTTGGTTTATTGATTTGAAACTTGACATGTATATTATGAAAACCTTAAACTATATTCACATATTTTTTATTGCCAAAAATATTCATCGGGGACGTTGATATTGCCAATTTTGCAGAGGTTCGCAAAAACAAGGCCTCTTGCGGTGAGCACGATATCTCGGGACTGGATCATCTAAAATGCAAAAACCAAATAAATTTCATTATTATAATAAATAATCTAGTGATTAATCAAAGGAATTAGCTAAAAAAAAAATTAGCAAGAATTTGACGCCATTTTGTCAAAGCAAAAGGTTCGATTTTCGACCAAAATTCGACTCTTTAATGGTTTAGAAAAATAAGAAAATAAGATTTTCATCCTTCGATTAATTACTAAAAAATATAGTTAGGAAGCTTGTGTAAAAATTTCAGACCGATCGGTTCAGCCCTTTCTGAGAAATCTTGCTCACCGACTTTGAAAACACCGTTTCGAGAAAAACGCGATTAAAGTTTTAAAAGCACTTTACATACGGACGAATCGCGCGGCACCTAGATTTCCTCTTGCATTTTCAATTTTTTTGCGGAGGCACTAAAACTGCATTCACCCGTTTCAGCTGTTTTCGGATTGAAAACATGTCTTCGCTTTCTCGGCAGTGCTGCCAGAAACTCCCAAGCAAAAATTGCTAGATTTTGAAAAAAAAGTTGCTAGAAATGTGGCCCCAGGAATTCCGCAGTGATGCAAACAAGTCTTGAGACGACGAAGTGATGTATTATTATAATGTTTATTGATTATTATTATTTGGTATCCGATTACAAATATTATGGTTTTAACTTTAATGAGTTAACAAACAAAACTTAAACTTCTGTGCATGCGTGACGCTTGAGATCTTGACACCGACTGACTCTTCTTGAGTTCTGCTTTATCGATTCTCTCGCGTTCTCGATATACTTTATTAGAAGCGACAACCGCTCCGTGTCTCTCTTCCTACTTGCTCTTCTAGTTTATTCCTGATTCCTACATTCGGCCCTCCTGACGTGATGTTCGTCCCGAACTTCTTCATAAATTCAGCTGCAGTAGATGTTTTCAAAGGACCTTCGCTATCTCCCACTTTTTCAACATCATACCTGCCATGTTTGTGAACTTTAACAACCTTATTAGGTCCAAGATATTTTCCTTTTTACTTTAGACCTACACCATACTGAGTACGCCTGATCGCAACTAAATCATTCAAGTTGTAGAGCTGTTCGTCCTTCCTCTTTGACTCAAAGAATCGCTTGTTTTTCTCCTGTAGGGCTTGAATATTTTCCCTGACTTCTTCGCGTATCTGATCTCGGTCATCGGCTAACTCTTGAATCAAAGACTGCTGTACATGTTCTTTCAATTTCGCTATGTCAACCACACGCATTTCGACACCTGTTAACAACTTAAAGGGAATTACTTTTGTGCTCCTAGGCTCGATATTGTTGATTAATTGCTGCACTTTACCCACATGCTTGTACCAATTTCCTGTATTCTCTAGGCTCATCTTCGACAACATGGGCACAACAATTTTATGCATTTTTTTGACCTGCCCGTAACCACGAGGTACACCTTTCTTGGTGATCTCCATTGGTCCCACATGATCCATGTGATAAGTGACCAAGGGTTTGTCCCCCTTATCAATAGGATTTAAATATCCATCCTGTTTTCCCATTTTTGCGTTAACCATAATCCACTCCACACAACTGCCTACTACTCTGGATACTTTATCTCTCAGCTTTGGAATAAAATAAGATTTCTCCACCAAGTCTTGTGTTTTCTTCGCCGAAAAATGGCCTTGCCTATGAGCAACTTGTATGATTTCAATTTCCATTTGAGATGGGACTACTATTAACTCTCGGGTCTTTGAACAATATTTGATTGGCGATGTAATAATCCTCATGTCCCTTATTTTCAACCAGGCTTCGGACGGCTCTTGTCCACTCATCTGCCATCTGAGCTTCCTTTAATCTGTGCATTACACTCTCTGTCAATACGAAACAAGCAACTCGACTAAGCGCGTCTACATGCCTCATTTTCGTGCCTGATCTATGTTCTATCTCGTAATCATAATCTAGCAAAAACATTGCCCATCTAGCCACTCGCAACGGAACTTCTTTCTTTTTCATTGTCATGGCGAACGCGTTACAATCAGTGATGATTTTGACTTTCGTTCCCAACACATATACACGCCATTTAGCCAAAGCTGCAATGACTGCCAACACTTCCAGTTCGTATGAGTAATATTTTTCTTCACATGGCTTCGTTTAACGACTCATGTACATAACAGGGTGTAGTTGATTGCCTTCTAGGTTCTTTTGCAGAAGAACTGCCCCAAAACCAAACTTAGACGCATCCGTGTGTATTTTAGTAGTCAATTTAGGATTATACAGTTTCAAAACTGGTTTTCTAATCAATGCTGCCTTTAATTGTTCGAATGCAACTTGCTGCAGCTCTTTGAACACAAACTTGACATCTTTCCTCAGCAAATCTGACAAAGGCTTCGCTATAACTGCATATCCATCCACGAACATCCTGAAATACGACGTTAAACCAAGAAATCGCTGAATAGCTTTACGATAAGAGGGCACTGGATTATTTGATACCGCTTGCGTTTTCTCATTACTGGGTGTGATCGAACCGTTTTCTTTAACATATACTAGAAAATCGACCCTGCTCTGTAAAATTTGACACTTGGTCCAGTTAATCCTCAATCCATTTCCCTATGCTACTTCAAGCACTTTTTTAAGCTTCTCTACTCCCTCTCTGATATCTTTGCTGGGAATAATAATATCGTCCATGTAGACAACTGCGTCACCGTTTTTAATGAGGTCCCTGAGAACTGACATTATAAAGCGAGTAGATACTGCCGGGGAGTATTTATTTTCGCCGGAATCGTTCAATGCCATTTGAACATAACCGGACGTATACCAAAAGGCAACATACAAGAATTCAAATTGTCCGTTCTGTGTAACAAATGATGTATACTTCTGAGATTCAACCTCAACAGGAACATGAAAATAACCGTTTGTTAAATCTAGTTTTGTGAATATCTTCGCTCCCTGTAACTTCTCGATAACGCTATCCATCTGTACCATCGAAAAGTTATCTCGCACAATTTTCTCGTTTAATTTACGATAGTCGCAACACAATCGTTTCTGTCCATTCTTTTTTGACACAAGTACGATTGGAGAAGCGTACTCTGAAGTACTTGTTTTGATAATTTTCTCTTTGAGCCACTCTTCAACCTGCGCATCTACTATCTTCTGTTCAGTATAAGGAATACGTCGAGGATGTTGAAATACTGGCGATTCATCGGTGAGTATAATCTTAACGAACATTCCTTTTCGGCTTGAATTCATCAATCATGTTTTTCACGACACCTCTAAACGAATGTGGCAAATGCGACAACTCTATGTCCTGCTTACTTTCCGTCTGCTCTATAGTTAGCATACACAAACTCTGAAACAACTCTGTAAATGAACTTACTTGTTTTTGTTCGAGAATTTGCCATTTTCGTCCTGTGATTACCTGGCTGTCTGATCTGCGAATCAACTCTGTACCGTCCTTTGTTATCTTTATACCACACACTATCTAAGAGAGTTCTACCTAAAATAGCTTCAAAAGCCATGTCCTCATCCGATATGATGTGAAATTCTACACAGAGATTAATACCATCTATTTGTACTGGGAGACCGATACCTGTCAAACATTTTTCGTTTCCTGTTAATTTTTCCACTCCGAGCTCTGGGAAAACATTACGACGCAATAAGCACAAATCAGCTCCCGTATCTATCAATCCTTTAAAAATAACTTTTCCAAATGAAATGTACTTTAACTCCAATCCTGAAGACGTAAACGTGCTTGTTGGCTTCGCCCTGTCTTCCGTCTGTACTAAGTTTTTTGTCTTTTCCTGTTTAGCTACCATCTCATACTTGCAGTGAGCTGCTCTATGTCCTGGTTGGTTGCATCTTTCTTCGGGCAATCTCTTTTGATATGAAATTCGTCCCCACAGTTAAAGCATTTCCTTACTTTCTCGGCTGTTTTTACTACCTTTTTGTCACCTTTATAGAAGTGAGAGTCATACTTGAATTGCTTTACTGATACTCGCATCTTCTGATATGCCTCAATCAATACTTTCAACTGCCTTATACTCTTTGCTTGGTAAAGTAAAGCCTTATTTGTCTTAGAGTCTGGAATGCCGTCGACAAAGTATTCAATCAAGCTTTCATCATCCAGATCAATTGGCTTTGCCAATTCCATTAATGCATACAGGTACTCGTGCAACGATTCGGTCTTCCTCTGCTGCCTTTTGCCAAGTCTACGATGTACCTCTGCTGATGACATCCTCTCACCAAATTCGTTGAGTAATGCGTTCTTTAAAGATCTCCAATCCCGAACATCTCGCTGACTACGAATAAAAAGCTTCGCCGCTCCGCTGAGTAGTTGTTTAGCATAAATAAAAACCTGCAGCTGACTCCATTCCACAGTTAGTGCACATTCTTCAAGTTCCTCAATCCACTGATTAATGTCTGGTGAATTATTTCCCGAAAACTGTGACACACTTCCTTCCACATCCTTCAAAATAAACCATGACCTACCCGAATTAGTAATTTCACGGTTTTGCCCACCTACAATTGAATTCCTATTGTATCCACCATTTTCATGGGCCTGTGAAGGTACGGAAACGAAAGATCCGCCCTCATCATCATCCACTTCAATTCCTACCTCATTGTTATCATCAATTTGTAAACCATAGTGAGCAAGCAGTCTATTTTGCAATTCGATTTTCCTTCCTTTCGGCTTAATCCTAGCTCTGTCAATTTTTCGCGTAGTTCTGCCACAAGCAGTGCCAAAATCTCTTGCCTGTTCATTTTAAAGACTTAAATATCTATATATATAAAAATGGTGCAAAAAATATACGCCATCGCAAAACAAGAGAACGGCTGGGCCGATTTGGCTCAAATTTTTTTTCAGTTGTTTGTAATTGCCAGAAGAAGGTTAATACATAAGAAAATTTTGGGAAAACCTGCCGGAAAACTCGGTATCGGCTCAAGAGATGTAATCATTGTTGTACATAAAACTGTTAAAACAGCAGTCTTTGGAAATAATGCCTTCATTGTTGTACATAAAACTGTAAAAAACGAGTTAACGAAACATTGCCAAAGTTTTAACTGGAAATAATGCCTCTTTTTAGATCAAGACTTGGACGGCGTTCACGCAATGCGATACATTCTCAGAATGTCTGTAATAATCGAACGCAAGAGGTACGTGCAGAAATAAATGCATCGGCACGTGCCCGAATTGCACAGCTTCGCGCTGCACAAAGACCACCTCAAGCCCGACAAAATGTGAGTAGAAGAAGACCAGCCGCAAATGAAAACTTGAATCGCGCTGCATTCGCATACAATTCCGAAACACACTACAAAGATCATAGCTGCGTTGTTATTGGTTCATGGTCTGTCGTATGTCAGTATTGCAATGCACTGAAGTTTCGATTGGAAATCCCCGGCTTATGCTGTGCAGGTGGCAAAATTAAATTGTCCGTTTTGGCTAGAGCCAATTGTATTCGCTACTATATGGAAATTCAGCCCTATCTTCCTAAAGCTTGCACAAAAATATAACGGATGCTTTTAAATGACGTCATTTGGAGCCGAGGTTGTTCATCAACCAAGCTACAATCCGAGTTATAAGGTAATGGCGTCTTATTTTTAATATCAAAATGAACAATGAACAAAATGAGACTCTTCGGTCATATGATGCACTTCAATACCCGTTGATGTTCTGTCGTGGAGAAGATGGGTATCACTTCAACATAAAGATGGTCAATCCAACGACAGGTTTGTTTACAAGTCATCACTTCTTTTTGATTCTACACTAAGTTTGAATTCAAATTTTAGGAGAAGAAACGAATAAGAAGGTCAGCTCTATGAATTTTCATGCGTATCGATTGATGATTCGACTAGATGTTGACAATCATCTGTTGAGATACCGCCGTTTGTTTCAGGAGTACTGTGTCGACATGTACGTCAAAGTAGAAACGGAGCGTCTCAATTTCATTCGTTTCAATCAGTCGAAGTTGCGCTCAGACGAGTACATCCACTTGCGTGACGCCATCGCAACTGAAGGACACGCGGCCAACATCGGTTGTTTGACCATTCTCCCAGCTACTTATGTTGGAAGCCCGCGTCCGTAATTACGGACGTCCGGATTTATTCATCACGTTCACACGCAATCCGAAATGGCCCGAAATTACGAATCTGTTGCTTCCAGGACAAACATCTAGCGATCGACCTGACATCACTGCACGAGTACTCAAGCAAAAGATCACAGTACTTATGAATTACATCGTTAAGCAGAAGGTTTTTGGCGCAGTTCGTTGTTGGATGTGGTCGGTTGAGTGGTAGAAGCGCGGCTTACCACATGCGCACATTCTGCTTTGGATGTTCGACAAGATCCGACCAGATCAAATTGATTCGATTATTTCAGCCGATATACCAGATAAACAAACTGATCCCGAGCTGCATTCCATTGTGACACCGAGCATAATCCATGGCCCTTGCGGAGTCCACAACCCAGAATCAGTATGCATGGATAACGGAAACTGCACAAAACGATTTCCCCATCCGTTGACTGCTGAAACAATCAGCGGACACGATGGATATCCATTGTATAGGCGTCGTTCTCCAGATGACAACGGCAAATGGATCGAAGTAATGGTGAAACGTAACGAAACAAACGTAACAGTAATCGTGGATAACCGCTGGATCGTTCCATATTGCCCGCTTTTGTCGAAACATTCTCAACGCATTGCAATGTTGAGTACTGCAACTCTATCAAATCCATCAAAAACGTTTGCAAATATGTGAACAAAGGGAGCGACATGGCGGTGTTTGGCATTGCTGATCCGAATGCACGATGAACGATGAGGTGACGAAATTTCAACTTGGACGCTACGTTAGTTGTAACAAGGCCATTTGGCGGCTGTTTTCATTTCCGATTCATGAACGTCACCCGACTGTCGTGCACTTATCTGTTCACTTGGAGAACGGCCAGCGTGTCTACTTTACGGACGCGAACGCAGCGCAAAGAGCAGAACGGCCACCAGCGAGAACGTTGACAAATTTCTTTTCGACATGGGAAAGCGATCCGTTTGCAAGGACTTTACTCTATTCAGAGATGCCACGCTATTATACATGGAACGCTGCATCGAAGAAGTTTCAACGCCGGACACTGGCTTCGCTGGTGTCTATTCGACTGATGCGCTCGGACGAATATACACAGTTCATCCACGCCAAGACGAATGCTTCTATCTTCGCTTGCTTTTGGTGAACATTAGAGGCCCTACATCCTTCGAGTCCCGCGTAATGTGGATGGTGTGCTGTGCGCCAGTTTTCGGGAGACTTGCCAACGTTTTAACTTGCTCGAAAACGATGCTCATTTGGATTCAACGCTCGCCGATGCCATTGTTTCTGCGTCAACGAATCAAATCCAATCATTATTTGCAATAATCATAGCCACATATCATCCGTCGAACCCGACCGCACTGTGGGACAACTATAAGGACCACATGGTTCGCAGGACAACTGATAATTTTACCATTACCGAAGAAATGCGCAACGAAGCGTTGATACAGATTGAAAACATTTGCATGCTCATGTGCGGCAGTCTACTAGCGACATTGGGAATGCCAGCGCCCAATCATTCAATGCACGATGCTTTCAAACGCGAGTTTCAACGGGAGCACCACTTTGATCAAACTAACCTGGCCAAAAGAGTCCGAACAAATGTGCCGCTTTTGAATGCCGAGCAGAAGAACGTGTACGATTCGATAATGAATGTTGTTGACGATGAAACGGGAGGCTTATACTTTCTCGATGCTCCTGGTGGGACAGGCAAGACATTCGTCATTTCGTTGATTCTGGCAACGATCTCAAATTGCGTTGGCTGTTGCATCATCTGGCATTGCTACTACATTGTTGAAAGGCGGTCGAACTGCACATTCCGCTTTGAAGCTACCCATGAATCTTCTGACGGCTGCCGATGAAGTTAATGCATGCCTAAAATCGTCCTCTTTGTGGCGATATGTCAAGAAGTTTAAATTGTCCACGAATCGCATTGCAGAATGTCCCCTCCGCTGCTGAATTGTCGAGACAACTGCTGGCGCTTGGCAATGGCGAAATTCCTGTTGATGTTTCGACTAGACTAATATCGTTCCCAGCAAATTTTTGCGAGTTCACATCGTCGAAAGAGCACAAAATTATAAAAATCTTGATTGCATTAGTGAACGGGCAATACTAGCAGCGAAGAATAAGGACGTAGATAGTTTGAATTTCGTTATTCAAAGTCAAATCGCTGGAGAACTACATGCGACAATTATTAAGGGCACATTTAAAGGAGAGGTAGTTCTTATCCCACGAATTCCGATTATTCCAACAGATCTTCTATTTCAATTCAAGAGGATTCAGTTCCCAGTTCGATTAGCATTTGCGATGACAATCAATAAATCGCAAGGCCAATCGTTGGATATCTGCGGGATTAATCTGGAAATGTTTTCAATGTTTTTCACATGGCCAGTTATACGTAGCCTGTTCGCGTGTTGGAAAGCCGTCATCATTATTTATTTTTGCACCGGATAACAAAACAAAAAATATTGTATCGCTCTTCACTGATTTCGAGTCAAATAAATGAAATTTGAATTAGCAATGTTTTATTATTCCTCTGGGGTTATATGAAGTCGTGAAATTGGGGCGAGACAAAGTTCGCCGGGTGCTCTAGTAATCGTATAAAATAGAAGAGTAATATAATGCTTATCAAATAAAATATGTATATCAAAAACGAAAACTCGCCAACTTACGTTATTACGTTACTCTAACATAGCAGCTTTATGCACTGCTTGAATTTATGCAATAATGAAAACTTAACTCTACGTTGCTGTAAAAACAACAGCACGATTGCAGAACAGCAATCCAAAAATTTTTATTTCGCCTTCTTGGCAATTTGTCTCGATCTCTTCGTCTTGTGTTCTTCTTTCCGCAAATTTCTGCCCGTCCAAATCGCCAAATATCTTGTCTCGCCTTCCTGCCACTCACCAATACTACATCAGCTTAACTTCTCGCCAGCCCACAAATACTGTTTTGTATTCCTCCTGTTGTCTCACCAATACAGCAGGACTTCTCGTTGCCTGATGCACACGGCCTTGAATTTGCCTTCTAGCCACGCCAAGTCACCAGTACTGCTCCAGAATGGATTTTTCCTGCTCTTTGACCGCCGATCTCCTTCCGTACACTTCTCCGCTTCCTTATCTTGCTTTGACCAGCCTTTGAAGCCTGTGTCCTCGTCTTCTCCTGACGCACAACTTCTGCTATCCTTCTGCCTGCTACCGTAACTGCTCCACGCCTTACCTCTTGTGCAGATGACCCCTGCCAACAATCCTGCTTCTTGCTTGTGGACGTGCACCACAAAGCTTTGCGTTGCTTCCAGATTTGGTACTCGTTGATCAATCGCCTTCTACGTTGCCCACGTCAGTGCTCTTTGCGTCGGTTCCTCTGCAAATTCTTTTGCGTCTCACAAAGTCGAATTTCTCAACTGTTTTATTTCTGCAATTTTGCTTCTCCTTTGTAACTTCTTTTAGTTTTTCTTTTACTTTCCAAATTTTTTTTTAGTATCTGGTACTACCACCGCGTTGCAAAAAGTTAAGTAAGTTTTTAAACACACAACTCAGTTTAATGACTGTAGTTTGTAATGGATCCAAATATCTCCGGTTGAGCACCCAAAATTGTGGCCCCAGGAATTCCGCAGTGATGCAAACAACTCTTGAGACGACGAAGTGATGTATTATTATAATGTTTATTGATTATTATTGTTTGGTATCCGATTACAAATATTATGGTTTTAACTTTAATGAGTTAACAAACAAAACTTAAACTTCTGTGCATGCGTGACGCTTGAGATCTTGACAGCGACTGACTCTTCTTGAGTTCTGCTTTATCGATTCTCTCGCGTTCTCGATATACTTTATTAGAAGCGACAACCGCTCTGTGTCTCTCTTCCTACTTGCTCTTCTGGTTTATTCCTGATTCCTACAGAAATTGCTAAAAAAAATGCTAGATCAGTTAAATTTAACTTTTAAGCTAATTATGCATATAAATGATCGCTTGTCGCCATCGCCGTGTGTTTTGCAATGCATAGGCATAGTGCCGCTCTTGTTCCTCCGTTTTAGTGGTTTTTTGAAAGAAGGGCAACTTATTTTTTTGTGTAACAGCGCCCATCGCAGCCACGTGTTTTTTTAATGCGGCGTAGTGTCGGATCTCGAAAAGTTTCGCGGTTATTGTGGATTTGCAATACGCACAATAGGCCATGTTACTGTCCGTGCAGTCCTTGCGAATCCACTCCTTAAACTCGTCGACGCGCAGCCAGGCATCCAGAAAATGTTGTTTGTAAATTTTTGCCATCTTTACCGACACAACACAGCACAAAAGTGATCAAAAGTGTTTGAACCACTGAGTTAAAAAATAATTCCGATATCTTTGTAAGCCATTTTCGATCGTAATTGGTTCATTACAATGGAATAGGTATAAAAAAGTTCAAAATGATGAAGAAAAATAACAAAATGTTTGGTTTTGTAATAAAGTTGCTAAAATTGCAAAAAAAAAAAAAATTAGAAATTGCTAGATTTGTTTCTAATAGCAAATCGAAAAAAAAAGTTGCACATTTTTTAAAAGGTGCTAGATCTAGTAACTTAATAGCTAAACTGGCAGCCCTGTTTCTCGGTCTTGACTTCTGCACTTTGGACGTTTTTCTCAATTCTCTGCTACATTTCATTTTCACTAAAAATTCACCGGAAAAGGCGCACAACTGTACCGCTAATCTTCTCTGGTTAGACTGGCTTCTACTCTCCAATATTTGGGAGTTTAGGTGCAGGGAATTTAAAATTAGAAAGGGAACATACAATAAGGAGGCAGCAAGAGGGAGCAAGGTTCAGGTAGGTTCAGGTATGCGGCTGGCGCGAGTTACCGCCTCAGCAGTTACCCTCGGCGGTTCCCCACCGAAACCCCCACGGCAGCCCAACATCTAGCAGCCAAAGTACCGCCTCAGCAAATATCCTCGGCGGTACCCCACCGAATTCCGACGGCAGCCAAACGTCTAGGAACCAAATACCCCGTTGGCAATAAAGTTGCCAACCAAACACAAAGAAACCACAACTTGTATTGTTAATTATTGGAAAAGCTCCCCGAACCAAATTGGAACACTTTTCCTTTAGTTAACTGGCGCAGTCGGTAGCCCTTCGCCCAAGAACGGATTCTGCCCTAGGACTTGAGGAAGGATCTGAGACGACGAAGGATGACAAGGATATATAGCGTTATCTGTATCATTATTATGTAAGAGTGAGTAGAGTGAAGTAGGTGCAATGGAGTGGAAAATACATTAAATGAAGAAAATAATAAATACAAAATAATAAAGTACAACAGCAATAAAGAATGGAAAAAATAAATAAAACAAGTACAACAGCAATAAGAAATGAAAGAAAAAATTATTAATAAAAATATACAACCAAAGAGTATTATAATATAATCAGTGCGAATAAAGGCAATAATGCGAACCGCAGACAGAGAAATGTGGAAGGAAAATAGGGCAAGTGCAGAGTGGCGGAAGCTGAACAACAGCAGGGTGAAAAAAATTAAAAAGAAGATATTCACATAAAACATGTTTAATAATTTGAAGAGTTAAGTTGGAATTTAAATTAATAGTGGTCGTGTTTATGAACGAAATGAAAAGTTTGATTGCAACAAATGGCTCGAGGTCGAACGTCGACGAACGGTCAAGAGCATCAACGGTTCGAGGTTGCGTCGAGCAGCCCGATCGAATGTTTGACCGAGTTGTTCGGTGTGCATCGAACCGTCGTCAACCACAACCGTCTGCCGACGCTCGTCGACAGCCGACCGTGAATGGAAGAGAGAGGGTGTTGCAGACAGTTCGATGTTGAGGTATTGGTGTTGGTCGTGCATGATCGGTGACAGTCGGGAGGTTGCAGGCAGCTCGGGTCGAGTTGGCAACGGTTGTCGACAAGTTCAAACCAATACAGAAGAGAAGTGAGTGGTTCGATCGGATCGGACACAGTGAGATGTCGATGCAGCGGACTAGGAATTTGAGGGCGAGATATAATTCAAAAAAACAAAGTATGCCTTTCGTTCTCATGTATTGAGCGGCGCACTGTATCATACAGGCGGCCGTTTAGCATGAGAATGGGGTAAAGTACCACGAATAATTAATGATTTAATAATAATTAGTATCGGGTATGCTTTCACTTGTATTAGGCGCTTAACTGTAGACACAGGGCGTCGCTTAGCGAAGGGAGGTACTGACTCGATGAAAATAATAAAAGAATTAAGTGATATATACGCATGAACATGTATTAGGCGGCTCTGTAATACGCAGGCGGCTTAGCATCTGGATGAAAGGAAGTATATAAATTAATAAAGAATAAAACAAGAAAGAAAAGCTAACTTCGGACGGAGCCGAAGTTGATATACCCTTGCAGAATATTCACATGATGCATTCTTAATACTCATAAAAAGTCCCAACTCCCTAACTTTAAAAACACCAAAGTTATGACATTTCCAATAGTTCCGTTATATGGCAGCTATAAGATATAGTCGGCCGATCATAATGAAATTTGGTAGGTCGGGTTGATTGGCCAAAAATAAAATCCCAACTTCCTAACTTTAACTAACAACTTTTGGGAAAGTTTCAAGCAGATTGCTTTAAAACTGAGGGACTAGTTTGCGTAGAAACGGACGGACAGACGGACATGGCTAGATCGACTCGCCTGGTGATGCTGATCAAGAATATATATACTTTATAGGGTCGGAAATGTCTCCTTCACTGCGTTGCAAACTTTTGACTGAAATTATAATACCCTCTGCAAGGGTATAAATATGGAAATATATAATAAATAAAACAATACAAAAACATTCAATAAATAAATAAAAAAGAAATCTGATATGAGAGTATTCACATGTATTAAGCGATACACTGTAACGAACAGGGTAGTCGTTTAGCATGGGGATGGTCAAAAAAAAAAAACAAATGTCAAGAAAGGGAGAAAATACCCAAATGGCAATGACTGTCCGGGGACCCACATACTATAAAAAAAAACAAACAAATAACAAAACTAAAAATACACTAAATTAAGCACATAATATATACATAAGTACACTACAAAAACAAACAATTGCACATACAAAAGAGTTACGAGAGAAGTAAGAGAAAGAGAGGCCTACAGCAATGGCGACTACAAGTGTTTTAGAAGCTATCAAGGTAATAGACCTGGTAGACATTATTCCGAAATACGAAGGAGACTCGGCTAAATAAGATGGATTTATAGGAGCGGTAGAGCAGGTGCTAGGCCTAATCAAGGGAGAAGAGAGATCAAACGTAGGAGTAATCGCACTTAGAGCGGTAAAGAGCAAGATTATAGGAGCAGCGGATAAATTCCTAGATTTAGATGAGTCGGAGTTAAATAGGGATCAGATAAAGAAAGTATTGATTACCCATTTCAAAGACAAAAGATCTGAGCAGGATTTGATTTGGGATTGACCCACATTAAAGAAAAGAAGTTAGAATTGGAGGCCCTTATACACCAAAGTAATGACCCTGAAGAAAGCCCTAGTGAGTCTGGCCAAGTCCAGCAAGCAAGGTATATTGTTGAGAAGCGAAAATATCAAGTGGTATGAGGAGATGGCCTTAACCGCCTTTGTGTCAGCCTTAAAAGGACTGATAGGGGGTAACTATCAGGAACATTGGGGTAACCAATATAGCTAAGGCCTATGAAATAGCCTGCAGAGAAAAGAACCTGGGTACCTTGGTGGTAGCAGAAATTGAAGCAAAAGGTCAAGAACTGACTGAGTCGCAGGGCAAAGAGGTTAAGGAAATTCCGAAACAGGAACCAGGAAAGCAAGATAACCCAGTACCGGAGTCGCAGACTGGCAGGAACATGGGGGCAACCAATATAGCTTAGGCCTATGAAATAGCTTGCAGAGAAAAGAACCTGGGTACCTAGGTGGTAGCAGAAATTGAAGCAAAAGGTCAAGAACTGACTGAGTAGCAGGGCAAAGAGGTTAAGGAAATTCCGAAACAGTGACCAGGAAAGCAAGATAACCCAGTACCGGTGGGCAGGAAATACCCAACCGCAGTTCCCAATGCCGTTTCCGATGCACAACATGAATGGATGGCCAGGATTTGGATTTCCGTATCCAATGATTGGTAACCCATTCAGACCAGACAATTTTAAGAAAACTTCGAACTATGCAAGACAATATCGTAACTATCAGAACAAAAATAATAATTGGAGCAATAAGTGGAATAATGGTCAAAATAATCGAGATAGGCAGTAGTATGGCAACAACAATTATAACAACAACAAACCTAGAGAGGGTCAGCTAGCAATCCAGGCGACTGGAGATGCAGAAGGCTGTGCACTATGGGGCCAACGACCACTTTTGTTGGCCCAAACCCATTTTTGAAAAGTCGTCAAAACCAAAAAAGTTGTTTTAGGATATATTAACAGAGGACCAATCTGCAATGTTACGTTTCAGGAATTCCGATGGAGTGCGCTTCTGTTAAGATAACAGCTGTTAAATCATATGTTTAAGATGCAAGCCGCGTGCTTTTGAAATTCGACTTTTAAATTGCCTTTTTAAAGTGTTTAAAAAAGCAGTTTATAAGCGTTGTACTGTGGTGTGTACTAAGTGTTTATGTGTTTAAATGGTTGAAATCAATCGTGCTGTCTTTGTACTTAAGTGTTAAAGTGAGTTGTCTAAAACATGTTTTTTAAATAGAAAAGTAATTTTTAAGTAGAGCAACAAAGTGAGTCCAGCGGAGTCCACTTCTGAATCCTATTGAGATTTGTAGAGTTTTTAAAATGTATATGGTAAGAATCGCCACTTATTGCCACTTTTTCCGAAATTCAATTTTTAAGCACATAAGCTCAAGTTTTGCAACCTTAACAATAGTTGTATTAAAATTTGAATCCTTTTGATTGTCAATGAAATATTGAACTTGAATCCGAAGAGCAAAATGTTTAATAGCAGGTACCATTTTTTTACTTATTAATAAAATTTGTTTAATCCGATTTTTGTGCATTTACATTGCACCTTTGTGGAACGAAGAACATTTTGTTTTGCATTTTGAATTCTATTAAGATGCAGATATAAAAAATATAAGAAAAATAAAATATAAATGTATTTATAAAGAATATAATAAAAAAAAAATTTTTTCGATTATCTTAAAAAAACAACAAAGTCTAATAAATCGATCGTATGACAGCTAAGGGATAAATTTGTTCGATCCTATTCTTTTTTTAACATATATGTTGCCTAAGGATACAAAAAAACGATTTGTAAAGTTTTATCTCGATATCTCTAAAATTGAGCGAGTTATTAATTTATGCCAACAAAAGTGGTCGTTGGCCCCATAGTGCAGTGGCCAGACAAGGATGTCTAGGAATTCAAACTATTCCGGACAACCGTATAATTCGAACTATTCAAGACAGTCGAATAATTCGGCCAATTCAAAATGGTCATATAATGGTAACTCAGAGAGGGGCGGAAATCGGCTGGCAACCACGGGTCAGCTGCATAACATCCAGGAGGATGATGCAAATTTTTCGCAATCAGCCTCGAGCAACCAACAGGATATTTAGGGACCAGGAGGGGTCACTCAACCCTACCTTATGTATTGATCAAAATCACTCCGAAAAAAAACAATAAAAATGCTAATTGACACGGATCCACTTTCTCATTTATTCGTCCCGAAATAGCTTAATCACAATACGTGAAAGACCTACAAGACCCAATTGCGATTAAGACAATTACACAATCTCATAAAATTTATAAGTAAGCATACTTACCAAGGAACTGGGAGAAGTAAGGAAGATTAGTATGCTACTTTTCAGATACCACCAGTTTTTGAAGGGTTAATCGGGATAGATCTGTTACAACAGTTAAAGGCCGTGATCGACATAGAAAATGGTTGGTTCCGCTCGGTGGAGGAGTAGTTGCAGATTCAGTTCGCTAAATATAGACCAAGCGAAGTTCACACAATAGAAGCAGAATCAAAAAGAGTATCCCAGTACAAGTTTCCGATGGGGATTTCTTGTTAAGTAAAACAACAGTAAAGGAAGAAATGACCATTTCAGAAGGAATTTACAGGGCAGTAGCTGAACAGAGCCTGGTAGAAGTAACAAACTATGCAGAGATAGACCAGGAGTTGTTTTTGGAAGAACCAATAAATGTTGTAGAATTCAAAACCGAGCAACATTTCGAACTCAATAGTATGGAAGAGACAGGTAAGAAAGATAAAAACATACCGATCCACATGATCAGGACAGAACATTTAAATAACGAGGAGCTTAAAGAGCTTCAGAGAATTTGCAGGAAGTACCCGAAGGTATTCCATAAGGAAGGTGATAATTTGTCTTTCACTAATGCAGTCAAACATCAAATCAGAACGAATGATGACATACCAGTGTATGCCAGACCATACAGAAATGCATTCAAGAAGAGACAGGAAGTTAGAAAACAGTTGGAGAAGCTATTAGATCAGTAGATTATTAGACATAGTGTGACGACCCAGAGTCACAAATAATAAAAGAACAATCCAAAAAAAAAACACACAATGCCTTTTATTCTCCCTACGCCACACCACATTCAAAACACGCGCCAAAATCGCGCACCCAAAACGATAAACTGGCCACACTAATATATCGATAGTCGACTACCAAACCTGTCCACACTAACGCCACCGATACATCGATAGTCGACTACCATCGCTATATTCGTGGCCCGATAACGAGTTATCGATATCGGGATTCTCGACATCGACCGCTCTGGGCACACTCAACTGGGCCTATATAAGCAGAGGCAAGACCCCAGATGAGGAACTTGCGTTCCGACGATCATCGAGGAAACATCAGCAACAAGGAGAAATATCCGGGTAAGTGTTCTGGTGATAGTCTTGGTATTGGTGGTGGATCCGTAAGAACTCGGTTTTTTTTAAATCGGTTCTGCGACCTGGTGAGGATCAGCCCAGACCCAGTCGTGATCACTGAGGCGGCCCGGTTTACGTAATACAGGCCATCCGCAGCGCCGACGCAACTTCTCGGCCCATCCGCAGCGCCGAAGCTCGCAGTATGCAGTGAACCTCTTGGCCTTCCGTAAGCGCCAGATCACGGAGAAAGCAGCTCACCGATCAACCTCCACGAAGCAAGCAGTTCATCACTCGGCTCTTCCGTAGCGCCGGGTCACGACAGCAAGCAGTTCATCACTCGGGCCTGTCGAAGCGCCAAATCGACAAAGCAAGCAGTCCCGACTCATCTATACACAACCACACGACTAACGTATATTGTACGATTACTTCGAAATACACGTCTCCTTTATAGTTCTATCCCTCTGTGTCATTATTGGGGAAAGGGAGGTAAATCGATCTATAGAGAAAAATATAAATATCTGTCACGAATCCTAACCACGGCGAGCTATACCGTCTCCCAAAACAGGATCGTTATAATAGCCATTGGTGCCCAAAAAGAAGGATGCCTCAGGAGAAAGGAAATGGAGAATAGTGGTAGACTATAGGAAATTAAACGAGAAAGTAATTAAAGACAGATATCCCCTACCAATAATAAACCATGTATTGGATAACTTGGGGAGAGCCAAATATTTCTCAACCTTAGATTTGGCGAGTGGATACCACCAAATCGAGGTAAAGGAGGAAGATGACCGGAAAACAGCTTTTTCTGTTGAAGGAGGGCACTTCGAGTATGTACGAATGCCTTTCGGTTTGAATAACGCTCCCGCAACCTTTCAAAGGCTAATGAATAACATTTTCGGAGAATTGCTAGGCAAATGTTGTCTCATATACATGGACGACATTATGGTGTTCTCAACGTCGTTGAAAGAGTTTTCAAGAGGCTGGCAGAAGCAAATTTTAAACTGTAGTTAGACAAGACAGAATTTTTGAGAAAAGAAGTAGAATATTTAAGGCATGTAGTAACCAAACAGGATATTAAACCAAACCCAGGGAAAATCGAAGCAATAAAAAGATTCGAGATTCCGAAGGCTAGAAAGCAGATTAAATCATTCCTAGGTCTGTTGGGGTACTATAGTAAATTTATACGAGACTTCGCGGCGATAACGAAGCCAATGACGAGGCAATTAAAAGGAAAAAAGGCTGTATAGATGGATCAATAATACAAAGAAGAATTTGAGGTATGCAAAACCTTATTATGCAACGATCAGATCTTACAGTTTCCCGATTTTGACAAACCATTCATCCTTACCACGGATGCAAGCAACTATGCGATTGGCGCCGTATTATCCCAAGGAAACCTGGGTACGGACAGACATACAGCATATGCTAGTAGAAGTTTATCAGGATCAGAGGTGAACTATGCGACCATAGAAAAAGAAATGCTAGCCATTATTTGGGCAATTAAACATTTTAGACACTATGTATTCGGCACAAAGTTAAAAATAGTCACTGATCATAGGACATTAACCTGACTGATGAGCGTCAAGGAACCGGACTCCAATCTCGTAAGGTGGCGACTCCAAATGTTGGAGTTTGATTACGAGATTGTGTATAAAAAAGGGCCCTTGAATGTAGGGCAGACGCATCGAGCAGAATTCAACCTGAACTCAATGTGTTGGAAGATGTATCAGAGATAGCGACAAATGGAGAGACAATTCACTCCGCTGGGGAAGACCTGAAATTGGGATTCCCAATATCAGAAAGACCACTGGATGAGTATAATATTCAAGTGGTTATACAGGAAGGGAGAATTGGAGGAGTAGTAAAATAAATTCCATTCAGGAATAAATTACGAGTAATTTGGACGGAAAACAACTTTAATGACGAAACAATTGCCCGTAGGCTAAAATAAATTCTAAAGATGATAACAATCCAAGACCTATATGGCAAATACTTTGCCTATAGAAAGTTGTATAGGGCAATAAGATGTATAGTTTTGTTGCCAGATATAATAGAAAAAAGCGAACAGGAAGATGTCATTAAAGAGTATCACGAATAGAGCAATCATAGAGGAATAGACGAAACGGTAGCTCACCTCAAAAGAAAAGTGTTTTTCCTACACATGAAACAGGCAATTACACAAACAATAAATAATTGTGACAGTTGCCAAATTCAGAAATACGATAGGAAACCAAATAAGATAATGTACAGTCTGACAGAGACACCAGAGAGACCCATGGAAATAGTACATATAGACTTGTATTTTGCGAACAAAAAAGTGTACTAACCATAATAGACAAATTCTCGAGGTACGCTTGGGGATTAACGATTCCAGCAAAGGAAAGCGTAAATATAGTAAAAGCAATAAAAGGTTTCATGGCCTTATTCGGAGTACCCAAAAAGATAGTTTGCGATCAGGGTGTAGAATTCTCGTCCAACCTCTTCAAAGATTTTTTTAGGCAGTACGATTTAGAAATGCACACAGCATCTTTTCAGCAGTCGTCGAGCAATTCCACTGTTGAAAGACTGCACTTGCGATTACGGAAATATACAGGCTTATAAACGAAACTAAGAAAACAAATGAATTTGAAATCCGGCATGAGGAAGTACTGGACAAAGCGTTTAAAACTTATAATAACTATTCATTCAGCTACCAAGTTAACACCGCAGGAGCTATTCACTGGAAGAACACACAATTTTTTAAATAACGTGTCTTTTAACAATGAACACGATTATTTACAAAAGATCAATGCGTTTCAGGGAGAATTATACCCAAAAATTAAAGTAAGGGTAGAGCAACAGAAAACCAAGAGAATAGAAACAGCAAATACAGGTAGAAAAGAACCAAGTCCGGTACAAGCAGGAGATACAATATTTAGGAAGGAAAACAGGAGGGATAAGCTTACACATCGGTTCTCAAACCACAAGGTGTTGGAAGACAATGGCCTGACACTAGTGTCAACCAGACCACAGAAGATTCACAAAGAGAAAATCAGAAGATTAACCAAACCAAACGAATAAATATTTACAGGTGGCCAAGGACCATGGCTGCGGAAAGGAGCTTTGAGATCCGGCCGTTGAAAGGAGACGAGCCGTTGGCACAGATTAACTTAGGCCCGGCGAAGATAATACAGACGCACAAGACATTCGTACACACAGTAAGACTACAGGAATACCAAGAAGCAGTGCATGGCATAGAGCAAACGCTCAGAGACATAGTTGAAGATACAGAAACGAAGGATCTGGTGAGAGCACTGCAGACCTAATTACAAATTATGAAGACAAGACTGGAAGCTATATGTCCGAAGAGTAGGATAACGAGAGGATTGATAAACGGATTAGGTTCAGTCGTCAAATCGATAACAGGGAATCTAGATGCAGAAGATGCAAAAAGGCTAGAAGCAGATATAAGTAGAATCCAAGAAGAAGAAAAAGGATTAAGAGAAGCCATAAGCTCTCAGGAAAAAACAGGTAGCTCAAGCAACAAGTTCAAGGCACAGCTACAGAAATGGGGGATTGCTCACCAACTAACAGCCTCATACACCCCTCAGGAAAAGCCAGCAGAAAGAGCAAACCGTACGATAAAAACGATGATAGCCCAATTCTCAGGAACAGAGCATACAAGATGGGACGACTGGCTACCTGAAATATCGCTAGCGATCAACAGTAGCAGATCGGAATCAACAGGATATAGCCCGGCATATCTGCTATACGACCGGGAAATTAGACTACCAGGAAGCCTGTTTGCCGAAAACACTCAAGGATCCGGAATCGTGGAGGAGACAGTGGAGGCACGATGGGAACGGATAATGAAAACAAGGAAACTAGCACACCTAAACCTGGGAAAGGCGTTACAGGATCAAGCTAGATCGTACAACCTCCGGAAAAGGGACTGGATACCCAAAATGGGAGACCTAGTATGGGAAAGACAGCACCCCTTGTCAGGCAGACAAGCGCCTGCCAGGCAACCAATTTTGACACCGATCACCAAGGAAACGACCACAGCAACAACACGGCAAATGAAGGCGACACCAAAAACCAAGTAAACAACCGCAACAACAAAAGGCACGAGTTAGCGGATTTTCAACGGCCACAGACGAAACGGTAACCCCGCGGCGGCTCTCTTCCCTCGACTATCCCGGAGTAAAACCGATCAATCTAGCGGAGGAAAGTGAGGAGGAGTGGGAGCCAAAAACGCGGGGATACAACGACCACAAGAAAAGGGTAGAAGAAGCGGTCGTCCGTCTAAAGGCAACCTGGCGCAGCGGGAATAGAAGGACGAAACTGGTGGTCTCGGACAATCTCACGATATTAGTGGCCACACTAATATATCGATAGTCGACTACCATCGCTATATTCGTGACCCGATAACGAGTTATCGATATCGGGATTCTCGACAACGACCGCTCTGGGCACACTCAACTTGCGTTCCGACGATCATCGAGGAAATATCAGCAACAAGGAGAAATATCCGGGTAAGTGTTCTGGTGATAGTATTAGTGGTGGATCCGTAAGAACTCGGTTTTTTTTAAATCGGTTCTGCGATCTGGTGAGGATCAGCCCAGACCCAGTCGTGATCACTGAGGCGGCCCGGTTTACGTAATACAGGCCCACCTCAGTGAGTTCCGCCAGACGTCACGTTTCCGGATCCCGACCCGGAAACGAAACGGATATAAAACGGCAGTTCGAACCTAACGATGCCCGGCAGACCGAAACTTACGATGCCCTACATTCCCGAATCCCACTAGAAATCCAAGCAGATCTCTCCCAACGATCCAGAACACTACGAACCCGACGTAGGCACGACGAAGCAGTCCACTTCTCGGCCCTTCCGCAGCGCCGACGCGACTTTTCGGTCCATCCGCAGCGCTAACGCAACTTCTCGGCCCATCCGCAGCGCCGAAGCTCGCAGTATGCAGTGAACCTCTTGGCCCTTCCGTAAGCGCCAGATCACGGAGAAAGCAGCTCACCGATCAACCTCCACGAAGCCAGCAGTTCATCACTCGGCCCTTCCGTAGCGCCGGGTCACGACAGCAAGCAGTTCATCACTCGGGCCTGTCGAAGCACCAAATCGACAAAGCAAGCAGTCCCGACTCATCTATACACAACCACACGACCAACGTATATTGTACGATTACTTCGAAATACACGTCTCCTTTATAGTTCTATCCCTCTGTGTCATTATTGGGGAAAGGGAGGTAAATCGATCTATAGAGGAAAATATAAATATCTGTCACGAACCCTAACCACGGCGAGCTATACCGTCTCCCAAAACAGGGTCGTTTCAATAGCCATTGGTGCCCAAAAAGAAGGATGCCTCAGGAGAAAGGAAATGGAGAATGGTGGTAGACTATAGGAAATTAAACGAGAAAGTAATTAAAGACAGATATCCCCTACCAATAATAAACCATGTATTGGATAACTTGGGGAGAGCCAAATATTTCTCAACCTTAGATTTGGCGAGTGGATACCACCAAATCGAGGTAAAGGAGGAAGATGACCGGAAAACAGTTTTTTCTGCTGAAGGAGGGCACTTCGAGTATGTACGAATGACTTTCGGTTTGAATAACGCTTCCGCAACTTTTCAAAGGCTAATGAATAACATTTTCGGAGAATTGCTAGGCAAATGTTGTCTCATATGCATGGACGACATTATGGTGTTCTCAACGTCGTTGAAAGAGTTTTCAAGAGGCTGGCAGAAGCAAATTTTAAACTGTAGTTAGACAAGAAAGAATTTTTGAGAAAAGAAGTAGAATATTTAAGGCATGTAGTAACCAAACAGGATATTAAACCAAACCCAGGGAAAATCGAAGCAATAAAAAGATTCGAGATTCCGAAGGCTAGAAAGCAGATTAAATCATTCCTAGGTCTTTTGGGGAACTATAGTAAATTTATACGAGACTTCGCGGCGATAACGAAGCCCATGACGGGGCAATTAAAAGGAAAAAAGGCTGTATAGATGGATCAAGAATACAAAGAAGAATTTGAGGTATGCAAAACCTTATTATGCAACGATCAGATCTTACAGTTTCCCGATTTTGACAAACCATTCATCCTTACCACGGATGCAAGCAACTATGCAATTGGCGCCGTATTATCCCAAGGAAACCTGGGTACGGACAGACATACAGCATATGCTAGTAGAAGTTTATCAGGATCAGAGGTGAACTATGCGACCATAGAAAAAGAGTTGGAGTTTGATTACGAGATTGTGTATAAAAAAGGGCCCTTGAATGTAGTGGCAGACGCATCGAGCAGAATTCAACCTGAACTCAATGTGTTGGAAGGTGTATCAGAGAAAGCAACAAATGGAGAGACAATTCACTCCGCTGGGGAAGACCTGAAATTGGGATTCCCAATATCAGAAAGACCACTGAATGAGTAGAATATTCAAGTGGTTATACAGGAAGGGAGAATTGCGGGAGTAGTAAAATAAATTCCATTCAGGAATAAATTACGAGTAATTTGGACGGAAAAGAACTTTAATGACGGAACAATTGCCCCTAGGAAAAGCCAGCAGAAAGGGCAAACCGTACGATAAAAACGATGATAGCCCAATTCTCAGGAACAGAGCATACAAGATGGGACGACTGGCTACCTGAAATATCGCTAGCGATCAACAGTAGCAGATCGGAATCAACAGGATATAGCCCGGCATATCTGCTATACGGACGGGAAATTAGACTACCAGGAAGCCTGTTTGCCGAAAACACTCAAGGATCCGGAATCGTGGAGGAGACAGTGGAGGCACGATGGGAACGGATAATGGAAACAAGGAAACTAGCACACCTAAACATGGGAAAGGCGGCACAGGATCAAGCTAGATCGTACAACCTCCGGAAAAGGGACTGGAGACCCAAAATGGGAGACCTAGTATGGGAAAGACAGCACCCCTTGTCAGGCAGACAAGCGCCTGCCAGGCAACCAATTTTGACACCGATCACAGCAACAACAAGGCAAACGAAGGCGACACCAACAACCAAGGAAACGACCACAGCAACAACACGGCAAACGAAGGCGACACCAAAAACCAAGTAAACAACCGCAACAACAAAAGGCACGAGTTAGCGGATTTTCAACGGCCACAGACGAAACGGTAAACCCGCGGCGGCTCTCTTCCCTCGCCTATCCCGGAGTAAAACCGATCAATCTAGCGGAGGAAAGTGAGGAGGAGTGGGAGCGACGAAGCAGTCCACTTCTCGGCCCTTCCGCAGCGCCGACGCGACTTTTCGGTCCAGCGAAACTTCTCGGCCCATCCGCAGCGCCGAAGCTCGCAGTATGCAGTCAACCTCTTGGCCCTTCCGTAAGCGCCAGATCACGGAGAAAGCAGCTCACCGATCAACCTCCACGTAGCAAGCAGTTCATTACTCGGCCCTTCCGTAGCGCCGGGTCACGACAGCAAGCAGTTCACCACTCGGGCCTGTCGAAGCACCAAATCGACAAAGCAAGCAGTCCCGACTCATCTATGCACAACCACACGACCAACGTATATTGTACGATTACTTCGAAATACACGTCTCCTTTATAGTTATATCCCTCTGTGTCATTATTGGGGAAAAGGAGGTAAATCGATCTATAGAGGAAAATATAAATATCTGTCACGAACCCTAACCACGGCGAGCTATACCGTCTCCCAAAACAGGGTCGTTTCAATAGCCATTGGTGCCCAAAAAGAAGGATGCCTCAGGAGAAAGGAAATGGAGAATGGTGGTAGACTATAGGAAATTAAACGAGAAAGTAATTAAAGACAGATATCCCCTACCAATAATAAACCATGTATTGGATAACTTGGGGAGAGCCAAATATTTCTCAACCTTAGATTTGGCGAGTGGATACCATCAAATCGAGGTAAAGGAGGAAGATGACCGGAAAACAGCTTTTTCTGCTGAAGGAGGGCACTTCGAGTATGTACGAATGTCTTTCGGTTTGAATAACGCTCCCGCAACCTTTCAAAGGCTAATGAATAACATTTTCGGAGAATTGCTAGGCAAATGTCTCATATACATGGACGACATTATGGTGTTCTCAACGTCGTTGAAAGAGTTTTCAAGAGGCTGACAGAAGCAAACTTTAAACTGTAGTTAGACAAGACAGAATTTTTGAGAAAAGAAGTAGAATATTTAAGGCATGTAGTAACCAAACAGGATATTAAACCAAACCCAGGGAAAATCGAAGCAATAAAAAGATTCGAGATTCCGAAGGCTAGAAAGCAGATTAAATCATTCCTAGGTCTGTTGGGGTACTATATCAAATTTATACGAGACTTCGCGGCGATAACGAAGCCAATGACGGGGCAATTAAAAGGAAAAAAGGCTGTATAGATGGATCAATAATACAAAGAAGAATTTGAGGTATGCAAAACCTTATTATGCAACGATCAGATCTTACAGTTTCCCGATTTTGACAAACCATTCATCCTTACCACGGATGCAAGCAACTATGCGATTGGCGCCGTATTATCCCAAGGAAACCTGGGTACGGACAGACATACAGCATATGCTAGTAGAAGTTTATCAGGATCAGAGGTGAACTATGCGACCATAGAAAAAGAAATGCTAGCCATTATTTGGGCAATTATACATTTTAGACACTATGTATTCGGCACAAAGTTAAAAATAGACACTGATCATAGGCCATTAACCTGACTGATGAGCGTCAAGGAACCGGACTCCAATCCAAATTTGGCGACTCCAAATGTTGGAGTTTGATTAAGAGATTGTGTATAAAAAAGGGCCCTTGAATGTAGGGCAGACGCATCGAGCAGAATTCAACCTAAACTCAATGTGTTGGAAGATGTATCAGAGATAGCGACAAATGGAGAGACAATTCACTCCGCTGGGGAAGACCTGAAATTGGGATTCCCAATATCAGAAAGACCACTGAATGAGTATAATATTCAAGTGGTTATACAGGAAGGGAGAATTGCAGGAGTAGTAAAATAAATTCCATTCAGGAATAAATTACGAGTAATTTGGACGGAAAACAACTTTAATGACGAAACAATTGCCCGTAGGCTAAAAGAAATTCTAAAGATGATAACAATCCAAGACCTATATGGCAAATACTTTGCCTATAGAAAGTTGTATAGGGCAATAAGATGTATAGTTTTGTTGCCAGATATAATAGAAAAAAGCGAACAGGAAGATGTCATTAAAGAGTATCACGAATAGAGCAATCATAGAGGAATAGAAGAAACGGTAGCTCACCTCAAAAGAAAAGTGTTTTTCCTACACATGAAACAGGCAATTACACAAACAATAAATAATTGTGACAGTTGCCAAATTCAGAAATACGATAGGAAACCAAATAATATAATGTACAGTCTGACAGAGACACCAGAGAGACCCATGGAAATAGTACATATAGACTTGTATTTTGCGAACAAGAAAAGTGTACTAACCATAATAGACAAATTCTCGAGGTACGCTTGGGGATTAACGATTCCAGCAAAGGAAAGCGTAAATATAGTAAAGGCAATAAAAGGTTTCATGGCCTTATTCGGAGTACCCAAAAAGATAGTTTGCGATCAGGGTGTAGAATTCTCGTCCAACCTCTTCAAAGATTTTTTTAGGCAGTACGATTTAGAACTGCACACAGCATCTTTTCAGCAGTCGTCGAGCAATTCCACTGTTGAAAGACTGCACTTGCGATTACGGAAATATACAGGCTTATAAACGAAACTAAGAAAACAAATGAATTTGAAATCCGGCATGAGGAAGTACTGGACAAAGCGTTTAAAACTTATAATAACTATTCATTCAGCTACCAAGTTAACACCGCAGGAGCTATTCACTGGAAGAACACACAATTTTTTAAATAACGTGTCTTTTAACAATGAACACGATTATTTACAAAAGATCAATGCGTTTCAGGCAGAATTATACCCAAAAATCAAAGTAAGGGTAGAGCAACGGAAAACCAAGAGAATAGAAACAGCAAATACAGGTAGAAAAGAACCAAGTCCGGTACAGGCAGGAGATATAATATTTAGGAAGGAAAACAGGAGGGATAAGCTTACACCTCGGTTCTCAAACCACAAGGTGTTGGTAGACAATGGCCTGACACTAGTGTCAACCAGACCACAGAATATTCACAAAGAGAAAATCAGAAGATTAACCAAACCAAACGAATAAATAATTACAGGTGGCCAAGGACCATGGCTGCGGAAAGGAGCTTTGAGATCCGGCCGTTGAAAGGAGACGAGCCGTTGGCACAGATTAACTTAGGCCCGGCGAAGATAATACAGACGCACAAGACATTCGTACACATAGTAAGACTACAGGAATACCAAGAAGCAGTAGAGCAAACGCTCAGAGACATAGTTGAAGATACAGAAACGAAGGGTCTGGTGAGAGCACTGCAGAACTAATTACAAATGATGAAGACAATAGCTGGCTGTACATATTTAAATTTACATAAAAACAAATAAATAAACAAAAATTGGTTTCAACGACAATGGCTTTTATGCCGTCAGTCGGTTAATTTAGTTAAATTAGATTCTAAAATTGTTCTAAAATATTTTCTTTTCTGTAATAACTGCCAGATTCTCCCAGTTTTTCCCATTTAGAAGACTGTGGAGATCCGATTCGCAAAGGGTGGTTTTCGTAAAACATGTAAAACGAATCTCTCTCAGAATAGGGCAGACTGCAATGAAGTGTTGAACATCCTCGATTTCTCGCATGTTGCAGAGGCTGCATTCTAGTGAGGGGTTGCTGCTGTATGGTCTGCCATTTAGAGGTAAAGTCTCGGTTCTAGCTTGGAAGATATGTTTTATGAGTTCTCCTTTATGTCGATCGTGGAAGTAGTTTTTTTCAGATAAATTATGCTCAAGATTTTTATACACTCTCCTCGACGCGCTGTTTTTGGCCTTAGTTATAAACTTTTCTCTTTCTAGGTTGTGGTATCTGGTAATGATTTCGGCATGAGCCCTGCTCCACGAACTTGCATCCTCGAGATCAAGGGGGCAACTGCATTCGGTTGCAATATCCGTCCATCTAGAGAATGGAAGTTCGTTTCTTTCACAGAGAGATTTTGCAATTATTTTCGGTAGTCTACTATTTGGCATATTCAAAACCTTATCGATGTAATTAAAGTGCTGCTGAAGTGTGTAGGAGAATATACTAGGCAGTCCTGTTTTAATAAAAATTGCCTAGTCGGGAGTATTTTGTGGCAGTCGAAATATCTTTTTTTCAAAAAAAGTTAGTACTCGTTCCGCATCATCTTATCTTTGATTTCCCCACACCTCTGCCGAGTAGCACATAATTGTTTTCACTGTCGCCTGGAAAAGGCTGTACTTGGCACTCATTTTAACGTTTTTTCTGCCTAAAAAGTTTTTCCAGGTGGCGTTCATAGCTATTTTTGCATCTTTGAGCTTATCTTTTATGTGGGTATAAAAACTCATATTTGTGGTAAGCGTTACACTGAGGTATTTGAATGATTTTACACGTTCCAGCTGGATTCCGTTCAGTTGCCATTTTTTGTTCCTAGCCTGACGACCACCTGTACCCTTAACTACCATTATCTTTGATTTGCTTGTATATATGGTAAGGTTCCATACTTTACAGTACTCGGATATGCTAGCAATCATGTCCCTTAACGTTTTAGAGCTGTCAGCCAGTAGGCACATGTCATCGGCATACATAAGGGTCTTAACATGGGTTCCATTCACGGTCACTCCACCTGGTAAAAAATCAACAACATCGTCCACGAAGAGAGAGAAGAGGAGAGGGCTGAGAATGCAGTCTTGTTTAACTCCACTGTTGGTATCGAACCATTTCGAAAGCTCTGATCCGTCCCACACACTTGCTTTGTTATCCTCATAGATACTGGACAGTGCTAGTATGGCTTTTGTTGAGAGTCCGAGTTGGCTAAGTTTATACATTAGGCTATTTCGGTTCACTATATCAAAGGCGGCTTTAAAATCTACAAAGAAAATGTACAGCTTCTTTTTTTGTTGCAGAAAGGTTTGGGCGATTGATGTCAGCACGAAAACACTGTCAACTGTAGAGAAACCCTTTCACTAAGAAATTCACTAAGAATGTTTTCTCGGTTTACCCATGTCGTCATATGTTTTAACAGTGCTCCTGCACAAATCTTAGCGACTGTGTTATGAGCAGATATGCCTCGGTAGTTGCTGGGATCGGTCTCCACACCTATTTCTGCAAGGCTGAAAGGGGAGTCCATATGATCTGAGGAAAGCAGAGGCTTAGCATAGCTGATTTCTGTTTCATTTTGAATTTAGGCTACTAAAATAGTTTGCCAAATATGTTGAACTTACTTTTATGGGTTTTTTCTGTTTGTTCCCGTTTAATTTATTAACGATTTCCCAGAACTGTTTGCTGTCGCGAACTTCTTGTAGTTGGCGTTCCATATTTATCCAGAACTGTTTTTCTTTCTCTTTGCATAGCCGTTTGTAATTTGTTATTGCCGTTTTGTAGATGCGGCCCATTATTTCGTTTCGCCTTAGCTGTTTAAGGCAATCAAAAGAGTGTTTCCTTTCGCATCGAACGTCGAACCACGGTTGCTTTCTGCTCAACCTTCGGTTTAGTTTTGGCTGGGTACTATCGACTTGTTCATGTAGAATGACTTTTAAAAGGACTTCGATGGGCATATGGTCAGAAAGGGGTTGAGCACCTACCACCAAATCTTTCACCACATCGTGCCACTTTCACCGATTGTCCTGCCGTTCATTACCGTCAGTCCTAGTGATTCGCACATCTCAACAATTTTTGCGCCTTTGTTGTCTGAGATTTCGTCCTTAGACTTGCGAATCGTGCTAGGTCCTGAGGTCTATATTTGTGGGTTCTGTTGCATTTATATCCCCAATAATCATTAGGTTATTACAACCTGTTGTCAGTCCGAAATCGTACACCTTTTCAAAATCCGCTTGCCAGCTATTGCAGTTAATGTATACTGGGAGTATATGTAGTTTTTCGTCTTTCGTGTTTATTTTGATGACTTCTGCGTTTTCCTTGCTCTTAAAGGTAATGTGTCCTTCGTTCACCAGCTGCTTTCGGATTCCGTAAACACTTCCTCCGCTGGCCCGTCCACGGGCTCCTACTCTCACTGCTGGTATGCAATGCAGCAAATGATCAGGAAAGTAATTTGCAAAACTCGTTTCGTCGTGGGTCAGAAAAGTTTCAAATAGTAGAAAAATGTCGAATTGTGTAACAAAATTAAGCCAGCTATATTATACGATACAATTTTAACATTAAGGGACGGTATTACATTAGGGACATTTAGTTTTTTGAATTTAGTTTGCTCAATATAACTTCGTAGTCTAGGAGGTACCATATATAATATGTTCTCTAGGACATTTTGTGCTAACTCTACTCCACACATGAGCTTGTCGTCTTTATTCCAGTAGAGCCATTTTTCCGTCGGCGTCGTGTAGCTTCTTTACCGATTCCCTCTTTATTAGGTCAGATACAGCATTAAATGGGTTTTTTTTCGGATTTCAGACCTCGGATGATTATGTTTTTTTCGTTTATTTGCGTCATCCAGTTGTAGAAGTCTTTCTTGTTTGTTTTCGTTGTCGCTTTTGATTTTGTTAATCTCTGCCAGTATTTTGTTTTACTCTGTTAGCGAGTCGACCTTTGTTGAGAGACATTCTACATTTTGCTGGATGGTATCCATTTTTGTGGCAATCGAATTAACGTCCGATTTTGTAGCTAGTTCGTTGAGCTTTGAGTCGAACACACCCTCCAGCATTGATTTCAGCTCTTTAAGATCTACCAGGTTGCCTGTGTTTGTTGGTGTGCGATTATTTTGCGGAGAGTGTCTGATCGACTCCGTTTTGAGACGCTAGCAGGTGTCGCATTAGTAGGCTTAGTAGGGGTCCTGGCGAGTCCTAACATTTTTATTTAGTTTTGTGCAGAGATTTAACAGTATGCCTAAAACAATGCTTTTATATTTTTTCTAAACTTTTCTAAACGCCATCTATTGGCTAAAGCTGGGACCGTAGATTAGATTAAGCTATTATTCTGGTGGGCGTTCGATAAGCAAGAGGTTTGGATCCGACTCACTGTGATTGCTTCTCAGCTGTTGTGTTCCGTCACTAGTTTTGTTTGCGCCTAATCATTGCCGGTCTTCTGAGTGGTTTTTTAATTTGGTTTTCCTCCTTTACCGTCGGATTCCACCAAGAAAAATGGTCCGTTTGAGTGAAAAGCCGCGTTTTCAGGTCGGTTTGGGAGGGGCGATACCAAGCGATTTTAGCCAGATCCGGAGGTGTTTGGCCAGAGATTTCACGGTGCCGATGTAGCCCCTTCCAAGTGACAGTGTTTAGGTACGTCCAGCAGGGCTTCGGCGGACCAGGAGTGTTGTATTTTGAAAAGAATTCAGGAGCCACTTTTTGCAGGTCCGTACTGCGTATCTTCTTCTTTCCTACCACAACTTGTATTGTTAATTATTGGAAAAGGTCCCCGAACCAAATTGGAACACCTTTCCTTTAGTTAACTCTCGCCAGTCCCCTACTGCGAGGTCTCTCGCTAAACTAAAATTTTCAAACCACATTTCGTCCATGGTTAATAAGGTCAGAGGAGTGCTTGGATTTATTAAAAGGTGGTCAAAAGAATTCGATGATCCTTATTTAACTAAAACTTTAATTATTTCGCTTGTCCGTCCGGTTCGGGAGTATGGCTCTCCCGTCTGGAGGCCACAATACGAAATACATATTGGTCGTATTGAATCAGCACACAAAAACTTTCTTCTTTTTCCTTTACGGCGCCTAAGCTGGGATGCAAATCTTAACTTACCTTCTTATTCTAGTAGACTTCTGTTGATTGCTCCTAAAACGATTTATACTAGCTTCATGGGCACAAAATTGATCTTACTATTACTTTTTTCCCCGGACTTTTACCTATATTTTCTTATCTTACGTCTATCTTCTCGCGAATCGTGCCGTATGATACACGGCTGTAAGGGGGCCGTGGATCTCCGCGTGAAAAAAAATTCTCTCAAAAACTGCAAATCCAATGACTGAAAATTTAATCATTAATCTTAAAGAAAAATCATATTTAGAAGCTTTTATATCTCTCTAAATTTATAAAAATATTTATACAGATGCTAAAAAACAGTCTGCTTTGCCAGCATTACCTCTAATTAACACGAAATTAACTATTCTACAATTGAAAAATAATTGCTAGCAATAGTCTTGGCCACAAAATATTTCAGGTTCTATAATTCGAAATCCTCAGTGATCATCGACCACTGCTGTGGCTGTACAGTCTTAAATAACCTAACATGAGACTTCAGAAATGGAAAATAAAACTAAATGAATATGACGTAAAAATAAAGAATCTACCTGGTAAAGAAACGCACTTTCAAGAGTAAGAATAGAAGAAAATTTATTAGGAGTGCATAGCGCACAAGAAGCTAATGAAATTTAAAAATATATCACAGAAAGATGGAAATTTGTTAAAGGAGAATCTAATAATGTACAAACTGTAAATTACTTTCATAAACTGAAAATAAAAACAAGAGAGAACGCTATAGTCGAGTGTCTCGACTATTAAATACCCGTTACTCAGCTAAACAACTTAATATAAATATGCAATTGCAACTGTGTACAGTGTAAATACATACATATGTATATGCTTACATACATACACACATACGCCATTGTTTGACTCAGACCTCCAATTTGGCTAACTTGATTTGATTTGCATAGTTCTTGGGATATAGTTCGGTATTGACAAATGAAAACCATCGCAATTTCCTTTAATAGAAATCCTTATCGAGAATTAACGTTGACTCTGTTGAGCACCTTGGCCAGCTGTTCCAAAGTCATCCGTTAGATGGCGCCATGAAAGGCGGAAATGTAGGCGCTAGCCAGGCTTAAGCGTTTAATGGGTTTTTGGGCGTTAGAGTGGGCGTGGCAAACTTTTATTAGGCCAATCGATAGGTATTGACGAAACAAATACATATCAATTAAAATTTTCATAATAGCATCAAAACTGTGGCCACAGCTTGTGGCTTGTGGGCGTCAGAGGGGGCGTGGCACCATTTTGAAATAAACTTGCGCTGCGTAGGAACTCCTAAAATCTACATGCAAAATGCCAATCTTCTAGCTTTTATAGTTTCCGAGATCTCAGCGTTCATACGGACAGACAGACGGACAGACAGACGGACAGACGGACAGACAGACAGACAGACAGACGGACAGACAGACGGACAGACAGACGGACAGACGGACATTACTAGATCGACTCGGCTAGTGATCCTGAACAAGAATATATATACTTTATAGGGTCGGAAGGAATTCTATCTGTTACATACTTTTGCACGAATACAATATACCCTTTTACTCTACGAGTAACGGGTATAATAACATACAATGAAATGACACTTAAATTTGGGAGATTTTTCCACTGTGAATTCTGGAAGCGACTAAGTAAGACGCAAATAAAGGAGAAAAGTAAAACGCAAAAACCACGCTTATGCTGTGTTGGGCAACGGGAACAATACTCCGGTAAAACTTTTGGGCAAGCAAAGCGCCAAAAGGAGGTCGTTTTAACGGGCCGACAAAGCGGCCAAATTATGAGTCTTCGTCCAATTGCGTCCATTTTGGATTCGTGTGTCTAATAATTTGTTTAGTTGCCACAGATCATTTGACAAGCCTGAGAAACGATACATTCAGTGACGATTTATGGTCAAGTAGCCATCATCAGCCAGACGAACAACTTGAACGACGGTTTTCGCATGGAAATACAACCTCCAAATAAGACACCACGTGCTACCAAGTTGCTCTCCACATACAGTTGTACAGTCATTTGAAAAAACCGCAGGTATACGCACTACGCCGTTTACTTCGTACATCCCAATACTTATAATTAGCCAAATACATCGTAGGGACGCAGCTCTCATAGTTATTTGTATTCATTTCGTATCTCCGGAAGCGAAAACTGAAAGCGATTCTGAAGGAGTTTCCTTTGGAAGACAGGAAATGAGGAGCCGGTTGGCCTCATTTAATAATCGTGACAATCACGTGCTGGAAATAGCCGAGCGACTTCAGGAATGCGAGGCAGAGATCACAGCCGCGCTAAGCGACAGGAAGCATCGAACACCGAGTCCAAGCCCTTCGGGTACTACGCAGTTTCAGGTGCCAACACTTGGAGGCAGCGGTACGGCCGATATAGTCGGTGACATGGAGGCCAGCACGGCCAGACGGGACATCCTTCCCAGGAAATCGGAGATGTCAGCAGCAACGCTATGCGGAAAAGTTGCGGAACTGGGGAATAACTTTTGATGGGACAACAGACCCCATTGCATTTATTCAGCACCTCGAGGAACGGGCCACTGCTTACGAAGTCAACGTGAAAAAGATGCCGCAAGCCATTCCCGGTCTCTTGACGGACACCGCGGAACACTTGTTCAGGACAAGCCAGCTACTAGGAGAATCATGGACAAATTTTAAGAAAGCGTTTCTGGATTTCTTTTTGCCACAGAGGTATTTTCAGAGACTCGAGGACGAGATCCGCACCAGATACAAACGACAATGAGAAACGTTTAAACAATGCTTGGTGAATATTCGACTTATGATGCACAGGATACAGGCCGGAACTGTAATTGGAACGAATTTTTTTTTTTTTTTTTTTTTTTTTCGCGCGGAGTCTCACGGCCCACTTACCCGCCCAACCGACCGAGGGGCGCAGCCGTGTATCGTACGGCACGATTCGCGATAGGATAGACGCGAGATAGGAAAATAAAGGTAAAGGTCCGGGGAAAAAAGTAATAGTTAGATCAATCTTGTGCCAATGAAGCAAGTATTAATCGTTTTAGGAGCGGCAGAGAGTCAAGATTTGATATTACAGGAAAAAGTCTATTATAGTCAGAACATAATACTCTGAAAGGCTCATGCAAGGCATAGTTAGATCTACAATGATTTAAAATTAGGGGAATATAATTTCTAGTTAATCTACTTGGCACAGAAAAGTTTAGCCGACTTAACAAGTCGGGGCAGTCAATATCACCATGTATAAGGTTATAAATAAAGATAGTACCAAGCATCGTTCTACGGTTGGCTAGGGATGGTAAATTAATCAAAAGAAGTCTACTAGAATAAGAAGGTAAGATAAGATTTGCATCCCAGTTTAGGCGCCGTAAAGCAAAAAGAAGGAAGTTTTTTTGTACAGATTCAATACGACCAATATGTATTCCGTATTGTGGACTCCAGACAGGAGACCCATACTCCAGAATCGGACGGACTAGGGAAATAAATAAAGTTTTAGTCCAATAAGGATCATCGAATTCTTTTGACCACCTTTTAATAAATCCAAGCACTCCTCTGGCTTTATTAACCATGGACGAAATGTGATTAGAAAATTTTAGTTTAGGGTCCAAGAGAACGCCAAGATCGTTTATAAGAGTTATTCTATCCAAAGAGCTGCCACTTAACGTGTAAGTCGCGTATATCGGATTGGCCCGATAAAAAGTCATCAGCTTGCACTTGGAGCCGTTTAAATTTAGTAAATTATCTCGGCACCAGTTTTGAAAATTATCTAGATCGGATTGCAAGTCTAAATGGCAGGAAATGTCTGTACGGTGTTGCCCCTGTGCAACCCGATGGTGAAAGCAACCTGCCCTTGTGCAGGTCCAAAATGCGATGGTGTGTGTGTGTGTTGATGTGTGTCTGCCCGTGTGCAGACTAGAGTCCAAATAAGTGCAATGAATGTTTGTTTGTGTCTTTTAGAGAATTGTTTTAAAACAACTTCCCCCCCTAGTACAAAGTTTCATAAAAGTGACGTGCGTGCAAGCTCGTTTCAATTACAGTAAAGTGGATCTTATTTACATATACAATTCGGGTTATGCATTTAGGATTCTATAACAATATAAATTAAATGTCGTGCTCCAACATCCTCCCCCCGTTGGAAGGACTCAAGTTCTTGCAACAGATTGCTTAAACTGGGAGCGGCGCAATTTTTGCAGATGGGTCGGCGAGTAACTCCTTTCATCGTCTTTATGTCGACAACTCTGACTTTTCCGTCAGCTCCAGAACAAGTGTTTAAGATTCGACCGAGAGGCCATTGCTGAGGTGGAGTGTTGTCATCATGGATGATCACTAGCTGTCCAGGCGTGATGTTGGCTTGCGGCGTCAACCATTTGCTTCGAAGTTGCAACGTGTGAAGGTAGTCCCGTCGCCAGAGCTTCCAAAACTGCTGCTTGAGGTATGTGACGCGCTGCCACCGAGTCAGACTGTTGGGATTTCGATCCTCCAGACATGGTTCCGGAAGCGCCTTTAGAGACGAACCTAACAAAAAATGTGATGGGGTTAGAGCCTCTCCGTCGTTCGGATCCTCGGATATCGGCGATATTGGTCTCGAGTTAAGAACTGCTTCGACCTCAATGGCAACAGTTTGCAGCTCCTCGTATGTAAGACCAGAATTGCCAATGTTTTTCACCAGCAAATGTTTCATCGATTTCACCGCCGCTTCCCAGAGCCCGCCGAAGTGCGGCGCACGGGGAGGGATGAAATGAAACGAGACGCCTGTTGAAGCGGTAAACGTTTGTAGGTCTTGCAGCGCCTGCTGACTGAAGAGCTGCTTCCTGAATTCGTCGAGTTGGGAATGAGCACCAACAAAATTAGTTGCGTTGTCGCACCAAATGCTCTCTGGAAGTCCTCTGCGTCCAACGAAGCGCTTTAAACATAAAACAAAGGTATTAGTGGAGAGGTCTGATACAAGTTCAACGTGAACTGCTTTGGTCGCAAAGCAGATGAATACGGCCATATAAGTTTTATATGGAACTTTCCACGAATCCGATAGGAGGTAGAAAATGGTCCACATAGATCTACTCCTGAGATGGCAAACGGCTTGGTTAGGGTCAGCCTTTCCGCTGGCAGGGATCCCATAATTTGTTGCATTAGCCTGGGTTTGTAATGGCAACAATGAACACAATTTTTGACCACCTTGGTGGTGATGCGACGAGCATTTGCGGTCCATATTTGAAGTCTTAGTAATCCAATTAGCGCTTTGGGGCCTGCATGCATATTGACTTTGTGAAGATGTTCAACGTACATATAAGTGAACAAGTGATCGCTAGGAAGAAGCAATGGGAATCTCCCATCGACAGGGATTGGGGCGTTTGCTAGACGGCCGCCGACTCGAATTACTTGTATAGATCGATTGCCAATATCAGCTTCAGCTACGAACGGAGTCAATTTTCTAAGATTTGGACTAAGACGATTTCCCTTTTGTATGTCAATTAAATCCGTTGCGAAACTTTGGCTTTTTATTGTGGAGACGATGTAGATAAATGCCTTCTGAATTTCATTGGCCTCAAGTTCGTTTGGCTGTGAGGCACGAAGCTCTTTGCTGGGAGGAACGCCGTTGAAAACTCGAAATATGAAAGCTACGATCCGAACAATTCGAGTATATGAAGAGATTCTGCTGATGAGCCTTTCAATTATTGTTCTCTCGATGCTGCTATCGCCACATTTAAAAGTTACCACTTTTCGCAATTCTAATGCGTTGTCCGCTGAGTTGGCAATTGGTTTTTCCTTTGGCCACGTGCATTCGTTGAAGCGAAGAAATGTTGGTCCGCTGAACCAGATTGTGTTTTGTAGATCGGCTGCGGCACATCCTCGCGAAACGATATCCGCTGGATTCTCCTTACCCGGAACATGTCGCCATTTGATGTTCGCGGACTTTATTTGAATAGTTGACACCCGATTGGCTACGAAACACTTAAGTTGGGATGTGTGCATTGTAATCCAGTGTAAGACAATTGTCGAGTCTGACCAAAAAGTAACCTTCTTGGAAATATTCTCAAACTTATGTTTGATTTTATCCCATGTTTCGCAAAGAAGCAAGGCTGCGCACAACTCAAGTCTTGGTAGACAGATAGTCTGAACAGGCGCTACCTTTGATTTTGCAATTACTAAACGCGAAATAGCTTGTTTTCCTTGAGATGATCGGAGATAAATACAGCACCCGTATGCACGCTCTGAGGCGTCTGCGAACCCGTGTATCTCGCACTCCATACTAGACGAGGAATTGACGAACCTTGGAATTTCAATTTGGTCTAAAATGTGTAAATCAGGCTCGATTTGCCGCCATCTTTCTTGCAGCGCACCAGGCAGCGGCTCATCCCACTCTAGACTATTCCTCCAAAGTTCTTGTACAAAAATTTTGTACCTGATAATGATTGGACTTAGGAGTCCAAGGATGTCGTACAAACTTGCAATGACAGAAATAATTTGCCTCTTGGAGGAAGCTTCGGATTTCGGCTGATCAAAGCGGAAACAAAATACATCCGTTTGCGGTTTCCATGACATTCCCAAGGCCTTTGTCACTTCTTTACCGTCCACCTTGAATTGGTATTCTCCTAAAAAATCACTCTCACCGCTAAAGTTCCATTTTGACAACTTTAAACCTGCTCGTTGAAGAATTTTCTTGGTCTGAAGCATTTTCTCTTGCAAGTCCTCTAAGCTGTCGGCTCCTGTGAGAAGGTCATCCACGTACATGTCATTCTGTAAAGTATGAGATCCAATTGGGAATTCGTTTTCGTACTTCTTGGCGATGAAGTTAAGACTTTGAATCGCTAAAAATGGGGCACTTGCCAGGCCATAAGTTACAGTATTTAATCGAAATAACTGTATGGGCTGATCAATCGAATCTCTCCAAAAAATGAGCTGGAAATTACGGTCTTTAGAATCAATCATGAATTGCCGATACATTTTAGTTATGTCGGCTGTGAAAACGAATTTGTGTAGTCTAAATGCCAGCAGAGTGAGAATCAGATTTTGTTGGATCGTGGGTCCAACCATTAGGATGTCGTTCAGAGACAAATTCGATGTCGTTTTAGCGGAGGCATCGAAAACAACTCTCAGTTTAGTTGTTGAGCTTTGTGGCCGCAACACGGCATGATGCGATATGACATAATGAGGTTGGTTAATATTAAAATCAGATGCGAGTTCCATGTGGCCAAGATCAATGTATTCTTGCATAAACTCGGTGTACATTTTCTTTTGTTCAGGTAGGCGTCCTAATCGCCGTTCAAGCTGAAGGAAACGCCGTCTGGCATTTTCCAACGAACTTCCGAGACTACTTGGGGATTGTGCAAATGGCAAACGGACTTGAATTCGACCGGAGTCAAGAATAACAGCGTGCTTAAAGAAATGTTGAATGCACTCTTCTTCTTCAAGCGTAAACCTGTTTTTGCTTATGTCCTCAAATGATTCGATTTTCCAAAACTGTGCTAGGGCATCGTTAAGATCTTGGGTCTTAAAAACATTGCAAGAAAATGCGTGCGCCTTTGCGTCTGGTTGTAAACCGTTTTCGATTTTGCCTCCAACAATCCAGCCGAGCGATGTGTTGAGTAGACAAGGTAAACCAGGTCCTAACGATAGCTTTTGACCAGTCAGCAAATCAAAAAACTCCTGCGTACTGATCAAAATATCAATCTTGTGAGGCTTAAAGAATTGTGGGTCGGCCAAATCGATGTCTTCAGGGATCGACCATTGCGATGTATCTATGCAGCGTTCCGGCTGCTGCTGAGCTATAGATTTCGTGATTGAAAATTGCAGTGTCCACTCATCAGCTGATAACCGAGACCGAATTGTTGCTTCTAAAGAAAACTTTACATGCTCTCGAAGGTTCCCAATTCCCGATACCTCAAAATTCTTTCGCTTAAATGGTATCTGAAGGGTCTTCGCTAGAGTTTCTGTCATAAAATTGACTTCTGACCCTGAGTCTAGCAGAGCTCTAGCAGAATGAAACACGCCATACTTGTCCTTAATTAGGATGAGCGCTGTTGGGATAAGCGAGCGTTTTGAGTTACGTGTAAGTCCAGCAAACACCTGGGTTGATGAGCTGGCTTGTGAATTGTCTTGCTCTTCACCTATTTCAATCGCTGTCTTGGGATCGGCTGGGCGATGCAAAGAGGAATGATGTAATCCGTGACATGTCCTGCAACGAAATTTCGAAGGACAATCTGCGGCAATGTGACCTTTATGTAAACAATTTAAGCATAAAGTAGCTTGCTTTGCCCAGCTATGACGCTTTTCGAACGAGAGTGAAATGAATAATGGACATGATCCTAAGCTATGATCAGTTGAATTGCATTTAAAACAACTCCGTTTGACAGCTATAAATGCCTTTCGAGAATAACTGGGTTTTTCAAAACGTTTCTCATATGGTTTACCTTCAACTGGAGATTTTTGATGACACTCTGAAAATTGACAATGTCTGCTCAAAATATTATAACAATCTTCCCACTTCGGAAGATTTTCATACACCTGGGCTCTGTCGTATGCTTGTTTAGAATCAGAATCGACTTTCTGCAGGACGAGATGAATGATTATTGCACTAAGAATGTCTTTCTCAGTGCCAAGAGAAAGAAGCGAGCCAAGAAGTGCTGAGACAGTATCTAAAATTTGTCGAAGAGAGCACGGGTCAGCCTTCTTCATGTGAGAAATGCCGAATAAACTGGTGACATGCTCAATAAGAATTAATACTTTCTTATCGTAACGCTCTTGTAACTGATTTAGAGCCTTTTGGTAGTTGGCATCTGAAACTTGAAAGGCTGACACAACGTTTAACGCTGGACCAGATAAGCAACTAAGTAGATATGTAAATTTGTCCACTTCTGTAATGCTAGCATCTTCGTCGACCATATGTTTAAATGCAGAAATAAAGCGTTTATAATCACTATATTTTCCGTCAAACCTTGGCAATTTGAGAGCAGGGAGCCGGCTGTGGTTTCCGCTACCTAAGAACGTGGAATTTGTGACGCTTAACTCATCAGACCGCTGCGGCCTATTCGAAGCTATCCTTTTCATCAGAGTCGCCTTGCTAACAATATAATCTTCTTCATGTTCGGATCTAGAATTCTCCGTTGGATCCAACTCCTCGATTTGCAGCTGAATTTGAGCCAATTGCCTATAGTGGGACTCTAACACTTGCAATCTGCACTCCGCCGTGCTAGAATCGATGACAGTAGCAGCCAAAGCTCGTTCTTTGCTGCTCTTGAAATTCTGTTCCAGCACGGCGCGCTTGCGCCTGAGACACACCAGCTGCTCCTCTACTGACGGTTTTGTCATCTTGTGGGATAGATTAATATATTAGCAGAAATAAACACAAACTTAGGTGATGTGCAGGTTACAGCGATTGTGGATACAGTTTTAAAGCCGTTGAGTGAAATGTAAACACTAACTTTCTTGAACTATTTTTCAAAAAGCTTAGCTTTACCAAGTAAACTTTGAGTGAAAGCTTTGACCACGTTAGACTTCGCTCACTGCATTTGCCAAATTCTCAAAACAACGAAAGGGCCTTTTGCCTTTTATTTTTCAAAGAATTCTGGTTTTTAATGACCTTTTGTCGTTGGTTTAGCTTACGGTTCGAGCTGTTTCTTCAACTGAGTAGCTACCCGATGTGAGGTTATGTGCATCCAATTGATGTCCAATCTGCAGAGGTTCTGTTGTCGACGGATTCTTCGTGATCCTCCAATTCCAGTACAATCCAAGACTGCAGGTGTCCTGTCACGGTCGCCAAATGTACGGTGTTGCCCCTGTGCAACCCGATGGTGAAAGCAACCTGCCCTTGTGCAGGTCCAAAATGCGATGGTGTGTGTGTGTGTTGATGTGTGTCTGCCCGTGTGCAGACTAGAGTCCAAATAAGTGCAATGAATGTTTGTCTGTGTCTTTCAGAGATCTGTATTGAACTGACTTCGCTACTGAGTACAAAGTTTCATAAAAGTGACGAGCGTGCAAGCTCGTTTCAATTACAGTAAAGTGGATCTTATTTACATATACAATTCGGGTTATGCATTTAGGATTCTATAACAATATAAATTAAATGTCGTGCTCCAACAATGTCCTTATACTGCAGGCACAACTTAACATCATCTGCGTACATAAGTACGCGAGAATGACTTATAATTGAGGGAAGATCGTTAATAAATAATGTAAAAAGTAACGGACCCAGATGGCTCCCTTGTGGGACACCGGAGGTAACACGGAGAATTTCAGAAAATGAATTTTTAAAAAGAACCCTTTGTGACCTGCCATTTAGATAACTTGAAATCCATTTAAGCAGATCAACTGGAAAACCTAAAAGGTCAAGTTTATGAATAAGAAGTAAGTGATTTACAGAGTCAAATGCTTTACTAAAGTCAGTGTAAATGACATCTGTTTGAAAACTACTATTGAAGCCTTTTATCACAAATGTAGTGAGCTCTAGAAGGTTTGTAATTGTGGATCTACGTTTAATAAATCCGTGTTGACACGGAGAAATAATTGATCTGCAAAAGTGCTGCAAATGAGGAGTAATAATTTTTTCAAAAAGCTTAGGAATAGCTGACAACTTAGAAATACCTCTGTAGTTACTGGCTTCTAACTTGTTACCTTTTTTGAAAAGAGGAATAACAAATGATTCCTTCCAAATATTTGGGAATTGGGAAGTTTCTAGAGATAAGGTAAACAACTTGTGAATAGGTTTGCACAGGGCCTTAGCGCAATACCTAAGCACGCACCCAGGAATACCATCGGGCCCTGGCGAATAAACAGGCTTAATACGAAGAAGATCCAAAAGAAGAGAGCTTTCTGTTAAAGTGGGACAGAATATGAGGTTTGACTTGGGCATGGTGTAAGAATAAGGCCGAGATGAATAATCTAAAGTAGAGTAAGTCGTTTGAAAAAAATTGGGCAAATATATCGGCTATTGGCTGATCTGTGGTTCCCGTCATGTTTTCGAACGACAGCGAGGAAGGAAAAGAGTTAGATTTACGCTTGGTGTTAACAAAATTATAAAACTGTTTCGGGTCCTGAGAGAACTGGACCTTACAACGGTTTAAGTAACTATTATAATACTGAGCATTAAGCACGGTAAATCTTGACCGAGCACTTAGATATCTAGTAAAAACAGATTGAGAACCGGTATTTTTATATTTCCTAAAAAGTCTGGACTTTACATTTCTTAAGTGTGTCAACTCTTTGCTAAACCAAGGTGATTTATTGGAAGTTGACGGATAGTACCACGGAACACAGGAATTAAAAAATGAGTTTATTGCAGTATAAAAAACATTAACTGCATCGGACATATTATTGCATAAGTAAAGATCAGACCAATTAAAGCCAGAAATAAAATTATTAAGCCTCAGAAAGTCTGCCTTGCGAAAACAATGTATTCCTTTGGATTTTTCTGATTTTTCTTCTATAACTCTACCCGTATCAAATGAAAGTTCGATTGTTGGGTGATATGGATCTTCAGGTTGCGTGAGTGGTGCTACTCTGGACAGAAACACACCTTCAGGATTCGATACAAAACACAAATCAAGTAGGCGACCTAATGAATTTTGAACATGGTTTACTTGAGATAGAGATATGTCAAGCAGGCCATCAATAAAATCATGCTGTGCTATAGGTAGTAAGACATTCGATCCATCCTCAATGGACCAAGTAACTCCAGGTATATTAAAATCACCTAGAACTATCAACTGATCCCTATCGGAAAGCTTATTTGCAACGGACTTAATAACGGATAGGTGATTTAAATAATCAGGAAGTTCAGACAACGGCGGAATATAAGAGCAAGTTATGTATATAAAGTTACCAGGAAGCGATAACTTTACACAAATAAATTCAATGGTATTGAATTCATCAAAAAATAACTCCTCAGACGGGAAGTTTGAATCAACTCCAATTAAGACTCCACCTCCCCGTCTAGGGGGACGGTCATACCTATATATTGTGTACTTACCTGGAAAAACTTCGGAGCTAAAGATCTCCGGCTTTAACAAGGTTTCTGTGAACACAATAATATGAGATGCAAAGGAAAGGCTATCAGAATAAAATTTAGTGAGTTTGCTACGCAAACCTCTTGCATTCTGATAGGAAAGAAGGAGGTTAGAAGTTAGTTTTTTGAAATTGGTACACTGGTTTGGCCTCGACTAGGAAGTTTTACTCCTACGGGCCCCTTCTTCTTTATCTTAGCCTCGAACTCTTTTACAACCATATTATCCGGCCAAAAGTCGCCCGAGCATATGGCTTCAAAATGCTCGTTAGGGACAGTTATCTTGAAAGATGAAATGTCTCTAGCATAAGAAAACTTAAACTTTTCCACCTTTACACTATTACAATCGGCTTTAGTTTTGTCTTGTATATAAGACAATACATCAGAAGATGTTTGATCAGGGGAAAGCCGAGAAACGAAAATTAGTTTCTTTAGTGGAACCACTAAAAGGGATTTTGGTGGAGCAGACATTGTTTCTGCAAAACCAACTTGAGCCGGTTGTCCGGACTCAGTAGTCCCTTGTGGTGGTGATACTACATTCTGAGAGATAGGTGGATCCACTAATTGTGAAACCACTACGGACAAATCGGAATTATTAGAAGTCCCTGGTTGCATGCATTCTGTAACGGATTGTTCGGATACCGAATATTTTTTAGCTGCTGATCTTAGCAACATTTGAGGGTTTGCTGAAATCAGCTGCTGATCCGCCGGAATGCTCTGTTGTTCTTTTGATTTCGGTTGCGGGGTGTTCCCCTTTTGCTCCTTACCACCTATTTATATCCCCGCCGTTTCTCTTTTGTGCATGCACTTTAACTTATTTACGCTCCCGCTCTCTTGCTCTCTTTGCTTTGAAAGTTCTAAGCGTGCAGTTTCTGCGCTCTTGCGGTAGTTATAACTGCTCGCTTATAAATTTCAATTCGCTTTCTTGGTACAGTGGTCCCAATAAATAAAATGAATAATAAAAATTTAGTCTGCTTCTGCAAAAAATGCAGCCTCGTAATCAGGGCTGACCAGTCTAATATGACTTGCTGGCTGTGTGAAAATATGGTGCATACCAAGTGTGCCGGTTTTACTGGCCGGACAAGTGATGACTTTTCAAAGGGGCCCAATTTGCAGTATTGTTGTGACGCTTGTGTCGAGGTTGCGAACGAGATGAAATCGTTCATGCGCCAAACTAAAGGCGGCCTGATGGGGCTGATTAGCTGTTTCGGAGTTGCTAGAGATAGTTTTCGCCGAGCTGATGATCTCCTCTCTGCGCTGGACTCTCAGTTTAATAGTCGTAAGCTATTAGAAGAGGCCCCTAAGCGCAAAAAGGCCGCTGGTGGTAAGGAGCAAAAAGGGAACACCCCGCAACCGAAATCAAAAGAACAACAGAGCATTCCGGCGGATCAGCAGCTGATTTCAGCAAACCCTCAAATGTTGCTAAGATCAGCAGCTAAAAAAGATTCGGTATCCGAACAATCTGTTACAGAATGCATGCAACCAGGGACTTCTAAGAATTCCGATTTGTCCGTAGTGGTTTCACAATTAGTGGATCCACCTATCTCTCAGAATGTAGCATCACCACCACAAGGGACTACTGAGTCTGGACAACCGGCTCAAGTTGGTTTTGCAGAAACAATGTCTGCTCCACCAAAATCCCTTTCAGTGGTTCCACTAAAGAAACTAATTTTCGTTTCTCGGCTTTCCCCTGATCAAACATCTTCTGATGTATTGTCTTATATACAAGACAAAACTAAAGCCGTTTGTAATAGTCTAAAGGTGGAAAAGTTTAAGTTTTCTTATGCGAGAGACATTTCATCTTTCAAGATAACTGTCCCTAACGAGCTTTTTGAAGCCATATGCTCGGGTGACTTTTGGCCGGATAATATGGTTGTAAAAGAGTTCGAGGCTAAGATAAAGAAGAAGGGGCCCGTGGGAGTAAAACTTCCTAGTCGAGGCCAAACCAGTGTACCAATTTCAAAAAACTAACTTCTAACCTCCTTCTTTCCTATCAGAATGCAAGAGGTTTGCGTAGCAAACTCACTAAATTGTATTCCGATAGCCTTTCCTTTGCATCTCATATTATTGTGTTCACAGAAACCTGGTTAAAGCCGGAGATCTTTAGCTCCGAAGTTTTTCCAGGTAAGTACACAATATATAGGTATGACCGTCCCTCAAGACGGGGAGGTGGAGTCTTAATTGGAGTTGATTCAAACTTCCCGTCTGAGGAGTTATTTTTTGATGAATTCAATACCATTGAATTTATTTGTGTAAAGTTATCGCTTCCTGGTAACTTTATATACATAATTTGCTCATATATTCCGCCGTTGTCTGAACTTCCTGATTATTTAAATCACCTATCCGTTATTAAGTCCGTTGCAAATAAGCTTTCCGATAGGGATCAGTTGATAGTTCTAGGTGATTTTAATATACCTGGAGTTACTTGGTCCATTGAGGATGGATCGAATGTCTTACTACCTATAGCACAGCATGATTTTATTGATGGCCTGCTTGACATATCTCTATCTCAAGTAAACCATGTTCAAAATTCATTAGGTCGCCTACTTGATTTGTGTTTTGTATCAAATCCTGAAGGTGTGTTTCTGTCCAGAGTAGCACCACTCACGCAACCTGAAGATCCATATCACCCAACAATCGAACTTTCATTTGATACGGGTAGAGTTATAGAAGAAAAATCAGAAAACGAATACATTGTTTTCGCAAGGTAGACTTTCTGAGGCTAAATAATTTTATTTCTGGCTTTAATTGGTCTGATCTTTACTTATGCATTAATATGTCCGATGCAGTTAATGTTTTTTACACTGCAATAAACTCATTTTTTAATTCCGGTGTTCCGTGGTACTATCCGTCAACTTCCAATAAATCACCTTGGTTTAGCAAAGAGTTGACACACTTAAGAAATGTAAAGTGCAGACTTTTTAGGAAATATAAAAATACCGGTTCTCAATCTGTTTTTACTAGATATTTAAGTGCTCGGTCAAGATTTACCGTGCTTAATGCTCAGTGTTATAATAGTTACTTAAGCCGTTGTAAGGTCCAGTTCTCTCAGGACCCGTAACAGTTTTATAATTTTGTTAACACCAAGCGTAAATCTAATTCTTTTCCTTCCTCGCTGTCGTTCGAAAACATGACGGCAACCACAGATCAGGCAATAGCCGATTTATTTGCCCAATATTTTCAAGCGACTTACTCTACTTTAGATTATTCATCACAGCCTTATTCTTATACCATGTCCAAGTCAAACCTCATATTCTGTCCCACTTTAACAGAAAGCTCCCTTCTTTTGGATCTTCTTCGTATTAAGCCTGTTTATTCGCCAGGGCCCGATGGTATTCCTGGGTGCGTGCTTAGGTATTGCGCTAAGGCCCTGTGCAAACCTCTTCACAAGTTGTTTACCTTATCTCTAGAAACCTCCCAATTCCCAAATATTTGGAAGGAATCATTTGTTATTCCTCTTCTATTTCTAAGTTGTCAGCTATTCCTAAGCTTTTTGAAAAAATTATTACTCCTCATTTGCAGCACCTTTGCAGATCAATCATTTCTCCGTGTCAACACGGATTTATAAAACGTAGATCCACAATCACAAACCTTCTAGAGCTCACTTCATTTGTGATAAAAGGCTTCAATAGTAGTTTTCAAACAGACGTCATTTACACAGATGATGTTAAGTTGTGCCTGCAGTATAAGGACATTTCCTGCCATTTAGACTTGCAATCCGATCTAGATAATTTTCAAAACTGGTGCCGAGATAATTTACTAAATTTAAACAATTCCAAGTGCAAGCTGATAAGTTTTTATCGGGCCAATCCGATATACGCGACTTACACGTTAAGTGGCAGCTCTTTGGATAGAATAACTCTTGTAAACGATCTTGGCGTTCTCTTGGACCCTAAACTAACATTTTCTAATCACATTTCGTCCACGGTTAATAAAGCCAGAGGAGTGCTTGGATTTATTAAAAGGTAGTCAAAAGAATTCGATGATCCTTATTTGACTAAAACTTTATTTATTTCCCTAGTCCGTCCGATTCTGGAGTACGGGTCTCCTGTCTGGAGTCCACAATACGGAATACATATTGGTCGTACTGAATCTGTACAAAAAAACTTCCTTCTTTTTGCTTTACGGCGCCTAAACTGGGAACCTTATACATGGTGATATTGACTGCCCCGACTTGTTAAGTCGGCTAAACTTTTCTGCGCCAAGTAGATTAACTAGAAATTATATTCCCCTAATTTTAAATCATTGTAGATCTAACTATGCCTTGCATGAGCCTTTTAGAGTATTATGTTCTGACTATAATAGACTTTTTGCTGTAATATCAAATCTTGACTCTCTGCCGCTCCTAAAACGATTAATACTTGCTTCATTGGCACAAGATTGATCTAACTATTAATTTTTTCCCCGGACCCTTACCTTTTTTTTTTCCTACCTCGCGTCTATCTTATCGCGAATCGTGCCGTACGATACACGGCTGCGCCCCTCGGTCGGTTGGGCGGGTAAGTGGGCCGTGCGACTCCGCGCGAAAAAAAAAAAAATCTACGGCTAGATTACGAGCTGTTCAACAGGAGACACGAGTTCGCGACAATGCAGCAACCTCCTTAGCGGTAAACTACGAAGGAACACGAGATCGAGATATAGGAAATCATGCGAGGAGGATGGCCGAACTGCAGCCATCGCTGAGGAGAAGTGAACACGGAACCCCGGTATATTCAGGCGGGCCACCAACGAATCGCCAGAACGTCACGTCCAGAGCGAACTTCAGACTAGCTTGCAAGAATTTTGCAAAAGAGGGACATCTTTCACACGAGTGCCGTAATTCCAGAGTTTTCTTCTGTTGGGAGTGTGGTCGCCGAGGAATACGGACGGTAGAATGCTGCCGTCGTATCCGCTCGGGAAACGAGAGAAGTCTTTGCCTACTCGGGGAGCGGCCGGAGGAATCCCCGGAATTAGGATATATAATACAAGTCCAAGGCAGCAGAATTATCGCACAGGTACGAATTGAGGGTCGGGTATTCAACGCAATCATAGATACAGGAGCCAGCAGAAGTTTCGTAAGCGAAAAAGTCGTCAAACCCTGGCCGAAGGCTCACGAAAGGAGAGAATAGAGATTGGTCCGGACCAACTTTGGGTCACATTTCCACTCTTAGTTTTATCCTCAATCATGGAAGATGTGCTTTTAGGCATGGACTTTCTCTGCGGTGTGTCCGCCACCTTTTAATGTGGTCGCGTATCTCTGCAGCTTAAACCACTTCTTTTAACCAGCACCAATAACGATTCAGTCCTGTCCCCTCTTTCTATAAATGAGCCTTCTCCAAAGTCGATTGCCAGCGTCGAATTCACAGCACTGCACCCATAAATCAGCGAACTAGATCGCGGAATGCCAGCCGCCCTGACAAACAGTATTTTAGAGCCTCAAGACGACTGAGCCGTGCGAACCAGGGGACCATTTCTAAAAGGATAACCCAAACACTAGAGGAAGTATCAGAATGAAGCAAAGATGCGAGTCACGGCCGGGGCGACTTACCCAGGACTTACTCCAGGACTTACTCCAAAGAATTTACCTGAAGCTGGAGGAGCACTAGCAGATCTCAAGGAGACCACAGAGAAGAAAGCCCTAGAAGCAGAGGAGGAATTAACCAAATTCGAGTGGCAGGAGGATCGCCGAGCACTCAATTATAATGCGGGATGAGAAGCCCATTAAAGAAAGATATTTTCCTAATAATCCAGCGATGCAGAGGATTATCGACGAGCACATCAACGAGATGCTGCGCAGCTATTGTACTCGAGGGCAAGATATCGGGTGATATGAGGCTATGTGTGGATTTTCGGCAGCTAAACTACCCCTGATAACACACATTTTGGAACGTTTACGACACGCAAGATATATTTCGAGTGGATATTAGCAGATCCCCATGGCCAAGGTCAGTCGCGAGTGCACTGCGTTTACGGTTCCTAGAAAGAGGACTGTACCAGTGGAAAGTTATGCCCTTTGGTCTCCACTCAGCACCAGTCACTTTCCGGCGGGCGCTCGATAGCGTTATTGGGCCTGATATGGAGCCCAACGTATTTGCCTACTTGGATGATATCATTATCATCGGACGAACTCTAGAGAAGCACGTGCAGAATTTGCAGGAAGTATTTCGACGGCTACGGATGGCGAAACTTCACCTCAACGCAAAGAAATTTAGTTTCTTTAAGCGCATCCTGGTATACTTAGGGCATATCATCAGTGAGGAAGAAATTCACACTGACCCCGAGAAGATTTCGGCCGTAAGTCACCACTACATGAAAGGAGTCACGAATGTGTCTTGGTATATCCTCATGGTACAGGAGATTTGTGCCACACTTTGCAAACTTTGCATCCCATGTCCCTCTTGCTCAAGAAAGGGAAAGAACTGGCAATGGCAACAAGAGCAACAGGAAGCGTTAGCAGAACTAAAGAGGAAGCTAGCGAAAGCTCCCGTGCTAGCTTACCCGGATTTTAACGAGAAGTTTGTCCTTCAAACTGTCGCCAGCGACATAGATCTAGGAGCCGTTTTAACCCAGAGGATCCAGGGAGAGGAAGGAGTAATTACATTCGCTAGCAGACGTCTCATAGCCGCTGAGGAGAGTTACTCCACCACAGAGAAAGAGTGTCTGGCCATCAAGAACCTAAGGTGTTACCTGGAAGGGTATCGATTCGAGGTGATAACGGACCACCTCGCTTTGAAGTGGCTCAACTGAATCGATAACCCCACTGGCCGGTTTGCACGCTGAGCTTTGGAACTGCTGCAGTACCAGCAATACTAAGGGTATAAGGTAAGCCAAAACAAACCAGCGGGTAAGATGTTTACCAGATATATTAGGTTGTCAAAAAAGTCTTGCGGTATTTTCGCTAGTTGGCGCTAAAAGCGCGTAGTTCTTGTTTTATTCGTCGCATCAGGTCATACTATACCTTTTTGGAAAGCTAATTTCACGCGCTAACACGTGTTTGATTGATTGTCTTTTCTTTTAAGTCGTTCGTTAGTTATAGCGTCGCAATCATGGAGCAAAATAAAGAGAAAATACGGCATATTTTACAGTACTAGTACGATAAAGGCAAAAATGCATCTCAAGCCGCCAATAAAATTTGTGCAGTTTATGGACCCGATACAGTTTCCATTTCCACCGCACAACGATGGTTTCAACGTTTTCGTTCTGGTGTAGAGGTGGTCGAAGATGCGCCACGATCCGGAAGGCCTGTCGTCGAAAATTGCGATAAAATCGCTCAAGAGCTGGGCATGAGTCATCAAACCGTTATTAACCATTTGAAGAAGCTTGGAGTCACTAAGAAGCTCGATGTATGGGTGCCACACGAATTGACGCGAAAAAACATCTTTGACCGTATCGACGCATGCGAATCGCTTCTAAATCGCAACAAAATCGACCCGTTTTTGAAGAGTATGGTGACTGGCGATGAAAAGTGGGTCACTTACGATAACGTAAGCGGTGAAGCAGCCCAGACGGTGGCCAAGCCTGGATTGACGGCCAGGAAGGTTCTTCTGTGTGTTTGGTGGGATTGGCAGGGAATAATCCACTATGAGCTGCTCCCCTATGGCCAAACGCTCAATTCGGACCTGTACTGCCAACAACTGGACCGCTTGAAGACAGCACTCATGCAGAAGAGGCCATCTTTGATCAACAGAGGCGGAATTGTCTTCCACCAGGACAACGCCAGGCCACACACATCTTTAGTGACGCGCCAGAAGCTCCGGGAGCTCGGATGGGAGGTTCTTTTGCATCCACCGTATAGTCCGGATCTCTCACCAAGTGATTACCACCTGTTTCTGTTCATAGCGAACGCGCTTGGTAGTCTGAGAGGGGCATTATGAAGTTGGCATCTCGTTGGGAACGCGTCATCGAACAAAACGGCGCATATTTGACTTGAATCGAATTATTGTAACCAATTTTATGAACAATTGAAAATTCAATAAAAATACCGCTCGATAATGTAAACACCGATTTCCGGCAGAATCTCGATTTCAGATTTAATTGCCAAATTTCATCATCCTATTTTGCCGACTCTCTTGAGTCAATCTCTTAATCAATTTTTGAAGATAAAATCTCTTAAGCCGAGGTTTGATTATTAATCATTCAGCCCAAGTGCAGCACTCCGTTTTTGATATCCGAAAGAATAAGAACAATAGAAGGGAAAAAAGTATAGGATCGGAGCAGTGAACTATTCTAAGTGCAACCTATGAAATGTTAGTGATAAGTGAAGTTAATTAAATAAAAATAAATTTTTTTAACCGAATCACTAAGGAGAAAGTTAATTTGCATTCTGTAACGGATTGTTCGGATTCCGAATCTTTTTTAGCTGTTGATCTTAGCAACATTTGAAGGTTTGCTGAAATCAGCTGCTGATCCGCCGGAATGCTCTGTTGTTCTTTTGATTTCGGTTGCGGGGTGTTCCCTTTTTGCTCCTTACCACCAGCGGCCTTTTTGCGCTTAGGGGACTTTTCTAATAGCTTACGACTATTAAACTGCGAGTCCAGCGCAGAGAGGAGATCATCAGCTCGGCGAAAACTATCTCTAGCAACTCCGAAACAGCTAATCAGCCCCATCAGGCCGCTTTTAGTTTGGCGCATGAACGATTTCATCTCGTGACACAAGCGTCACAACAAAACTGCAAATTGGGCCCCTTTGAAAGGTCATCACTTGTCCGGCCAGTAAAACCGGCGCACTTGGTATGCACCATATTTTCACACAGCCAGCAAGTCATATTAGACTGGTCAGCCCTGATTACGAGGCTGCATTTTTTGCAGAAGCAGACTAAATTTTTATTATTCATTTTATTTATTGGGACCACTGTACCAAGAAAGCGAATTGAAATTTATAAGTGAGCAGTTATAAGTACCGCAAGAGCGCAGAAACTGCACGCTTAGAACTTTCAAAGCAAAGAGAGCAAGAGAGCGGGAGCGTAAATAAGTTAAAGTGCATGCACAAAAGAGAAACGGCGGGGATATAAGAAAAGAAAACACAGATAAGAATTACGAAAACTAAAACAATTTATTAGTATTAATACAAAGTGCACTCGCGAAGCGAACGGAGTTTAAATTTATGTTTGAATAACCGGAAGAAAATTAAAATTGTTTTAATAAAACCCACCGATGGGAATAAACGAAAACAAAATACAAAATTCGAAGCGCAGAAAAAAAACACGACCGTTCACTTTGAAAGTCAAAGACGATGATTGATTATGATAAATTCGTTCCAATTACTGTTCCGGCCTGTACCCTGGCGACTCGTTGGTGGCTCGCCTGAATATACCGGGGTTCCGTGGTCAGTTCTCCTCGGCGATGGCTGCAGTTCGGCTATCCTCCTCGCATGATTTTCTATATCTCGATCTCGTGTTCCTTCGTAGTTTACCGCTAAGGAGTGTCTCCTGGTGAACAGCTGGTAATCTAGCCGTAGATTATGATAAATTCGTTCCAATTACAGTTCCGGCCTGTATCCTGTGCATCATAAGTCGAATATTCACCAAGCATTGTTTAAACGTTTCTCATTGTCGTTTGTATCTGGTGCGGATCTCGTCCTCGAGTCTCTGAAAATACCTCGGTGGCAAAAAGAAATCCAGAAACGCTTTCTTAAAATTTGTCCATGATTCTCCGAGTAGCTGGCTTGTCCTGAACCAGTGTTCCGCGGTGTCCGTCAAGAGACCGGGAATGGCTTGCGGCATCTTTTCCACGTTGACTTCGTAAGCAGTGGCCCGTTCCTCGAGGTGCTGAATAAATGCAATGGGGTCTGTTGTCCCATCAAAAGTTATTCCCCAGTTCCGCAACTTTTCCGCATAGCGTTGCTGCTGACATCTCCGATTTCCTGGGAAGGATGTCCCGTCTGGCCGTGCTGGCCTCCATGTCACCGACTATATCGGCCGTACCGCTGCCTCCAAGTGTTGGCACCTGAAACTGCGTAGGACCCGAAGGGCTTGGACTCGGTGTTCGATGCTTCCTGTCGCTTAGCGCGGCTGTGATCTCTGCCTCGTATTCCTGAAGTCGCTCGGCTATTTCCAGCACGTGATTGTCACGATTATTAAATGAGGCCAACCGGCTCCTCATTTCCTGTCTTCCAAAGGAAACTCCTTCAGAATCGCCTTCAGTTTTCGCTTCCGGAGATACGAAATGAATACAAATAACTATGAGAGCTGCGTCCCTTCGATGTATTTGGCTAATTATAAGTATTGGGATGTACGAAGTAAACGGCGTAGTGCGTATACCTGCGGTTTTTTCAAATGACTGTACAACTGTATGTGGAGAGCAACTTGGTAGCACGTGGTGTCTTATTTGGAGGTTGTATTTCCATGCGAAAACCGTCGTTCAAGTTGTTCGTCTGGCTGATGATGGCTACTTGACCATAAATCGTCGCTGAATGTATCGTTTCTCAGGCTTGTCAAATGATCTGTGGCAACTAAACAAATTATTAGACACACGAATCCAAAATGGACGCAATTGGACGAAGACTCATAATTTGGCCGCTTTGTCGGCCCGTTAAAACGACCTCCTTTTGGCGCTTTGCTTGCCTAAAAGTTTTACCGGAGTATTGTTCCCGTTGCCCAACACAGCATAAGCGTGGTTTTTGCGTTTTACTTTTCTCCTTTATTTGCGTCTTACTTAGTCGCTTCCAGAATTCACAGTGGAAAAATCTCCCAAATTTAAGTGCCATTTCATTGTATGTTATTTTTATTTTCAGTTTATGAAAGTAATTTACAGTTTGTACATTATTAGATTCTCCTTTAACAAATTCCATTTGCCTATTAAAATAACTTGGGGGTCTTTCTGTGATATATTTTTAATTTTCATTAGCTTCTTGTGTGCTATGCACTCCTAATAAATTTTCTTCTATTCTTACTCTTGAAAGTGCGTTTCTTTACCAGGTAGATTCTTTATTTTTACGTCATATTCATTTAGTTTTATTTTCCATTTCTGAAGTCTCATGTTAGGTTATTTAAGACTGTACAGCCACAGCAGTGGTCGATGATCACTGAGGATTTCGAATTATAGAACCTGAAATATTTTGTGGCCAAGACTATTGCTAGCAATTATTTTTCAATTGTAGAATAGTTAATTTCGTGTTAATTAGAGGTAATGCTGGCAAAGCAGACTGTTTTTTAGCATCTGTATAAATATTTTTATAAATTTAGAGAGATATAAAAGCTTCTAAATATGATTTTTCTTTAAGATTTATAATTAAATTTTCAGTCATTGGATTTGCAGTTTTTGAGAGAATTTTTTTTCGCGCGGAGATCCACGGCCCACTTACAGCCGTGTATCATACGGCACGATTCGCGAGAAGATAGACGTAAGATAAGAAAATATAGGTAAAAGTCCGGGGAAAAAAGTAATAGTAAGATCAATTTTGTGCCCATGAAGCTAGTATAAATCGTTTTAGGAGCAATCAACAGAAGTCTACTAGAATAAGAAGGTAAGTTAAGATTTGCATCCCAGCTTAGGCGCCGTAAAGGAAAAAGAAGAAAGTTTTTGTGTGCTGATTCAATACGACCAATATGTATTTGTGGCCCCCAGACGGGGGACCGATACTCCAGAATCGGACGGACAAGCGAAATAAATAAAGTTTTAGTTAAATAAGGATCATCGAATTCTTTTGACCTTTTAATAAATCCAAGCACTCCTCTGACCTTATTAGCCATGGACGAAATGTGGTTTGAAAATTTTAGTTTAGCGAGAGACTTCGCAGTAGGGGACCGGCGAGGAAAGAATAAGATACGCAGTACGGACGTGCAAAAAGTGGCTCCTGAATTATTTTCAAAATACAACACTCCTGGTCCGCCGAAGCCCTGCTGGACGTAACCAAACACTGTCACTTGGAAGGGGCTACATCGGCACCGTGAAATCTCTGGCCAAACACCTCCGGATCTGGCTAAAATCCCTTGGTATCGCCCCTCCCAAACCGACCTGGAAACGCGGCTTTTCACTCAAACGGACCATTTTTGTTGGTGGAAACCGACGGTAAAGGAGGAAAACCAAAATAAAAAACCACTCAGAAGACCGGCAATGATTAGGCGCAAGCAAAACTAGTGACGGAACACAACATCTGAGAAGCAATCACAGTGAGTCGGATCCAAACCTCTTGCTTATCGAACGCCCACCAGAATAATAGCTTAATCTAATCTACGGTCCCAGCTTTAGCCAATAACTGGCGTTTAGAAAAGTTTATAAAAAATATAAAAGCATTGTTTTAGGCATACTGTTAAATCTCTGCACAAAACTAAATAAAAAATGTTAGGACTCGCCAGGACCCCTACTAGGCCTCAGCGTACCGGTCAGGCCGGGGCATTCAATGCGACACCTGCTAGCGTTTCAAAACGGAGTCTATCAGACACTCCCCCGCTAAATAATCGCACACCAACAACCAGGCAACCTGGTAGATCTTAAAGATCTGAAATCCATGCTGGAGGGTATGTTCGACTCAAAGCTCAAAGAACTAGCTACAAAATCGGACGTTAATTCGATTGCCACAAAAATGGATTGGGAAGAAATATATATATCGAGATTTTTAGCGTTTTAAAAGCAAATTTGTAACCGTGTAAGACCGAGTTTACATAGCTTTGGGCCCGACAGCGAGTGCTGGCGATGAAGCATCCGACCCATGGTGGCGATACTATCGGCGAGTGCCGGAAGTGATCCCACCTGGCGGATGCATATGATATCATGAGGAAGCCCTGTCTTAGGACTGTGAAAGCGCTCCCCGATTTATTCCTCCTGGTGCCCTCTCATGGCGAGTGTCCAGCCCAATACGCGTTGCCGCTGACCCTTTTTTCTTACTGCTAATACCAAACAAAACCGTTTACCTACTTTATAACCTGGTCGCTGACAACCTCCATCATACGTCAGCCCACCGTTTATCGAAGACCATTGTCTTATCTTTATAAATGTTCTGTAAAGAGATCCTGGCTTGACTGAAACTCACCCCAGCCATTGAACTATTTCACAATACTATTAAAGCATCGCTTGGCTCTTTTAGCCTTAGGGTATTATAATATCAATCAAATGTTTGCAACGCATTGAAGGCGACATTTTCGACCCTATAAAGTATATATATTCTTGAACAGCATCACCAGGAGAGTCGATCTAGCCATGTCCGTCTGTCCGTCTAGTCCCTCAGCTATCTAAGTTTCCCAAAAGTTGTCTTTCTATCGCAAGTAGTATATAAGTAATTTAGGCATAGAAATCAAAATGTAGCCGATTTGTAATAACTGCAAGGGTATATAATCTTCGGCTTGCGAAGTTTGCTTCTTTTCTTGTTTTTTACTCATTTCGCAAAACGAAGACAATAAAGCGGGCTGCAACAGTTGCTGGCCGTCAAAAATTGCTTCCACCTGTAAGGATGCTTTCTCGGCCGGGGTACAGATCTCAGTCGGATCCAAGAGTCCTTTACAAGGAATTTGTAAATCACCGAAACACCGGACTAGAGAGTTCCGTTCTACAGGCGAACGGATGATTTTGATGGAGGAGTATGCACCGAAGGTTCTTATTTGTGTCGACGGAAACGTGGACGCGTCAAGGGCGAAAATCCACCGGGCTGGACCTTCGGGCGAAGCCGAGCCGGGAGGATACTTTGCGGGCGTTGGAGTCCTGGGTCTCGTGTCAAGGGCGAACAATCCACAGGGCTGGCCCTTCGGGCGAGGCCGAGCCGGGAGGATACTTTGGGAGGGGCCGGATCGTAAGGGGACAGAGGGATTCGACTCGATCGACCGGCCGGGTGTCCACGCGCAAATCCCAAAACTACTTAAGGGAGTGGAGACACTACCGGAGAACGGATCCGACGGGACGGGCGTCCACGCGCAAATCCCAAACTACGTAAGGGAGTGGGGAAACTACCGGAGAACTGATCCGGCGGGACGGGTGTCCACGCGCAAATCCCAAACTACGTAAGGGAGTGGGGAAACTACCGGAGAGCTGAGAAAGCTGTGAAGGGTCGCGTTAGGCGTCACGTTTGGCCTGACTTGCGAATAAGCTTGCGCAGCACACGTGGGGTCTCGAAGTCTCGCTGAGCCGTGTCCCGATCACACGTCTTCCTGGTTCCGCGATCCCGAGAGAAGTCACGCTGTCCGTTTGTTGTGTGATCGCCTACCCTTTTTTTCCTTTTTCACGCATTCGGGATTTCTGGTATTTTCCCACCCCTTTCCGAGCACTGGGGACGTCTGGACTCCTTGAGAGAGCGTACGCGCATGAGCGACACATGTCCGCCATATCTGCACACCTGGTCCTCAGTCGTGTGGTGGTAGAAATGCTCTACGTCTGGGATTCGGGGTTGACTGGGTCTTGAGTACCCCGGATGGCCGGCTCGGGGATCGCGTCTGGTCCACGGGCAATCTCCCTCCGACTCGGATCGTCGCGACTCCGTGTAGTAAGGTTCCCCTGGCCGTCGTCCCTGGGGAGAGCTGCACGGCGAATTGTCTCGAGAGCGTGGCGGTCGGCTGAACTGGTCGGAGTCGTGGTCGCTGGCGTTATCCTCGTATTCGTCGATGCGGTACGGGGCCGACGGGGGTGACGTCGGCTGACTCCACTGGTCCTCGTGGGGCTCAGCAAAACGCCAGTAGTTGGGGTCCTGGGAATCCTCGTCGTCCGTTCTCATCGAGCTACCAACGGCTTCACCTTCGGAGGTGAGGATCTCCTCCTCCTCTTCTTCTACCCGACTATCCCCGTCGTTTGCCTGTGGGTAGAAGGCCTCGGTGTCTTGGGAGTCATCGGACAGCATGATTACGTCGTCCATCTGAAACAGTAATCTAGACTTATTGGTATAACCCTACCTTTCGAACTCCTTACCTAATGGTGTAGCTAACAAAGGACGAGGGCATCCTCTGCATAGTAGTGTTTAAGTTGAGATATATTTGCGATCCGCCGCCGACGGTCTCCTGGGCGCTGCAGACGTACCAAGTTCGGAGATGTGAACTTCGCGAACTTTCGGCGAATCCCTCGGCCAGGACGGATGTCCACGTGCCAATCTCCAAACTACTACAGAGACCAGGCATTAGGTTGATAGATCGGGCGGGACGGGTGTCCACGTGCAAATCCCAAACTACATAAGGCGGTGAGGAAACTACTGGAGAACGGATCCGACGGGACGGGTGTCCAAGCGCAAATCCCAAACTACATAAGGGGGTGAGGAAACTACTGGAGAACGGATCCGGCGAGACGGGTGTCCACGCTCCAATCCCAAACTACGTAAGGGGGGGTTTGGCGGAACTACTGTACCAAACAGGAAGGGGTCCGCATTCAGGTCCGATGGTACTACTAGGAGCAAAACTACGGCTACTGTGGCGAACGGGAAGTATGTCCACGTTCGGGCCTAAAGTAGCTGTGGGAATGAGGTTAGGTTAGGTCAAGTTTCTTTTCTAACCACAAAATGAAAACGCACGATCGGGAGATGTGATTATACAATCGTAACACTTTATTGAGATTGTCCTCACCCGAGCCCGCTACACCGTTCTGAGCGTATGAGAACCTATTTTGTACTAACCTCTTTAATTTCACCCGCGATCGACAGCGTAGCACTTGGCCAATTTAAACCGGCGGAACACTCGCGATGAGAAAGCTGTGAAGGGTCGCGTTAGGCTTCACGTTTGGCCTGTCTTGCAAATGTCCCGATCACACGTCTTCCTGGTTCCGCGATCCCGAGAGAAGTCACGCTGTCCGGTTGTTGTGTGATCGCCAACCCTTTTTTTCCTTTTTCCCGCATTCAGGATTTCTGGTATTACTGATATCTTAACTCCTTGATTTTCTAGTATTAAAAGTGTCTGGGCTAAATATCGGATGGCGTTGCCACCCTGGGATTTGAAATTAGATATAACTATGTCATAATATTTATTAAACTTTATGATATTTCTCTTAAAACTAGTATAATGATAAGAAAAACCATTGTGGCGTACACGCCTCCTAGGCGGGTTCGTCACACACAAATAAATACAACCTATTTTATATTTAATAAATATATATTATTAAGCATTTTATCTATAAATCTAAATCTCTTGCTCACCTTTCTGGGTGGTGTCGAGTACCCACTGTACCGACACCAACATTGTATTACAGTGTACTTAAACAAATACAAAAGCGCCGGCCGCTAAACTTTTCCGGCAGCCGAAATATGAATGCGCCTCAGAGCCCAACTTATGGGAAGTGCTAGTGTCAGCATATTCTTATGGCCTGAGTGCAGACACATACAAGACAACTTCCCTCGCGCTCTCAGTGCTACCAGCACAAATACAATTGCGAGCATATACTACGATATATATGACGGCAGCTGCCAATGTTTGCAGGCAGCGCAGCCGCAAATAGCTAGCTGTAATTCATTATCAATTTGACGATTCAATAATAAAGATCTGCCCATGGCAAAGTAAAATAAAGTGACTATTCCTTTTTTATAAAAAATATGATGGCATAATTATAACATGGCGACCGTGACACTGGTCCTGGAGGACCTAGGAAGGAACAACTGCACGAAAGGAAAATTTGCAGCTACAAATCTGGATACCAAACAACCTGAAACGCAACGGCGATAAGTACCAGTTATAAAATTTCATAGAGTGACTTGGCGGAGCTTAGCACATTTACGGGCAGAGGACCAGGAAATTGATGACGACTTCATACAAACTGCAACTGGAAATATAAATCTGAGTGAGTAGAGATGGAGTTATGGCAAAACGTAGGAACGTGCAAAACAAAATAAAACAAGGACGGAAGCTAACTTCGGCAAGCCGAAGTTTTAATACCCTTGCAGACTTTGACGAAATTGCTAAAACTGAAAAAGTAGCGAAAGGAATAAAGTATACATAAATAAACTAGGTTTGCGTCGTTTGATGTCAATTGCTTTTATACTGCAAAAATGTCATATAAAAGTGGAAAAAAAGGGATACTTTCGCAGCCTTTAACTATTTTTCCTACGGAAGCTATAAGAAATAGACGTCCGATCGGCAAGCGCTTTTACCCTAATCAAGATATGCGTAAATAATTAAGACTTGGAAAAATGTATGTCAGTAGCTTACACACTACGCGAAATTCAAAAAACCGACAAATTTGGACCGATTTCACCCTGTTGTTCCTATGGGAGCTGTAGGATATAGACGTCCGATCGTCACGTGATTTTACCCTAATCAAGGTATGCATAAAAAAATACGATTTGGAAAGATTCATGTCAATTGCTTATATACTGTGCGAAATATCCTAAAAATCATTAAATTTTAACAGATTTCACCGTGTTGTTCCTATGGGAGCTATAGGATATAGACGTCCGATCGCCAAGCGCTTTTACCCTGATCAAGGTATGCATAAAAAAATAAGATTTGGAAAGATTTATGTTAATAGCTTTTACACTGCGCGAAATATCTTCCATTCTTGAAAGTTATATCCGATTGTTCCTATGGGAGCTATAGGATATAGACGTCCGATCAGCACGCGCTTTTACCTTGATGAAGGAATGCATAAAAAAATACGATTTGAAAAAATTTATAGCAATAGCTTTTACACAGCGCGAAATATTCTGAAAAACAAAAAATATGGACCGATTTTACCCTATTGTTCCTATGGGAGCTATAGGATATAGACGTCCGATCGCCACGCGCTTTTACCCTGATCAAGGTATGCATAAAAAAATACGATTTGGAAAGATTCATGTCAATAGCTTTTACACTGCGCGAAATATCATCAATTCATGCAAGATATATCCGATTGTTCCTATGGGAGCCATAGGATATAGACGTCCGATCGGGGCGATTTTCAAACTTGATCTGCGTACACATGTTTTAGGACGAGTGTGAAAGTTTCAGATCGCTAGCTTTTAAACTGAGCTCGCAAACGGTATTGAAACAGACGGACAGACGGACAGACGGACATGGCTATATCGACTCCCCTATTGATCCTGATCAAGAATATATATACTTTATAGGGTCGGAAACGTCTCCTTCACTGCGTTACAAACTTCTGACCAAAATTATAATACCCTCTGCAAGGGTATAAAAATAAAAAAAAAAGTGTGGCTATTATATAAAAACAAACCATCACCGCCCTGGGCAACAGCCCAAAAATTACAAAAGAACTTGATTTTCTTAATTCAAGTTTTGTAAATAAAAAGCCAATAACTCCAGCTCACTCAGTGATTAAGAAAATTAATGACGACAAAAAATTAACACCTCCACCTCCAAAGCAGTTTCCAAGAAGAAACAAAGTGTGCCCAAAAGACTGCCCTGGGCGACTGGAAAGCCCATTTTGCGAAGGCACCTGCGAAAAACCTGTGCGATGACCGGCACCGGTACCGCCTGAGCCCATAGGCCCAGGACATCAGCAGCTGAGACAACAAGTGTGAGGGGTAGGCCGCCCCTTACTCCAGCGAAGGAGCATCAGCGAGCCAAGCCAGACCCTGGAGAAGTGAACCGACAGCGCTTCCAAGAGCGCACATCTTAAATTTTTATTTTTTTATTTTATATGCATCTGCGATGCAAAAACTTATAATTAACAATAATTGTACAGACCAGGCAGTTTCTAGCTGCGGGTCTTAATTTTTTTTACCTAGGTAGGTATACATGTAACAATTTTATACACATACCAGAAAATTGAAACAAAAAAAATTTTTATTAATTAATTAAACACATAATTAAATAAATGCCTAAGACAAAAAAAAATAATAAGAGAAAAAGGAGAAGAGGTAAGAAGAACTTCCTGAATTTAAAAAAGAATTTAAAAGAATTAAATAGGCAGCTATATGCTGAAAAATCTACCCCAGTATCCTGGGATGAAAATGTAGAAATTAAGAAAGAATTAGAGAACACGTATAGGGAATTAGATGCCTACAAAAATTAAAATGATATGAAGGAGGCTAGAAAACCAAAGTGCCCTGCAGATTGTAAAGGGCCTTTCGAAAATACGGCTTGCGAGTATAGGTGTCATAAGAAAAATTAAAAGATATCAAAATAAAAAGAAAATATTTAAATATGAATGAACATTTTTTATTATGAAAAGTAACGCAATATCTAAAACAGATTTTGAAAGCGTTAAAGAAATAATACCCAAAATGGGTTTAATTGATACTAAAACAGTGGACTCCACTGCCAATGTAATTAATAAAATCGAATCAAAAACTATTGATACCGATTTAACAAACATATTATTATCAATAATTGTTTTTATAATGAGTGCATACATTTTGTATAAAGCCTATATGTACCACAATAAGTGTGTATCAAAAAGAGCTATAAATAGAAGCCGGGCTAACGATCTGGATAAGATTTAAATTTATAAAGCACAAACAATTATTATAAAAATATGTTCAAAATAAAAATTAAAGTCAAAAATGTGTAAATGTATACAATGACATACCAAAATAAGAGAATTGAAATTTTGAAATAAAAATAAAAATAAAATATATTAACACACAAAATGAATACCACAGATTGCATAAGAATTACTCTATCCAATCAACCAAATTTTGAGAATAGGGTATTAGCCATACTCCGAAACAGAGGAGAGCCTCTATCAATTTCAGATTTTGAAGACGAATATATGAATAGGTACGACCTAGCTTTTTCCCCGCTTTTTCATTGCAGCGGTACGCAAAAAGCAATAGTACTGCCTACAGTAAGACACTGTAAATTATTTTCGGAAGTAGACATACACCCAGTCCTAGGACATATAAATGTACTAAAAATTATGCACAACTAATACAAAAAAAAATAAGTCCTTAGTATGGAATGGGAGCAATTAACTCTCCACATACGAGAATTAAAGGACACATTTGACAAGTCTTACAAATGTATAAGCCAAAATAGGCCAATACATAAAGACACTATTAATAAACATGCAAAGATTCTTGTAGATTCTTTCAATACTGCAAGAACTTTAGTACATGAAAATAGGGCAGCGATAAATAAAACGAATTGGTCAAAATTATCTAAATTATTGATCAAATTACATTCAAATCTAATAACTGTCAAAGATAGGTATAATATATATATATTGATACCGACAATTTTAAATACACCTTTGACAATAGATCAAGACATAGAACTAACGGAAAATGAAGATTTCGATTCGAGCGAAGGAATCGAAATAAAAGAAAAAGATCTACATGATCTAACAATTCCTGCAATTATAACAGTAACAGAAGCAGAAGAAGAAGAATATAAAGAATCAGATGTAAGCGTGCCAGACACAAAAGAAAACATAATGGCAGATCCAGCAGCCCAAAGGGCATATATAAAATATATATCGAATGCAATCCCGGAATTTAACGGGCAAAAGATACATCTTCAAAGATTCATAACAGCCTTGAAGTTGGTTAACTTAACTAAAGGCACATTCGAAGATTTGGCTGTAGAAGTCATTAAATCCAAAATAATAGGATCTACACTATACAAAGTACAGAATGAAACAACAATAAATTCAATAATAAAGAAATTGCAAGACACTATAGTCGGTGAAACATCCGATGTAGTCAAAGCGAAAATGGCGAAAACAAGCCAGAAAGGCAAAACAGCTGAGAAATTTACATCAGAAATAGACAGCTTACGAAAGCTCCTTGAAGCCTCGTACATTGACGAAGGCCTACCAGCCGAACACGCTGACAAATTCAGCACAAAAGAAGCCATTACCACAATGGTTAAAAATTGTGAGCATGGCCGCATAAAAACAATTTTAGAGACAGGCAACTTCACAACTATGAATGAAGCCGTCACTAAGTACATATGTACAATGCAGTACTGAAATGACAGGCAATGCAAATTCAATACTGTACACACAAAGAGGAAACAACTATCGCGGTAACAACTTCAGAAATAATTACCGCGGTAGGGGGAATAACCGAGGTAATTATCAGAACAACGGATATTACCAATATAATGGCTATAACCAAAATAACGGTTATAACCGAAACTATAGTAATCAGACCAACAACAATTATAGAGGTCGTGGTTATTATAGAGGAAACAACCGTGGTGGAAACACCAACAACGCAAATACGAACACCAACGGACAGAATAATAATAATATCCGACAGGTACAAACCACGTCGGAAAACCAATAAAGACCCTTAAGATAAAAAACACAGTAAAGAATACGGTTCATACTATCAATCTTAATTTCAATCTTTTCGTTTCTCTCAAAAATGAATGCACAAATAAATTATATGCATTACTAGTTGATACAGGTGCAGACATATCTTTAATAAAAGAAACTTCGGACTCGTTTAACAAAGTTGATTATAAAACAAGAGAGAACGCTATAGTCGAGTGCCCCGACTATCAGATACCCGTTACTCAGGTAAAGGGAGTGCGAGGGAGATGGAGATAGAAACTTTGATCACGCATAACTTTTTAACGAATGGTCCGATTTGAAAAATTTCTTCTACATTTCGATAGGTATTGATAAACACAATAAAACTGCATTTTTACTTTTCCGAAATATTTAAATTTTTAAAATCGTATATGAGCGATTGTGGGCGTTAAAGGGGGCGTGGCACCTTTTTGAAACAAACTTGCGCTGCGTAGGAACTCCTAGAATCTGCATGCAAAATGCCAATCTTCTAGCTTTTATAGTTTCCGAGATCTCAGCGTTCATACGGACAGACAGACAGACAGACGGACAGACGGACATGGCTATATCGACTCGGCTAGTGACCCTGATCAAGAATATATATACTTTATAGGGTCGGAAACGCTTCCTTCTAGCTGTTACATACTTTTGCACGAATACAATATACCCTTTTACTCTACGAGTAACGGGTATAAATATTACCCAAATATCAGGTGTTGGTGAAGGAACAACCAACTCAAAGGGATTAGTATCAATAGAACTTCTTTCAAGCAACTATGCTATACCACATACTTTTCATTTAGTAACATCAAATTTTCCTATTCCATGTGATGGAATCATAGGCATAGATTTTATGAAAAAATACAATTGTCAAATAGATTTAAAACCAGAAAACGATTGGCTCATACTGAGACCAGATAACCTCTATAATCCGATTAATATTCCAATAAATCATACACTAGAAAATAATTTGACAATTCTACCAGCAAGATCCGAAGTAGTCCGAAAAATTGCTATAAATTCAGCAACCAGGTATATATTAATACCAAACCAAGAAATCAAAAATGGTGTATTCATTGGAAATTCCAGAGATTCTAAAAACACTTTTTTTCCGAATTTTGAATACAACTAATAAAACTGCAATCATTCAATTAAATACACTGAAAATTGAACCATTACGACATAATTAAATATAATAAAAATGTAAACAATGAAGAAATTATAGAAAAATTAAACAAAAATTTTCCACCTCAGTTCAAGGAAATTCTTAACGAATTATGCACAAAATACACAGATATATTCGGAAACGAATCCGAATCAACATCAACTAATAATTTTTACAAACAAAAAATAAGAATGAAAGATGATGAACCGGTATACATAAAGAATTATAGAATTCCCCACAGTAAAAAGACGAAGTAGAAAAACAAGTAGACAAATTAATTAAAGACAAAATAGTAGAACCTTCAGTTTCTGAATACAACAGTCCATTACTAATCGTCCCGAAATCATTACCAAATTGTGATACTAAAAGATGGCGTTTAGTAATTGATTACCGCCAAATTAAGAAAAAAATTTTATCAGATAAATTTCCGCTACCAAGAATAGACGATATTCTTGACCAATTAGGTAGAGCTAAATACTTTTCATGTTTAGATCTAATGTCAGGATTTCATCAAATAGAACTCGAAGAAACGTCTAGAAATATAACATCCTTTTCTACTAGCAATGGCTCCTATCGCTTCACGCGATTACCTTATGGTTTAAAAATAGCGCCAAATTATTTCCAAAGAATGATGACAATTGCATTTTCAGGTATCGAACCTTCACAGGCATTCTTATATATGGATGACCTAATTGTCATCGGTTGTTCAGAAAAACATATGATTAAAAATCTTACAAACGTTTTTGATTTATGCAGGAAGCACAACCTTAAATTTCACCCAGAAAAGTGCACATTTTTCAGACACGAAGTGACCTTCTGTACTGACAAAGGTATTTTGCCAGACAATAAAAAATACGATGTAATAGAAAAATACCCAGTCCCAACGGACGCAGACAGCGCTAGAAGATTCGTTGCATTTTGCAATTACTACAGACGTTTTATTAAAAATTTTTCCGATTACTCACGACACATAACTAGATTATGTAAAAAGAATGTTAAATTCGAATGGACAGATGAATGTCAAAACGCATTCGAATACCTTAAAATTCAATTAATGAAAGCTACACTTCTACAATACCCAGATTTTAAAAAAGAATTTTGTATAACAACAGATGCAAGCAAACAAGCGTGTGGAGCTGTTCTTACTCAAGATTACAATAACACACAGCTACCAGTAGTCTATGCATCAAGATCATTTACTAAAGGAGAGAGCAACAAAAATACAACTGAACAAGAATTAGCAGCGATCCACTGGGCAATAAATCACTTTCGACCATATATTTATGGAAGACATTTCACAGTCAAGACAGACCATAGGCCATTATCTTACTTATTTTCGATGACAAACCCGAGCTCAAAACTAACGCGAATGAGATTAGACTTAGAAGAATATGATTTTACTGTGGAATATCTTAAGGGAAAAGACAATCATATAGCCGATGCGCTTTCAAGAATAACCATAATGGATTTAAAGAATATTCAAACGAATAATAAAATTCTGACAGTCACTTCCAGAAACCAAAGTAAAGCCTAGTATCCAGATCGACGAAAACCGTACGCCAGTCATGAGAGAGAGCGAGAGGCAAACAGCTGGCGGTCACTTTTCGTCGGGCCTTTTTTTCACGTCGGTCCCCTGATCGACGAAAAAAATACCAGAAAATTCCATAGCGTTGCCAGTCTGCGGAAATTAACTTTGGGTGAACCCTAGCGAAAAGATTAAAAAATTTAATCTTTTGGCGTGCGCTTCTCACTGAACATTATAAGAAATGGAGGGAAAAACTCAAAAAACTCACAAAAGTCGATTGCAGGTGTTTACATGTGAGGACAAAATAACATTAATACTATCTGGGGTGCCTCTTGTCAGAGCAAAATGTTTTTTTGGTCCAGAATGTACGAAAAAACTCAATAAAAGTGCAGCTATGAACTTTAAATTAGCAAATAATTATCAGTAAATTAAAAAAAAAAAACTGTTAAATTTAAATTGTATTGTTTTTTAATTTATTTGTACACCGGCAGACTTGTCTTGCCAAGGTATTTGATAATATCTTTTAAAGGGTCTTTCCCGCAAATACTATATTTGAATTTTAACTGCTTGTCAACAAACCCAGCTGATTGACAGTACGACCGTAGCACGCTTAAATCTGATGAACTCTCGAAACTTTGGTCACACTGGAAAGATTAAAGTTTTTACGCTAGCGTAATCGTTTGTCGATCTGGATACTAGGCTTAAACAGAAAAATTCCTGCGCAGGAAATGAAAAAGAAAAAATAGATTTGCCTAGGCAAACTCTAAATAAAGCTTCTCAGCCCAACGTATACGAAGTCATTGTAAATGACGAGGTACGAAAAGTAGTGACCTTGCGAATAACAGATTCACTATGTTTACTAAAGCATGGAAAAAAAGTTATAGCAAGAATTGATGTTAGCGATATGTACACCAATGGAATTCTCGACTTAGGTCAGTTCTTTCAAAGGCTTGAAAAAGAAGCCGGTATACTTAATATCAGCAAACTCAAAGTGGCACCGAGCGAAAAGATCTTTGACACTACATCAATAGAATCTTTTAAAATAATGGGCAATAAAATATTACAATCTCTAAGAGTAGCGCTACTCAAGCCGGTGACCCTATTATCAAATAATGATAAAGAGAAAGAAGCATTACTGTTTACATTCCATGACGATCCAATACAAGGAGGTCATACAGGCATAGATAGAACATTAGCAAAGATAAAAAGGCATTATTATTGGAAAAATATGACCCGATTTATAACAAATTATATAAGAAAATGCCCAAAATGCCAAAAATCCAAAACAACAAAACATACAAAAACACCATAGACGATAACTAAAACGCCACAAATGGCTTTCGACAGGGTAATTGTGGATACGATCGGTCCACTACTTAAATCTGAACAAGGAAATGAATATGCAGTAACGCTAATTTGCGATTTAACTAAGTACCTTGTAGCAATACCAATCCAGAACAAAAGTGCAAAAACAGTAGCAAAAGCTATATTCGAAGATTTTATTCTGAAGTACGGTCCAATGAAGACGTTCACATGGGAACAGAATACAAAAATTCGATAATTCAAGATTTATGTAAAAACTTAAATATCAAAAACATAACTTCAACAGCACATCATCACCAGACTGTAGGAACCGTGGAGCGAAGCCACAGAACATTTAATGAGTTCATCTGCTCATACATCTCAGTTGATAAAACAGATTGGGATGTATGGTTGCAATACTTCGTATATTGTTTCAACACACCACCTTCTATGGTACATGACTATTGTCCATATGAGTTAGTTTTTGGTTAAACTTCAAATTTACCTCAACAATTTAATAGCATAGATAAAATAAAACCTCTATATAATGTAGATGACTACGCTAAAGAATCTAAGTTCAGACTAGAACAAGCATTTAAGAGAGCTAGATTAATGTTAGAATCTCTTAAAAATAAACAAAAAATTAGATATGACAAAAATACCTTAGATTTGGATTTAAAAATAGGAGATCAAGTTTTATTGAAAAATGAAACAGGGCTTAAGCTAGACTTTAAATATACTGGACCTTATAAGGTTGAAAGTATAGAAGAAAACGATAACATAGTAATTTCAAATAACAAAAATAAAAAAACAAGCAGTACATAAGGATAGGTTAAAAATTTTTATTTCATAATCAATTTAATTCTCTCTTCTAAATTAAGAACCATAATTTAATGAAAATATAAGACAAAATTAAAAAAAAATATATATATATATATATATACTAAAATAAATAATACTTTGTGATTCGAAAAAAAAAACAATAATAAATTAAATAAATAACACAACAACAAAAAAAAAATAATAAATATATATACTATTATAAAACAAGATGTTCATTTATATTTTATATACATATAGTAAGAAAATAACTTCATAGAATTACGTTATTTTTCAAAAGGAGGGAGATGTAGTATGCATGTATCATTGTAGCGAGTACCCACTGTACCGACACCAACATTGTATTACCAAAGACCAATATAAACTCCAATTTGCGTAACGCCATACGATCAAAAGCCAGCGAGCGAGCGCTCAAAAGCCAGCCGACGAATGTATGTGTGCACATGTATTCACAAGCGAAGAAATTCGCTGCAGCGCGCTGTCGAAATATACTCTTTATTTTAAAATTATAACATTACTAAAAATACTTATTTTGTATTGCCTTTATATTTACTTTATTTACTAATTATTCGAATGTATAATATTTTTTAGTAATGTCCGAATATATCTAAGAATAAAAAAATAACATAATTTATTTCATACATGACTTCACATTGGAATAATTGTCATTAGGGTATTCAGGATGCGACGTGTGAACGATTTTTAGGAGCCTCAGAAATTTTGCGATTGAACAGGATGAATATTTTTATATTTATTGTATTTTAAATATGGATTAAAAAATATGTGGTATTTTTATATTATACGTATTATAATAACATTATATAAAATAATTATCATAATATAAATTAAATTTATATAAATATTTGTAAATTAACTATTTTAATTATTTAGAAAAAAAGAAACCCAAAGGGGAAAAATTAAAAAAAAAACATTCTAAAAAATATAATAAAACGCTTTCGACAACTTGGAAAAAAGTTATAAATATGTATGTACGTAATATTAAATATAAATAGGATATCCTGTAGCTTAGTTTTATAATTAAGCATTCAATTCGTGTTATTATAAATAGTTTAACTTTTTATAAAATAATAATATTAGCTTTAAATATTTATTAGGTATACAAAAAAAAACGATGGATAAATAAAAATTAATATCTGCATATTAAATTAAATTTTTCGTTTTATATATTTAAATTAATTATAAAAACATAACTTTTAACACAAAACATATAAAACTGCTTGAGTAAATAAGAATAGATTTAAGGGCAGGTTGATAATATTAGATATGATGTTATTCGTATTTACTTTAAATATTTTAAGTCATTAGATCAAAATTTAATATATCTGATAAAAATTAAATTTAGTATTTCCATTTTAAAGTTAATAAAAACATCCATGGATAAAAAATAAAGCGACATATATTTATAAATATCCTTTAAATATATTCAATTTAAATAAACCTCGCTTTGTTTTTGTTTAACAATCATAGTATATTCAAATATTTTAAACTTTATTGAAATATTTTTAAATTTAATCAAGCAAAAAAGTTATGTTTTTAGCTTTCATTTAAATATGTAAAACGAAACTATGAATTAAATATGCAGATATTAATATTTAAGGTATATAAAAAAGTTTCACATCAAGCTTCATTGCCATATAGACATTTTTAGATTTTTACGCTCTCAACTTTGTGCGAGCGGAGAGAGCGGAATTTTCGTCGCCACCAAAAAAAGAGCTGCATATTGCAAAATCATTGTATGGGCGTTACGCATCTTAGTGATTGGACTCTGGTATTACAGTGTACTTAAACAAATACAAAAGCGCCGGCCGCTAAACTTTTCCGGCAGCCGAAATATGAATGCGCCTCAGAGCCCAACTTATGGGAAGTGCTAGTGTCAGCATATTCTTATGGCCTGAGTGCAGACACATACAAGGCATGCATGTACAACTTCCCTCGCGCTCTCAGTGCTACCAGCACAAATACAATTGCGAGCATATACTACGATATATATGACGGCAGCTGCCAATGTTTGCAGGCAAAGCAGCCGCAAATAGCTAGCTGTAATTCATTATCAATTTGACGATTCAATAATAAAGATCTGCCCATGGCAAAGTAACTGTCTTTATTTAAAAGGGTGGAGCAGCATTAGTGCCGCTACCAACGTCGAGTTGTGTCTGATTTTTACAATTTCCCTTAGGTTCTAAGTAAGCCTAAGTCTAGTAGCTGCGCTGCCTACATTTGGACGGCAGAGAGACGGCTATGTATATCTATATGTTATATGTATTAAATTATGCTCTCTTTAGCTGGAGCGCGAGGGTATATGCATGCACTTGAGTTCGGCCGGCGTGTGTAACAGAATGCTGACACTTTCACTTTCTGTGAGCGCGCCGATCGACTCGTGTTCGGCCACTTAGGTTTTTGACCGGGCCTTTATGAATGCACTGCAACAAAGTGTTACAGTGTGTTTGCGTTAAGTACTCTTGGTACAGTAGATATTCAATATATGCGCATACTACAGTACCAAGCATCGTTCTACGGTAAGAGAGGGTAAATTAATCAACAGAAGTCTACTAGAATAAGAAGGTAAGTTAAGATTTGCATCCCAGTTTAAGCGCCTTAAAGCAAAAAGAAGGAAGTTTTTTTGTACAGATTTAATACGACCAATATATATTCCGTATTGGGAACTCCACACGGGAGACCCATACTCAAGAATCGGACGGACTAGCGAAATAAATAAAGTTTTAGTGACATACGGATCATCAATCATCATTCTTTTGAACACCTTTTAATAAAACCAATCACTCTTCTGGCTTTATTAACCATGGACGAAAATTTTAGTTTATGGTCTAAGAGAACGCCAAGATCGTTTACAAGAGTTATTCTATCCAAAGAGATGCCACTTTACGTGCAAGTAACGTATATAGGATTAACCCAATAAAAAGTCATTGGCTTGCACTTAGAACCGTTTAAATTTAGTAAATTATCTCGGCACCAATTTTGAAAGTTATCTAGATCGGATTGAAAGTCTAAATGGCAGGAAATGTGCTTATAATGCAGGCATAACTTATCATCATCTGCGCACATAAGTGCGCGAGAATGACTTATAATTGAGGGAAGATCGTTAATAAATAATGTAAAATGTTACGGACCCAGATGTCTCCCTTGTGGGACACCGGAGGTAACAAGGAGAATTTTAGAAATTGGATTTTTAAAAAGGATCCTTTGTGACCTGCCATTCAAATTACTTGAGATCCATTTAAGGGGTTATCCGGGTCTTGACACTTCAAAAATAGTCTTTTTTTCACTTTTTTATATAATAGTACAAAGTGTCAGGAATGTTGTCCGAAAATTTCAAGTCGATCGAAGCTAAAGGAATGGAAGAAATTTAAAGCCCAGCGCGTCGAATGAGTCACAACAGGCAATTCGGGCTCTGGCATCGACCAGATGCGGCACTTTAAACGCGTTTTTCTCAAAACCACTTTTTTGAAGTCGGTAGTCACGTTTTCTTAAAAACTATTGCACCGATCGACTTCTGCTTTCGCACACTTCTTTTAGACATGTTTTTCTTGTCCTTAACGGAGGGATGCTTGCGCTCATGTTGACGTCTTGATTTAAATAGATCGGTCTCGTGCCGCTCCCGCGCTGAATGAAAACTCGGTTTCCTTGCCTCCTTGGTTTAGTTGCCTGCGGCGGCCTTTGGACTCTCCCTTGCTGCGGGACTCCGACTGGCCTACCGACCTCTCCTCGGTGTGCGTTACGCGGTAACGGTATCCACAGCCTCTGACCAGCCACCAATATTTTGCGGCTTTAATTGGCTAATATGGGCGGTTCTTTCTTTGCCTGTATTCACAAGCCGCACCTTAAATATTACCGGCGAGTCAAAACGTATTATGTTGAACGGCCTTCGTAATTTGGTGCCAATTTCGCCGCGAACCCTTCTGCTGCCTTGGATAGACTGGCCCAGACTGTGTCCCCGACATTCGGTTTCCATGGGCGTCTACGGAGATTGTAGTGGCGTGCCTGATCCTGCGCTGCCGTTTTCATGTTCCGCCTCACCAGCTCGAAGATTTCCTTCAGCTTCTATGCGTTTTTGGACGAAGTTTGTGTTTGCCTTCCAGTGCCGGTTGTTTCTTCGTCGTACAGCGCGTTGGGCTCCCTTCCTTGGGTAGTGAAAGCCGGCGAATATCCCGTGGACTCTGCCACGCTCGTGTTCACGGCCAGCTGCAACTCCGGCCATTTTTCGTCCCAGGTCCTCTCGTCTACCCAGGTAAACTGGGCGATCATTGTTTTCACCGTCCTGTTGGCTCTCTCCGTCGGGTTTTCTTGGGGCGTGTATGGTGCCGTAAACTGGTGTCGGACACCTAACTCACGCAGGAATTGAACACCATATTCCTTGATCAGCACCTTGGGCACGCAGTATCTCGCGAGGATCCGCTCTCGGATCGCTTTTTCCAGCGTTTCCGTCGTTGCCCTGCGCATTGGCACCATTTCGGTCCACTTGGAGAACCTATCTACCAGCACCAGTAGCATAGAATTCCCGTTTGTGGAACGGGGTAGTGGTTCGACGAAATCTGCGCATACCGTGGCCCACGGCTCCTTATTTTCCCAGCCTCCTGTAGCTGGCTTACTTTGTAACGCAGGCAGCTCTGACAGTTTTGTACATAATTCCTGATGTCGCGGTCCATTCCCCGCCAATGGTATCCTACTGCCACCCTCGCGATTGTCTTCCGACTGCCCATGTGACCGGCTAACGGCAAGTCGTGGTTCTCCGACGCTACCCGCCGTCTGGACCCCTTGGCACGCACAGATTCCATGAAGTCACATCCTAGTTGCTTGCTCTGTGAGGTATGTGGCGATATAGCTGTTCGGCTTCCGTCATATATAGTAATCGGATATTTCGTCGTTTCTGCCGCAGCGGAAGTTCCACTCGCAGACCTGCTTGACTACCTTTGCGTAGTCCTGCATGTGCGTTTTGGTGCTCTTCTTCCTTTTCCGGCTACTCTCCAGCTGCCGGCCGTTGGTTGCGATGCTCAACACATCCAAGCTCGCTATCAAGCCCTTGGAACATAGGGTTGTGAGCTTGTTCTGGCAGTTTCCGGAATTTCTTTTCCAGGCTCGTTACCAAGTCGGTGATATCCGGTTTCTCTGCCGTCTGGTCTCCCAGAGTCTTCCTCATCGACTCGACTGAGCCCTCAAGTTCTACTGCCAGAACTTGTCTCACCTCGTCGAAATCCTGCTTCCTGAGATTATAAGTCCAGGACTTTCCCATCTCGGAACTTTTGTTTCCTTGGTCAGGATAATCAGTCTTGTGCGCCAGATGTAACGACCTGATTCTTTATTTCTTGGTCGCTACGTAAACGTGCGGCTTGCTCAGAAAGGTTGTGAGCTCGTTCCACCAACTTTATAATGAGTGACTGCCAGTGATCAAAGTATAACGCCACAATGGATTAGGTTGGTGCTGGTTTATTGTTTCTCGAATTAAAGCCTTATTGCTACTGCTTCTGCTGCTCGTTGTCGCTGTCCTCTGTTGCGTTGCTCCTCGCTGCCCGCTGCTGCGTCGATCGCTGCCTGCTGCCGCGCGCTTCAGTTTGCTTGTGATGCGTCGCTCCTGGCCTCCTGAGATCGGGTCGAATCCACCGAGATGATTTTCCCTACCGGGGCCAGCAATGTGCATCGCCTAGCAGGTGAAACAATGCTTCGCCTTATCGCCTAGCCACCTTCATCGCGGGCACCCGGAGTTCAGTCTGGACTTTTTCGGCAATGTGTATCGCCTAGCAGGTATAACTGGGTTCTCCCTTATCACCTAGCCACCTTTATCGCCTGACACCGCGCAAGGACTCCTCAAATTCGGTGTGACCACGACCCAGCGCCGTTGGATATCAGCGTTGTAGCCTGAGCCTTGTGGAATTGTCGTTGCTCGGCGTCTCGGCGATCTTGATCCTTGGGCACTTGGGTTTTGACTTTACTCTGATTTTCGCACTCGTACTGTCCCTAAGCCGCGCTTGCGCCGGTCTATCGCGGTACCGTTTATTCACGGTGCGTCCTCTTTGTACGGGTCCGAAGACAGCCAGTTTACAGCTCGACCTTGTTGCCCTTGCCATATGAGGGTCCAAGGTCAGTATATTTTCCGTTTGACCTTGATGCACCTCATTTCTAAGGCATTCTCGCCTCCTTCGCTGTTGGGGACTCGTCACAACTAATTGATTTATGGCAATTCGAAATTTCAAGACATATTATAAACGCCCCTTACTATGTACAAACTACCAACTTCACAATATTTCGAGATTTCAAAATTAATCTTGTCTGTAAATCTATCACTAATACTGCCACACGTTACTGAACAAGACTTCACATGCAAACAGACTTGCTCTGACACTAACCAGACGTATGAACAGAAGAAGACTTAAGTTCAGACTCAGATGGTAAAGTTCTGACGCTCAGACTCATTTCTGTCTGAAACATTGACCAATATTGTAAGTGGCTTTTTTCCTGTGAGCTACCTGTCAGCATTACAAAGCGTTAGGATGAATTCAGTTTCAACAAGAGAGAACGCTATAGTCGAGTGCCTCGACTATTAGATACCCGTTACTCAGCTTAACAACTTAATATAAATATGCCTTCTTGTATGTTTTTCGCCGCTCGAATTAGCACCTTGGCCAGCTGTTCCAAAGTCATCCGTTAGATGGCGCCATGAAAGGCGGAAATGTAGGCGCTAGCCAGGCTTAAGCGTTTAATGGGTTTTTGGGCGTTAGAGTGGGCGTGGCAAACTTTTATTAAGCCAATCGATAGGTATTGACGAAACAAATACATATCAATTAAAATTTTCATAATAGCATCAAAACTGTGGCCACAGCTTGCGGCTTGTGGGCGTCAGAGGAGGCGTGGCACAATTTTGAAACAAACTTGCGCTGCGTAGGAACTCCTAGAATCTGCATGCAAAATGCCAATCTTCTAGCTTTTATAGTTTCCGAGATCTCAGCGTTCATACGGACAGACAGACAGACAGACGGACAGACGGACAGACGGACATGGCTATATCGACTCGGCTAGTGACCCTGATCAAGAATATATATACTTTATAGGGTCGGAAACGCTTCCTTCTACCTGTTACATACTTTTGCACGAATACAATATACCCTTTTACTCTACGAGTAACGGGTATAAAAAGCATACTATTAATAAAACTATTGGTTTATGCATTACCAAAAAAATATGTAAGACCTTAATTACCTTATTACACCCCACTTGCAACATCCTTGTAGATCAATTATATCTCCATATCAACATGAATTTATAAAGCGAAGATCTACGACGACAAACCTCTTGGAGCTAACGTCTTTTGTAATAAATGGCTTCAAGAAGAACATGAAAACTGACGTAGTTTCCACTGATTTCAGTGTAAGCTAGACTTATTAGGGTTTCCAAGGGATCTTCTAAAGTAATCTTAGTGGTCCTCCTTAAAAACTCTATCTCTAATTTGATCCGAGTTACTTCAGGCGTCCCACAAGGAAGCCACCCAGGCCCACTTTTTTTTACATCAGTCGCGTGTCCTCATGACGTTAAGTTATGCCTGCAATACAACGAAATTTCTAACAGATATAATCGGACCTAATGCTTCTTAAACATGGTGTTGTGAAAATATTTTGGATTTAAATAGCGCTATGTGTAAAGTAATGACATTTTGTAGGGTGAACCCACAATATGCCACGTATACGCTGGGTCGTGGTGCGTTGTCTAGAATATTGATGACCTTGACGTGCTTCTTTACCCAAAACTTAAGTTTTTTGATTATATTACTTCCATGGTGAATAAAGCTAGGGGAGAACTTGGATTTATTAAAAGGTGGTTAAAGGAATTCAATAATCCCTATGTTACAAAGACTCTGTTCATTTCACTAGCCCTTCCAATCCTGGATTACTGTTCAACAGTTTGGAGTCCTCAATATGGTGTACATATAAGCCGGATAGAGTCTGTGCAAAAGAACCTTATTATTTGCTATTCGGCGCCTTAACTAGAATGCAAGCCTTTTTTACCATCTTACTCTAGTAAACTTATTCTAATCTACCATCCTTATTAAACCGTAGAACAATGCTTGGCAATACTTTTATTCATAAACTTATTCACGGGGATGTGGAGAGTCCCGAGTTAATTCTCCGTGCCTAATAGAATTACCAGGAACTATGTTCCTCTTACTTTAAATATTTGTAATCTAACTATGAACAGTTTAGAGTACTGTGTAACGACTAAATAGACTATACCATGCTATTTCTACTACCGACTCTTTGCCAATCTTAAAAGCATTAATATATAACATATAGTCTGTCCGTTTCTATATTGTCCTTCTTCACTTATCGCGATCTCGTTTTTTACGCCCATTGAGGAGTAGGGCTCCGCGCTTGACAAGCACTGCTTGGTGTCGTAAGTGCCACTTGCACTGATCATAGTGCATTAACGTCCAAATAATATTATAATAATATTATTTATTATAAATAAACGAAAGAATATTATTTACTTTAATTAAACCTTTTTCGTTCTTTCTTCATTATCATAATATTTTGTGACGCTGCGTGCACAAAAACAAGGCATGAATAAATAAAAAGACTAAAAATTAAACGAAAGAAGCATTTAATTTAAAGTTCAAACTAAGAACGCGCGCGAGCCAACAATTGCGCGCGTAGGGGCACACTAGACCGAGAGAGATGGTCACACTTAGACCAGCAAATCCCACTCAGGCGGCGGGCACACTAGATCTCGCCGAGCCCTATATAAGGCGGACCACGGGCCATAGAAGGTCACTTAGCAGCCAACCGTCTAAGGGTACAGAGGCAACTCCCCAGTGGTGGTAAGCAGCGAAGTCATTTTTTGGTGGACTAGATCATTCGATCCAAGTCCGCTTATACATTGTAGTAAGCTCCCGTAGTACTTCCTCCTCCCCCTAACCTTCTCGGCTTTCCGGTCCGAAGGTATCCCTAGGAGACGTCTGATTTCAGGATCACACCTCCTTACGGCACGGTTCACCGGCCGAATTCTCTCTCTCTCTTGTGGCTGACTTCAGGGTCCCCAAGCAACTCTCTCTCTTGTGGCTGACTTCAGCGTCCCCAAGCAACACACTCTCTCTCTTGTGGCTGACTTCAGGGTCCCCAAGGAACACACTCTCTCTCTCTTGTGGCTGACTTCACGGTCCCCAAGCAACACACTCTCTTTCTTGTGGCTGACTTCAGGGTCCCCAAGCAACATTCTCTCTCTTGCGGTTGACTTCAGGGTCCCCAAGCAACACACTCTCTCTCTTGTGGCTCGCTACGTGGCAACCCACCCCGGGGACTATTCTCCCGCAGCCGAGATCCCGTGCTGTTCCTCTCGAGCACCTAGACGGCTCCCGATACCAGGCATTCGAAGTGTACGAAGGAAGCGAAGGCAGCAAGGGCGGCACCCCGCCAGTCCGGAGAACTCGTTAGTTATTAATCAAATGTCAAAATTCTTACTGAAATAAAACCTAGTTATAATTCTACTTCGACTTCTACTCTGGGCTGGGTCGGAATTCTCTTTCAGCAACCACGCCTGACACAAACAAATTCTTGTGACGAACCCTGGCCATCCCTGAGCCACCCTACAACGACAAACCGTCACAATTTTAACTTTTCTTTATTAATAGGTCGGATTCCCATTCTTCTATTTCATAAAATTAATGTATTGTTTAATAATTATTTATGGTAATATTTAATAATTAAATACCCATTAACTGTGGATTTGATTATAATTCCAAAAATGACCCATTATATTTGTAGCATTATTATTTCGTCTAGACTGTACTGGATTAAATTGTAATTTTTTACCTGACTTTTATTTTTATTTCTAAATCCATCATACCTGCTTGTAAATTGATCAAGGAAATTGTTTGATTGGAATTCCTGGATCTTTGCCAAAGCGTTTTAAAAATCCCGAGGATTAAATGAGAAAAACGTTTCTTAGATTAAGCCAATTAGTTCAGAGATACAAAATCGTTCCTGGTAATTTCGGTATGTCACTATTGTTTTTTTGCATCGGTAAAGTAATTCTCTTATTGACTTCGTTATAGAATTTAGTAATTGTCATTCAACCCTGTCTAAGGATACTTAATTTTGGCCAATCTGGACATTTGCTTGAAAATTAATGATTTTTTTTCGTTAAATGGTTGAAGCGATAAAATATATTCACCCAAAATTTTATAAAGGCTCATTGCAGTTTCTGCAGCTTTTCTCCAACCAACATATTTGGTTGGTTCCCCGGTGAGTTTTGGTATTTATTTTACTACTTCAAGAATTTTTTTTTTTGCATTATATGGTTGCATCGGTTGTTGGAATTTTATAGTCCTGCACAGCGTTTCCGTCTGTGCCTAACCTTTCTTCTCATCCATCTATTTTCTTACCCACTTTAGTCAATTAAATATTCATTAATAAATCTATAAATTCTCTGTTAAGTTGCTGGCTGTGGCTTAGTCTCCTGCAGGCGATAAGGGAGAACCCAGTTCTACCCGCTAGGCGATACACCTTGCCGACAAAGTCTAGACTGAATTTCAGAAGGTGGCTTGGAGATAAGGCGGAACATAGGTCAACCTGCTGGGCGATACTTGCCTGCCCTGCACTATGGGGTTTTTGACCACTTTATGTGGCATTTAGGCATTTTTTAAAAGTGATCCAATTAAAAAAAAAAAATGGGAATGCATTAACAGAACATCAAACTGTTATGCCTCTTACTCAAAATGTTAATACTTAACAGCATATGTTAGCATAACAGCTGTAAAGTCAGCTGTTGCATCCGAAAGCACCTGCGCTAAGTTTGCAATTTTTTCGAAGCGTTCTTTAAAATGAATTTATTCGTGTAAAACACCATTTGAAAAGAAAAAAATTAATGGAAACTGATCTCACAGGTTTGTACTATATGTTAAATGTATTAATTGTTTAAATTGTGCGTATTTATACTAAAATTTTGTCATTTTATAAATGCACCTTAAGCTGAATTTTGAGTAACAAATTTCAACTTTGGGAAGAGTTTTGAAATAGAAGTTTGCATTACTTTTCAGTGCGTCCAAGTGTATGTTGTAGCCTTGACAATTCTGAGCAAAAAACTTATTGTGCACTTTTCCGCACTATTGGTGCAATTTTTCTTAGATAAGCTCACTTTCTCCAACGCCAACTTGGTTGCTGTTTGGAATAGCGAGAAGGGCCGGCTTGAGCAAGAAAAGGCTATACAATGTTTGATGAACAAATTATTTAGTTTGTCCCGTCAGTTGCCCGTGAATTTGGACAAATTCGAATCATTTTGCCTACAAACTGGCGAATTGATAGTCGATATGTATCCGTGGCTGCCGATGAGTTTTGAGTTTGATAAAATTTTTATACCCGTTACTCGTAGAGTAAAACGGTATATTGTATTCGTGCAAAAGTGTGTAACAGGTGGAAGGAAGCGTTTCCGACCCTATAAAGTATATATATTCTTGTTCAGGATCACTAGCCGAGCCGATCTAGCCATGTCTGTCTGTCTGTCCGTCTGTTTGTCCGTCTGTCTGTCCGTCTGTCTGTCCGTCTGTCTGTCCGTCTGTCTGTCCGTCTGTCTGTCCGTCTGTCTGTCCGTCTGTCTGTCCGTCTGTCTGTCTGTCCGTATGAACGCCGAGATCTCGGAATCTATAAAAGCTAGAAGATTGGCATTTTGCATTTAGATTTTAGGAGTTCCTACGCAGCGCATGTTTGTTTCAAAATGGTGCCACGCCCCCTCTGACGCCCACAAGTCACAAGCTGTGGCCACAGATTTGATGCTATTATAAAAATTTTAATTGATTTGTATTTGTTTCGTCAATACCTATCGATTGGCCTAATAAAAGTTTGCCACGCCCACTCTAACGCCCAAAAACCCATTAAACGCTTAACCCTTTCAATACAATAGCGCCATCTAAAGGATGACTTTGGAACAGCTGGCCAAGGTGCTCAACAGAGTCAACGTTAATTCTCGATAAGGATTTCTATTAAAGGAAATTGCGATGGTTTTCATTTGTCAATACCGAACTATATCCCAAGAACTATGCAAATCAAATCTAGTTAGCCAAATTGGAGGTCTGGGTCAAAACATACAAGAAGGCATATTTATATTAAGTTGTTTAGCTGAGTAACGGGTATCTAATAGTCGAGGCACTCGACTATAGCGTTCTCTCTTGTTATTTCCACGTTTATAGGCATGGAGCAACAAATTTCAGCTCCTTAAATTTCATTAATTTTTTTTTAGTTTTAACCGATCGTTTCTATGGGAGCTATAGGATTTTGTTTTCAGATCCGAACGATTTTCACACTATATGTGCCTAGGGACAAATAATGACGATTGGTAAAGTTTCATGTCGATATCTCAAAAACTGACCGAGTTATTAATTAATCCCACAAAAACAGGTCAAAAACTCCATAGTGCCCTGGTAGGGAAGTTCGCATGACATCCAGGGTCTCGGTGGAGCCGTCCCGATCTCAGACACCCGGAGCAGCAACACTGAAGCGACGCAGCAGCAGGCCAGGAGCGACGCAGCTGCGGCCAGCAAGGAGCGAGGCAGCAGAGGACAGCGACAACGAGCAGCAGAAGCAACAGTAGTAATAAGGCATAGCAAGAGTTATAATAAACCAGCACAATCCCAATCCTTTTTTGCGTTATCCTTTGGTCACGGACAATATAAATTTGGTGGAATGAAATCACAATCACTTTGAGCAAGCCGCACGTTTACGTAGCGAGCGAGAAACTAAAGAATCAGGTCGTTACAATACCTTTTTAATAATGAAAAAATAAAAACCATTACTCTGATCAAGAAAAAAGGAAAGAAACTATCGAATAACATTCTAATAAAATTGCTTAAAACAAAAAAGATAGTTTCTTAATTGTAAAGGAATCAACCTAGAAAATTCAATAATTCGTTTAGGAGTATTCAAATTAACAATGGCAAACGGAGGTCCAGCACCAAACTTTTCTGCAGGAGACTAAGCCACAGCCAGCAACTTAACAGAGAATTTATAGATTTATTAATGAATATTTAATTGACTGAAGTGGGTAAGAAAATAGATGGATGAGAAGAAAGGTTAGGCACAGACGGAAACGCTGTGCAGGACTATAAAATTCCAACAACCGATGCAACCATATAATGCAAAAAAAAAAATTCTTGAAGTAGTAAAATAAATACCAAAACTCACCGGGAAACCAACCAAATATGTTGGTTGGAGGAAAGTTGCAGTAACTGCAATGAGCCTTTATAAAATTTTGGGTGAATATATTTTATCGCTTCAACCATTTAACGAAAAAAAATCATTAATTTTCAAGCAAATGTCCAGATTGGCCAAAATTAAGTATCCTTAGACAGGGTTGAATGACAATTACTAAATTCTATAACGAAGTCAATAAGGGAATTACTTTACCGATGCAAAAAAAACAATAGTGACATAAGGAAATTACCAGTGAAACAAACAAAATAATAAGAAGATTGCTCAACGATTTTGTTTCTCTGAACTAATTGGCTTAATCTAAGAAACGTTTTTCTCATTTAATCCTCGGGATTTTTAAAACGCTTTGGGAAAGATCTAGGAATTCCAATCAAACAATTTCCTTAATCAATTTACAAGCAGGTATTACGGATTTAGAAATGAAAATAAAAGTCAGGTAAAAAATTAAAATTTAATCCAGTACAGTCTAGACGAAATAATAATGCTACAAATATAATGGGTTATTTTTGGAATTATAATCAAATCCACACTTAATGGGTATTTAATTATTAAATATTACCATAAATATTTATTAAGCAATACATTAATTTTATGAAATAGAAAAATGGGAATTCGACCTATTAATAAAGAAAAGTTAAAATATTATGATAATGAAGAAAAAACGAAAAAGGTTTAATTAAAGTAAATAATATTCTTTTGTTTATTTATAATAAATAATATTATTATAATATTATTCGGACGTTAATGCACTATGATCAGTGCAAGTGGCACTTACAACACCAAGCAGTGCTTGTCACGCGCGGAGCACTATTCCTCAATGGGCGTAAAAAATGAGATCGCGAGAAGTGAAGAAGGACAATATAGAAACGGACAGACTACATTAGAATACATACAAAACCAAATACTAATACTAATTTTGTTTCTAAGTAAGATAAAATTAATTCTTTTAAGATTGGCAAAGAGTCGGTAGTAGAAATAGCATGGACTAAACAGACTATAGTCGTTACACAGTACTCTAAACGGTTCATGCATATCATAGTTAGATCTACAAATATTTAAGGTAAGAGGAACATAGTTCCTGGTAATTCTTTAGGCACGGAGAAGTTTATGCGACCCAGTAACTCGGGACTCTCCACATCCCCGTGAATAAGTTTATGAATAAAAGTATTGCCAAGCATTTTCTACGGTTTAATAAGGATGGTAGATTAATTAGAATAAGTTTACTAGAGTAAGATGGTAAAAAACGCACATGCAGGACTACGCAAAGCAGGTCCGCGAGTGGAACTTCCACTGCGGCGGAAACGACAAGCCCTTGGAGTTTTTGGAACAAGTAGAGTGGTCAGTCGTGACGTACGGTCTCGGCATAAATCAGATCCCACGAGCAATGCCGGAGCTGCTACAAGGCAGAGCCTTAAAGTGGTTCATAGCCAACAATCGGCACTAGGAGACCTGGGGAGACTTTATTTACAGCTTCCAAAACTACTTCATTCCTAAATAGCGAAGCTGGCGGATCAGGTCAGGCAAGGGGTCGACGGGGAAGCTTCAATGATTTCATGGTGGACATGTAGACCCTTATGCGGCCACTGAACATGTCTGCCAAGGAAATTTTGGACATGATAAAAGAAAATAGCACACCGGCATTCCGGATTTTCTTTCGCCCGTACGAGTGTCGACATTTTGACACCTTGATGGCGCTGGCAGACGAGTTTGAAGAACTCGACCAGCAACGAGAAAAGTTTGAGCTGGAGAACAATCTCCATAAGCAGCAAGTGCAGAGCCATCCAGTACCAAGGCCAAGAACAGACCAGGGTGTGGTGTGCAGGCGGTGCCAGGAAGACTCGGACACACAACCAAGAAGTACTCCGCGCGGCCACGAACCAGAAAACAATCGTATCCGCCGCGATTGTTCCCTGGTTCGTAAGGAATCCTACCCAGGCCTGCAGCAGATGCGGGGGTCCAGATCACTAGGCTAAGGAATGACGAAATCAACGGCTTACGTTCTGCTGGCGATGCGGAAAAATAGGAGTCCGGACGGTTCAGTGCAGTTCCGGGTCGGGAAACGCCTCGAAGGGCGATTAGGGTTCGCAAGGTGCAGCCTCCCGAAGATAATGGGCGACCTGAAGGAGGAAGAAATGCAACTGTCCGCCACAGCGGATACCGGTGCCACTACGAGTTTCATCAGCGAAGAGTTGGCGGAAAGGCTGCAGGCGACAGGAAGTGTCGGACCCACGAGACCAACGTTGCGGGAAAACAAAAGCACAGCTAGAGACCAACAAAGTATTTCGCACGAAAACAGTGTCAATGGAGCTGCTGATTTTACCAGGACTGATTGGTGTTGGGATGGAATTTCCTCACCAGAATCGGGGCCGAAGTCGAGTGCGCAGGACACATTTGGAAAAACTGAAAGGCAGCGGTACTACCCTAAAAACCCGAAAATGTAGGGCTGGATCAATGCCAATGTAGACGGCATCGAGCCGTCTAGGAGTCCCTACAGCTCGCCAATAGTTGTAGATTTCCGTGAGTAGATTTTCGGCAAATAAACGCGAGGTCCGTGAAGGATCCAATGTCCAATATCCAATGTCGAGGATAAACTACATTCTGGACCAACTACGGGAGCGAAGTACATCAGCAGCCTCGACTTAAATACTTGGGGCATCGCAACACAGACCAAGACATCGGAACAGACCAGAAACACTGTCAGAAACATGTCGACGGATAAAGGGCAAAGCACAAGAGCAGCAGAAGGAAATAGTCGAGTGTAACTAGATAAGGGACATGCGAAGCAAGATAGCCCAAAATCCTTAGAAATATCCGATTACTATATATGACGGAAGCCGAACAGCTATATCGCCACATACCTCACAGAGCAAGCAACTAGGATGTGACTTCATGGAAGCTGTGCGTGCGAAGGGGTCCAGACGGCGGGTAATGTCGGAGAACCACGACTTGCCGTCAGCTGGTCACATGGGCAGTCGGAAGACAATCGCGAGGGTGGCAGTAGGATACCATTGGCGGGGAATGCACCGCGACATCAGGAATTATGTGCAAAATTGTCAGAGCTGCCTGCGTTACAAACTAAGCCAGGAGCCTGGGAAAATAAGGAGCCGTGGGCCATAGTATGCGCAGATTTCGTCGAACCACTACCCCGTTCCACAAACGGGAATTCTATGCTACTGGTGCTGGTAGATAGGTTCTCCAAGTGGACCGAAATGGTGCCAATGCGCTGGGCAACGACGGAAACGCTGGAAAAAGCGATCCGAGAGCGGATCCTCGCGAGATACTGCGTGCCCAAGGTGCTGATCAAGGAATATGGTGTTCAATTCACCAGTAGTGCGTTTATAAAATTCCTGTGAGTTAGGTGTCCGACAACAGTTTACGGCATCATACACGCCCCAAGAAAACCCGACGGAGAGAGCCAACGTGACGGTGAAAACAATGATCGCCCAGTTTACCTGGGTAGACGAGAGGACCTGGGACGAAAAATTGCCGGAGTTGCAGCTGGCCGTGAACACGAGCGTGGCAGAGTCCACGGGATATTTGCCGGCTTTCACTACCCAAGGAAGGGAGCCCAACGCACTGTACGACGAAGAAATAACCGGCACTGGAAGGCAAACACAAACTTCGTCCGTAGACGCCCATGGAAACCGAATGTCGGGGACACAGTCTGGGCAAAGACCAATATAAACACCAAGATGCGTAACGCCATACAATTTTTTTGCACACGAATTTTTTGTGCTGGCTTTTCAACTGGCTTTTCGCTCTCTGCCCAAAAGCCAGCGAGAGAGCGCTCAAAAGCCAGCCGCTCTTTGCACGCATACTGCGACAGTCAACGAATGTATGTGTGCACATGTATTCACAAGCGAAGAAATTCGGTGCAGCGCGCTGTCGAAATATACTCTTTATTTTAAAATTATAACATTATTAAAAATACTTATTTTGTATTGCCTTTATATTTACTTTATTTACTAATTATTCGAATGTATAATACTTTTTAGTAATGACCAAATATATCTAAGTATGAAAATAAATAACATAATTTATTTCATACATGACTTCACATTGGAATAATTGTCATTAGGGTATTCAGCATGCGACTTGTGAACGATTTTTAGGAGCCTCAGAAATTTTGCGATTGAACAGGATGAATATTTTTATATTTATTGTATTTTAAATATATGGATTAAAAAATATGTGGTATTTTTATATTATAAAATGGCACCGAAAAAACATTCAAAAAAATATAACAAAACGCTTTCGACAACTTGGAAAAAAGTTATAAATATGTATGTACAGTGACAAACTTAATTATTGGCACAGCAAGCATGTTAAACTTTGAGGCTATTTTTCTTCTTATAATATGCTGATATTAAAATAAAACAAAATATTTTTAGATAGAATCATTAATTTTATGTTAAATACAAGTGACTTCATTAAACTATCTTTTATAAATAATTTATTAAAAATAAAAAACCAAAGAATAGACCAAATTTGCCTGAACAAAATTATTGGCACACTTGGGTTTTAATTAACTATTTTGTTAAAACTTTATCGATTTGGCCACTTTTTTTTTAATTATCACATTTGCCTCTATAATCTTAATGGTATAATGATTAATTTTATTGCTAAAATTGTTTTAGTGCCTTAAAATAAAGGAAAAGTTGTTTGACTTTACAAGGTACAAATAAAATCAAATCAAAATCAAATCAAAAATTAAAATTTAATAAGCAGGATCAATGCAAATCGAAAGTCAACATTGGGGAAAGGATGCCCAGAAGCCATTTTTCCCACTCCTTTGCCGCATTTAAAGGACCCACGCAGTTGCAAAATGCAGGGCACACTGGCTAATCCATGGCTTTGGGAGGCCAGGAAAGCGTAAGGATCGTATAAAAGGACAATGTCAGCCCCCAGATCTCCTCAACACGTATCGAAGTTGATGATAAGAAGGACTTTGGTAAGGATATTCACCCAACAGCCTTTTTTCAGGCCCTGCATGATGGTTTCTACAAACGAATTAAACCTAGAAAATATCCATCGGCTTGAAAAGGGTTCTAACAAAGACTCTTTGCTTGGGGAAAGGATTATTAAATCATACGAGAAGGTTGAAAGGACCCAAAAGTCGATTGGCATACTCAGATATAAATTTTGCTGTACTAAAAGGTTGTTTTTGACTTTTAAAATCTATTGATATTTTCTAGGTTCAATTCGTTTGTACGTAATATTAAATATAAATAGGATATCTTGTAGCTTAGTTTTATAATTAAGCATTCAATTATAAATATTATAAATAGTTTAACTTTTTATAAAATAATAATATGAGCTTTAAATATTTATTAGGTATACAAAAAAAAACGATGGATAAATAAAAATGAATATCTGAATATTAAATTAAATTTTTCGTTTTATATATTTAAATTAATTATACCTTTTAACACAAAACATATAAAACTGCTTGAGTAAATAAGAATAGATTTAAGTGCAGGTTGATAATATTAGATATGATGTTATTCGTATTTACTTTAAATATTTTAAGTCATTAGATCAAAGTTTAATATATTTGAATAAAAATTACATTTAATATTTCCATTTTAAAGTTAATAAAAACAGCCATGGATAAAAAGAAGCGAAATATATTTAATTAAATATCCTTTAAATATATTAAATTTAAATATAGTTCGCTTTGTTTTTGTTTAACAATCCTAGTATCCTAAATTTATAAAACTTTATTGAAATATTTTTAAATTTAATCAAGCAGTTTTATATTTTTTGTATTAAAAGTTATGTTTTTAGCTTTAATTTAAATATGTAAAACGAAACTTTGAATTAAATATGCAGATATTAATTTTTAAGTTATATAAAAAAGTTTTGCATCAAGCTTCATTGCCATATATACATAAATGCAATTTAAATAATCATCCTGTTCAATCATAGAAGTTCTTTTGACACACAATTAGTTTCTTAGTCCAGAAATGATTTCTGGACGAAAATCGTCTTCTCAAATAAATACGCACACATACGCACTTCCTTATTTGTGCAATTCTATTTTTAGATTTTTACGCTCTCAACTTTGTGCGAGCGGAGAGAGCGGAATTTTCGTCGCCACCAAAAAACGAGCTGCATATTGCAAAACCAATGTATGGGCGTTACGCATCTTAGTGATTATATTGGTCTTTGGTCTGGGCCAGTCTGTCCAAGGCAGCAGAAGGGTGAAATTGGCACCAAATTACGAAGGCCGTTCAACATAATACGTTTCGCCTCGCCGGTAATATTTAAGGTGCGGCATGTGAATACAGGCAAAGAAAGAATCGCCCATATTAGCCAATTAACGCCGCAAAATATTGGTGACCAGACTCGGGATGCGAAGAGGGGGAGAGGGGGAGAGGATACGATACGCGGTATCGTATGCACACACCCATAACTTAGGGGCACGAGAGCGGAAGAGGGAGGGTCAGAGGCTGTGGGTACCGTTACCGCGTAACGCACACCGAGGAGAGTGCGGTAGGCCAGTCGGAGTCCCGCAACAAGGGAGAGTCCAAAGGCCGCCGCAGGCAACTGAACCAAGGAGGCAAGGAAACCGAGTTTTCATTCAGCGCGGGAGCGGCACGAGACCGATCTATTTAAATCAAGACGTCAACATGAGCGCAAGCATCCCTCCGTTAAAGACAAGAAAAACATGTCTAAAAGAAGTGTGCGAAAGCAGAAGTCGATCGGTGCAATAGTTTTTAAGAAAACGTGACTACCGACTTCAAAAAAGTGGTTTTGAGAAAAACGCGTTTAAAGTGCCGCATCTGCTTGATGCCAGAGCCCAAATTGCCTGTTGTGACTCATTCGACGCGCTGGGCTTTAAATTTCTCCCATTCCTTGCTTCGATCGACTTGAAATTTTCGGACAACATTCCTGACACTTTTTGTACTATTATATAAAAAAAGTTTGAAAAAAAATGAATTATTTGAAGTGTCAAGACCAGGATAACCCCTTAAATGGATCTCAAGTAATTTGAATGGCAGGTCACAAAGGGTCCTTTTTAAAAATTCAATTTCAAAAATTATCCGCATTACCTCCGGTGTCCCACAAGGGAGCCATCTGGGTCCGTAACATTTTACATTATTTATTAACGATCTTCCCTCAATTATAATTCATTCTCGCGTACTTATGTACGCAGGTGATGTTAAGTTATGCCTGCATTATAAGAACATTTCATGCCATTTAGACTTTCAACCCGATCTAGATAACTTTCAAAATTGGTGCCGAGATAATTTACTAAATTTAAACGGTTCTAAGTGCAAGCCAATGACTTTTTATTGGGTTAATCCTATATACGTGACTTACACGTTAAGTGGCATCTCTTTGGATAGAATAACTCTTGTAAACGATCTTGGCGTTCTCTTAGACCCTAAACTAAAATTTTCGTCCATGGTTAATAAAGCCAGAAGAGTGCTTGGTTTTATTAAAAGGTGTTTAAAAGAATGATGATCGATGATCCTTAAGTCACTAAAACTTTATTTATTTCGCTAGTCCGTCCGATTCTGGAGTATGGGTCTTCCGTGTGGAGTTCCCAATACGGAATATATATTGGTCGTATTAAATCTGTACAAAAAAACTTCCTTCTTTTTGCTTTAAACTTTTCTGTACCAAGTAGATTAACTAGAAATTATATTCCCTTAATTTTAAATCATTGTTGGTCTGACTATGCCTTGCATAAGCCTTTCAGAGTATTATGTTCTCAAATCTTGACTTTTTGCCACTCCGAAAACGAGTACTACTAGCTTCAACGGAACAAAATTGATCTTTCTATTACTTTTTTCCCCGGACTTTTACCTATATTTCCTTATCCCGCGTCTATCTTCTCGCGAATCGTGCCGTACGATACACGGCTGCGCCCCTCGGCCGGCTGGGCGGGTAAGTGGGCCGTGGGACTCCGCGCGCGAAAAAAAGAGTAATTAATCCAGATGTCGCATCAATTGTTTGGAAAATTATGCTGCACTTAGATCATTTTGAAGTTGAACTCTCATTTTAGTATTTAGCGATAATGTTTTTACGTTATTCCATAAAGGTGATGTTTTCATGCAAGCATTCAATTAATCTGCAGGCGTTCCATGGGGAATTACGTCTGCCTAAAATCGCCTGCCAATAATATCATCAAGCCGCCAAAGATATTGTTATCACAAAATTAGTATTAGTATTAGTCTCGTACGCATTTCTAACTTAGTCTGTCCGCTTCTATTGTGTCCTTTTTCACTTCTCGCGATCTCTTTTTGACGTCCATTGGGTATTAGGGCTCCGCGCGTAACAAGCCCTGCTTGGTGTCGTAAGGGCCACTTGATTGCGCTGATCATAGTGCATCAACGTCCGATTTTGGCACCGCATGACTCTGCACTCTTTCTAAGACAGACATTTTCAGTTGCTGCGTCAGGGTCTGCATGTAAACCATGTAATCCTTAAAGCATTCCCCGTAGGCTTGCTTCCTTTGACCTGACCTTTTTGGCCAGCTCCGCTATGTATCCTTGAGGAAGGAAGTAGTTTTGGAAGCTGTAAATTAAGTCTCCCCAGATCTCCCAGTGCCGATTTTTGGCTATGAACCACTTTAAGGCGTGGTTAATGTCGAGAGCGTACGTCACGATTGACCACTGTACTTGTTCCAAAAACTCCAGGAGTTTGTCGTTGCCGTCGTAGCGGAAGTTCCACTTACGGACCTTTTTGCCAACCTTTGCCTAGTCCTGCGTGGAAGTCCTCGTGCTGGAGGTCCCGTGACTTTTCCCTCTTCGAGAAGTCCGCCAGTTTACAGTTCGACCTTGTTGCCCTTTCCGTATGAGGGTCCAAGGTCCGTATATTTCCCGTTTGGTATAGACTACTGCAACGGACTACATACATCCGAATTGTGCGCAGCGGGCACTCGACACCACCCAGAAGGGTGAGCAAGAGATTTATATTTATAGATAAAATGCTTAATAAAATATATTAATTAAATATAAAATTGCTTGTATTTATCACCATCAACTTCACCTTATTGGCGCTCGCCGACTAGATCAGATTCCGCTTCTCCGGCCCGAACTAGGCTGTTGCGCGCCGGAGCCTTCGAATGGATATCAGGGTTTTTACGCTCGTCGCGCATCGTCGTTCTCGTCCGACGATACCTCTCTCCGTCGGGGTTTCTTGGGGCGTCTACGGGACTTTAAACTGCTTTCGGTCACCTAATTCACCCAAGAATCTTTTGAGCGCTGGTGAATTGAACTCCATTGTCTGTGATCAGCGAGAGGTCGCCTCGAATTCCCGTGCTTGGAAAGAGCCAGCGGCTTGTGGCCCATGGGTAGACCTGTATTTGGGTCAGCATTGGTGAGCCGTACGGACTTTTAGACGGCTCGATGCGTCCTTTTTCCAGAAGCTTATAGTCTACTTTGGCATTAATCTCCCTGCATTTTCAGGTTTTTAGGGTAGTGCCGCTGTTTGACTGGTTAGTCGTCCTTCATGGCGATCTTGTATATTGGCACGTTGAATGTGCCGTTTCTGCCTTCCAGTTTCTCCAATTCGGCTTTCAGGAACCCCTCCACATCCTCTCCGCAAATATTTTGGTCATTTTGACACTCTGTCCTTTGCCCGTATCGACACGCTGTGTCCTACTCACTCGATTTCGGCACCGATTGTGGTGATGAAATTCCATCCCAACACCTGGGCGTCGATCCATCCTGGTAAAATCAGCAGCTCTATTGACACTGGTGCGATGTTGGTCTATATCTGAGATTTTATTTTCCCGCACCGCCTGCTATCCGTACTTGCCTTCTTGTAGGTCCGAATCTACCTGCCGCGTGCAGTCTGAGCGCCGATGAAGCTCGCTGATGAAGCTTGCCGTGGCACCCGTAACTTTTATGTCACCTATGAGCACTGTGGCGGACAGTTGCTTTTCTTCCGCCTGCAGGTCGCCCATTAATTTCGAGAGGCAGCACCTCTCGCGGCGTTTCCCGATCCAAAACAGCACTGGATCGTCCGGACTCCTACTTTTCCGAATCACTAGCAGAATACGAGCCGTTGATTTCGGCACTCCTTACCCCAGTGGACTAGACCCCCGCATCTGCGGCAGGCCTGGTCAGAATTCAGCACGTATCTGCTGCGATCATCTGCTGGTCCGCGGTGGGTGCCTCGGTGGTGCGTCTGCGTCCTCCTGGCACCGCCTGCAGACAGCTCCCTGGTCCGCCCTTGGTCTGCCAGCTTCGCCAAGTACAGGGTGGCCCACGAAAGATTTGCGTTTTAAAATCGCTGTAAAAAAACAACGAGTATTTATTTTTCAAAATTTTTGTATTTTATTGTATAGCCTCAACGTTGCGGTTTACATATTTATGAAACACCACTTCGTTCATATGGCTGCCTCGGCTGGCATCACAGTAGCCCATTCGGTCGACCCAATTTTTAAACACATTTTCGATGGTACCTCAATGATGGTACCTCTGATGGCGACTTCAATCTCGTGCATTAGGTCGTCAATCGTCCCTGGGTGGTTGTCGTAACACTTATCCACAAAAAATAGTCCAACGGGGTCAAATCGCAGTTGACATCGCCGTTTCGGCTGATTATGCGATTTTCGAACGTACCGCGCAAAAGATCGATTGTGACGTTGGCTGTGTGGATGCATTGGCTTCTCCAAGACGACGTGTGGATTTTCTGAACCCCAAATGCGAGAGTTTTGCTTATTAACATGACCACCGAGGTGGAAATGTTGAAATTAATCAACAAAGAAATTCCAACGTCGCAAACAAGAAACCCCAGTTTCAGATTGGCCGCAGGTGTTTTCCACTGATGCACTATGTCGCATGTATACTGTTCATCCTAGAAATTCTGCATGTTTTTATTTGCGACTCCTGTTGGTAAATGTACGTGGACCAAAATCATTTGCGCATTTGAAAACTGAATGGGCATGAATGGGAAGAAGCATGTAAACTATTGGGTTTGCTGGAGAACGATTCTCATTGGGATTTAACACTGGCGGATTCAGTTGTTTCATGAAATGCATACCAAATACGAACGCTGTTCGCAATTATCATCACCACATGTTTTCCTTCACAACCAATTCAGTTATGGAACAAATACAAAGACGACATATGTGAAGATATCTTGCATCGCTTGCGCTTTCAAACGAATAATTCTGACATCCAAATAACCGATGAAATCTACAATGAAGGATTGATTCTGATTGAGGATCAATGCTTGACTACTGCAAACAAGCTACTGATTGAAGTAGGAATGATTGCGCCAAATCGATCGACGCCCTATGCATTCAACCAAGAATTAAATCGAGATACATTGCAGGAATTCGTTCGAAATAATGTGCCGTTGGATGAACAGCAAAAGCAAGTATACGAAACATTAATGCAAGCGATGGACAATAATACTGGTGGTCTGTTCTTCCTGGACGCACGTGGAGGAACAGGGAAAACATTTGTCATTTCATTGATTTTGGCCACTATTCGATCAATATGTGACACAGCTTTGGTGTTAGCATCATCTGGAATTGCGGCGACTCTTCTAGATGGAGGTCGTACTGCACATTCTGCGCTTAAGTTGCCACTCAATTTAAACACAATTGATACTCTAATATGCAATATTTCCCGATTCAGTGCAAGGGGAAAATTGTTGATGCAATGCAAGCTCATTGTTTGGATGAGTGCACAATGGAACATAAGAAATCACTTGAAGCACTTAACTTCACACTGAAAAATCTTCGAAGAAATAACAATATCTTTATCAGCTTGATGATATTATTGGCAGGCGATTTCAGGCAGACGTTACCAGTAATTCCCCGTGGAACGCCTGCAGATGAATTGAATGCTTGCATGAAGGCATCACCTTTATGGAATAACGTAAAAACATTATCGCTAAATACTAAAATGAGAGTTCAACTTCAAAATGATCTAAGTGCAGCATAATTTTCCAAACAATTAATGCGACATCTGGATTAAATACTCTTCTTTTTCGCGCGGAGTCCCACGGCCCACTTACCCGCCCAGCCGACCGAGGGGGGCAGCCGTGTATCGTACGGCAGAAGATAGACGCGAGATAAGGAAATATATGTAAAAGTCCGGGGAAAAAAGTAATATAAAGATCAATTTTGTGCCATTGAAGCTAGTTTTACTCGTTTTAGGAGCGGCAAAAAGTCAAGATTTGAGAACATAATACTCTGAAAGGCTCATGCAAGGCATAGTTAGACCAACAACGATTTAAAATTAGGGGAATATAATTTCTAGTTAATCTACTTGGCTCAGAAAAGTTTAGCCGACTTACCAAGTCGATGCTGTGAATCTCACCATGTATAAGGTTATAAATGAAGACAGTATCAAGCATCGTTATACGGTAAGAGAGGGTAAATTAATCAACAGAAGTCTATTAGAATAAGAAGGTACGTTAAGATTTGTATTTCAGTTTAGGCACCGTAAACAAAAAGAAGAAAGTTTTTTTTGTACTGATTTAATACGAGCAATTTGTATTCCGTTTTGTGGACTCCAGACCGGAGACCCATACTCCAGAATCGGACGGACTAGCGAAATAAATAATGTTTTAGTGACATAAAGAAAATTTTAGTTTAGGGTAGAAGAGAACGCCAAGATCGTTTACAAGAGTTATTCTACCCAAAGATAGATAGCTGATGGCAGGAAATGTCCTTATACTGCAGGCATAACTTAACATCATCTGGGTACATATATTAAGTACGCGAGAATGACTTGTAATTGAGGGAAGTTCATTAATAAATAATGTAAAAAGTAACGGACCCAGTTGGCTTCCTTGTAGGACACCGGAGCTAGCACGGAGAATATAAATCGAATTTTTAAAAAGGACCCTTTGTGACCTGCTATTCAGGTAACTTTAGATCCATTTAAGGAGATCAACTGGAAAACCTAAAAGGTCAAGTTTTCGAACAAGAAGTAAGTGATTTACGGAGTCAAATGGTTTATTAAAGTCAGTGTAAATGACTATTGAAGCCCTATATCACAAATGTAGTAAGCTCTAGAAGGTTAGTAATTGTGGATCTACGTTTAATAAATCCGTGTTGACACGAAGAAATGATTGATCTACAAAGGTGCTGCAAATAAAGCGTAATGATTTTTTCAAAAAGCAAAAGTGTAGGACACCGGAGGTAACACGGAGAATATAAATCGAATTTTTAAAAAGGACCCTTTGTGACCTGCTATTCAGGTAACTTTAGATCCATTTAAGGAGATCAACTGGAAAACCTAAAAGGTCAAGTTTTCGAACAAGAAGTAAGTGATTTACGGAGTCAAATGGTTTACTAAAGTCAGTGTAAATGACTATTGAAGCCCCATATCACAAATGTAGTAAGCTCTAGAAGGTTAGTAATTGTGGATCTACGTTTAATAAATCCGTGTTGACACGAAGAAATGATTGATCTACAAAGGTGCTGCAAATAAGGCGTAATGATTTTTCCAAAAAGCTTAAGAATAGCTGACAGCTTAGATATACTATTCTAGTTACTGTCTTCTAACTGGTTACCTTTTTTGAAAAGAGGAATAACAAATGATTCCTTCCAAATATTTGGAAATTGGGAAGTTTCCAGTGATAACATAAACCACTTGTGAAGAATTTTGCACAGGGCCTTAGCGCAATACCTAAGATGGCACCCAGGAATACCATCGGGCCTTGGCGAATAAACAGGCTTAATACGAAGAAGATCCACAAGAAGAGAGCATTCTGTTAAAGTGGGACAGAATATGAGGTTTGACTTGTATATGGTGTAAGAATAAGGCTGTGGTGAATAATCTAAAGTAGAGTAAGTCCTTTGAAAACATTGGCCAAATAAATCGGCTATGGCCTGATCTGTGGTTGCCGTCATGTTTTCGAACGACAGCGAGGAAGGACAAAAAATTATATTTAAGCTTGGTGTTAACGAAAATATAAAACTGTTTCGGGTCCTGAGAGAACTAAGGTCCACGGTTTAAGTAACTATTAAACCACTGAGCATTAAGCACGGTAAATCTTAACCGACCGGTTGTTTTGACTCAATAGCCGCTTGTGGTGGTGTAGCTACATTTTAATAGATATATGGATCCACTAATTGTGAAACCACTAAGGACAAATCGGAATTCTTAGAAGTCCCCTGTTGCATGCATTATGCTAGGGATTGTTCTTTTTTAGCTGCTGATCTTAGCAACATTTGAGGGTTTGCTGATCCGCCAGAATGCTCTGTTGTTCTTTTGATTACTTACCACCACTGCTTTTTTGCGCTTAGGGGACTCTTCTAATAGCTTACGAATAGTATCATCACTTGTCCGACCAGTAAAACTGGAGCACTTGATGTGCACCATGTTTTCACACAGCCAGCAAGTCATATTAAATTGGTCAACCCTAATTATGAGGCTGCATTTTTTGCAGAAACAGACAAAATTATTATTACTCATTCTACCTATTGGAACCACTGTACCAAGAAAACGAATTGAAATTTATAAGCGAGCAGTTATAAGTACCGCAAGAGCGCAGAAACTGCACGCCTAAAACTTTCAAAACATAGAGAGCGAGAGAGCGGGAGCGTAATTTAGTTAAAGTGCAACACTACAACATCACAACGACATACGATGAACAGCGCACAAAAGAAAAACGGCGGGGTTACAAGAAACGAAAACACGGAACATAATTACAAAATTAAAACAATTTTGTTAGATATTAGTGTTCGCGCACTTTACGCTTTTTCATGATATTTGTTGAATAGTGTAAGGCGGGAGCGGGAGCGCAATAAAGCTTTAATCGCTCTCGAGAATTCGCCCCGTCTCTCGCACCTTCGTTAAGTTAGGCTTAAGCGTTTTTATAATTTTTGTTAAATTAACCTCATTACAAAAACGCCCTTTCGTGGTCAAAAATAAAATCGAATTTTCCCTGCAATCATAAGTTTAGCGTTTCTTAATACAAAACAGTATTACATTTTTATGGTGACCCCGACGTGATTGATTGGAAAGAGTTCGCGATTGTGAAAATTAATTTTCAAAACCAAAAACTCGCGTCGGTACGCCAAATAATATTTTATCGTTTGGAACTGCGTTGGAAGTCTGCCCACCCCTCCCTCTGATGCTGCTGATACCCTGAGATGGAGTCAAAGGAAGTCTTAAGCCCCAAATTGGCCAAGCAGGTATAGAGTGCAAAAAATTGAAAGCTAATCTGTGGCGTTTTTTATTTGTGATTGGCCCATCTTTCAACTTTTTGCATTCGTGTAAAAAATCGGTAGATAGCTAGCATTATAACCAAGGAAATACAAAATTTTTGCATGTACTAACCATTTTAATTCTGGCAAATATAATATATACATAATTCGAATTATACATACATAAGTGAATAAATAATTGTCGGCATCCTGTTTTTTTTAAAAAATAAAATTCCCCCATTTCTCGTCGTAGTGAACACCAATTATAGCTTTGCAAAAAATTAAAAAGGTAAAAGTTGAGAATTGTGAAAAGTTATAATTCCAGAATTAAATCCCCGGCAAATTTTCTGCGCGCATTTTCCTCAAATTTCCCTCGCTTTTCGCTATTTCCCGCCATATATTAGTTGCCCTTAGTTATCGCTCAGTGCATCATTCTCCGTTAGCATTGCGTTGAGCACCGCCAGCCGTACACACATACACACACACAGACAGCGCAGCCCGTTCTTTCGAGTTCTCTTTCGTCGTTTTCGTTTTCGATCGCTGGAACGTTGCCGCTGCCTAAACGCTTGTTCGTTTTTTGGTGTTTGAGCTTGGCGTGTGCTCTCCTACACTATAATAATTAATTATAATTATTTCGGGAATGATAGCTTAGCCGGTTGAGTTGTCTGGCTAGCAGGTTTGGGTGATTTGATAATCTGGCATCATATTTAATTTTTCTGGAAACAATTTCTTTTTTTACGGGATTTATATCCAGGCCTCTCTGGATGTTTGCGTTGCGGATGTACCAGGGGGCTCCAGTTATTGTTCGCAGGGTCTTTGATTGTACTCTTTGAATTATTTCTATATTGCTACTGCTTGCCTTTCCCCAGAGTACAGAGTGGAAGGGGGGAGCGGTAGTTCATGAGCCAATGAAGGCTGCTGACCTTTAGTTTTAAATGGGTCTTCTTTGCTTCTATATGCTTTCTCCAGGTAAGCCTCCTGTCTAAGTGTATGCCGAGATAGGTGATTTCGTCTGCTTGTGGAACCGGCTTGTTGTTTAGCGCCAGTGGTGGGCATTTCGACAAGTTTAGTGTAAATGTAATGTGCTTACACTTTTGCTCGTTGACTTTGATACGCCAGTCTGCGAGCCATTTTTCTACAGCTACCAGGTGTTCTTTTAAATGGGCTGTAGCTGTTTTTGGGCATTTCGAGCGGCTGACAATGGCAGTGTCGTCAGCAAAGGTTGAGATGAGGGTCTGGCGGCTTGTTGGAATGACTGCCGTGTAAAGGATGTACAAGATTGGTCCAAGCACACTTCCTTGGGGCACTTCAGCTTCGATGTTACGGATGGTTGAATGGTCTGAGGTATGACTCAAGCAACTTGTGAGTGTTTTCCGGTAGGAGGGTTTTGATTTTGTATACCAGATCAAATGCTTGTGATACGTCCAGAAATAAGGCACTGCAATATTGCGTGTGTTCGAAAGCCGTGCGAATTTCAGATGTTAAGCGGTTTACCTGTTCGATAGTTCCATGCTTTTCCCTAAATCCGAATTGGTGCAGAGGGATCGCTCTGTTGTTTTGAAGATGTGTTAAATAGCTTTGATAGACATGGGAGCAGACTGATGGGCCGGTACGAGGAAGGCTGGGATTTGTCTTTTCCTGGCTTCGGGATCATTGTAATGACAGACTTTTTCAATTGGTCAGGAAAGTAGCCCCATTTCAATATTGAGTTATCAATTATCATTTTTGGAGAAATAAAATCGTGACCAGGAGCTTTTTTTGGGTTTATGTGTTCTTTAATAGCTTTAAGTATTGTGCTGGTTTCAAGGGTAAATGGGGAGGACAGCGACGCTAGCGAGACATTCGGTAGAGTGAATTGGTTGGATGGCGGGTGAGGCTTGAAGACGTTTTCCAAGTGATGGGCAAAGGTGTTAGCTCTTTCTTCGTCACTGCGCGCCCAGGCACCTGTTTGTGATCGAATTGGCCAATCGGGATCTATTGGTGGTTGCATGTTTGGGTGAGCTCTCCATAGTGGGAATTTATTACCCGTCGGGGATAGTTTCGCAATGTAGGCCCGTTGGGCCTGGTTTTTTTAAAATGTCAGGTTGTTTATTTGAATCTGTGGGCCAGTATGTAGGCAAAGTCAAGCTGATTACCAGGAGTGATGATAGCGTTGTATAATTGGCGGCCTTTGGGGTTGATAAGACGAGATCCCCAGTGGGGATGCTTTGCGTTATAATCACCGGCAGCTATAAAGCAGCGTCCTAGTGAGTTGTAGAAATTCATAAACTCATTTTCTGCAATTCTGAAGCGTGGGGGGCAATATATGGCGGAAAGGGTAAGTGGGCCGCCAATTAGGTTTATACGTAGGGATGTGGCGTGCAGGTAGTTAGTAGCGAATGTCTCCAAGGGATGATGTTTTATGCGTTGTTTTATGAGTATACCGGTACCTCCGTGTGCTTAAGCGTCCGGGTGGTTGGTCGCGTGGGATATATATCCGATGATATGGAAGTAGTTTTTATTAGTTAGATGGGTTTCAGAAAGTAGCACGATATGGATATTGTGGCTGTTTAGAAACTGTAGGAGTTCGTTTTTGTGCCGGGAAACGCCGTTTGCGTTCCAGAAGCATATTCTTAAGGAGTCCATTTATACAGACTTTTGTTTGATCAGCAGTTCCATTAGAAGGCTCTGGTTTCGCAGTAGTTCTTGAAGGGAACTTTGAATCGTCATCATGACGTTTGCAAGAGTAGCTAGTGTAGATTCTAGACCGCTAAGTGTTTGTGGGGGAAGAGTTAGGTTTTGCTGCGTAGAAGGTTGAGTTGTTGTTTGGCCATTTTGGCTTAACAGCGGAAAATCATTTAGGTTTGGTATGGGTGGCTGTGGACGCAATGCTGCAGGCTGGGCGGTAGATGTTTGCGAGATTCCAGGGTGGCGGAGTGCGTTGGCAAAGGAGACACCATGAGTGGTTGTTGATGGGGTGAAGATGTTTGGTTGGGCAGAGTGTTGAGCGGCGAATGGATTACTGCGTCTCTGATTTAGGCGGCTCTTGAGTTCTTTGTAGACGGGACAGCCCCGGTAGTTGGCAGTATGATTTCCCCCACAGTTACTGCATTTCCTCAGAGTAGGGTCTTCTTTGTTTCCCAGGCATGCTTCAATGCAATGCAAATCTCCACAGGCGACACAAACTGGTCACGATATGCTTAACGTCGAAGCCTTTTTCCGTGAGGCCTTCAGCTATTACTGCTACCGCAACAGTCGATTCTATACCTTTAAGTACAACTTGCACCCCTTTCTTACTTTTTAGTTGGTAAGTGTAGTAATTTATAAGCTCATTGTCGAGATATATTGTTACAGAACGGAAGTTGTCTTCGTTGTTAACCTGGAGTTTTGCTTCTAACATGTTTCCTCTTTTTAGGGTGTTGATATAGAAGTGGTGAGGCCCGATTACTTGCTTAAGCTTATTGATCAGATCGACACTGTTGTGTTTCCCAATATATATTGGCGGTGGCTTTACAGCTTTCATGACTTGAGGCGCCTGACCCTTGTCTTCTTCGGTCTCGCCAAGTATGGCAAATCTGTTTTCGGATGTTCGTGTGTTGCCTAAAGTTTTTGGTACTTTTGGCAAATTTGAGTTTACGTTTTTTTGTGGACTAAGCTTTCTTTTTATTTGTACATACCGATCGATCCCCGTCTGTACGAGAGTATTATTCGTAAGAGGGTCAGTAGAGCTAAGTTTTACTTGTGGTGTTGAGATAGGCGACTGGGTAGCCGCAGACGTTAAAGTTGTTGTTGTCGTTGACGTTGCTGTAGTAAGAGAGGGTACAGTGCTGGTGGGCGCACAAGCCGAAGTAGTCGGTGCATCGATGAGAGAGAGAGGTGACGGGCATTGTGAACTCCACGACTGAGTAACGGCAGCGCTGCTTGAGCATAAAATCGCTGGTGACATTGAGCGGGCTCTTTCGGTAGCGGACAGTGACGTTGATTTTGTTGTTGCCTCCGATGAGTCAATTGAAATGTAAGCATTGTTCCGACAGCCGTCGTTCGTCTAGTTGTATTTGTTGCCGATCGCGACTTGGCTTCGTGGCTTTACCGGTTGCACTTGTTAATATTTTATTTGCGTTCGATATTTTTAATTGTTTTTGATTAGCTAGATCGGTTTTAAATTTAGTTTTAATCGCAAGGAGATGTTGCCCTTGGGATATGGCATTGCTGCCAGCGTCTTTTCGCTATTTTTCTTATTTTTTGTGGTCACTTTGTAGATTTTTGGAAGTCTTTCGGCAGGGCGAGCAAAAAGACACGTCTACGCGGTTCGGTGGTTCTGGTGGTTATATTATTATTGAATTATTAAAATAAATTAGGATTCCTTAAATTAATTCCTTAATTCATTTTAAATAACTCCCCTACACTGCTTGCGTTCAGCTTATTCCTCTCGTTGGTTATTATTTTTAAATTTAATAAATTTAAAAACAAATTTTTTTTGTACACATTTACATTAAATTTAAAACTATTCGATACCAAAACAAACAAAAAAAAATGTCAAAATAAGAAAGTAACAACTAGGACATCGAAGAGTTGAAAACCAACGAGATGAATATATGAGGAGTATAGAGCGAACGCAAAGTTATTTAAATGAGGGTCGAATCTCTTTAAATACGGTTGAGTTAGAATGTCGATTAGAAATCCTAAATACGCACATCTAAAATGCTTCGCTTATACAAAATAAAATTGAAGCGAAAGATGGAGATGATGTATACCGCGAAGAGTTCGAAGAGACTGCGATAATAGCAAAATCGTTGCTAATTTCCCAAATTGCGGAATTGCGCTCCGCCGGCAACGCGCACACCCCAATGCCGTTTGCCGAGCGTCGCTCTTCCAACCTTCAGCGAAAAACATTCCGAATTAAAAAATTTTATAAGCCTTTTCGAAACTTTTGTTGACAAAGATGACACGCTGCACGATATCGAAAAATTCAACCATCTAATATCGTGTTTTTCTGGAGACGCGCTAGGAACAGTCAGGGCATTCCAAGTTACCGCGGATAATTATCCAAAAGCTCTGGCTAGCCTAAGGCGGGTGTACGATAATGATTGTTTAATTTTCTTTGACAATATATCGACACTGTTTAATCAGCCAAAGATTTCCCAGCCATCAGCTACCGCCTGATCGACACAGTCCATTGGGGATGACAAACGTATTACGAATGCCATCCTCATCCATCTAGTAATGAGCAAAGTCGATGCAGGAACTAAAAGAAAATGGGAAGAACAGTTAGATTATACCTCGCTTCCTCTTTAGAGCGAGTGTGAGTCGGCCCTGAACAAACGCTATCAGCATATGGTTGCCGAAGAAGCGTGTAAGCCAAAAATTGTACAGCAGAGCCAGGCTTATCCTAAGAAGAATGGAAACAGGAGTTTTTGCTGCCATGGACGACCCCGAAGTATGTGTGTTTTGCAACTCAGCATAACATCAAGTAGGAAATTGCACTGCTTTTGCTGACCTAACAGTTCAGCAAAGATTCGATTTCGCAAAAAAGGCTCCCTTATGCATTAACTGCCTCCGTAAGGGCCACACGGTAAAAAGATGCAAATCGAAAAGATGCAGGGTGTGTAAGTCCTCACACCGCCCATTGCTGTACATTTATTCGCCATCAAATCTCGCGTTGCCACCTCCTTCTCAGCCCGCGCTCTTGCAGAATACTTCATCCACTTCGCATGTTTTGCATGCGACTGCATCGGATAGTTATTCTTGCCCCAGCCATCGTGAGCGTCCAAGCAAAAAGTGGCGAATTAGTTTTGGCTCGAGCGTTGCTCGATTCTGGTTCACAAGTAAATTTTCAAATCTTTCTGTCGCTTGAAAGAAGATTAACCAAAGATCCTTCTTTAAAAAAGATGTATCTGGAATTCATGGAAGAATATGAAGCCATGGGCCACATGTCTTCCACTAACAATAAAATTCCAGATAGTCCGCATTACTTCATTCCGCACCAATGCGTGCTGCGACCTCAAAGCACCTCGACAAAGTTGAGAGTGGTATTCGACGCCTCGAGCCGTACATCGACGCCGGTCGCGTTGAATGACATCTTGATGGTTGGCCCCACCATTCAAGAGGAGCTGTATTCGACCCTGCTTCGGTTCAGACTGCACAAGTTTGCGCTTGCAGCAGACGTAAAAAATATGTATCGTCAAGTAATGGTTGACGAAGCTGACCGAAACTTTTGGCTCATAGTGTGGAGACGAAATCCATCTGAGTCTCTAAAAATCTTCAAGCTGAACACCGTGACTTGTGGAATTTCGCCAGCACCCTATCTGGCAATTCGGTGTTTAATGCGGCTTGGAGAGATCGCGCAGGATTCGTGTCCAAAAGCCGCTAAGGTCATTCAGAATGACTTTTATGTTGACGATTTGCTGACTCGCGCCAGATGCGTTGAGGACCTGCTAAGCCTTCGAGACGAAGTTTCTCAGGTATTGCAAGAGGCAGGATTTGAATTGGCAAAGTGGTTTTCTAACTGCCCAGAGTTGTCCGCATCTGAAAGCGCTGTTATGCCGCTAACGGCAGACTCAGACGTAACTAAAACCCTTGACGTGGTTTGGTTGCCGGGTAAAGATTACTTTCAATTTCGGTTGGATGACTCTTTCCTGGATCTTCGTGCGACAAAACGAAACATACTGTCGGTGACTGCCCGACTTTTCGGTCCGCTTGGCCTATTGTGTCCTCTAGTGACTAGGGCAAAAATGTTGTTGCAGGAACTGTGGCTTCGAAAGTTAGACTGGGACGAGTCGCTGCCAATGCAACTGCAGACATCTTGGGAAGCTTTTAAGGGAACGCTGTTGCAGCTGCCCAAGATCAATGTATCGCGATTCGTTCATACAGACGCCAAAGTCCCGGCACAAATACATGGTTTCGCTGACGCTTCCATGCGAGCATCCAAATTTCCGTTGTTGTTGTCGAAAGGCTCACAATTTGTTAAAACTCACGTGTCCTACCTGCACGTTACAAATTGTCATGCTGGCCCTCGAGCTCTTGTAAGTCTGTTGCGAAAAAAGATATGGTTGGTTAATGCGCAGGAAGTTTGCCGCAGAACAGTTCGTTCTTGCATTCGTTGCTTTCGGTGCAACCTGCAACTCTTGACGCAAATCATGGGGAACTTGCCATCAGACAGACTTCGAGCTCTCCGCCCTTTTAATATCTGTGGTGTTGATTTTTGTAGCCCATTTAACACAACGTATCGTATCCGTGGTAATCCACCGTACAAATCATACATGGCATTGTTTGTAAGTTTTGCGTCCAAAGCAGTCCACTAAGAGTTAGTGTCTGACCCCACCACTGATGCGTTTTTGGAGGAGCAGGGGGGCGGTATCGCAACATTCGCATCAAGAAAAGGATGCGAGTTTGCGTTCATAACGCCCAGAGCACCTCACTTCGGCGGACTTTGGGAGGCAGGTGTGAAGTCTGCAAAGCACCTGTTCCTTCGGACGGTCGGCGAAGACATCCTGACCGCGGAGGAGCTCGGAACTCTCCTCACCAGCGTGGATTCCGTGCTCAACTCCAGGCCCCTCGGAGCGATCAGCACGGATCCCGACGACGGCGAAGCCCTAAGCCCAGGCCATCTCCTGATCGGCGGGCCCCTCCTCGCTCCACCCTCAGCAGCGCTCCCGAACCAAGTCAGCCCAACCTGCTTACGACGATGCCGCAGTGTCTCGTGTCTCAGGCACAGGTTTTGGCAGCGATGGTCCTGGGAGTACGTCTCGAGCCTCCAGGCGAAAAACAAGTGGCACCAGGAGGTTCCAAACGTCGACGTGGGAGTTCTCGTCGTCGTCGCCGAGGACAAAAATAAAATCGAGTTTTCCCTGCAATCATAAGTTTCGCGTTTCTTAATACAAAACAGTATTAAATTTTTAATTAGTTTGTGCACAAAGATTTATATCGTAGTTCACTCGCGAAGCGAACGGAATTTAAATGTATATTTAAATAACTGATATGAAGAATGTTTTGATACTACCCACCGATGGGAATAAACGAAGCAAAATACAAAATCGGAGCGCAGAAAAAAAAACACGACCGTTCACTTTAAACCGAACGTTATACGAGCTCAAAACATCCATGCTCGCTATCAAGCTCTCGGCACTCGGGGTTGGGAACTCGAACTTCTTTTCGGTATTCGGATATCACATGGTCTTGAACGGCGCCAGCTTTAACTTGGCTAGGAAGCTTAAGTCATTAAGGAATGGAAACGCCAGACAAACTGAAAGTGATCCAGGAAAAGGTACAGAAGAACCTTGAAAACTTGTACGAGCAAAGTCACCAGTGGTACGACCAGAGAGCGAAGAAGGGTCAAGAAGAGTATCGCCGCAACGTTCGTTTTCAGTGACTTTAAAAACCCCTTCAACACAAAGTTTGCCCGGAAGTTGGTAAAAGCAATCGGCAACTATGCCTATGAGCTGGAGGATCTAAATGATCTAAATTACTTCAAGGACATCCGGGTGTAACCTGAAAGGATGCACAAAGTAAACGAGCGCAAAAAAACATCTGTCAAAATTCTTGGGTGTTGTTGCACTTCAAGTTGGAACTGGCTGAAAAAAAATAAGGAAGTAGGTAATCGGTTATTAAGTTATTATATACATTGCCATAATCCCAGCGTGGCATAATGGTCGATGCGGGGTCAGAGTTTCCCCATAAATAACTAAATTAGATAATACGTATCTTGTTTGTATCGTACCTCATAATCCCTTTGACATGTCCTTACGGTTCCCCGACGTTATCTCCGTGTTTTGCACAAGTCAGGACTTGCAATTTGAAGTCTGGCCTAGCGAAATTAACAATACCCTATTTATTTAACTTACCCGTCCCTCATTAACCTCTTGGAGCTCCAGCAGAGTATTTAGGAAAGAAGCCACTACAAAACCATATTTCCACATTTTAAAGCGGCCTTGTATTTAATTGTCGCAGTCCAGTTTACCCTGCTGCTTTCGTTGCCAAAAATACAACCTGTTATCGCTATAAGTTACTAATATGAGAAGAGCTCAATTTTTTTAAAGTATTATGAAAAAATAGCCAACAGTTTTTGAAAATATATCTTGTGTCTTTTTTGACGCCCTTTTTTGTCAGACTTACCAACTTTACAACTTTAGTCGCTTACTTTTATCGATTGTTATATTATGAGCTATTCTGCGTTAAAGATCTCGTTTGTTAGAAAAAATTTGCTTATTTATTTTAACCCACTTTTGTCGGTAGTTCTCATCAATTTGTGAAAGATATTTATTTTTTGCCATTGCGTACCTTGGTTTCCTAAAAAATTTCGTAACAATTTCAAGAAAAACAAGAAAGGAAGCTAGCTTTGGCAAGCCAAGCTTTTCTTGCCAGAATTGCCAACCTTCGTTGCAAGCTTTTGTTATTTTGTGCTAGAAATTAAATTATATAAAATTGTAGACCTGGTGAAGTCCAGAGCCTTGGCTAAAAGGTGCCTGTTACTAAGTTAACCAATTTCAAAATAAATAAATAAAATTAAGGACGCGAAATCTCCCGATCTGAGAGGAGCACCCCCGCACTACGCTAATAGTTCTCTCGCTCCCTTAAATATATAAACCACGTTTTCAAATATGTAGTGACGTCAAATTTAACACTTAAAATGTCTATTAACTTGTGTGTGTAGATAGAATAACCGAATAACTATTGAGTGCTGTTTTGACATATTTTGCGCAATAACTTGTCCATACGAAGTCTCTAAAGAGTTTTATAATAGTGGGCGTGGCAATATTTTGAAAAACCTATAATATTCATGCTAAATATTTTGTAGTTTCCGAGATCCCGACATTCAAACGGACGAACATGTCTTAATTAACTGTGCAATTGACCCTGATCAAGCATATATACTTTATAGAGTCGGAATGGCTTCCTTTCACCTGTCGCAGACTTTTTAACAAATACCCTTTTTTTCTAAGACTAACAGGTATAAAAAACCAACAGTTTAAAAAAAAAACAAAAATTAAAAATAAAAACAAATTATTTTATTTTTAAAAAAAAAATAGATGCGAGATTATTTGGGTACAGTGTAAGATTGTTGTGGTAGGCCGCTTTCTGCTTTGATATTTCATATATGCCAAAATCCCTGTGGATGTTTTCATTCCGAGCATACCATGGTGCCCCAGTTATTGTTCGCAAGATTTTTGATTGTGAGTTGCTGTTGCTTGCGTTCCCCCAAAGCTAGGAGCCGTGAGTCCAAATAGGCTTAAGGGTGGAATTTTAGAACAGAACTCTAAAGTCCAGACACAGGGGTGATCGAGAATTTAGTGTAGGCTGCTAGTTTTAAGTTTGAGATGTACTTTCTTGCATTCAATGTGCCTCTGCCATGTTATGCGTCTGTCTAGATGGACGCCGAAATATGTTAAAAAGCTGGCTGCGTACTATTCAAATTAAGCGGAGGGGGGCAAGGTTGTCTGTTTAGAGTAAACGTTATATGTTTACAATTTTGTTCATTAATTTTGAATCGCCAGTCTGATTTCCACTTTTCAACTGCAACCAAGTGATCTAGCTGTTGAGCTGTTGCTCTAGTTGGGAATCTTGGGCGGCTCAGGACGTGCTCAGCCTCTCGTTTGTAGGAATGTCGGCTGTGTATAGGACAAATAGAGTAGGGCCCAGCGCGCTACCATGTGGAACTCCAGCTTTAATGATATACTCGTTGAATATTGTAACATTGCATCTCACCGCGAAGATTCTGTGGTAGAGGTACGATTCAAGTAACTTATGAGTGTCTTCTGGCAGTTATGATTTTATGCACAAAGCCTTTAAGCCATACTCGGTCGAATGTCTAAGAGAGGAGTTTTTAATAGGAGTAACTGATTCTATCCGAGAGCTTAAATTTGGATGAGGATGCGTTGTACTGGTCGGCGATAATTTCTCACTGTACCGGCGCTTCGAAAGCTTTTCTTCATGCTTTAGGGTTTTGGTGAGTCTGTGGGTGTCTTGGTTAAAATGTTGCTTCGAATGCGGCGATCTGCTGGATTGCCAAGCGCGTTTGGAAGCCTCCACAAGCTACGCAGACTGATCGAAGCCTACAGCTGTTTTTAGTGTGTGCATTGCAGCGGACCGTTCCGCTTATGCGGTACTTCAACAGTAATCATTCTATGCAACAGGAACTGCATTTTGTCGATGGGGTGCACTTGGTTTTTCGTCAAGGCTCTGCTTTACGGCTCCAGTTCGCCATTAAAGAGTGGTTGTGGCTTTTTATTTCTGTTGATTATAATTGTAGTTTTATTGAATTACTCGAGGTCATTCGTTGGTTTTATTTTAATTTCTTCTATACTAACTTTCATCACACTTCCTCTCCCTGGGGAGGGTACCCGACTATGATAGGACCAGCTAGTTTTGTCTGCACGTCACCTCAAACTCATCAGCTATCTACGGGGATGGAATCAGAGCATCAGAAACTCCCCAATGTTACGATCAGAGAAGTTTTTTGGAAATTGTGATTGTATTGGTGGTGGATATGTCGAGCTCTATGCCCTTTAGCACTACTTGCAAGACCTTGGTGCTCTTGAGCTGAGTAGTAGGGTTTTTGAGTTCTGTTCCCTTATGTAAATTGGTAGGGGGTTTGACTTCTTTTGGACCATTTGTCGAGGTTCGGATTGATTATTTTCAAGGTCGAATTTGTTGTTACTAGTTGCCCCTGGTAGTTCGCTGCCTTTATAGGGTTTATATCAAACCATTTTATTTTGCGGGCAAAGTTTCCGTTTGATTTGGTTGCCAGTTTATATAGCCGGACCCGCTTTTTATTGTTTGTTATAGGTGTTGTAATTTTATTTGGCGCTGGAGAAGTTGACAACGCATTCAATATCGCCTGGTTAGTGACGATGACCATTGATGTTGTTGTTGCAGTGGCTGCGGTTGCAGAAATTAATGAGGTCACAGTGCTCGTGGCTGGTTAGCTGTGAGTCGAAGTTGGGGCTGGGGTACTACACTGCAAGCTCTATGAAGTGATAGTTATTTCTACTTCTATATCATGGGTTGAAAGCGATAACCGTTTGTCTCGTTTACGTAGCTTCTACGCTCATTTTGTGGATCGCCACTCATTGACCTATTATTCGTGGCACTTCTTATTATACCCGTTACTCGTAGAGTAAAAGGGTATATTGTATTCGTGCAAAAGTATGTAACAGGTAGAAGGAAGCGTTTCCGACCCTATAAAGTATATATATTCTTGATCAGGGTCACTAGCCGAGTCGATATAGCCATGTCCGTCTGTCCGTCTGTCTGTCCGTATGAACGCTGAGATCTCGGAAACTATAAAAGCTAGAAGATTGGCATTTTGCATGCAGATTCTAGGAGTTCCTACGCAGCGCAAGTTTGTTTCAAAAAGGTGCCACGCCCCCTTTAACGCCCACAATCGCTTATATACGATTTTAAAAATTTAAATATTTTAAAAAGTAAAAATTCAGTTTTATTGTGTTTATCAATACCTATCGAAATGTAGAAGAAATTTTTCAAATCGGACCATTCGTTAAAAAGTTATGCGTGATCAAAGTTTCTATCTCCATCTCCCTCGCACTCCCTTTACCTGAGTAACGGGTATCTGATAGCCGGGGCACCCGACTATAGCGTTCTCTCTTGTTTTTTTTATAATAATATTGCACTTGTTTTATTCATAGCAATGATTATTATTTTACTTTTTTAATTTTTGTTTTAGCTTCCTTTCTCCTTTATTAGGCTATTCCAGTATTTTATAGCTATTTGATTTCCATTTTTTAAGTGTTTTTATTCGGAGCTCTTTCGATTTTTTTATATTTAGTAATAAAGCATTGTACAGCTTGTTTTCCTGCAAGAGTTTGGGTGTTTTCGTTGCCCAAGCGAAAATATTACAAAATGTAACCTTTTGAAGTGTTTATAGTAAGTAATTTCTTAGATCGAAAATGGTCGGAAAAACACAAACAAAAAACCCAAAAAATTGGAAGCAATAACTTACTGCACCTATGAAATTAAAATTACCAAACAATGGTCAGTAACTTAAAAAAAACACTACTTAATTTATATTGTATTCTTTGACTTTTGAAGAAGTCTTTGACTTTCAAAGTGAACGGTCGTGTTTTTTTTCTGCGCTCTGATTTTGTATTTTTGTTTCGTTTATTCCAATCGGTGGGTCTTATCAAAACAATTTTCATTTTCTTCCAGTTAATTCGAACATACATTTAAATTCCGTTCGCTTGCCGAGGGAACTATAAATCTTTGTACGCTTTTGTAATGATACTAACAAATTGTTTTAATTTCGTAATTGTGTTCTGTGTTTTTTTTTCTTGAAACACCGCCGTTTCTCTTTTGTGCTGCTGTAGTGCTGTTTTTAGTGTTGCTTTGTATGCACCTTAACTAATTTACGCTACCGCTCTTTCGCTCTCTTTACTTTGAAAGTTCTAAGCGTGCAGTTTATGTGCTCTTGCGGTACTTATAACTGCTCGCTTATAAATTTAAATTCGTTTTCTTGGTACAGTGGTTCCAATAGATAAAGTGAATAATAATAATTTAGTCTGCTTCTGCAAAAAATGCAGCCTCGTAATCAGGGCTGACCAGTCAAATATAACTTGCTGGCTGTGTGAAAATATGGTGCACACCAAGTGCGCCGGTTTTACTAGCCGGACAAGTTATATCCTTTCAAAGAGCCCAATTTGCAGTTTTGTTGTGATGCTTGTGTCGAGATTGCGAACGAGATGAAATCGTTCATGCGCCAAACTAAAGGCGGCCTGATGGGGCTGATTAGCTGTTTCGGAGTTGCTACAGATTGTTTTCGCCGAGCTGATGATCTCCTCTCTGCGCTGGATTCCCAGTTTAATACTCGTAAGCCATTAGAAGAGTCCCCTAAGCGCAAAAAGGCCGCTGGTGGTAAGCAGCAAAAGGGGAACACCCCGCAACCGAAAACAAAAAAACAACAGAGCATTCCGGCGGATCAGCAGCTGATTTCAGCAAACCCTCAAATGTTGCTAAGATCAGCAGCTAAAAGTATCCGAACAATCCGTAACAGAATGCATGCAACCAGGGACTTCTAAGAATTCCGACTTGTCCGTAGTGGATTCACAATTAGTGGATCCACTTATCTCGCAGAATGTAGCATCACCACAAGGGACTATTAAGTCCGGACAACCGGCTCAAGTTGGTTTTGCAGAAACAATGTCTGCTCCACCAAAATCACTTTCAGTGGTTCCACTAAAGAAACAAATTTTCGTTTCTCGGCTTTCCCTTGATCAAACATCTTCTGCTGTATTGTCTTATATACAAGACAAAACTAAAGCCGATTGTAATAGTGTAAAGGTAGAAGAGTTTAAATTTTCTTATGCTAGAGACATTTCATCTTTCAAGAAAACTGTCCTCAACGAGATTTTTGAAACCATATGCTCTGGCGACTTTTGGCCGGATAATATGGTTGTAAAAGAGTTGGAGTCTAAGATAAAGAAGAAGGGGCCCGTGGGATTAAAACTTCCTAGTTCAAAAAACTAACTTCTAACCTCCTTCTTTCCTATCAGAATGCAAGAGGTTGGCGTAGCAAGCTTACTAAATTGTATTCCGATAGCCTTTCCTTTGCATCTCATATTATTGTGTTAACAGAAACATGGTTAAAGTCGGAGATCTTTAGCTCCGAAGTTTTTCCAGGTAAGTACACAATATACAGGTATGACCGTCCCTCTAGACGGGTGGAGTCTTAATTGGAGTTGATTCAAACCTCCCGTCTGAGGAGTTATTTTTTGGTGAATTCAATACCATTGAATTTATTTGTGTAAAGTTATCGCTTCCTGGTAGCTCTATATACATAACTTGCTCATATATTCCGCCGTTGTCTGAACTTCCTGATTATTTAAATCACCTTTACGTTATTAAGTCTTTTGCAAATAAGCTTTCCGATAGGGATCAGTTAATAGTTCTAGGTGATTTTAATATACTTGAAGTTACTTGGTCCACAGAGGATGGATCGAATGTCTTACTACCTATAGCACACCATGATTTTATTGACGGCCTGCTTGACATATCTTTATCTCAAGTAAACCATGTTCGAAATTCTTGAGGTCGCCTACTTGATTTGTGTTTTGTATCAAATCCTGAAGGTGTGTTTCTGTCCAGAGTAGCACCACTCACGCAACCTGAAGATCCATATCACCCAACAATCGAACTTTCATTTGATACGGGTAGAGTTATAGAAGAAAAATCAGAAAACGAATACATTGTTTTCGCAAGGTAGACTTTCTGAGGCTAAATAATTTTATTTCTGGCTTTAATTGGTCTGATCTTTACTTATGCATTAATATGTCCGATGCAGTTAATGTGTTTTGCACTGCAATAAACTCATTTTTTAATTCCGGTGTTCCGGGGTACTATCCGTCAACTTCCAATAAATCACCTTGGTTTAGCAAAGAGTTGACACACTTAAGAAATGTAAAGTGCAGACTTTTTAGGAAATATAAAAATACCGGTTCTCAATCTGTTTTTACTAGATATTTAAGTGCTCGGTCTAGATTTACCGTGCTTAATGCTCAGTGTTATAATAGTTACTTAAACCGTTGTGAGGTCCAGTTCTCTCACGACCCGAAACAGTTTTATAATTTCGTTAACACCAAACGTAAATCTAATTCTTTTCCTTCCTCGCTGCCGTTCGAAAACATGACGGCCACCATAGATCAGGCAATAGCCGATTCATTTGCCCAATTTTTTCAAACGACTTACTCTACTTAAGATTATTCACCACAGACTTACTCTTACATCATATTCAAGTCAAACCTCATATTCTATCCCACTTTAACAGAAAGCTCTCTTCTTTTGGATCTTCTTCGTATTAAGCCTGCTTATTCGCCAGGGCACGATGGTATTCCTGGGTGCGTCCTCTTTACAAGTTGTTTACCTTATCTCTAGAAACTTCGCAATTCCCACATATTTGGAAGGAATCATTTGTTATTCCTCTTTTCAAAAAAGGTAACAAGTTAGAAGCCAATAACTACAGAGGTATTTCTAAGTTGTCAGCTATTCCTCATTTGCTCCTCATTTGCAGCACCTTTGTAGATCAATCATTTCTCCGTGTCAACACGGATTTATTAAACGTAGATCCACAATCACAAACCTTCTAGAGCTTACTACATTTGTTATAAAGGGCTTCAATAGTAGTTTTCAAACAGACGTAATTTACACTAACTTTACTAAAGCACTTGACTCTGTAAATTACTTACTTTTATTTCAAAAACTTGTCTTGTTAGGTTTTCCAGTTGATCTTCTTAGATGGATCTCAGGTCACAAAGGGTCCTTTTTAAAAATTCAATTTGTAAAATTCTCCGTGTTACCTCCGGTGTCCCACAAGAAAGTCATCTGGGCCCGTTACTTTTTACATTATTTATTAACGATCTTCCATCAATTATAAATCATTCTCGCGTACTTATGTACGCAGAAGATGTTAAGTTATGCCTGCAGTATAAGGAAAATTACTGCCATTCAGACTTACAATTCGATCTAGATAATTTTCAAAACTGGTGCCGAGATAATTTACTAAATTTAAACGGTTCCAAGTGCAAGCTGATGACTTTTAATCGGGCCAATCCGATATAATAAATCTTGTAAACTATCTTGGCGTTCTCTTTCACCCTAAACTAAAATTTTCTTATCACATTTCGTCCATGGTTAATAAAGACAGAGGAGTGCTTGGATTTATTTGACTAAAACTTTATTTATTTCGCTAGTCCGTCCGATTCTGGAGTATGGGTCTCCCGTCTGGAGTCCACAATACGGAAGACATATTGGTCATATTAAATCTGTACAAAAAAAATTCCTTCTTTTTGCTTTAAGGCGCTTAAACTGGGATGCAAATCTTAACTTACCTTCTTATTCTATTAGACTTCTGTTGATTAATTTACCATCGCTAGCCAACAGTAGAACGATGCTTGGTACTATCTTTATTTATAACCTTATACATGGTGATATTGACTGCCCCGACTTGATATGTCGGCTAAACTTTTCTGTGCCAAGTAAATTAAGTAGAAATTATATTCCCTTAATTTTAAATCATTTTAGATCTAAATATGCCTTGCATGAGCCTTTCAGATGTATTATGTTCTGACTATAATAGACTTTTTCCTATAAACTTAAATCTTGACTCTCTGCCGCTTCTAAAACGTGTAATACTTTTCCCCGAACCATTACCTATATTTTCTTATCTCGCGTCTATCCTCTCGCGAATCGTGCCGTACGATACACGGCTGCGCCCCTCGGTCGGTTGGGCGGGTAAGTAAGCCGTGGGACTCCGCGCGAAAAAAAAAAAATTACTAGAACTGAGTTATGGGGCCCTAAGAATTATTGCTGGTTTGGAAGGTCGTTGCGTTGTAGCCGGTTTCTGCTGGAAACCCTAGTCAAGCCTCTTCCGAGATGATTTGGCTGCCCAGAAAGGTTTTCATTGTAGGTCGTTTTTTGTTTGTCTATTTAATCTTTTAATACCATGGTGCCCCAGGGATAGTCCACAGGATTTTCGATTGTGCGCGCTGTATAATGTCAACGTTGCTATTGCTCGCGTTCCTCCATAGCTGGGAGCCATATGTCCAGATATGATTGAGAGTGGAATTGAAGAGCAGGACCTTGTAGTCCAGACGCAGAGGCTATCGAGCGCTTAAGATCCAGTGGGAGCTGCTGACTTTTAGTTTTAGATGTAGTTTCATGCATTCGATGTGTCTCCAGGTTAGTCGTCTGTCAAGGTGGACGCCGAGATACGTTACTTTGTTGACTTGGGGAATCGGCGTACTATGATAGTGAGGGCATGTTTGCCTGTTGAGAGTAAACGTAATTTGTTTACACTTTTGTTCATTTATTTTAATACGCCAATCAGATAGCCACCTCTAAACTACGATGAGGTGATTGGCTCGTCAGCCAACGTAGATGTTGTTAGCTGCTCGTTCGTAGGAATGTGCTCTACCTGGCGGGACTCCAGCTTCGATAATGTGGTCGTCTGATATTGTTGTGCCGCACCTTGCTGTCTAGACTCTGTTGTAGAGATACGACTCAATTAGCTTATAAGTGTATGTGGGCAAGTGTATTTTGATTTTATGCATGAGGCCAGACTCGATCAAAAGCTTAGGATACATCGAGGAATATTGCCCTGCAATTGATTATTGATTTATTTTATTTCAGTTCAACACAAACTTTTTTCAGTGGTTTTTTCGTCATTTTCCATCACTTTCTCAAGCGTATCTATCGGTATCGCCGCTATTTCACGCTCAATGTAACCAAAGTCCGAGGCTTATTAATGTTCACTTTGGATTTTAAATATCCCCACAAATAAAAGTTGGGCGGCGTCAGATCTGGCGATTTCGGTGGCTTGGTATCTAAAAATGGCGATTTGGATACCAAGCGACCAGGGAAGAATGCATTCAGTAAATCTATCGTGGCAGCAGTATTTTGGAATGGAGCGCCATCCTGTTGAAACCAGAAGTTACGCATCGGTAACGGTCCCCATCGACAGTATGTGGCTTCAAACGCTCGTCCTCAAAAAAATACGGTCCAATCACACACTTCGCGGTAATCCCACACCAAACAGTCACTTTTTGGTCATAGAGAGGCTTTTCGTGGGTTATTAGTGGCTTTTTGCTGGCGTAGTAGCGGCAGTTTTGTTTATTTACCGTTCCATTCAGCGATAAATGTGCCTCGTCACACATGATGAAAAAAGAAAGCATTTTATAATCAGGGAAACATACTTAGATTATGACATTTCAGGGTCAGCAGCTCAGGCGCCTCATATCATTCTAAAATAATTAAGCTTCGTTTACATGTAACCACCTTAAGTTACTTTCAGTATCAGTGTCGATTACATTTATGAGTATGTCGAGAGAATTAATAATAATAATAATTAATCTAGAATATAATCAATGTATCTGAGAAAAACCTGTCATTCGAAATAAAGAGTTTAGAGAAAGAAGTGTGACCTTCTGAGACGGTTTAAGGGTTTCAATAGCGTGGCTAGGTGGGAACTCAGCTTAGCTGAGTGTGACGGAATAGGTGTTGTAATAAATTAAAAATGACAAGTGACTACAGAATGACAAGAACACGATAGAGTTGTGCAGAGTAGTGTGCAGGACTCATTCTTTCGGGAACTTTGGAACGGGCAACACAAGCAATTGCTACTCGCTGCGCATCTTTGTAAGAGAACCCAAGTGATAATAAAGTCATGAAGGACAAAACCACTCGCGAAGCGGCTAAGAGAATCTCCGACATCAGAAGTGGAATCCCCATCGCCACAAGAACGTTCTGACGGCGTGTTGCATACAATTTTAGAGACACAAAACCGAAACTTCCTAGAGTTGCTGAATACTGTGCAAAAAGACTAGGCAATGTCATATCCTAATGCGCCTAATGGGCCGATGCCGCACCGTGGTGTAAAACCGTAGATTTGATCATATCCAAGCTTCTACTGGAAGGCGGATCACAAGCCATGGCGTTTAGCAAATCGCTGCTTGGAAACTCTTCGCAATGGCTATCCCAAATTAACTTCGCTGGAATGTCATGGCTGGAATTCAGGAGTTACTTGCTTCAAGTGTGCCTGGTTACATTGCATCTGCATGTACGAAGGGAACGAGTTCGGCGAACAACTACAACAACGAGAAGCGAGTCGACATGTGTTCAGTGTTGGAGCCAACTGGTATTTTGAAGCAAATGGGTGAGAGTTTTAACTTCTTCTTCGATTCGAGTGCCGAATGCTCTTTGGTCAAGGAAAACCTTTGCAACAAGCTGGCTAGAAAAATGATATATAATACGGTAGTACTGTGAGGAATAGGTGATAACATTGTTAAAAGTAAATTACAAATATTGGCAACTGTAAATATTTCCGAATTTGATGTGGAAGTCCTTTTTCATGTAGTAATAGATAATTACATTTAGTAAAGAAATATTGCAGCTAGGTTTTGGTGTCATGATTGATGCTAACAGATCAGATTTTATCACACTGATTCCATCGAGAAAACAGCTTTCGTTTCTCCAGAAGGCCAATACGAATTCCTAGCTATGCCATTCGGTTTGAAGAACGCTTCGTCAGTATTTCAAAGAGCGATAGTACGAGCCTTATGTGATTTGGCATACTCGTATTCTACCATTCCCAAGGTAGAAATTCCCAGGCATACCGTACATATTGATATTAGAGGGAAGCTGTGCGGCAAAAATGACTTAAAGGAATACATTTTAGTACAAATAGACGCATTTACCAAGTATGTTTTTCTATATCACACCCTGAACTTGGTTTCTGAAAATTGAATAAACTCTGTAAAGACAGGTATATCACTTTTTGGAGTTCCTAGCCGTATCATTGCAGAGCAAGGTAGGAGCTTTGCTAGTGGTCGATTCCATGAATTCTGTTCACCAAATAACATTCAGTTACATTAATTTGCAACAGGGCAAACGGCCAAGTCGAGCGCGTGATGAGGACGTTAAAAGGAATGTTGACAGCAGTTGGGTCAAGCAACGCTCTTGGCAGGATGCATTGATGGACGTCCAATTAGCTATGAATTGTACTAGTAATAGGGTGACTAAGTTCAGCCCCTTAGAATTACTAATGGGAAAGCAGGCAAGACCTTTGGGCATGTTACCTATAATAGGTGAACCCAAAATAGATTGTAAGGAAGCTATTACAGCAGCTAAAGAGAATATGGATAAAAATGCAAAATATGATAAAAGTAAAGTTGATCACAATAAGGTAAACATTGTGAAACATGAGATTGGCCATCATGTCTTGCTAAGAAGTGAGAAACGGCATCAAACGAAATTGGATCCCAAGTTCAAGGGACCGTTTGATATAATATAACTGCTGGAAGGTGATCGTTACCTGTTAAAATCATTGACTAGTAAAAGAACATACAAGTATCTGCATAAGAGCTTGCGAAAATTACCACATAAACGAGTTGCATCTGAGTTGGTTGAAGAGAGTGATGGCGTTGAAATGGACGCATGAGATGAGTTCAGATCTGTCACCTAAGAGGGGTGCACAGGACAACACACACACAGGCTAGGTTTGATCTAAAGAGAGATTGTAGCACTAAAGGTGCATATCGTCGCAAGTGGCGGAAAGAGCCTGTACTGTGTGGTGATAAATTGTAAGCCAAATGGTCGGGTTTGCGCGGAAGAGTACAAGCTACTAATGAAAAAGATATATCCTTCCAAACTGTCATTTGAAAACACAAAAAATGTATTGAGGGTTAAAAAAAAAAAAAATCAGTTAATGAGTAATTTTGAATTTGTTTCTGATTAGCAAAATGTGATGCCAATCCAACGTTAAGCCATGCATACGAGGACGCGTGATAGTCAGGATAGCCGTGTCGAGAGAATTAATAATAATAATAATTAATCTAGAATATAATCAATGTAACTGAGAAAACCCTGTCATTTGAAATAAAGAGTTGAGAGAAAGAAGTGTGGAACGAGCAACACAAGCAATTGCGACTCGCTGCGCATCTTTGTAAGAGAACCCAAGTGATAATAAAGTCATGACGGACAAAACCACTCGCGAAGCGGCTAAGAGACCCCTATCTCCGACTTATATTGAATTGAGCTCTCTTTCTGCCTTATGATGCCGACGTATCATAGTTTGTCTCTTAAACTATGGTCTATTATCGGGCAAAGAAAAAATTAGTACAAACCACTTTTAAATAGTATAAATATTCTCGCCATAATACCAATGCTCCATTGATTTGGAGGAGCTAGAGTGACTTCCGACGAAGGGCGGACGGAGTTCAGACACACTCGTTCCAAGGAAGAGACAAGGAGCGGCTTTCCTTAGAAAGGGAAGCAGAATTTTATGTTTAAGAATAATTTTAATACAGCTAATAGTAACTTTCGATGGCTCGGCAAATAAGATTATAAACACGAAACACTCAGAAAAGAACATTTATATCGGTTTTGATAAAGAGGAAAACAATTATAGACAAGATTATTTAAGATCGGAAGTCAGTTTTCTAATCAAATGCCTTATTTAAACGTACGTAAGTGCTTTAGAATAAAGGTTTCTATCTACACTGCTTTGGTCCACATAACCAGAGAAACTGCCGTGAGATGGGCTGGCTTAGTCGCTGATTTCCAACGCACACCTAATAAAAGCAGGAGTTTCGCCCAAAAGAATAAAATCCATAAGCTTCAGTGAATAATTCGGGAAGCGGAACTAAACATATTAACGACTACGAGGACACGGAGCTGTAGCCAAGATTTTCAGTTAAGACCTCCACAAAGCCGATCCAGTGTGATCCTGCGAAAGATGAGTAAACCAGCGGTGCAGCCTGTACCCGAGCGTAGACAACGAAGCCCGTATTGATCATACAGAATTGTGTAAAAAAAAGTACTACAAAAAACAAGACACGCTCTTGCCCAGGACATTGCCACCACTTCACTTTGACTTTCAAAGTAAACGGTCGTGTTTTTTTTTCTGCGCTCCGATGTTTGTATTTTGTTTGGTTTAATCTCATCGCTGGTTTATATCAAAACATTCTTACATATCAGGTATTTAAATATACATTTAATTTCCTTCGCGAGTGAACTTCGATATAAATCTTTTTGCACAAACTAATATCTAACAAAATTGTTTTAATTTCGTAGTTCTGTTCTGTGTTTTCGTGTCTTGTAACCCCGCCGTGTTTTTTTTGTGCGATGTTCGTCGTAAGTCGTAGTGCTGTTTTTAGTGTTGCTTGCATGCACTTAAACTAAATTACGATCGCGCTCTTTTGGCCTTAAAAGTTCTAAGCGTGCAGTTTCTACGCCTTTGCGGTACTTATAACTGCTCGCTTATAAATTTCAATATCGTTTTCTTGGTTCCAATAAGTAGAATGAGTAATAATAATATAGTCTGCTCCTGCAAAAAATGCAGCCCCATTAAGGGCTGACCAATGTAACATGACTTGCTGGCTGAGTAAAAACACGTGCAAATTAATTGAGATAGTTGTAGTTGATTTAAAAAAATATAATTTGTTTTTTTAATTTTATTTTATTGGTCATTGACCTTATTTCACTAACTCACTTATACATCAAGACCCTTTTACTTTTTATTCTTAGATATGACCGATCGCGGTTTCAATCCGACTTCTTAATTCTAAAATCTTATCCAACGAACCAGAAGCTTTTCTTTCTTAGGCTTCTAGAACTTTTCTTTTTGTTTAATCTCGTTGTGAAATGAAATTATACTGACCGATGCGATTTTGATTGAAAATCGGAACGCAATATGATTAAACTTAGAACGCAATACTTTGGGCTTCGAACGTAAGAGTTTGAGCTTCGAACGGAAGCTTGTGTTTACTTTACGATTGTTTTATTTATCTTAGCAGGACGGTCAAGCGCGGCCTTTGAAGTTAATGGAAAGGCAAAGGCAAAATTTTAAACAAAGGCAAAGGCAATTTCGCTGAAGGCAAGGGCAATATAGCGGAGATGCAAGAGGTTGGGATCGAGATGAAATCGTTCAGCTCAAGTTGTTTTTGCAGAAACAATGTCTGCTCCATCAAAATCCCTTTCAGTGACTCCACTAAAGAATCAAATTTTCGTTTCTCGGCTTTCCCCTAATCAAACATATACATACTGAAGTATTGTCTTATATACAAGACAAAACTAAAGCCGATTGTAATAGTCTAAAGGTGGAAAAGTTTAAGTTTTCTTATGCTAGAGACATTTCATCTTTCAAGATAACTGTCCCTAACGAGCTTTTTGAAGCCATATGCTCGGGCGACTTTTGGCCGGATACTATGGTTGTAAAAGAGTTCGAGGCTAAGATAAAGAAGAAGGGGCCCGTGGGAGTAAAACTTCCTAGTCGAGACCAAACAAGTGTACCATTTTAAAAAAACTAACTTCTAACCTCCTTCTTTCCTATCAGAATGCAAGAGGTTTGCGTAGCAAGCTCACTAAATTGTATTCCGATAGCATATCCTTTGCATCTCATATTATTCTGTTTACAGAAACCTGGTTAAAGCCGGAGATCTTTAGCTCCGAAGTTTTTCCAGATAAGTACACAATATATAGGTATGACAGTCCCTCAATACGGGGAGGTGGAGTCTTAATTGGAGTTGATTCAAACCTCCTGTCTGAGAAGTTATTTTTTGATGAAATCAATACCATTGAATTTATTTGTGTAAACTTATCGCTTCCTGGTAGCTCTATATACATAACTTGCTCATATATTCCGCCGTTATCTGAACTTATTGATTGTTTAAATCACCTTTCCGTTATTATGTGTGTTGAAAATAAGCTTTCCGATAGGGATCAGTTGGTGGTTCTAGATGATTTTAATATACCTGGAGTTACCTGGTTCACTGAGAATGAATCGAATGTCTTACTACCTATAGCACAGCATGATTTTATTGATGCCCTGAGTGTGATAAAATCTGATCTGTTAGCATCAATCATGACACCAAAACCTAGCTGCAATATTTCTTTACTAAATGTAATTATCTATTACTACATGAAAAAGGACTTCCATGGTGTAATAGTAAGGCTGTGATGAATGTCATGTCATGTTTTCGAACGTCAGCGAGAAAGGAAAAGAATTAGATTTACGCTTGGTGTTAACGAAATTATAAAACTGTTTCGGGTCCTAAGAGAACTGGACCTTGCAACGGCTTAAGTAACTATTATAACACTGAGCATTAAGCACGTTAAATCTTGACAGTAAACTTAAATATCTAGTAAAAACAGATTGAGAACCGGTATTTTTATATTTCCTAAAAAGTCTAGACTTTACATTTCTTAAGTGTGTCAACTCTTTGCTAAACCAAGGTGATTTATTGGAAATTGACGGATAGTACCACCTAACACAGGAATTAAAAAATGAGTTTATTGCAGAGTAGAAAACATTAACTGCATCGGACATATTATTGCATAAGTAAAGATCAGACCAATTAAAGCCAGAATTAAAATTATTTAGCGTCGGAAAGTCTGCCTTGCAAAAACAATGTATGTTTTCTATAACTCTACCAGTGTCAAATAAAGTTCGATTGTAGGGTGATATGGATCTTCAGGTTGCGCGAGTGGTGCTACTCTGGACATAAACATACCTTCAGGAATGGATACAAAACACAAATCAAGAGGGGGACCTAGTGAATTTCGAACATGGTTTACTTGAGATAAGGATATGTCAATCAGGGCATCATCGAGAAAACAGCTTTCGTGTCTCCAGAAGGCCAATACGAATTCCTAGCTATGCCATTCGGTTTAAGAACGCTTCGTCAGTATTTCAAAGAGCGATAGTACGAGCCTTATGTGATTTGGCATACTCGTATTCTACCATTCCCAAGGTAGAAATTCCCAGGCATACCGTACATATTGATATTAGAGGGAAGCTGTGCGGCAAAAATGACTTAAAGGAATACATTTTAGTACAAATAGACGCATTTACCAAGTATGTTTTTCTATATCACACCCTGAACTTGGTTTCTGAAAATTGAATAAACTCTGTAAAGACAGGTATATCACTTTTTGGAGTTCCTAGCCGTATCATTGCAGAGCAAGGTAGGAGCTTTGCTAGTGGTCGATTCCATGAATTCTGTTCACCAAATAACATTCAGTTACATTAATTTGCAACAGGGCAAACGGCCAAGTCGAGCGCGTGATGAGGACGTTAAAAGGAATGTTGACAGCAGTTGGGACAAGCAACGCTCTTGGCAGGATGCATTGATGGACGTCCAATTAGCTATGAATTGTACTAGTAATAGGGTGACTAAGTTCAGCCCCTTAGAATTACTAATGGGAAAGCAGGCAAGACCTTTGGGCATGTTACCTATAATAGGTGAACCCAAAATAGATTGTAAGGAAGCTATTACAGAAGCTAAAGAGAATATGGATAAAAATGCAAAATATGATAAAAGTAAAGTTGATCAAAATAAGGCAAACATTGTGAAACATGAGATTGGCAATCATGTCTTGCTAAGAAGAAGAGAAGAAGAAGAAGAGAAACGGCGTCAAACGAAATTGGATCCCAAGTTCAAGGGACCGTTTGTTATAATATAACTGCTGGAAGGTGATCGTTACCTGTTAAAATCATTGACTAGTAAAAGAACATACAAGTATCTGCATAAGAGCTTGCGAAAATTACCACATAAGCGAGTTGCATCTGAGTTGGTCGAAGAGAGTGATGGCGTTGAAATGGACGCAGGAGATGAGTTCAGATCTGTCACCTAAGAGGGGTGCACAGGACAACACACACACAGGCTAGGTTTGATCTAAAGAGAGATTGTAGCACTAAAGGTGCATATCGTCGCAAGTGGCGGCAAGAGCCTGTACTGAGTGGTGATAAATTGTAAGCCAAATGGTCGGGTCGGAAGAGTACAAGCTACTAATGAAAAAGATATATCCTTCCAAACTGTCATTTGAAAACACAAAAAATGTATTGAGGGTTAAAAAAAAAAAAATCAGTTAATGAGTAATTTTGAATTTGTTTCTGATTAGCAAAATGTGATGCCAATCCAACGTTAAGCCATGCATACGAGGACGCGTGATAGTCAGGATAGCCGTGTCGAGAGAATTAATAATAATAATAATTAATCTAGAATATAATCAATGTAACTGAGAAAACCCTGTCATTAGAAATAAAGAGTTGAGAGAAAGAAGTGTGGAACGAGCAACACAAGCAATTGCGACTCGCTGCGCATCTTTGTAAGAGAACCCAAGTGATAATAAAGTCGTGACGGACAAAACCACTCGCGAAGCGGCTAAGAGACCCCTATCTCCGACTTATATTGTATTGAGCTCTCTTTCTGCCTTATGATGCCGACGAATCATAGTTTGTCTCTTAAACTATGGTCTATTATCGGGCAAAGAAAAAATTAGTACAAACCACTTTTAAATAATATAAATATTCTCGCCATAATACCAATGCTCCATTGATTTGGAGGAGCTAGAGTGACTTCCGACGAAGGGCGGACGGAGTTCAGACACACTCGTTCCAAGGAAGAGACAAGGAGCGGCTTTCCTTAGAAAGGGAAGCAGAATTTTATGTTTAAGAATAATTTTAATACAGCTAATAGTAACTTTCGATGGCTCGGCAAATAAGATTATAAACACGAAACACTCAGAAAAGAACATTTATATCGGTTTTGATAAAGAGGAAAACAATTATAGACAAGATTATTTAAGATCGGAAGTCAGTTTTCTAATCAAATGCCTTATTTAAACGTACGTAAGTGCTTCAGAATAAAGGTTTCTATCTACACTCCATTGGTCCACATAACCAGAGAAACTGCCGTGAGATGGGCTGGCTTAGTCGCTGATTTCCAACGCACACCTAATAAAAGCAGGAGTTTCGCCCAAAAGAATAAAATCCATAAGCTTCAGTGAATAATTCGGGAAGCGGAACTAAACATATTAACGACTACGAGGACACGGAGCTGTAGCCAAGATTTTCAGTTAAGACCTCCACAAAGCCGATCCAGTGTGATCCTGCGAAAGATGAGTAAACCAGCGGTGCAGCCTGTACCCGAGCGTAGACAACGAAGCCCGTATTGATCATACAGAATTGTGTAAAAAAAAGTACTACAAAAAACAAGACACGCTCTTGCCCAGGACATTGCCACCACTTCACTTTGACTTTCAAAGTAAACGGTCGTGTTTTTTTTTCTGCGCTCCGATGTTTGTATTTTGTTTGGTTTAATCTCATCTCTCATCATAAACAAAATCAATTCGGCTGCGTGCAGACGTGTTTTATTAACGCTCCGGAAAAACAATTAGCCAATCAGTCGAAAACGTTCGAAAAAAAAAATAAGCGCGAGGTTTTGCGTTTCGCGATGCAAATCGCATATCGTAAACTAAAGTTTTAATTAATTAAATAATTAATCTTTATGCACTAACTATAAACAAATGAGTAAGAACCTGGATCAGCGCACTCAACGACAAAAACAACAAGACGAAGCCCGTGAAAAAATTCAGAGAGAACAAGACAAACGTCGACTCTCTTTGGCCCGTAACAACGCCTATTTTACGGTGACGAGTAATACTCTGGAACCGAAAGTGCTTGAAGGTGCAAGTTTACTGACCGCCGAAAACCAGAGAGCTAACTCTTGCTCTCCCGCCCTGCTCTTCACCGCTCGAACGCCATGGAGTGAGCAATGCAAGACTCCAACAGAGCTTCTGCCGCCTAGCGCAACAACAATAGAAACTACTACGACTACTACAACGGTCTCTGTCGCCAACAATGCAATAACGACTCCAACCTCTTCTTGTGCTGCGGGTAAAGCAACAACACAACCAAGTGCAAAAATCAAAGCTACGGTAGAAGAAGTGACAATTCTGCAAGCGGGTTCGGCCATTCAGACAGGCATGGATCGCTACATTAATATCTCCAAGCGCAAGCTAACACCCCCAAAAAACTCGGATGGCAATAAGCCCAAAATAAATCGTTCCAACAAAGGCCCTGTAAATCCCGGGCCATTAGATGAAAACAGATTTTCCATTCTGGCGGAGCCTGAAACAGAGTACAATTAGCCCCAAGGAAACTAAAGCCCCCACCTATTTGTATTCGGGAGAAGATCTCGAATGCCCTAGTCAACAAAATAGTTGAGCTTGTCGGAAAAGATAACTTTCATGTTATTCCGCTTATGAAAGGGAATATAAGCGAAACTAAACTCCAAACCAAAACCGAAGACGATTTCCGAGCAGTGTCGAAGTACTTAAACGATGCCAAAAAGAATTACTACACGTACCAGCTGAAAAGTTGCAAAGGTTTGCAAGTTGTGCTCCCGAGTGCACCCGATCTACAAGTTGCAGTACCTTCTGCACCGTAGGATCACAGTGGAAGAGCCGCACAAACGGACCGGACCAGTGCAATGCACAAACTGCCAGGAATACGGTCATACCAGGGCTTACTGCACCCTCAGGTCAGTATGTGTAGCTTGTGGAAACTGCCACGGCTCCGAACCCTGCCCTGCCAACAAGGAAGACTCTCTCACTAAAAAGTGTGTAAACTGCCAAGGAAACCACACAGCTAACTACAGAGGCTGTCCAGTCTACAAGGCGATGAAAAGTCGGATGCAACGAGCAACAACGGCACGCTCCCTGAACACACAAAACACTTACATGAGATCGCAGCCAGATCATCATTTGGCCCCTCAATTACCACCAATGGAATTTCTTACGCCAGTGCTCTAAGATCAGGCACAGCTCACATAGAGCCGAAAATTGATAACATCCAGCAGGCCATGGGACAGCCACAAAGTAACATGGAATCTATGATGATTACTTTGCAACAAAATATGATGGAATTTATGTCCTTCATGAAAACCACCATGTAAACCCTTATGCAAAACCAAAATATCTTACTACAAATGCTTGAAGCTCAGCAGTCCAAATAAACCATGCCTAGCCTTCGAATAACTCTGTGGAACGCCAACGGTGTTTCACGGCATATACCTGAAATAACTCAATTTCTGAACGAAAACCACATCGACGTTATGTTGCTGGCAGAAACGCATCTCACCAGCAAATATAACTTTCAAATACGGGGATACACGTTCTATGGCACAGATCATCCAGATGGTAAAGCGCATGGCGGCACTGGAATCTTAATAAGAGACCGCGTCAAACACCACTTTCACCAACGGTTTCCTAAAAATCATCTGCAAGCTACATCGATAAAATTACAGTTGGGCAACTGCAACCTTGCCATTGCCGCTGTCTACTGCCCACCCCGCTTTACAGTCTCCGAAGACCAATTCATGGACGTCTACAATTCGCTTGGAGAGCGATTCATAGCAGCAGGAGATTACAACGCCAAGCACACGCACTGGGGATCCCGCCTTGTGACCCCCAAAGGAAGGCAACTATATAATGCACTCATTAAAACATGCAACAAACTGGACTACGTTTCACCAGGCAGCCCTACATACTGGCCTACAGATCCTAGAAAACTACCTGATTTAATTGATTTTGCTGTGACAAAAAACATCTCTCGCAATCTAATATCTGCAAAATCGCTTTTGGATCTATCATCGGACCACTCACCAGTGCTAATAACTCTTCTTCAAAGCCCGGAATTAATCGAGCACCCTCGCAGGCTGACGTCGCATCGAACCAACTGGCTGAAGTTCAAAAAGTACGTAAGTTCCCACATTGAACTAACTCCACAGCTCAACATCAAGGAGGACATCGACTGCTACGCCGATGCCCTGGAGTCTGTACTCGTCGCAGCAGCCAAAGTCTCAACACCGCAAGGGAGGGATGGGCACACACACCAACACAAAACTAACCATGAAATCGAACAGCTTGTTCTGGAGAAAAGACGTTTGAGACGTACTTGGCAAACCAGCAGATCGCCATCCTCAAAACAAAGTCTTAAAGAAGCTGGTCGCAGACTTACCAGGGCTCTAAGGCAAGAAGAAGAAAAAGCACAACGCCAGTACATTGAGAAACTTTCACCCACCAGCACTAAGCATCCCTTGTGGAGGGCCCACCCAAAACTAAGTGCGCCGGCCGAAACAGTAATCCCCATAAGAGACTCTTCAGGCAGCTGGGCCAGAAGCGACAAAGACAGAGCTTGTACATTTGCTTTACACCTTCGAAATGTTTTTCAGCCAAACCCTGCAACTAATTCATTCGCACTACCGTCGCCGTCAATTCGAATTGAATCTGAGACGGAGCCAATTCTGTTTCAACCAAATGAAATTGCAAAAGTAATCAGCGAGCAATTGAAACCAAAAAAGGCCCCAGGCGGTGATCAAATAACTCCCAAAATGTTAATCGAACTTCCAAACTGTGCAGTTGAGGTTATTTGTAAACTCTTCAACGGGATTACACGACTTGGCTATTTCCCAAAAAAATGGAAAAAATCGGTAATCATAATGATCCCAAAGCCAGGGAAAGATCACACAATACCAGCTTCGTATAGACCGATAAGTTTACTCTCGTGTCTGTCAAAACTGCTCGAAAAATGCCTTCTGACGCGCATCATTCCATATCTGAAAGAGCACAACGTTATTCCAGCAAATCAATTTGGCTTTCGAGAAAGCCATGGAACAATAGAGTAAGTCAACAGACTAACAACAGAAATACGGAATGCATTCGAGCTTCGGGAATACTGCAGTGCGGTATTCCTTGACGTTGCACAGGCTTTCGACCGAGTCTGGCTTGATGGCCTTATGCATAAAATCAGAACGATCCTGCCGGGTCCCCCGCTAACCCTGAATAACACGCCACTTCCACAAGCTGACGATGTAACGTACCTTGGCATCCACCTAGACAGGAGACTTACATGGCGAAGACATATCGAAGCTAAGAAAATTCACCTAAAACTAAAATCAAACAGTCTCCATTGGCTTTTAAACGCGCGCTCCCCCCTCTGCCTGGACTTCAAGGTCCTGCTCTACAATTCAACGCTTAAGCCAGTCTGGACCTACGGCTCCCAATTGTGGGGAAACGCGAGCAGCAGAAACATCGACATTATCCAGCGAGCACAATCAAAAATCCTGAGAACTATCACTGGGGCACTTTGGTATGTTCGGAACGACAACATCCACAGAGATCTTGGCATTCTACCCGTAAAAGATGAAATATCAAAACAAAAAGCGTCCTACCACACCAAGCTAACTTCTCATCCAAACCAGCTCGCCAGGGGCCTAGCTAGGGCTTCCATCCGGACCCGATTGCAACGCAATGACCTTCCAGCTCAGCAATAGCTATTAGAGCCCCTAAATTTTCGCGCCAGTCACCTTGACTGTCAGATAGCTTTTTAATTTAAGATTCTATATACTTATTGTTAGTCTCAATTCAGAGTAGATCCAATAAATAAAATGCAAATGTTAATAAAAAAAAAAAAATCTCATCGCTGGTTTATATCAAAACATTCTTACATATCAGGTATTTAAATATACATTTAATTTCCTTCGCGAGTGAACTTCGATATAAATCTTTTTGCACAAACTAATATCTAACAAAATTGTTTTAATTTCGTAGTTCTGTTCTGTGTTTTCGTGTCTTGTAACCCCGCCGTTTTTTTTTGTGCGTTGTTCGTCGTAAGTCGTAGTGCTGTTTTTAGTGTTGCTTGCATGCACTTAAACTAAATTACGATCGCGCTCTTTTGGCCTTAAAAGTTCTAAGCGTGCAGTTTCTACGCCTTTGCGGTACTTATAACTGCTCGCTTATAAATTTCAATATCGTTTTCTTGGTTCCAATAAGTAGAATGAGTAATAATAATATAGTCTGCTCCTGCAAAAAATGCAGCCGCATTAAGGGCTGACCAATGTAACATGACTTGCTGGCTGAGTAAAAACACGTGCAAATTAATTGAGATAGTTGTAGTTGATTTAAAAAATATCATTTCACTAACTCACTTATACATCAAGACCCTTTCACTTTTTATTCTTAGATATGACCGATCGCGGTTTCAATCCGAAAAAGACAGACTTCTTAATTCTAAAATCTTATCCAACGAACCAGAAGCTTTTCTTTCTTAGGCTTCTAGAACTTTTCTTTTTGTTTAATCTCGTTGTGAAATGAAATTATACTGACCGATGTGATTTTGATTGAAAATCGGAACGCAATATGATTAAACTTAGAACACAATCCTTTTGCTTCGAACGTGAGAGTTTGAGCTTCGAACGGAAGCTTGTGTTTACTTTACGATTGTTTTATTTATCTTAGCAGGACGGTCAAGCGCGGCCTTTGAAGTTAATGGAAAAGGCAAAGGCAAAATTTTAAACAAAGGCAAAGGCAATTTCGCTGAAGGCAAGGGCAATATAGCGGAGATGCAAGAGGTTGGGATCGAGATGAAATCGTTCAGCTCAAGTTGTTTTTGCAGAAACAATGTCTGCTCCACCAAAATCCCTTTCAGTGACTCCACTAAAGAATCAAATTTTCGTTTCTCAGCTTTCCCCTAATCAAACATATACATACTGAAGTATTGTCTTATATACAAGACAAAACTAAAGCCGATTGTAATAGTCTAAAGGTGGAAAAGTTTAAGTTTTCTTATGCTAGAGACATTTCATCTTTCAAGATAACTGTCCCTAACGAGCTTTTTGAAGCCATATGCTCGGGCGACTTTTGGCCGGATACTATGGTTGTAAAAGAGTTCGAGGCTAAGATAAAGAAGAAGGGGCCCGTGGGAGTAAAACTTCCTAGTCGAGACCAAACAAGTGTACCATTTTAAAAAAACTAACTTCTAACCTCCTTCTTTCCTATCAGAATGCAAGAGGTTTGCGTAGCAAGCTCACTAAATTGTATTCCGATAGCATATCCTTTGCATCTCATATTATTGTGTTTACAGAAACCTGGTTAAAGCCGGAGATCTTTAGCTCCGAAGTTTTTCCAGATAAGTACACAATATATAGGTATGACAGTCCCTCAATACGGGGAGGTGGAGTCTTAATTGGAGTTGATTCAAACCTCCTGTCTGAGAAGTTATTTTTTGATGAAATCAATACCATTGAATTTATTTGTGTAAACTTATCGCTTCCTGGTAGCTCTATATACATAACTTGCTCATATATTCCGCCGTTATCTGAACTTATTGATTGTTTAAATCACCTTTCCGTTATTATGTGTGTTGAAAATAAGCTTTCCGATAGGGATCAGTTGGTGGTTCTAGATGATTTTAATATACCTGGAGTTACCTGGTTCACTGAGAATGAATCGAATGTCTTACTACCTATAGCACAGCATGATTTTATTGATGCCCTGATTGACATATCCTTATCTCAAGTAAACCATGTTCGAAATTCACTAGGTCCCCCTCTTGATTTGTGTTTTGTATCCATTCCTGAAGGTATGTTTATGTCCAGAGTAGCACCACTCGCGCAACCTGAAGATCCATATCACCCTACAATCGAACTTTATTTGACACTGGTAGAGTTATAGAAAACATACATTGTTTTTGCAAGGCAGACTTTCCGACGCTAAATAATTTTAATTCTGGCTTTAATTGGTCTGATCTTTACTTATGCAATAATATGTCCGATGCAGTTAATGTTTTCTACTCTGCAATAAACTCATTTTTTAATTCCTGTGTTAGGTGGTACTATCCGTCAATTTCCAATAAATCACCTTGGTTTAGCAAAGAGTTGACACACTTAAGAAATGTAAAGTCTAGACTTTTTAGGAAATATAAAAATACCGGTTCTCAATCTGTTTTTACTAGATATTTAAGTTTACTGTCAAGATTTAACGTGCTTAATGCTCAGTGTTATAATAGTTACTTAAGCCGTTGCAAGGTCCAGTTCTCTTAGGACCCGAAACAGTTTTATAATTTCGTTAACACCAAGCGTAAATCTAATTCTTTTCCTTTCTCGCTGACGTTCGAAAACATGACATGACATTCATCACAGCCTTACTATTACACCATGGAAGTCCTTTTTCATGTAGTAATAGATAATTACATTTAGTAAAGAAATATTGCAGCTAGGTTTTGGTGTCATGATTGATGCTAACAGATCAGATTTTATCACACTGATTCCATCGAGAAAACAGCTTTCATGTCTCCAGAAGGCCAATACGAATTCCTAGCTATGCCATTCGGTTTAAGAACGCTTCGTCAGTATTTCAAAGAGCGATAGTACGAGCCTTATGTGATTTGGCATACTCGTATTCTACCATTCCCAAGGTAGAAATTCCCAGGCATACCGTACATATTGATATTAGAGGGAAGCTGTGCGGCAAAAATGACTTAAAGGAATACATTTTAGTACAAATAGACGCATTTACCAAGTATGTTTTTCTATATCACACCCTGAACTTGGTTTCTGAAAATTGAATAAACTCTGTAAAGACAGGTATATCACTTTTTGGAGTTCCTAGCCGTATCATTGCAGAGCAAGGTAGGAGCTTTGCTAGTGGTCGATTCCATGAATTCTGTTCACCAAATAACATTCAGTTACATTAATTTGCAACAGGGCAAACGGCCAAGTCGAGCGCGTGATGAGGACGTTAAAAGGAATGTTGACAGCAGTTGGGTCAAGCAACGCTCTTGGCAGGATGCATTGATGGACGTCCAATTAGCTATGAATTGTACTAGTAATAGGGTGACTAAGTTCAGCCCCTTAGAATTACTAATGGGAAAGCAGGCAAGACCTTTGGGCATGTTACCTATAATAGGTGAACCCAAAATAGATTGTAAGGAAGCTATTACAGAAGCTAAAGAGAATATGGATAAAAATGCAAAATATGATAAAAGTAAAGTTGATCAAAATAAGGCAAACATTGTGAAACATGAGATTGGCAATCATGTCTTGCTAAGAAGAAGAGAAGAAGAAGAAGAGAAACGGCGTCAAACGAAATTGGATCCCAAGTTCAAGGGACCGTTTGTTATAATATAACTGCTGGAAGGTGATCGTTACCTGTTAAAATCATTGACTAGTAAAAGAACATACAAGTATCTGCATAAGAGCTTGCGAAAATTACCACATAAGCGAGTTGCATCTGAGTTGGTCGAAGAGAGTGATGGCGTTGAAATGGACGCAGGAGATGAGTTCAGATCTGTCACCTAAGAGGGGTGCACAGGACAACACACACACAGGCTAGGTTTGATCTAAAGAGAGATTGTAGCACTAAAGGTGCATATCGTCGCAAGTGGCGGCAAGAGCCTGTACTGAGTGGTGATAAATTGTAAGCCAAATGGTCGGGTCGGAAGAGTACAAGCTACTAATGAAAAAGATATATCCTTCCAAACTGTCATTTGAAAACACAAAAAATGTATTGAGGGTTAAAAAAAAAAAAAAATCAGTTAATGAGTAATTTTGAATTTGTTTCTGATTAGCAAAATGTGATGCCAATCCAACGTTAAGCCATGCATACGAGGACGCGTGATAGTCAGGATAGCCGTGTCGAGAGAATTAATAATAATAATAATTAATCTAGAATATAATCAATGTAACTGAGAAAACCCTGTCATTAGAAATAAAGAGTTGAGAGAAAGAAGTGTGGAACGAGCAACACAAGCAATTGCGACTCGCTGCGCATCTTTGTAAGAGAACCCAAGTGATAATAAAGTCGTGACGGACAAAACCACTCGCGAAGCGGCTAAGAGACCCCTATCTCCGACTTATATTGTATTGAGCTCTCTTTCTGCCTTATGATGCCGACGAATCATAGTTTGTCTCTTAAACTATGGTCTATTATCGGGCAAAGAAAAAATTAGTACAAACCACTTTTAAATAATATAAATATTCTCGCCATAATACCAATGCTCCATTGATTTGGAGGAGCTAGAGTGACTTCCGACGAAGGGCGGACGGAGTTCAGACACACTCGTTCCAAGGAAGAGACAAGGAGCGGCTTTCCTTAGAAAGGGAAGCAGAATTTTATGTTTAAGAATAATTTTAATACAGCTAATAGTAACTTTCGATGGCTCGGCAAATAAGATTATAAACACGAAACACTCAGAAAAGAACATTTTTTGATGAATTCAATACCAATTCAATATCGAACTTTCATTTGATACGGGTAGAGTAATAGAAGAAAATCAGAAAAATCCAAACGAATACATTGTTTTTGCAAGGCAGATTTTCTGAGGCTAAATAATTTTATTTCTGGCTTTAATTGGTCTGATCTTTACTTATGCATTAATATGTACTATGCAGTTAATGTTTTTTACACTGCAATAAACTCATTTTTTAATTCCTGTGTTCCGTGGTACTATCCGTCAACTTCCAATAATTCACCTTGGTTTAGCAAAGAGTTGACACACTTAAGAAATGTAAAGTCCAGACTTTTTAGGAAATAAAAAAATACCGGTTCTCAATCTGTTTTTACTAGATATCTAAGTGCTCGGTCAAGATTTACCGTGCTTAATGCTCAGTGTTATAATAGTTACTTAAACCGTTGTAAGGTCCAGTTCTCTCAGGACCCGAAACAGTTTTATAATTTTGTTAACACCAAGCGTAAATCTAATTCTTTTCCTTCCTCGCTGTCGTTCGAAAACATGACGGGAACCACAGATCAGGCAATAGCCGATATATTTGCCCAATTTTTTCAAACGACTTACTCTACTTTAGATTATTCATCTCAGCCTTATTCTTACACCATGCCCAAGTCAAACCTCATATTCTGTCCCACTTTAACAGAAAGCTCTCTTCTTTTGGATCTTCTTCGTATTAAGCCTGTTTATTCGCCAGGGCCCGATGGTATTCCTGGGTGCGTGCTTAGGTATTGCGCTAAGGCCCTGTGCAAACCTCTTCACAAGTTGTTTACCTTATCTCTAGAAACGTCCCAATTCCCAAATATTTGGAAGGAATCATTTGTTATTCCTCTTCTCAAAAAAGGTAACAAGTTAGAAGCCAGTAACTACAGAGGTATTTCTAAGTTGTCAGCTATTCCTAAGCTTTTTGAAAAAATTATTACTCCTCATTTGCAGCACCTGTGTAGATCAATCATTTCTCCGTGTCAACACGGATTTATTAAACGTAGATCCACAATCACAAACCTTCTCACTACAGTTGGGTTAAAGGGCTTCAATAGTAGTTTTCAAACAGACGTCATTTACACTGACTTTAGTCAAGCATTTGACTCTGTAAATCACTTACTTCTTGTTAAAAAACTTGACCTGTTAGGTTTTCCAGTTGATCTCCTTAAGGGGTTATCCGGGTCTTGAAGCACGAAAAAAACCCTATTTTCGTGAATATTTTTAAAAGATCTTACGACAATTTCACAAATTTCATTTATTGTACATTAATGTTTAAGGTTTGACCAACGTTGTGTAAAAATTTGAACGAAAAATTTTAAAAATTGAGCCGTTGAGGCGGGCTTGAACTTGACCACATAAAAAATTGTGTCCTTTTTATCTGCAATCAAAAAACCAAAGTTATTCTGATAGTGTATGTGTCTGGCTTGTCCTCTACGAGCCATTTTTTTTTTTTAATTAAAAATTGAATTTTTTGTAGCGCTTTTCATAAAAAGTGTAATTGTTTACGTAAATTGTGGTCATATTTTGGATTATAAAATGAGTTGAATTGTCATCAGAGGAGGAGGATACCGGTTAGGCGGATCCCGGGACGACGAGCCACGAGCCGAAGGATTCGGAGGGCCGCAGCCGGGTTCGGAAGAATCCGGCTGGGAGATGTGGCACCGTCGGGGAGGCCGGAGGAGCTGCGGAAGATTCATTCGGCAAGGGCGAACGTCGTGCGGCTAGTGCTCGCGCAGCTCCAAGGAGTGGCAAGAGTGGCTGGATCAGGCCGAGGCGGAAGAGGCAATACTGTGGGTTGGGGGCCGCCACCACAGACACCACAGTCACCATCGCCGCCACAGTCGCCACCACAGTCGCCGCCGCAGTCGCCTCCACTGGAGCCGCTTCTGTCGCCGCAGCCATAACCGCCTCCACTGACGGCCACCGTCGCGGTCGCCTTCGCAGCTGTCGCCGCCGCTACCGCATACACGGTCATCATTACTACAGCGCCAGCATTCGGCGGACAGAGGCCGCTGGGAGAAGGTGCCCGAGGGAGGATGGCAGCCGAAGGTAGCGTCCGAGGCGAACCGGCAGCGAAAGAGGGCCCGGAGCAGGTCCTGGTGGACGGAGTTCGCTACCGGATCCGGGTGGCGGGCTCAATAAAACAGCCGTACAAGGTTTGGAATATTTATTGGTGTTAGCTTATGTTTTTAAATCTTGGACAAGTGGTCGATCGATAGTTGCGATCGGCAACGACGATGGCAACGCTGGCACCCACAATCGATGAAGGCAATCGTGGTGAGATTCGAGAGAGTTGCCGGACCAAAGGAAACGAAATGGTGATTTTTAATTTGGGGAATTTAACAAGGGGAACTGTCTGGGGAACCGGGAAATTTCTGGGGAACGTGGAAACAGTCTGGGGAAAGAGTCGTTCAACGAGCTGTTTGGGAAACGAGGTGTTTGGGAAATATTTTTGGGGAAAACAGTCTGAAGAAAGATTAAGTCTTTCGGGGAACTGTCTGGGGAACATCTTCAGGCAGGGAATTCGAATAGTCTTCACATCAATGGCATCAATGGCATGGAAAATCACCACTTTCATCACTTCACTTTTGATTCCCCAAGAAAGGGTAGGTGTTCTTAACAAGTCTCGAGCACAGGCAGTCCCAGTCCCTGCTTCTAAGTAAGTCGCCAAGATACCTAACCGTGGCAGAGTGCTTGATGGGAACCCCGTCCAGATTAAGGCGATATGTGTTCCGCCTGTTCAGCGAAAAACAGACATGCTAAGACTTCGATGGATTAACAGCGATATTCCATCTCGACGCCCACGCTTCAAACTCATTTAACATGTCCCGCGCAATGTCTGTCGCATGCCTTCCAGGTGCACTTAAATAATAAAAAAAAATAAATAAAAAATATTTGAAAATCAACAAAACTAATTAATATTAATATTAATATTATTAATATTAAAATTTGAAGCTCTAATCAATTAGGAGATTTTGAGATAGATTTAAAAATTTCAGTTGATATTGACATTCGAGGCGAAATAAAAACAAGTTACGAGGACGGAAGATAACTTCGACAAGCCGAAGTTTTAATATCCTTGCAGACTGCCGAAATTGCTCAAACTAAAAAAGTAGCTAAAGAAGAAATAAGGTATACATAAATAAACTAGATCTGCATAGTTTCATGTCAATAGCTTTTATACTGCAAAATTGTCAAATAAAAATAGAAAAAAAGGGATATTTTCGCAGCTTTTAACAATTTTTCCTACGGAAGCTAAAATCGTCCGATCTGTAAGCGCTTTTAACCTGATCAAGATATGAGTAAATAAATAAGACTTGGAAAAATGTATGTCAAAAGCTTACACACTGCGCGAAGTATTCAAAAAATATCAAATTTTGACCCATTTCACCCTATTATTCCTATGGGAGCTATAGAATATAGACGTCCGATCGGCACGCGCTTTTACCCAGATAAAGGTATGCATAAAAAAATACGATTTGGAAAGATTCATGTCAATAGCTTATATACTGCGCGAAATAACCTAAAAATCGTTAAATTTTAACCGATTTCACTCAATTGTTGCTATTGGAGCTATAGGATATAGACATCTGATCGGGAGCTATAGGATATAGACGTCCGATCGTTTTTCAAACTTGATCTGCGTACACATGTTTTAGCACGACTGTGAAAGTTTCAGATCGCTAGCTTTTATACTGAGCTCGCAAACGGTATTGAAACAGACGGACATAGCTATATCGACTCCCCTTTTGATCCTGATCAAGAATATATATACTTTATAGGGTCGGAAACGTCTCCTTCACTGCGTTACAAACTTCTGACCAAATTTATAATACCCTATGCAAGGGTATAAAAAACCAAACCTCAGTCTCAGATTTCGTAAATAAAGAAGTCGATAGAATGTTAAAAGAAAATTTTATAAGACCTAGTAGAATCAGATATAACTCTCCAGTATTAGAAGTTCCGAAAATGGGACTTAATGAATATAGTAGTCCTAAGCTTAGACTAGTAATATAATACAATACCAGAATAATAGGCAATGCAGTATCTATCAGAAATATTGGCTAATTTAGGGAAGGCCAAGTATTTTTCGACAATTGATTAGAATCAGGATTCCATTAAATTTTAATGAAAAATTGGATATCGAAAAAACCGCTTACTCCATTAACAATAAAAACATTTGATTTTTACAAATGCGCCCACTATTGGAAAAACCTGTTACGTCTATATGAACGATATTATAATTTACTTGAATTCAATTGAACAACATTACACTGATCTAAAACATATTATAAATATTTTACAGATTATTTAACGATAGAACTCCACCTATGTTAAAACTTGGAAAATGCCTTTCTGATTGTAACATTGGGGAGTTTCTGATCGAGCCTTTTTTTCACTTCGGTACTCAGATCGACGAAAAAATACCCAACAATTTCATAGCGTTGCCAGTCTGCTGAAATGAACTTTGGGTGAACACTAGCGGAAAGAATAAAAAATTTAATCTTTTGGCGTGCGCTTCTCACTGAACATTATAAGAAATAGAGCGAAAAACTCAAAAAACTCGCAAAAGTCGATTGCAGGAGCTTACATGTGGGGACTAAATAGCATTAATACTATCTGGGGTGCCTCTTGTCAGTGCAAAATGTTTTTTAGGTCAAGAATGTACGAACAAACATAATAAAAGTGCAGCTATAAAATTTAAATTAGCAAATAATTAGCAGTAAATTAAAAATAACACTGTTAAATTTAAATTGTATTGTTTTTTAATTTCTTTGTATAGCAGCAGAGTTGTCTTGCCAAGGTAATTGATAATATCTTTTAAAGGCTCTTTTCCGCATATACGATATTTGAATTATAACTGCTTGTCAACAAACCCAGCTGATTGACAGTACGACCGTAGGACGCTTAAGTCTGATGAACTCTCGAAATTTTGGTCACACTGGAAACATTAAAGCTTTTACGCTAGCGCACTCGTTTGTCGATCTGAGTACTAGGCTTAACACTTTAAAGTCAAAAACGTGATTTAAGCTTCGATATATTTGTTATTAAAAAATAAAAAATAATCATTATAAAAAAAATATCGACGTCAGTAGCTGCGGATTTAGGTACAGAAATTATGTGCAAAATTTGAAAACGATTCGTTCAGTAGATTTTGCAGGATCGCGTTCGCCGACTTTAAAATTGGAAATTTTGCAGAAGAGCGTTTTAAAGTTTTGGACACCAAAAAATCGCATACAAAACGAGCTAACTCACCTACGATCAACTGCCCATAACTTCGGAAGTTTTACTCGGATGAATTTAAGAAAATATTCTTTAATGGTTGTGCATTCAAAAACAAATTTTAAAAAAAAGGACAAAAAAAATTTCAATTGGGGTTCACACTGCCACCATGCCAAGAAAAACGTCTATGTCTTCTTCAACTTCCTTGGCAAGACAAAACTGCCGCTGTACAAAAAAATTAAAAAAAACAACACAATTTAAATTTAACAGTTGCTTTTTTTTTAATTTACTGATAATCATATGCTAATTTAAAGTTCATGGCTGCACTTTTATTATGTTTTTTCGTACATTCTTGACCTAAAAAACATTTTGCACTGACAAGAGGAACCCCAGATAGTATTAATGTTATTTTGTCCTCACATGTAAACTCCTGCAATTGACTTTTGCGAGTTTTTTGAGTTTTTCCCTCCATTTCTTATAATGTTCAGTGAGAAGCGCACGCTAAAAGATTACATTTTTTGTTCTTTCCGCTAGCGTTCACCCAAAGTTCATTTCAGCAGACTGGCAACGCTATGAAATTTTCTGGTATTTGTTCGTTGATCTGAGTACCGAGGTGAAAAAAGGCACGACGTAAAGTGAACGCCAGCTGTTTGCCTCTCGCTCTCTCTCATGACTGGCGTACGGTTTTCGTCGATCTGAGTACTAGGCTTTACCTCTAGATACATATTAACTAATGCCGTCTTCCCACAGAGATCCATCCACCATCCGTTGAACGGATGGTCCATAAGGTTTTGTCGTTCCGAAAATTCTCAGTTCGTTTCACATCCAAATTTGACGGACTTTTTATGCGATAGTTAGGAGATGTTTTTTCGGCGCAACTCTGAGTTCTTCTTCTAGACAGTGAAAATTGAAACATTCACTACGAAAATTCAAAATAATAAAGGCGGGTAACATTTGAAAAGGGAAGGCGCCAATTCAAAAAATGTTGTTTATAATTGTAATAATTGATTAATTACTGTTCCATCCGTGTGGCAGCATTAGGTGTTGCTCCACTCTTTCCTAGGCGAATACCGTACTCACAACATGGAGCAGAACATTTAAAATGAAATAAAAAAGGAAATTATAATAAAACAAAAAAAACATTTATATATAACAAACTTGGACAATATTGAAGCGGTTTTCTGCAGGATGGAAAAAATCTGCAGACATATAAGTTCGATTTGGTTGTTCCCGTAGATCACTTGCAGTCTGTTACCAAGTATCATTTATAACGCTGTTGTGCTCATTTTAAATGTTGTTCAAATGTTGTTGTGATGAGCCACAGCTGTTCAGATCAGCTGTTATCGGATGGTGGATGGTGGATGTGCTCTGTGGGAATCGGAGTTTCACATTTGTCAAAAATCCCAACCGTTTCGAACGAATGGACTCTATGGGAAGAGGGCATTATATGCCATTATATTAGCCCGTTGCATTTTGCACAACATTTAAAATGAGCACAACAGCGTTATAAATGATACTTGGTAACAGACTGCAAGTGATCTACGCGAACATTCAAAACGAACTAATACGTCTGCAGATTTTTGCCAGCCTGCAGACAAAATATAAACAGCTATTGCCCAATATTGTCTAAATGGTAACAAATCAAGTTCATTATATATAAATATTTGTTTTTTGCGCTAGGAAAGAGTGGAGCAACACCTAATGCTGCCACACGGATGGAGCACTAATTAATTATTTATTACAAGTATAAACAGCATTTTTTGAATTGGCGCCTTCCTGTTCAAAAGTTACCCGCCATTATTTTTTTAAATTTTCGTAGTGAATGTTCCAATTTCCACTGTCAAGAAGAAGAACTCAGAGTTGCACAAAAAAAACATCGCCTAACTATCGCATAAAAAAGTCCGTCAAATTTGGATGGGGAACTAACTGGGAATTTTCGGAACGGCAAAACCTTATGGACCATCCGTTCATCGGATGGTGGATGGAGCTCTGTGGGAAGAGGGCAATAAACTTTTTTTGTTTGTTTTTTTCTGATGATCCAGTAACGAGTTAATCTGTTCACCGCAAAATCTTTTTTCTTGGAGGCTCCTACGGAGCCTTGCTGCGAACGGCTCATTTATTTTTTTATTAACATATGTGAAAACGTAGTTTAAATGTTGTACTTTAATGCTTATAAAATAATTGATCTGACATAAACCGTATCGCGTGAAAAAATTCTTGAAAATAGGCCTTTTTTGGCCGAATTAACTATACCCTCCTTAATAATACGCCCTAAATTTGTCCTGGCTTTTAATCGTAAGCAATTTTTCATTTTTTATCTTGGGTCTTCAATCTTTTGATATATTTCGTATATGCTTGCAAATTGCCTTTGTTGGAGAAATTATTTCATAATTTATTTTCCAAAATGTACAAGAATAAAGTTTTTTATTTGAGCATATTATTTGTTTTTTCATTTTGCTAACTGCTAAAATATTTAATATAAAAACTGTTCCCCTTTTTCCACCGTGCCGTATTCGTCGCTAACCGACCGTCGCTATTTTGACGAACACCGAGGAAACTCTTGGGAAGTAGTAGTGTCCATATTATTTCGATATATTTTCAAATTGATAAACTGCAACTGGTTCCTAACCATCCGTAGTATAGATAGTGCCATCAATATTTTGACAGCTCAGCCACAAACTTTGATAAGCGTTAAAATCGCCAAAAATTCAGACTAACATTAATTTTTTTAAGAAAGATTTCAGCTCTTCTGTGGACCTATTATACAAATGGGGCGCAGTAAGTTGGTTTCTGCAACAAAAAAGGTAGATATCAACCAACTGTTGGTGTAAAGAGTGGTTAAATATTTGTTAGTTTAGCAGGTTGTGCAGCACGACGTGTTTATAAATCGAATACGTAAAAGCCTTTACTATGGTGTGGGAACAGCGGATACAGACATGGAAGTTTCCCTGCCGTTGGCGGAGTACGCGGCAGAAATGTTCTCGGAGCCTCATCGGGGTCACTCCTTGCATCGCTTAAGTTGCGTTGCTGCTGCAAAAGTGCAGGCCACGCCTTGCTCTCTAATTATGGCACTGATCTATCTGGACCGCTTAAGTGCTATCGACCCGGGGTATAGCTGTCGAATCACTCCTCAAGAACTGTTCGTTGTGTCTCTGGTGAGTCGCTATGGTCACCTGTTGATCGGCCTGAGTTAAGAACCAACACAGAAGCACCCCAGGAATCCAACCGCTGTACTGACACGCGAATACATGACCATGTGGGCAGTAATGAAAGACAAGGCACTATGTTGGATATGCATAGCGTTGGAATTTTCCTGGTAATCTTATTCGGCAATTTGAATGTTTTTCCTTTCAGATGGTTTCCACAAAGTTTTATGCCGGCCATGACGAACGGTTCTATTTGGAAGACTGGGCCAATGAAGGCAACATGACCGAACAAAAACTGAAGGAAATGGAGCTAGAGTTTCTTTCCGCTATGGTAAACTGAGCAAAAGTGTAGGCCACGGTAATAAAACATTTTCGTTGTAGGACTGGAATATATACATATCCAACGAGAAATTTTTTGATAAATTAATCAGTGTTGAGCGAACTCTGGCCGAACGGCAGGGATTACGAAGAGGCTGGCTTACGTACAGTGAGCTAGTGCAGTTGCTGCCCAGCTTTGCGTGGACGAAATTTCTGGTCAACAGTGTATCCGTACTGGCGCTGAGCTATGCCGCGAGTGTAATAACCTTGGCGGGTGCTTTTTTTATAGCCAGCCAAGTTCCTGGCACGCTGTGGCATCGACGAGTAGATACCGCTCCAGAAGCACAATTAAGCGCATTAAAACATGCGACATCAGTATCCACACCGCAAGGACCTTCTGTTATTGATCACGAAGTCTCCGCATTGCCATTAAACAAAAGTTGCGCTGCGTTGGACCCAAAACTGGAACTGCAGAAACTTGAGCAGCAATACTGCGTCGAGGCAAGACTGAATGAAATGGAGTATTCGCGCCGCTTAGTTAAATCCGTACCCAATCTACCATTGATGAGCAACTATCCGAAACTCGAATTGTTCCTTTCGCTGGATGGCCCTCGAAACTGGCTTAACATCAAATCACAGTACAGCGACTACCAAGACCATCCAAATTATTGGATAACCCTTCTCAACATACAATTGGAAAACCACTCGAAGCATAATCAAAATGGTTCCGTTTTTTTGCAACTAATCACCGAGGCAATAAAGCAATCATTTTTGATTCGATGGCCAGAAATGTGGCCAAAGTTAATTTAAAATAAATTGTTTTTCGCTTACGGGTTAAAAACACGAAATTATTGTTTTTTTCTAGTTTTCATTAAACCACAAACCCTTTAATATTTTCTTAAAATTCAATTAGATAAATTAAATTTTTGTTTTACTCCTGATATTTATTTTTTTTTCAGAATTTGTATCTTATTGAAAGAGACATTTCCGCCCTATACCATATGCATCTCACATACACAGATGAAGTTGTAAAATTTGACGAATAAATATATGTGGATATAAAATAAGGACTGTTAAGTGATCTGCACAATTTTTTTTGTCATAGTCAAGATTTTAACAAAAACCATAAAAATATTACATTTTTCTTGAGATAGTTTTCCCAAAAAAACAAATTTATTGGTAAACCGTTATCAGCGTAGAATTTATTCAAGAAGTTTGTCGTTTTTTCCAAGGCCCCTATTGTGACCACTTGAGCACATTATAAATATCTTATTAGAATTTAATGGTAAAAGATGTTTTGATAGTGTTATTTAACTATGGTAAATCAATAGCATGCCAGTGTCTCATTGATTTTAAATGATCGAACAAAAAATATGTTTACGTCTCGTATGTACATATGTATTATATACAGTGTCGAACTTAGCTATTGGCACAGCAAGCATTTTGAACATTAAGAATGTTTTTTATTACCTAATATGCAGATATTTTAATAAGACAAGATAGATAGATAGATAGATAGATAGATTTAGATAGTCGAATAATGAAAAATACATGTGACTTCATTACTTTATCTTTTATAAATAATTGATTTAATATAAAAACCAAGAAATGGTATAGATTTCCCTGAACAAAATTATTGGCACACTTGGGTTTTAATAAACTATTTTGTCAAAACTTCATCGCTTTGGCCACTTTTTTCTGCTTAATCCAAGTCGCTGTATACAAAGCAACATGCATCCCCTTTTTGCAGGTTTTTGGGTGAATATCTCTAGTAGTGATTCCCTACCAAAGTTCTTCTCATCCTTAACTTTGATCTGCATTGACCAGATCTATGTGCTGACATTATCACGTCTTTCGATCCAAACGCATTCCTGGCCACTTAAAGGCATGGATCGGACATTGTGCATTGCATTTTGCAACTTTGAGGGTACCTTAAAATGCTGATAAAAACGGGCAATCTAAACATTGCCTTGGTCCTGTTTATAAATTTTACTTCTTGGACACATGCGGTTAATTTTTTTTTTAGTTTTTGAAGTCAAACTACTTTTTTCTTTAATTTAAGGCACTAAAACAATTATAGCTTAAAAATGTATCATTATATTTGATCACATTCGGATTACTATATGTTAGAGATTTATAAGAGCCAATATAGTCACACCAAATCAATCGTCTATGCGTCTTCCCAGTGAACGGTCGTGTTTTTGTTTTGCGCTCCGAATTTTCATTTTTATACCCGTTACTCGTAGAGTAAGAGGGTATATTGTATTCGTGCAAAAGTATGTAACAGGTAGAAGGAAGCGTTTCCGACCCTATAAAGTAATAATACTTGTTCAGGATCACTAGCCGAGTCGATCTAGCCATGTCCGTCTGTCTGTCTCAGTGGCGGATCTAGGGTTGCTGGCGCCCGGGGCAAAGCGAAAGATTCCGCCCCCTCCCTATTTGCTGTACGAATAACATTAGGAGTATTTTAAGTGTAAATAGGTTATTAATTATTAAAAGCTTATATGTTTGAAGAATTGTATTTCATATCGATTCTTTTGTCAGTTACAACGGAAAAAAACATTATTATTTGTGTTTTTGCAAGACAAAAAAATATTACTTTTAGAATATAACTTTTCTGGCCTTGATTGCCGCAAATTCAGCAATAATATCATTGTAGTCGAGTGATGCTGCTACTTCATTTTCGATAGATAGTATAGCTAAATTTAACAGCCTGTCTTGGTTCATGGTTGTGCGGAGATAAGATTTTATCAATTTCAGTTTACTGTATGATTGCTCACACGAAGCCACGGACAATGGTAGAGTCAGCAAAATTTTCAATGCCGTCACAAGTGTTTTGTACGCCTGTATCCCCAACGATGAAATATACAATAGTATTCCTTTTGGAGTGAGATCAAGACTTTCTCCCTTTTTATTGGCCCTTTTCAGAGGAAAAATGACATCTTTGATATCGTGATACAATTCCGTAACATTTAAATCATTAGAATAAATTTCAGCTAATGATTTGCATTTATCGTTTCGGTGTGTTGTTTTTTTGCCATAGAGTAAGAAACTATATAGAGGTTTCATTTGCTCTGCCCGGGCCTCTGCCAAAGCTCTGCTGAGAGCCATGTTCGAAGCTAACTTCTTCAAACTTCGGTTTCTCACCACTTCTAACATGTGCGAAGCACAAGCAATAGTATGGGGAATTCTCGCACCTATCCTTAGGAATAAGAGCGACCAGTGCAGCAATAAGAATTCACCATGGGCATGGATTCAGGCTCGATTCGAACATTTGCAAAACTCTCTTTTTTTCCGTTTTTCCCCTACGTGGCATCACTGGCAAAGTCACTCGAGAGCGCGGGCAGAGCAAATGACGGCTCTATACATTATTACTCTATGTTTTTGCCCGGATTTTTTTTGAACTGGGCACCACTTGGTTTATTTGTTTCATTTTTGTGTTTTCCACGCCTAATTTGAAACAGTAGAAATATATTTTTAGAACATCAAGAAATTGAAGGTTCAGTGAATAATATTTGATAAATATCAGCGAAGCATTAGTACCTTAATTAAATGTTGCAATAGAAAACAAGAGCATAGAGTAATAATGTATAGAGCCGTCATTTGCTCTGCCCGCGCTCTCGAGTGACTTTGCCAGTGATGCCACGTAGGGGAAAAACGGAAAAAAAGAGAGTTTTGCTAATGTTCGAATCGAGCCTGAATCCATGCCCATGGTGAATTCTTATTGCTGCACTGGTCGCTCTTATTCCTAAGGATAGGTGCGAGAATTCCCCATACTATTGCTTGTGCTTCGCACATGTTAGAAGTGGTGAGAAACCGAAGTTTGAAGAAGTTAGCTTCGAACATGGCTCTCAGCAGAGCTTTGGCAGAGGCCCGGGCAGAGCAAATGAAACCTCTATATAGTTTCTTACTCTATGACAAGAGAGAACGCTATAGTCGGGTGCCCCGACTATTAAATACCCGTTACTCAGGTAAAGGGAGTGCGAGGGAGATGGAGATAGAAACTTTGATCACGCATAACTTTTTAACGAATGGTCCGATTTGAAAAATTTCTTCTACATTTCGATAGGTATTGATAAACACAATAAAACTGCATTTTTACTTTTCCGAAATATTTAAATTTTTAAAATCGTATATAAGCGATTGTGGGCGTTAAAGGGGGCGTGACACCTTTTTGAAACAAACTTGCGCTGCGTAGGAACTTCTAGAATCTGTATGCAAAATGCCAATATTCTAGCTTTTATAGTTTCCGAGATCTCAGCGTTCATACGGACAGACAGACGGACAGACGGACATGGCTATATCAACTCGGCTAGTGACCCTGATCAAGAATATATATACTTTATAGGGTCGGAAACGCTTCCTTCTAGCTGTTACATACTTTTGCACGAATACAATATACCCTTTTACTCTACGAGTAACGGGTATAAACACTGCCTTGATTGGAATGTATGTAAACAAAGGCGCGCATAACCTAACACGTATACTGCTCGCTCTCTCTCTCTCTCTAAGCAAGAAAGTTTATTATGACGTTTCGAGCGTCCCTTTTCCTTTTGATCACATCATAAAACACTTACACTTGTATTCTATAGGGAGCGTTACATGCGCAGCGCCGCGGGAAAATATGAATTCTCGAAACATATATTGCTAGTCGGACCCGATTTGGCGCCTCTTAGATGTGGCGCCCGGGGCGCTTGCCCCTTTCGCCCCCCTAGATCCGCCACTGGTCTGTCTGCCCGTATGAACGCTGAGATCTCGGAAACTATAAAAGCTAGAAGATTGGCATTTTGCAAGTAGATTTTAGAAGTAAAAACTACGGCATTTCTCGCTGTGCTTAGAAAGTGAACGCAAATATATAAATATATATATATATAAGTGACGTATACGCAAATACGCTAGCTACCAAACCCAACATACAACCTGTATATCCAGAGATACCCATGATTCCAATTGTCAATAACATAAGCCCAGAGCCTACTATTGCAGTTATTCAAATCAATCCGACATAAACATTTAACAATTGTCAATAACATAAGTCCAGAGCCTACTATTACAGTTATTCAAATCAATCCAACATAAACATTTAACCCCCCAGACATAATAGCCATAGCCATAGTTATAAGAATAATGCATTTTGTAAAATCAGTTTAAGATTGGGGATCTAACTTGAAAGAACTTTACCAATAAAGACTCCGCTATATATTAAAATAAAAATCGCTTTTTTTTTAATATATTCCGAACCGAAAAACATAATTGGCGCAGCCGGTAGGATACAAGTAATATCCTCGCGAGTGACTACCTAAAAAGGTATTAAAAAAATTACTTCGCGAAAATAAAACATTATTTGTATACGCAAAACAAACTTACTTAAAAAAAAAAAAAAAATTTTAAAAACAACATTAGTTAAATCACGAATGAGCATTTCTAGTGTCTAAACCAGTGAAAATAATCTAAATTATTTCGCCTAAATACAACAACTAAAAAAAAACATTAAATATGGATCTGCCACAGGACTGGAAGGAATTGAGAAGCCTACTTATCGGCGAGTTCAACAGCGCAACGCCTCCACATCGAATGATAGCCGAATTACGTGAGACTAAATATAAAAATAATTTACGTAAATTTGTTGAAGAATTAGAAGAACAGACAAGTAGAATCTGTTGTAAACTTAGCATAGATAATAATCCGTCAAACACAGTTCTAGTTTCGAGGACATTGAGTGATACATTAGCTGAAGTGATTCGTGAAAAATTACCAGTAAAAACTTTTATTACGTTGAGCAAATTTGATATTTCAACTCCTCTTAAATTAAAACAAGCTGCCCAATCTGTAGGAATGTTTGAAGAAAAATCCATAAATAATCGTTCGTATATGTCCCAAAACTCTCAGGAAGACTATGAATTTCAAGATTTTAAAACATCAAAATCATTCTCAAATACAAAACCCAACTATCATTCAGATAATAACCAAGGGGGTAGATTCCAAAATAATAATTATCAAAACAAATATAACAACAATCAGCAGAGACAGAATAAGTTCGACTCTAATAGAAGTTGGGGTAACAACAATAATTATAATAATTCAGGAAATAATTATTATCCTAAAAATTCTCAAAATAATCAAGGACAGGGTAACCAGAGTACTCAAAGTACCAATATTCCCCAATCAGATCAACAACGCAAGTCTAAACCAATGGACACATTTGAAAATTTTCAGACAACAGCCTCGGACGAAACACAACAGCCATAAAAATCAAAATTGATAATAAACTATGCCTCTGTCTTATCGAAACAGGATCAAGCATAAATTTAATTAACAAAAACTTCTTTGAATACCCAATTAAAAATAATTCTACTAAAATTGAAACTATAGGTGAATCTGTAATTTTGAATAAATATATCCAGTTTAGTATCCCAAAATTATTTTCATCTAAACAAACATTTTATATAAACCACTTTTCAAATCATTATGACATTCTAATTGGAAGAAAAATTCTAAAAGAATCATCAGCAAAAATTGATTTTATGAAAAACACTATTGAATTAAATAAATATGAATTCCCAATGGTAAATATAACGGAAAAACCTAAACAAACTTTTTCAAATATAGTAGACGATGAGGAATATATTTATGCCAATATACAAACAGATTTATCTGACAATAACATAAGAGACCTTGGTCTGAGGAACTTGTGAGATGGTTCTGAAGCCGCCTAGCTGGGGCGACCGAGCGGGTCGCAGGTTGCGGATAGCGGACGACCTCACTCGAGGCCAACTGCGAATAAGCTGGCGGTGGAAATCAAACACGGAATCGTGGACGGAAACCCCAGCAAATAAGCAGTCCCGGACAACCAGCGGGTATCTTGCAACAAGGCAGTACCGACGATGCGATTTGTTCAGCCGCATCTAAACAGTTGCTTTACACAAACCCAATATCCCCCACACACCACCTACCCACTTCCTCTCCCAAACAACATCTCACTCCGAGCCGGACTACGGTGTAATCCGGACCGTACCAAGAGTCAGCCTGGCTGGGGGCCCGGATCAACAACTAGCCCAGTCTCAAACGGTGGGCTCAGGGAGATGGCGACCCCCTGTTCTATCTACCGCCTTACCCGGGTAACGCGGATCTCTGCCCGGGCGGACCTTTCCCCTTCTCCGCAGCTCGTGGGACCAACTATGGAAACTACACACAAAAACACAAACAAAAAAACGGAGACGGGAACTCCGCAAAGACGAACGATGGTTCCACTGCAAGCACCAGTAGGGCTCAGAAAGGGCCCCATCCCAAACTAGGGATGTCGGGGGACAGAAAGACTGTCGCTAACGCCTCTGCTATGTGCGCATCTGCGCCAAAACCAGTGGTAGGCGCAGCAAAGTCGATCGGGTCACCCGCTGGTGCAAAGAAGAATTTTACATACGCAGAGAGACGGGCTGCCGCCCAAACCCTGCGCTCACATGCCAGAAGCACTGTCGCCACGCCTTCGCCCGAATGGCTAAAGAAGGTAGAGTGGGCAAGGACGGTGTTTCCCAACTATGGGCAAGAGAAGCCCCAACAAGGAGGTGCTCAGGCGAAGAGGCAACGCTCCATAGAGCTGCCCGGCCCGTCGGCGAAGAGATCGAAGATCCAGCCGTCGGTCTCCTTTGCCGAGATCACCAAAGATCGGGTCCTACTTGGACTCATAGATAGGGGAAATCCGGAGAACAGGATCCCCAGAAACAAATGGAAGGCGGTTGAGTCCAAGCTGTCACTCATTTGCCTGCGTATGGTACGCGAGAAGCCCGGTTCAGCGCCTTGCTGTATGGACGCGGGCTGGTACCAGGGCAGTGTAAAAGTGGTGGCCTGCGATAATCAGCGATCAGCTGACCTATATAAACAGGCGGTAGCTCAGCTCGGAGCAGTCTACGAAGGGGCGAACATAGTCGCACTAGATTGGTGTGACGTCCCCAGTAGACCGCGAGCCAGAATTTGGCTCCCAGCAGCAATCGCATCACCGGAGGACATCCTCTTTATGTTGCAAGAATGCAACCCACATCTCCCCACAAAAGACTGGAAAGTCGTTAAGGTGGAGGAGCACGAAGGTGACGTAAACCAAGCGATTGTGGTACTGAATAAGGAGTCTATCGCTCCCATAGAGGCTGCTCGGGGAACGCTTAACTATTCCTCGGGAAGTCCTGCCGGCAACCCAGCCGAGCAGGTGCTTGCGGAGGAAGTGGAGGCCCCTGGTGTGCCGGAGGACGGCTATTCAACCGACTCGTCGCTAAGCAGAGAGATGCGAGCGATGGGACCGGCAATCGACGAAGTGGACCTGAGCGATTCGGAGGCCGACGTTACTGTGGTGGTGGTTGCAGCTGGGGATGTCGCTAAGACTCCTGCAGATCAACCTACATCACAGTAAAGCAGCGTCCGCTGCTCTTTTGCTTCGCCTGGCCAAAGGCGAAGCCGACGTGGTCTTAGTTCAGGAACCCTGGGTAGCAGGAGGCAGGGTTGCTGGACTGGGAACAAAAGACTACAAGCTTATGCTTGACCCCAAACAAGGTAAAATTCGAACCTGCATTTTAGCCAAACGGCATCTTAGTACATTTCTGCTTCACAAATACAGCAACGGAGACAACACAGCAATAAGCCTGGAGCTGCATAGCGGCTCTTTTAGGATGCTATCGGCCTACATGGCTTCCGAAAAGGTAGACCCCCAGACGCGCTAGTCAGAGGACTGGTACAGGAATGTGAAGAGCTTAAGAAAGGTTTGGTGATAGGATGCGACGCAAATGCCCACCATACTCAGTGGGGCTGCCCTATCAACAACGACAGAGGTGAGTCTTTATTCGATTTCATTCTTAAATCGAACTTATTTCTTTGCAATAGGGGCAATACCCCTACTTTTATAACAAAAACGTGCCAAACGATCATAGATCTAACCCTGCCATCAGATTCACTCATAAGCACAGTCACAAACTGGGCTGTCTTCAACGAGCACTCATTTTCAGATCATAGGTTTATAGAGACAACTTTGTCCCTAGTATCACCTGCGCCGGTCAGCTTTGCCAACCCCAGGCGGGCAAACTGGAATAAATACAAAGAAATTCTATCGAACTTCCTCCCCAGGAAGCCACCAGAAAGCACTCCTTGCACTCAGGAGCTAGATAATATAGTAAACAAATTCACAGAAGCATGCAACGCGGCATTCTCAGCTGCATACCCGTTAGGGAAACCAAGGGGAAGGAAAAAACCTCCTTGGTGGACCCAGCAATTATCAATCCTCAGAGCCAAATGCAGAAACCTGTTCAACAGAGCGAAAGCTGCAAATGAGGACATAAACTGGCAAAGCTACAAAAAGGAACTAGCCACTTACAAAAAGGTATACAAGAATACTTCCTTGACATAGAAGGAGCGTTCAACAACGTGCTCCCCACGGCAATAACAGAATCCCTCACTGAACTAGGGGTTGAGCCACCGCTGGTGGGGCTGATCCACAAATTGCTGATAAGCAGATTGGTCACGGCCACACTAGGGACCTCGACCCAGACTAGATTAGTGAACAGAGGCACTCCGCAAGGAGGTGTACTATCACCCCTTTTATGGAATATCGCGGTAAATAAACTACTGCGGATTCTTGAAGGAGGAGGCTGTAAAATAGTGGCATACGCAGACGATGTCGCTATCATCTTTAATGGTAGGTATCCACAAACGTTATGCGATCTTATGACCGCAAAACTAAAAACACTATCGGAATGGACTACAAAGAACGGACTTGGGGTAAATCCCTCAAAAACGGAACTAGTCCTTTTTACAAATAGATACAAAATCCCAAAACTTAACCCACCCACTTTAAACAACTGTAATCTCTCTTTTAGCGAGCACGCAAGATACTTGGGGTTAGTATTAGATAAGCGTCTTAAATGGGGCCTAAACAACCAAGAGAGAACCAAGAAAGCGACCATTGCACTTTACTCTTGTAAAAAAGCAATTGGGCTAAGATGGGGTATGTCCCCTAAAATCGTCAATTGGATATACATAGCGGTAGTCAAGCCAATCCTACTATATGGAGTGGCTCTGTGGTGGACCGCTTTACACAAACAATGTATCTTAACTCCACTTAACAAAGTACAGCGCATGGCGGCCTTGTGTATGAGTGGAGCCCTTCGAACTACCCCAAACGAAGCGCTGAATGCGATCTTGAACCTCCAGAGCCTGGACTTAGCAGGAATGGAAAGGGCGAAATCGGCAGCCATTCGACTAAGGGATACAGGGCAATGGAAAGCCCAACTGTATGGTCACGCTAAGATTCTTCAGCATGACAAATTGATCCCGCCAAAAACGGATCTATGTAAAACCCGTGAATACAATCACACGCCCTTCGAAGCTCTGATCCCAGGCAGGGAAGTTTGGGATCGTGGCCGACCGGGCTCAATAGACGCAATCTGTCTATATACAGACGGCTCCAAACTATACGGACACGTAGGTGGAGGCATATACTCCGAGCAATTAGAGATCAGGCGGTCTTTCAGACTTCCTGACCACTGCAGTGTCTTCCAAGCGGAAGTGTACGCTATAATGGAAGCACTTGTCTGTTTAAGGGACTTAAACACCCAGAACAGACACATAAACATATATAGTGATAGCCAAGCGGCTATTAAATCAATCTACTCGACAAATACAAACTCCCGAACAATAGCAGACTGTCGCAAATCTCTCCACGAGATGGCTAATCAGTTTACTGTCAGCCTTATATGGGTTCCGGGTCACCGGGATATCGTAGGCAACTGTATAGCAGACGAGCTAGCCAGGCAAGGCACCACCATACCTCTCCTTCCAGGAAAGGAGAATGTCGGCATGCCGATGGCTACTTGTAAGCTAATTATTAAAAACCACTTCAGCAAAGTAGCCAACACTTATTGGCAAAACACACCGCAATGCCGAATCTCTCACCAGACATGGCCTGAAATAAACAATAAGAAAACATCAGAACTACTCAATTTCAGCCGCACTGAGTGCAGCATGCTAATTCGAGTACTCACAGGCCACTGGCTCGTTGGCGCACACGCCGGCAGGCTAAAAGCCCCAAAAAACGATTTTTGCAGAAGCTGCAGGGATGAGGAAGAAGAGGAAACGGTGGAACACCTAATCTGTTCATACCCAGCCCTATGCAGGCTCAGACTGAAACACTTAGGATATCCTTTCATAAACAACCTGACCGAAATATCGCAGACTAACTTGAAGAGTCTAAGCTCTTTTATTAAATCCTCCGGATGGGGGACCTGCTGATCGACCAACTTACAGGCTGACTCTTAACGGATAGGGGACCCAAAAATAGAGATCATACGGTATCACAATGGACCCACAGAGGTCTAGGTGTACCAGGCTAAAGCCTGGCAGCCGTCCTAACCTAACCTAACCTAACATAAGAGACGATCACTTAAATAATGAAGAAAAAACTGAACTTCATTATTTAATGTCAAAATATTTTGATATTCAGTATCATGAAGGTGAAAATTTGACTTTCACGAACGAAATCAAACACATTATTAAAACAAAACATGAAGAACCAATTTATAGGAGACCATATAGCTATCCTTATATTTACGATACAGAAGTAGAAAAACAAATTGAAGAAATGATAAGACAAGGTATTATAAGAAAATCAAAATCTCCTTATTGCAGTCCAATTGTAATGGTACCCAAGAAAAGGGATGCATCGGGCATACCCAAATTTCGTATGGCTATCGATTACAGAGGATTGAACGAAGTAACTATTAATGACAAATTCCCTATTCCGAACATGGACGAAATCTTAGACCAGTTAGGGAAATGTCAATATTTTACAACATTAGATCTTGCTAAAGGGTTCCATCAAATTGAAATGGACCCAGACTCTATTCAAAAAACTGCATTTTCCACTAAGAAGGGTCACTATGAATATACTAGAATGCCCTTTGGTCTTAAAAACGCACCCGCTACATTTCAGCGTTGTATGAATAATGTATTACACGACATAATAGGTACCCATTGTCTAGTATATTTAGACGACATTGTTATATTTTCTACCTCTTTACAAGAGCACATTCAATCTCTTAAAAAAGTATTTGAACGTCTTCGCAGATCAAATCTCAAACTACAATTAGATAAATGTGAATTTATGAAACGAGAAACGGAATTCTTAGGTCACATAATTTCAACCGAAGGAATCAAAGCAAATCCAAATAAAATTCAAGCTATTCAAGATTTTAAAATTCCAAACTCTCCAAAACAAATAAAATCATTTTTAGGCCTTTGTGGATTTTATCGAAAATTTATAAAAGACTTCGCAAAAATTGCAAAACCAATGACTCTTTGCTTAAAGAAAGGATCAAAAATAAATATAAGCGATCCTAATTACAATGAAGCGTTTGAAAAATTAAAAACTTTAATAAGTAACGATCCAATTCTCATTTATCCAGATTTTGAAAAGAAGTTCGATTTAACTACAGATGCAAGCAATTATGCATTATGTGCAGTTCTATCCCAAGAAGGCAAACCCATTTGTTTTTCCAGTAGAACATTAAATGAACATGAGTTAAATTATGCAGCTATTGAAAAAGAATTATTAGCTATTGTATGGGCGACTAAGTATTTCCGCCCCTATCTCTTCGGAAGAAGTTTTAAAATAAGCTCTGACCATAAACCGCTTGTTTGGTTACATAACATAAAAGAACCTAAGATGAAATTGCAACATTGGAAAATAAAACTTAGAGAGTTTGACTATGAAATAAAGTACATTAAAGGAAAAGAGAATTACTTAGCAGATGCTTTGTCAAGGATTACAAAGAAAGAAACTAAAGATAACAAAATTGAAGAAGTATTTCAAAATGAAGACGATTTAGATACTACTGCAGCAACGGTGCATAGTGTACAAGAAGATAACGGTGATTGCATACAAATTACCGAACGACCAGTTAACGTTTTTAATCACCAACTTATATTTGAAAAGGGAAATCAAGACACTAACGAACTTACTCACTACTTTAATAAAACTATTAATAAAATAATTTACAGTGACATGACTGAAATCTTGGCAAAAGACATAATTATAAAATTTATATGTGGACACAATTTTGTTATGTACATTAATAATGACGAAGACTTTGCTATTTTTCAACGAGCCTATATGAAATTAATTAAACCAAATACTGGAACGAAATTAATGAAAACTTCAGTTATATAGAAAATATTAGAAATACATGAAAAGACAATACATCAAGGTATAAAAAAAACTTATGACGATTTTAAAACTAAATACTATTTCCCAGACGCACAAAAACTTATTCAAAACATTATTAATAAATGTGAAATTTGTAATTTAAGCAAAGCAGAGCACAGAAAAGTCGCTCTTCCTTTTGAAAAAACTCCAGAAACCAAAAATATTCGCGATAAATATGTTATAGACTATTACTTTATTGACCAACGTAAATTTTTAATATGTATCGACATTCATTCAAAATTCATTTCTATTATTGAAACCAAAACGACAGATTGGATTGAAAGTAAAAAAGCTCTTCTAAAAATTTTTAGTATGATAGGTAAACCAAAAACAATTAAAATGGATCAAGATCCTGGCCTAATATCTAAATCATTACAAAATTGGTTAAAAAAGGAAAATATCAATATTGAAATAACAACCAGCAAGAATGGTATAGCCGACATAGAAAGGGTCCATAAAACAATGAATGAAAAGCTTAGAATTATCAATATCAGAAGATAAATTAATGAATATAAAAAAAGGAACATACGTTTATAATCATGAAATAACCCATGATGCCACAGGTAAAACTCCTGCCGAAATATTTCTTTATGGCATAAAACCGAACAAAAATATACAAAAACGGAAAGAATACAAGATAGATAAAATTAATAAAAACAGGGAGGAACATGAAATAGATTTGGAATATACTAAAGTTGAAAAAGAAATGAAACGTAAAGCTAAATTAGTAAACCCATTCAAAAAGACAGGAGCATTAGAACAAAAAGATGAAAAGCACTGGCAAGAAACTAATAGGGGTCATAAAGTAATAAAACACAGAATTAAATTCAAAAAAGCTAAAATGCATAATCTTTCTCATCATTCCAGGGAGACTGACAGTACTAACTCTGATACTGAAATTGATCATGATACTGACATGGACGAAAATACCATTGATAACAGCTCAACAAATTAGCATTACACCAATTACTTCGAACAACGGTTATTTACTTCTGAACACAGGGACTATAAAAATACCTCTAAATTATGAACACCATTTGATTAAAATAAATCAAACTAAAATATTTGAAACATATCAAGATTTTATAAAATACGAAAACCAATTTAAACACGTACCGGACATTGCTTTAACATTGAAACAATTAAAACATGAAATCAAGGGAATTACTTCGTCACAAAGACAAAAACGGGGATTAATCAACTTTGTAGGAATAGCTTACAAATATCTATTTGGAACATTAACTGAAGATGATAAAAAGGAGTTGGAAGATAAACTAGAAAACTTACAGGAAAAAATAATTGAAAACAAAGAATTTAATGACATAATTCAAATAATAAAGGAGCAATCCAAACATATAAACAGACTCGTAAGAGATGAAGAAGAGGAAGATGCTTTGCACATTTTTAGATACTCCCTAAATATATTTCTAGAATACATTGAGGATTTACAAATGAGTTTACAATTAACAAGAGTAGGAATATTTAATCCTAAAATATTAAAACATGAAGAGTTAGAGAACATAAACGAAGAAAAATTACTATCAATCAAAACTTCAGCTTGGTTAAGCAGTCAAACTAAAGACTTTTTTATTCTAACCCATATACCCACTTCATTTAAAGAAACACAAAAATATAGAATTATAAAATACCCAGATAATATCGGACGACAAATTGACATTAATGACAATTATGATTATTTTATAAACAACGGAAAAAAGGTATTTTACTTGGAAAATTCACCAAATTCATTAACAACTATATTAGACCAAAAATTTATAATCACGGATCAATGTATCTCTCAAATCCTTACTAATCAATTAGCAAAGGGAATTAATGAATATAAAATTATATTATCCAGCACTAATGTTACTTTATATGAACCAATACGATTGTTAAAACTTAAAAATTCTATTACCCATCAACAAAAACAAGAATCAATCTATAAGTGGGTTGTTTTTACGATATTAATAATTATACTTTTAAGCATCACAACTTACATCATATTTACCTATAGGCGCCTAGCCAACAAAAAAGAAATTTTGTTTAAATTCAACAAGGATGTTGAATCTTCTAAAGGAGGGGCGAGTAACGTATACGCAAATACCCTAGCTACCAAACCCAACATACAACCTGTATATCCAGAGATACCCATTATTCCAATTGTCAATAACATAAGCCCAGAGCCTACTATGGCAGTTATTCAAATCAATCCGACATAAACATTTAACAATTGGCAATAACATAAGTCCAGAGCCTACTATTACAGTTATTCAAATCAATCCAACATAAACATTTAACCCCCCAGACATAAATCTTTCCCACGCCTTCGATCGGCGGCATCCGAATTATAAACACTTCACACGCCTTTATCGACGACGGCAGACATAAACAATTTTCAGACCTTTAAACAAAGGGTCCAGCCTGAGAACCCATTCGTCAGCATAAAAGCTTTGGCCAATCCAAATTAATTAAACAAATGATGCAGCCTAGAAACCAACCCATCAGGCCACAGTTTTGACCAATCAAAATTATCTAATCAAAGTCCACTTTCGCTACGCGCGCGCTGTCACCGGTAGAAGCCATAGTTATAAGAATAATGCATTTTATAAAATCAGTTTAAGATTGGGGATCTAACTTGAAAGAACTTTACCAATAAAGACTCCGCTATATATTAAAATAAAAATCGCTTTTTTTTTTTAAATATTCAGAACCGAAAAACATAATTTATATATATATATAAATACTAATGCTAGGAATAATTTAAATTATAAGATTATTTAGCTAAAAACACTAAAAATCGAACTAAACAGAAAAAAATGCAAGTTAAAACTAAATTTTAAATTAACAAAATAACTCTTGAAGAAAAGTTTGAAATAATATATGAATTCATACATAAATCATTTCTAAGATTACATGAAGCAAACATAGAAAAGTACAGAGTTTTTAGATAACTTAAATTTATTATGAACGTTACCACACTCGATCTATCTGAATTTACCTATGCCTAATGGCATGTTTTATATCTCTGTTATTATAGAAATTATAATCATGAATACTTAAACTATATCTAACTGAACTATGCTGAAGTTATCTCGGTTGTATGTCAAAGGGGTCACCGATCATTGCTTCGGAGGGAAAGATGCGGCTACAATACCTTCAGTGGATTCGCTTTAGCTAAATTTCTATTAAGGGGGTATATAACTCTTTTTGTCGAAAAAATAGGAAAGTTTGGATTTTTTTATGTATGTAACAATTTTTTTTATTAAATGAATGATTATGTTTTCTGAAAGTTTAGATTGTTGACAATGTTTATGCAAAAAATTGTGAGCAAATATTTAATAGTTTTTAAGGGGTGAATGTTTCCCTTAAACGAATTTTTTGGGAAGAGCCTTGCGGGGATAATTCCCCAGTACGAACGGGTCAACTAAAACCGTAAAAATAAAAATATTTCACTAGTTTAGAGTAATATCCTGTACTTGAACGAACATTTAAAACATGCATGTGCATTCGGGAACGTTTTATGCAAAAAATGAAGTTTTTGGACGCTAGAATTCTTACGAAAGTATCTATTTCGGCGAAATACAAATTTTTACATTAAAAATCGATCGTTCAAGTACGCATAAAATCCATTACGAACATTTAAAAAAAATTTGAATCATATCACCGCAAAGTCATTTAAAAAAAAACACCATTTAGAGATATTCGCTTTTAAAGTTTCATGTTTGGGCTTGGGCGGGGACGAGGTGCGGGGCTAGGAGCGCGGTAAATTTTTTTCAACTGCTCAAATCTCTATGAAAATTTGGGGAAATGTTCTCAAGAAGCTGTTTTTTAAGATAAAGCAAAAAAAAAAAATGTTTTGATATTTTTATAATGAAAAAGGTATATACACCCTTAAACTGATTTTACATATGATTCTCTTGCGGTTAACCTCTTGTCGCTAGCACGCTCAATTTTAGTCTTTGGAATTATAATAAGTAGTCCGTATGCCTATAAAGGCGCAAGACCTCCACCACCAACGCCCACAAGCGTGTGCCGAACCCTATAGCGTGCTTCCCCAACTGCAGATTCCCTGATTTCATCCACCGCATCTAGTCGTTACACGCTACACTGTTGTTGTTGTTGCTATAGCTGCGGTGGCAGAAATTGTAGAGATCGTAGTGCCTATTGTTAGTACACTACGTAATGCAGCAAGCAAGACCTTGGTCTCTAATTGTGGGTCTTCAGTAGACTTCGGATGTTTTTTGGCAAAGTTTTTTTCATAAATAAGTAAAAAACGTTTCTTACTTTAACGGAGTTTCTACGCTCATCGTCGCTCATCGATCTATTAATTTTTTTCGCTTTATTATTCTATAAAGAGTGACTTGCAATAATTAAAGCAATATTATTTTAATATTTAAGTGCCATCTTTATTCTGTTACCGACAGTGTATTGGCTAACGGCTGCGCCTCGATGGAGCCTCAATCGTCAGAGGATAATAATGCGGCGCACAGGATCTTTAAAAATCGCTGACGGCGTTGACGGCGAGGCAATCTGTTCCCCAGGATGCCAAATGAATCATAAAAATGTTCCAAAATGTGGCACTGTATTTTTAAAGAATAAAAATAATGCAGAGTGTGAGTCCTTCTATAATGACTGTCGCTCGCAGACTTCCATAACAGATTGTATTTCATTGCAGACCATGCTGCTCGCTACTGATATTCAAAAGGTAGATAAGCAGCTTACGGTGATCTGAATCGGGTTAGCGAGTCAAGTTAGATTAATGCACAAAAATAATGTCCAACCCTGGAGTGCTTCCTGTTGGGCGACGTTATCTACACTGCGCTGGTTTCTGTGTAGCAGTTTAAGCATTCTTCCCCCGAATGGTACAATCAATACAATATCATTAAAAGCTGAGCAAGTAGCTTGCAGCCTTCAAAGAAAGTGGAGAAGGCCATGGAGAAGTAAAAGTGCAATTGATATCCCTTGTGAAAAGTTTTTTTGCACAAATAGAACAACGTCGCCGGTGTGCAAAAACTCGAACTAAGCCTTCTTGGTTCCGGAATTCATTATTGCATAAGCCTATAAGCACTGGTAATTTTAACGACAGCGTTATATTCCTCTATAACTATATTCCTTGAGAAGATTCCTCGACCTAGAAGGGCAGCAGGATTATTCTCAGATTTCCACCACAGAGCTCCGTAATCTTGCTTATACGGTTGGCAACAAACAGCAGCAAATATCGCTTTTAATGACTCATCGCTATGTGGTTATCACAATTTAGGTTTATCTTCCATAGAGCTTGAACCATACGCTTCCAACTACTGCCATCCTATTGGGTCTTGCAATCGTGAAGATCTTCGTTGGTGTACCTGTCGAAAGATCAACATTAATTGAAAACGAAACAAACCTTCACTAGGTCTGAAAGTTCAATTCAGTAGGTTCTTTCGTTAGTTGATGTTCAGAAGGTATTTTCCCCAAAAGCTGAGGGCTGTAGTATGCATATGTCGTGGTACCGAGTACCCATTTTATCAATGCCAACATTGCGTAACAGTGTATTTACGTAAACACAAAGTCCCGGCCGTTAAACTCAAGTGGTTGGCAGAAAAACGATCACCCAAAATGCGCCGCAGAGCCCAACATATGAAAAATTGAAGTTCGCATATTCCTATGGCATGAACGCACAATCATCCGATGCATGCACCTACAACCTCTCTCGCGATCTCGCAATTTTTTTTTTTTTTTTTTTTTTTTGCGCGGAGTCCTACGGCCCACTTACCCGCCCAACCGACCGAGGGGCGCAGCCGTGTATCGTACGGCACGATTCGCGATAAGATAGACGCGAGATAGGAAAATAAAGGTAAAAGTCCGGGGAAAAAAGTAATAGTTAGATCAATCTTATGTCAATGAAGCAAGTATCAATCGTTTTAGGAGCGGCAGAGAGTCAAGATTTGATATTACAGGAAATAGTCTATTATAGTCAGAACATAATACTCTGAAAGGCTGATGCAAGGCATAGTTAGATCTACAATGATTTAAAATTAGGGGAAAATAATTTCTAGTTAATCTACTTGGCACAGAAAAGTTTAGCCGACTTAACAAGTCGGGGCAGTCAATATCACCATGTATAAGGTTATAAATAAAGATAGTACCAAGCATCGTTCTACGGTTGGCTAGGGATGGTAAGTTTATCAAAAGAAGTCTACTAGAATAAGAAGGTAAGATAAGATTTGCATCCTAGTTTAGGCGCCGTAAAGCAAAAAGAAGGAAGTTTTTTTGTACAGATTCAATACGACCAATATGTATTCCGTATTGTGGACTCCAGACGGGAGACCCATACTCCAGAATCGGACGGACTAGCGAAATAAATAAAGTTTTAGTCAAATAAGGATCATCGAATTCTTTTGACCACCTTTTAATAAATCCAAGCACTCCTCTGGCTTTATTAACCATGGACGAAATGTGATTAGAAAATTTTAGTTTAGGGTCCAAGAGAACGCCAAGATCGTTTACCAGAGTTATTCTATCCAAAGAGCTGCCACTTAACGTGTAAGTCGCGTATATCGGATTGGCCCGATAAAAAGTCATCAGCTTGCACTTGGAACCGTTTAAATTTAGTAAATTATCTCCTCACCAGTTTTGAAAATTATCTAGATCGGATTGCAAGTCTAAATGGCAGGAAATGTCCTTATACTGCAGGCACAACTTAACATCATCTGCATACATAAGTACGCGAGAATGACTTATAATTGATGGAAGATCGTTAATAAATAATGTAAAAAGTAACGGACCCAGATGGCTCCCTTGTGGGACACCGGAGGTAACACGGAGAATTTTAGAAATTGAATTTTTAAAAAGAACCCTTTGTGACCTGCCATTTAGATAACTTGAAATCCATTTAAGCAGATCAACTGGAAAACCTAAAAGGTCAAGTTTTTGAATGAGAAGTAAGTGATTTACAGAGTCAAATGCTTTACTAAAGTCAGTGTAAATGACGTCTGTTTGAAAACTACTATTGAAGCCTTTTATCACAAATGAAGTGAGCTCTAGAAGGTTTGTGGTTGTGGATCTACGTTTTATAAATCCGTGTTGACACGGAGAAATGATTGATCTGCAAAGGTGCTGCAAATGAGGAGTAATAATTTTTTCAAAAAGCTTAGGAATAGCTGACAACTTAGAAATACCTCTGTAGTTACGGGCTTCTAACTTGTTACCTTTTTTGAGAAGAGGAATAACAAATGATTCCTTCCAAATATTTGGGAATTGGGAGGTTTCTAGAGATAAGGTAAACAACTTGTGAAGAGGTTTGCACCGGCCTTATGTATATGAGCATAGACATTCCTATGTACATGGCCGCTGCTAAACTGCTGCCGGCGTACGCTGGTAGAGCCAGTAGCTTTTTCTTCAGTCTTAATCTCTATATATAACGAGGACGGAAGCTAACTTCGGCAAGCCGAAGTTTTAATACCCTTGCTTGACATATAAAATTAGAAAAAAGGGATATTTTCACAGCCCTTAACAATTATTTCTATGGAAGCTATAAGATATAGACGTCCAATCGCTTTTACCCTGATCAAACTATGCGTAAATAAATAAGACTTGGAAAAATTGATGACAATAGCTTATACACTGCGCGAAATATCCTGAAAAACATCAAATTTTGACCGATTTCACCCTATTATTTCTATGGAAGCTATAGGATATAGACGTCTGATCGGTACGCCCAAAATACGATTTTCCTACGGCAGCTAAAAGATATACACGGCCGATCGGCAAGCGCTTTTACCCTGATCAAGGTAGGCGTAAATAAATAAGACTTGGAAAAATTTATGTCAATAGCTTATACACTGTGCGAAATATTCTGAAAAAACATCATATTGTTTCAAAATTTGGGCTCAAACGGTTCATAACTTTTCGAGTACATCGGCCACGAACATACGCATAGAGCATTTTTATACCATTGCAGAGGGTATTATAATTTTGATCAGAAGTTTGTAACGCAGTGAAGGAGACGTTTCCGACCCCATAAAGTATATATATACTTGCTTAGGATCAATAGGGGAGTTGATATAGCCATGTCCGTCTGTCCGTCCGTCCGTCTGTCCGTCTGTTTCAATACCGTATGCGTGCTCAGTTTAAAAGCTACCGATTAAAATTTCACAGTCGTCCTAAAACATGAAACAATCGGAAATTACTTGCAAGACTGGAAGATATTTCGCGTAGTGTAAAAGCTATTGACATGAATCTTTCCAAATCGTATTTTCTTATGCATAACTTGATTAAAGTAAAAGCGCGTGCCAATCGGACGTCTATATCCTATAGCTCCCATAGGAATAATCGGAAATATCTTGTAAGAATTTATGATATTTCGCGCAGTGTATAAGCTATTGTCATGAATCTTTCTCAATCCCATTTTTTTATGCATACCTTGATCAGGGTAAAAGCGCGTGCCGATCGGACGTCTATATCCTATAGCTTCAACAGGAACAATAGGGTGAAATCGGTAAAAATGTTATGATTGTCAGGATATTTCGCACAGTATATAAGCTATTGATATGAATCTATCCAAATCGTATTTTTTTATACATACCTTATATAAGGTAAAAGCGCGTGCCGATCGGACGTCTATATCCTATAGCTCCCATAGGAACAATCGGATATACCTTGCAAGAATTGATGATATTACGCGCAGTGTATAAGCTATTGATATAAATTTATCCCAATCTCATTTTTTTATGCATATGTAGACCAGGGTAAAAGCGCGTGCCGATCTGAGTCTATATCCTATAGCTTCCATAGGCATAGGTTGAAATTGGTTAAAATTTTATGATTTTCAGGATATTTCGCACAGTATATAAGCTATTGACATGATTCTTTCCAAATCTTATTTTTTATGCATTCCTTGATTAAGGTAAAATCGCGTGCCGATCGGACGTCTATATCCTCAGTCCGAATTTGATGTTTTTCAGAATATTTTGGGCAGTGTATAAGCTATTGACATACATTATTCCAAGTCTTATTTATTTACGCATACCTTGATCAGGGTAAAAGCGCTTGACGTCCGATCGTCTATATCTTATAGCTTCCGTAGTAAAAATTGTTAAAGGCGGCGAAAATATCCCTTCTTTTCAATTTTTCTCTGACGTTTTTGCAGTATAAGTAGTATATGTATACCTTATTCTTTTCGCTACTTTTTCAATTCGGCTTTCGGCCTTCCGAAGTTCTCGACAGCGTTTCCTCAGGAATTTAGTAGAGAAAGGCGGCGAAAATATCCCTTCTTTTCAATTTTTCTATGACGTTTTTGCAGTATAAGTAGTATATGTATACCTTATTCTTTTCGCTACTTTTTCAATTCGGCTTTCTGCTTTCCGAAGTTCTCGACATCGTTTCCTGAGGAATTTAGTAGAGAAATACTGTCCAAAATCTCAAACCGATGCGTTTGATAGATTTTGCATGATCGTGTACACCGACTTTGAAATGGCAACTTTTCAAGAAAGCGTTTTTAAGTTTGGGGCACCCAAAGTTTAAAACGCGCTTACTTACCTACGTTCAACTGCCAATAAGTTCGGAAGTTTTACTCGGATCGATCTAAAATCTTAACACAATATTCTTAAGATGTTGTGCATTCGGAAAAAAACAAAATGCAAATTAAACCGTAAATTACCCAACGGAATTTTTGAACTCACTTGATCTGCCAGGGATGCCATCACACATACTGAAATTGTGTGACAATTATCCTGTTGCGAAACAACCGAAACTCTGCAATGGGACTCGACTGGCAGTCAAGAAATTGGAAGCCACAATAAAAGTGAGGCCTTTCAAAGGTAAATATGTTCTCATCCCTAGAATTCAAATAATTCCAACCGATATACCTTTTCAATTTAAACGATTGCAGTTCCCAATTAGATTGGCATTCCCAATAACAATCAATAAAGCCTATGGGCAAACTTTGGAATTGCTTCTCACACGGACAATTGTATGTTTCGTGTTCCCGTGTAAGTAAACCAAATAGCCTAATACATATCAATTAAAATTTTCATAATAGCATCAAAACTGTGGCCACAGCTTGTGGCTTGTGGACGTCAGAGGGGGCGTGGCACCATTTTGAAACTAACTTCCGCTGCGTAGGAACTCCTAAAATCTACATGCAAAATGCCAATCTTCTAGCTTTTATAGTTTCCGAGATCTCAGCGTTCATACGGACAGACAGACGGACGGACATGGCTAGATCGACTCGGCTAATGATCCTGAACAAGAATATATATACTGTTACATACTTTTGCACGAATACAATATACCCTTTTACTCTACGAGTAACGGGTATAATTACCAATTTAAAAAAAAATCACTCATTTACTCTGTATTGTGACGGCGATTCCGATGCCGCCACAATTATTCCCGATCCCCACGGAGGGGAGGAGGAAATATGCGTATTTTTCTTATTAATATTATTGTTATTCCTTTGATTTTTTAGCTTTAAGAGAAAAACAATGAATTAATAATTAGCATAATAAGCCTAGGCAAAAACAAACATAAGTACATTATTTAATAAGTGGAAAAGAGAGGGGAGAGCGGGGAAGAGAGGAGAGCGGGGAAGAGAGGCGAAACCGGGAACAACTCCTACGCAGTTGCCTAAGGAATTCACCCCAAAAAGAGCATGAGAGAGGAGTAAACTGAACGACTTGAACGGAGTGCAAAGCCCACCTCAGCGACTGCGCGGTCGACGACAACGGAGAGCGAGAGGGAATATCGAAAAGCGAGCCGGGCAGAGCAGAATAGTTGCTGTTGCCCAAAAGGAGAAAGAGAGTCGCGAGATCAAACTTCACCACTGCGACTGCGTGGTAAGAAGATGGTGAGATCGGAGAGGCCAAGGGCACGAGAACAAAATGAAAAAGAACGCAAGGGACTGACACGCGAACATCGGAGCCGGATAGTCGTACTTAAAAAAACGAGATAAGTCGCAATTAGGAGACCACGTGGTTTTAGTCGGTAAGCAAAACGGTACAGTCGTGCAGAATTTTACTGGTGCAGCGAGAAACGCGATTAGAACGAAAAATTGTAGAACGAAGATTGGTGAACTCATGTGAACAAGACGAATAGGCGAAAGAAGCCAACAGTGAATAACGACTAAATTAATAAATTATAATTTCGACAACGTGTGCATATTCTTTTTTTCCTGACCTTCGACCCGCTTCAATTAAGCCCGTTGAATAAAAAATTTAATTATAACAAGTAATAATAACCCCTAACCTGAGAATCGATCAAACGTAACGGAACCGTAACCCCGACGCGTGATTAACTAACATATCGGCCGTTAATAGAGTTTTACCGTAATTAGTAATAAAACCCTGGGTCCGACCGAGTTTTATCGTAGTTATTATTAAAACCCTGGGTCCGCCCGAGTTTTATCGTAGTTATTCTTAAAGCCCTGGGTCCGCCCGAGTTTTACCGTAATTAGTAATAAAACCCTGGGTCTGCCCGAGTTTTACCGTAGTTATTATTAAAGCCCTGGGTCCGCCCGAGTTTTACCGTAGTTATTATTAAAGCCCTGGGTCTGCCCGAGTTTTACCGTAGTTATTACTAAAGCCCTGGGTCTGACCGAGTTTTACCGTAGTTATTATTGAAGCCCTGGGTCCGCCCGAGTTTTATCGTAGTACTTATTAAAAACCTGAGTCTGCCCGAATTACATCGTAGTAATTATTAAAAATCCAAGGGGGCTACCCAAGTTTTACTGTAACCAAACACTGCCTCGACCAAATTTATGGTATCCACAGATAAAGCCTATCGCTGACATAGGTTCCTACGATAACTGTTTACTAAGTCCAGGGTCTGCCCGGGCTCAGTAGTCAGTCCTAGGTACAGCCACGTACCTTTTGTCGCGGTTTCTTCTCCTAATTATAAGGACCACGCCTAAAAACTCACTCGATTAACCCACATCGTCCACTGTAAATTTATAAATATTTTGTGGAGGCCCTAGCCAACCCCTGAGCATATCCTGGCTGGGAAAACATCCTTACAAATGGCGCCCGAGCAGGGACTAATGTGGGGCTGATCACGATCGATCAGCAACAAAAACACCAACCGGATTAAAGACCCGTACAGTGTGAGGCTGGCTAAAATAGTTAAGGAGTAAGAACGTCGATCAGGATCGGATTGCTGACAGGAAGCGCAAAGGGAGCACACCAGATATAATACAATGGCAGAAAACGAACAAGGAAAGAAAACTAATATGGGTTCGCCAGGCAGTCGTATAGGGACTCGTTGGATCTATACGCTAAGAAAGGACGAATTACTCATCTTCGCACAGGAATTCGGATTCGACGACACAGGCAAGGTGGACGAGATGAGAAGGCGTTTCGCAGAAATCGTCAAAGCAGGTGAGCTCTCTCCATCCCAAAGGACCCGATTGGTCCGATTAGAAGCCGGATTCGCGAATGGGGGAGTGAACGACGACGTGAAAAGGGTAGAGGAAGTCGACCTAGACCCCAGGTCAATCCAATTACAGGTGCCAGGATTTTTCACCCCTAGAGGTGGGAGCCCTGTCGACCACGAACGAGTAATTTCTACGGAGGGAACCACCGGCCGTAATAATACCAAATGTAATGTTACACGGGAGAACGAAATGGCTTGGGGTGGAAATTTTGGCCGGGCCACAGCACACGGTGTCATAGCAGAGCAAGTCCGAAAATGGGGACTCAAATTCAATGGCCATACCGATCCGTTGGGGTTCCTAGAGGAGCTGGAGGAGAGGGCTACATCGTACGCCCTTCCCTTAGCCCAACTCCCAAGAGTTATGACAGAAACTCTTACAGACAGAGCCTCTCGGTGGTTTAGGACCAGCCAACTGCAGGGAGCCACTTGGCCGGTATTCCGGCGGGAGTTCTTGGACTTTTTCTTACCACCACATTATTTTCGACGATTAGAAGACGACATCAGAGCTCGTTACCAACGTGAGGGAGAGGGCTTCAAGGATTATGTAATCGAGATCCGAACGCTGATGCGACACGCAGGGTACGATCAGACGAAGGAGTTAGATAGGATTTACGAGAACTGCCTCCCCACATACCAGATGTACGTAAAACGTGGCGACTTTGAGACCTTAGGCCAGCTTTTACAGTTCGCAGTCGAGTTCGAGAGTATACAACATCGCGACCGTATGCGATTACAGTCCCAAGATCGCTCGTACAGGAGTCTCGGCCAAAATCACGGGAACGCCCGAGAGTCTCCGAAGTCACAGGTGCCGGCGAACCCCATCCAGGTTCGCAACCCTTTCCGAGGAAACCCGCAAACCCCCTTACAACTTGGTCCCAATCCCATGCCACGGGAAGAAATCTCGAATAGGATGATGAACCAGGAGTCGCTACAAACACCTCCCGAAAGTCGGGGTTGTTTCAACTGTGGGGCAGAGGGCCACTTTGCGAGGGAGTGCCGGAACCCCCGACGGTTAGTGTGTTGGGATTGTAGAAGGGAAGGGATCAGGACTATTGATTGTTGTAGGCGTCCCGAGTCGGGAAACGACCAGCGTCCTCGACCAACCCGGGAGCAGTTGGGGACGAGAGTACCAGAGAACCGGGAATAGGCGCACCCCTGCGCGTAGAAGACGGAAAGATCGTAGCGCAAGTATTAGTCGCTGACATCTCTGTGTTAGCCACTGTCGATAGCGGGGCCACGAGGAGTTTCATCAACGAAACACTCCTCAGACAGCTGAAGGCATCAGTGACAGTGAGAGAGGTGTGCACCGGCATACGCTTGGCAGACGGGACCAGCGTCAGTATCACAGGAATGGTAGTCACCAACATCGACCTCGGAGGACAAGTAGTAGAATTAGCGCTACTGGTAATGGACTCTATGCTAGATAAAGTAATATTAGGACTTGACTTTCTCTGCGCAATCGCGAGAACCACCTGCGCGGGACCGAGAACCACCTGCACCAACGAGGACCACCACGCAGGGAACCGGCCGGTCATGGCTAATTTGCAGGGACTCGGGACAGAAGTGACTCGAGAGGGATCTACCGTCGACATGGAAGACGTGCGCAAGGCGAACTGGGAGATAACGGAAATCGGAAAGAGGACCAAGAAACCCACTGGAAATGAACTGGAGAAAGGAGAGAAAATACAGGAGGACCAAGGAGTACAGGAAAACCAGGGGACACAGGAGAACCAGGGGATACAGGAGAACCAAGGAGTACAGGAAAACCAGGGAACACAGGAAAACCAGGGAACACAGGAAAACCCAGAAGAAGAAGTCACGCCCCCTCGGCGAGAAGGGGAATGGTCAGTAGAGGACCAAGAACATATAGATCGATTCCTCCAACGAGAGCTGAGAGAATTCGAAGGGATGTCGGGGGTATCACACATCGCACAACATACGATCACAATGCGAGACGATCGACCGGTGAAACAACGATACTACCCCAAGAATCCTGCGATGCAACGAATTATCGACGATCAGGTGAACGAATTGTTAACCGCAGGACAGATAGAACCGTCCAAAAGCCCATATAGTGCACCCATCGTCTTAGTGCGTAAAAAGAACGACGAGTGGCGGATGTGTGTCGACTTTCGACAATTAAACGCGAGGTCAATACCAGACGCGTATCCGACACCTCGTATTAACTATATCCTAGAGAGACTAAGCCAGGCCCGAGTCTTGTCGACATTAGATCTGAAAAGCGGCTACTGGCAAATACCTATGGCATCAGACAGTAAACAGTACACTGCATTCACAGTCCCGGGTCGGGGTCTCTTCCAGTGGCGTGTCATGCCGTTCGGGTTACACTCCGCAGCTGCCACTTTCCAACGCGCCCTAGATAGTGTCATCGGGCCCGAACTAGATCCGTTCGCGTTTGCGTATTTGGATGACATCGTTGTAATTGGGAGAGACTTAGCAGAACATACACGAAACCTACGAGAGGTATTTCGGAGACTCAGGGCTGCTAATCTACGCATTAACAGGGAGAAATGCTCATTTTTTAAAAGAAAGCTCAAGTATCTGGGCCACATGGTAAGCGAAGATGGTATTCATACGGACCCCGATAAAGTAGCAGCAGTCAGGGAGTTACGACCACCTACCTCTCTGAAGGAACTGAGAAGATGCCTAGGCATGGCATCGTGGTACCGTAGATTCGTACCGAACTTTGCGACGATCGTTCAGCCGATGACCAAGCTCCTAAGGAAGAGCGTTAAGTGGCGCTGGGATACTGAAGAACAGGCTGCCTTCGACACACTTAAAGGACGTCTCACGAGTGCCCCCACCCTGGCCTGCCCAAACTTTGACCAACGATTCACGGTCCAGACAGATGCGAGTGACGTCGGATTGGGAGCAATATTGACTCAGGAGATGGATGGAACGGAAAGGGTAATCGCCTACATAAGCCGTCGGCTAGAGAAGGCTGAGGAAAATTATACCACGACCGAAAAGGAGTGTTTGGCGATCGTATGGGCCATCCGGAAGTGGCGCTGCTATCTCGAAGGATACGAGTTCACCATTATCACGGATCATCTAGCATTAAAATGGCTGAATTCAATTGAAAGTCCATCCGGACGGGTAGCCCGATGGGCCCTTGAATTACAACAGTTTCGATACTCGGTCAAGTACCGGAGGGGCTGTCAAAACGTCGTTGCAGAGTGTCACGATGCACCAACGGCAGGAGACCTTGGCATACGGAAGACGATCCTACGAGTCGCTTCGAAGTACTACTGGCCAGGGATGTATCGAGATGTGAAAAGGTATGTGCAAAACTGTCAAACCTGTCAAAGGTTCAAGTCTGACCAACAGAAGCCGGCGGGACGGATGCTGTCTCGTAGAATAGAGGAACCCTGTTCGACATGGTGTGCCGACTTTGTGGGACCTTTGCCGAAATCGAAGTCAGGAAACACAATGTTGTTGGTTTTTTTCGATGCGTTTGCCAAATGGGTTGAGCTCATCCCACTCAAGAGGGCCACCACCGCGACCCTAATCAAAGCATTCCGCGAACGTATTCTTGGACACTTCGGGGTCCCACGCACGTTCGTGTGTGACAACGGCACGCAGTTTACAAGCCGCGCCTTCAAAGAATATATGCGGGAACTAGGATGTGAGTTACAATATACGGCGCCCTACTCGCCACACGAGAATCCTACGGAGCGTGCAAACCGCACTGTCAAAACCATGATCGCGCAATTCATCGAAGGTGAACAATCAAGCTGGGACAACCTTCTGCCGGAGATGACACTGGCAGTCAACTCTAGTATCTCCGATACTACAAACTTCAGCCCCATTTTTCTGATGCAAGGTCGAGAACCAAGGATGCCCAAGGCGCTATACGAGGAGAAGACACGAGGGAACGGGAACACCCCAGAAGATTTCACGATCAAAGCGGCCAAGATGAAGGAAATATTCGAGGTTGTAAAAATTAATGCGGAGCAGGCGAGTGCCGACCAGATAACCTGAGAAGACGTGAATGGCGTCCCGCCTTGGGCTCACTCGTGTTAGTAAAACAGCACCAACTGTCCAGAGGAGTCGACGGATTCGCGGCGAAATTGGCGCCGAAATATGACGGCCCATTCCGGGTACTTAAGTTTATATCGCCGAACATCGTACGGATCCAGAGGCCCGGGGAACGTAAAAGGAAAGTGGCCAACATTGCAGAGCTGAGAGAATTCCGGGACGATGAGACAGGGGAGAGCGAAGAAGTAACGTAAGGTATCATTAACTAACATCAAGTATCTTAAGATTGTAATTAGATATAAGGCGTTTATTTTAAGCTGCACCAGTAGGCAGGGAAATCTTAGGGTCAGTTATATAAAGTAAGTTATCTACCCACTACAGATACTATGGAAGAAGGAGAGTCAGACTCCACTCAAGAGTGGACCGGCGAAGATGGCGAGATGGACGACGGTGGTTTCGAACCTGAAGACGTTCCTGTCGACCTCACCCTGGCGGACACGGAAGATAGCGACGAGGAGGCGGTGACGGGAGCAGAAAGGGACAACCTATCGTACTCGAGCGAGCTACCAGACGAGTCAACCCGGGGCACCTCCATTGGTAGTACATCCCCCCGGGGCACGTCCACGGTACGCGTCCCCACGGCACGTATCTCCCGGGTACGCGTCTCCACGGTACGCATCTCCCCGGTATGCGTCCCCACGCTACGCGTCTTCCCAGCATGCGTCACCCCACTACGTGCCCTGGTACGAATATAACCCACACTGGGCAACGGAAGAACCACCTCCCTCGACGTACAGGCCTTTCCCTCGCGGACGGTGTCAGTCCCCTCATCCAGCATCCTTTGCCAACCTGGGGGGGCATACGTATGAGCCCCGACACGACCACTATTCTCCTACCAGAGGTCGCTCACGTGACCCAAGACGAGGGCAAGGTGTATACCAGCGGACAACCGAGGCAACTGTGGACCGATATAGCGAAGTTCAAGAGTCCGAAGAGGAGGAGGATGAAGACAGCGAGTGGACTGCCAGTTTCATTAGGGAACGGGAGGATTACCACTGGGCGACAATCCCTGGGGGATATCGGGTCACCCAAGTCCGGCTGGTGACGATGGACATAATTCCACCTCTAGGACAAGGCCCCGCATTCCGGTTTGAAGCAAACTGCGGCAGAACTCGTGCACCCCCACTGGCCGCACGAGCGGCATGGAGCGAGGGATGCCGCAATGAGAACACCTAGGTGGCCCAGGAGCCCATGCCCCCACCCCAGGAGGTAGACGACGATACCAGGCAGAGTCGCGAAGACAGGCGAAGCACAGGACAGTCGATAAATGATGGGCAATATGTCGCTGAGGGAACTGGAACCGCACGACGCCGCCGGATACGCCCGCGGAAATACTGCACCTGGGACTCCATCCCGTCCGAGGAAGAACAAGAGGATGATCAACCACTCCTACGGCGTAGATACACTGAGTCGTCAGGGGACGAGTGGGAAGTTTCCCAAGATACCAGCTTCCCGACTCTGAGTCTCCAGCGACGCAACTCTAGGGCCACGACGATTGAGCCCGAAGAACCCCAAGCTATACCGGAGGCAGAACCCGGAACAGGGGCCGGAGTGGAGGACCTCGACGTGATCGATTTCGGCCTGGGACTAGAAGGCGACGAAGAGGGTTATGGGGTAGAGGAGTTGCTGCAGGACATCGAGGCGCTAGAGCGAGCCGCAACCGAGACCTCTCGACAGACGCTGTTGGAAGCACCAGAGACCTGGAGGGTCTACACGACCGGCCGTATGCTCCCGGAGGAGTTAGTGAACGAATTGACCAGATTCGTGCCACAAGGACCAAAGAGGGATCGCTTCACCCGAGAAATCGACGGAGGCGTGTATCGAGTGACACGGAATGTCGATGCTGAAGGGAAAACGGCTCTGACCGTAGTCCTTCGTCCTCCCAAGTAAGGGGGGGTGTGACGGCGATTCCGATGCCGCCACAATTATTCCCGATCCCCACGGAGGGGAGGAGGAAATATTCGTATTTTTATTATTAATATTATTGTTATTCCTTTGATTTTTTAGCTTTAAGAGAAAAACAATGAATTAATAATTAGCATAATAAGCCTAGGCAAAAACAAACACTTATGTTTATTTAATAAGTGGAAAAGAGAGGGGAGAGCGGGGAAGAGAGGAGAGCGGGGAAGAGAGGCGAAACCGGGAACAACTCCTACGCAGTTGCCTAAGGAATTCACCCCAAAAAGAGCATGAGAGAGGAGTAAACTGAACGACTTGAACGGAGTGCAAAGCCCACCTCAGCGACTGCGCGGTCGACGACAACGGAGAGCGAGAGGGAATATCGAAAAGCGAGCCGGGCAGAGCAGAATAGTTGCTGTTGCCAAAAGGAGAAAGGGAGTCGCGAGATCAAACTTCACCACTGCGACTGCGTGGTAAGAAGATGGTGAGATCGGAGAGGCCAAGGGCACGAGAACAAAATGAAAAAGAACGCAAGGGACTGACACGCGAACATCGGAGCCGGATAGTCGTACTTAAAAAAACGAGATAAGTCGCAATTAGGAGACCACGTGGTTTTAGTCGGTAAGCAAAACGGTACAGTCGTGCAGAATTTTACTGGTGCAGCGAGAAACGCGATTAGAACGAAAAATTGTAGAACGAAGATTGGTGAACTCATGTGAACAAGACGAATAGGCGAAAGAAGCCAACAGTGAATAAAGACTAAATTAATAAATTATAATTTCGACAACGTGTGCATATTCTTTTTTTCCTGACCTTCGACCCGCTTCAATTAAGCCCGTTGAATAAAAAATTTAATTATAACAAGTGATAATAACCCCTAACCTGAGAATCGATCAAACGTAACGGAACCGTAACCCCGACGAGTGATTAACTAACATATCGGCCGTTAATAGAGTTTTACCGTAATTAGTAATAAAACCCTGGGTCCGCCCGAGTTTTATCGTAGTTATTATTAAAACCCTGGGTCCGCCCGAGTTTTATCGTAGTTATTATTAAAACCCTGGGTCCGCCCGAGTTTTATCGTAGTTATTATTAAAGCCCTGGGTCCGCCCGAGTTTTACCGTAATTAGTAATAAAACCCTGGGTCTGCCCGAGTTTTACCGTAGTTAGTAATAAAGCCCTGGGTCTGCCCGAGTTTTACCGTAATTAGTAATAAAACCCTGGGTCTGCCCGAGTTTTACCGTAGTTATTATTAAAGCCCTGGGTCCGCCCGAGTTTTACCGTAGTTATTATTAAAGCCCTGGGTCTGCCCGAGTTTTACCGTAGTTATTATTAAAGCCCTGGGTCCGCCCGAGTTTTACTGTAGTTATTACTAAAGCCCTGGGTCTGCCCGAGTTTTACCGTAGTTATTATTGAAGCCCTGGGTCCGCCCGAGTTTTATCGTAGTACTTATTAAAAACCTGAGTCTGCCCGAATTACATCGTAGTAATTATTAAAAATCCAAGGGGGCTACCCAAGTTTTACTGTAACCAAACCCTGCCTCGACCAAATTTATGGTAGCCACAGATAAAGCCTATCGCTGACATAGGTTCCTACGATAACTGTTTACTAAGTCCAGGGTCTGCCCGGGCTCAGTAGTCAGTCCTAGGTACAGCCACGTACCTTTTGTCGCGGTTTCTTCTCCTAATTATAAGGACCACGCCTAAAAACTCACTCGATTAACCCACATCGTCCACTGTAAATTTATAAATATTTTGTGGAGGCCCTAGCCAACCCCTGAGCATATCCTGGCTGGGAAAACATCCTTACAGTATGTATATGAATATTTTTAACTTTTGCATGGGGGCTGTGGGAAATAACTAACGTTTCACTATGCAATTTAAAGGATTTAAAATCAATAGATTCAAAAATTCAAAACAACCTTTTAGTGCAGCGAAATATATATCTGAGTATGCCAATCGACTTTTGGGTCTTTTCAACCTTCTCGTATGATATAATAATCCTTTCCCTAAGCAAAGAGCTTATGTTAGTACCCTTTTCAAGCCGATGGATTTTTTCTAGGTTCACTTCGTTTGTAGAAACCATCATGCAGGGCCTGAAATAAGGCTGTTGGGTGAATATCCTTACCAAAGTCCTTCTTATCATTAACTTTGATACGTGTTGAGGAGATCTGGGGGCTGACATTGTCCTTCTATACGATCCTTACGCTTTCCTGGCCTTGCAACTGCGTAAGTCCTTTAAAATGTCGCAAAGGATTCCGAATGGGAAAAATGGCTTACTTTCCCCAATGTTAACATTGGGTTTGCATTGATCCTGCTTATTAAATTTTAATTTTTGGACACATATTCGGACGTTGATGCACTATGATCAGCGCAAACAAGTGGCCCTTACGACACCAAGCAGTGCTTGTTACGCGCGGAGCCCTATTACGAGATCGCGAGAAGTGAAAAAGGACAATATAGAAGCGGACAGACTAAGTTAGAAATACGTACGAGACTAATACTAATACTAATTATGTGCTTAGTAAGATAAAATTAATGCTTTTAGGCTTGGCAAAGAGTCGGTAGTAGAAATAACATGGCATAGTCTATTATAGTCGTTACACAGTACTCTAAACGGTTTATGCATATCATAGTTTGATCTACAAATATTTAAAAAAAGAGGAACATAGTTCCTGGTAATTCTATTAGGCACGTATAAGTTTTTGCGACCCAGTAACTAGGGACTCTCCACCTCCCCGTGAATAAGTTTATAGATAAAAGATGTGCCAAGCATCTTTCAACGGTTTGCTAAGGATGGTAGATTAATTAGGAGAAGGATATTTTCACAGCCTTTAACAATTATTTCTATGGAAGCTATAAGATATAGACGTCCAATCGCTTTTACCCTGATCAAGCTATGCGTTAATAAGTAAGACTTGGAAAAATTGATGTCAATAGCTTATACACTGCGCGAAATATCCTTAAAAACATCAAATTTTGACCGATTTCACCCTATTATTTCTATGGAAGCTATAGGATATTGACGTCTGATCGGTACGCCCAAAATACGATTTTCCTACGGTAGCTACAAGATATAGACGGCCGATCGGCAAGCGCTTTTACCCTGATCAAGGTAGGCGTAAATAAATAAGACTTGGTAAAATTTATGTCAATAGCTTATACACTGCGCGAAATATTCTGAAAAAACATCATATTGTTTCAAAATTTGGGCTCAAACGGTTCATAACTTTTCGAGTACATCGGCCACGAACATACGCATAGAGCATTTTTATACCATTGCAGAGGGTATTATAATTTTGATCAGAAGTTTGTAACGCAGTGAAGGAGACGTTTCCGACCCCATAAAGTATATATATATACTTGCTTAGTATCAATAGGGGAGTTGATATAGCCATGTCCGTCTGTCCGTCCGTCCGTCTGTCCGTCTGTTTCAATACCGTATGCGTGCTCAGTTTAAAAGCTACCGATGAAACTTTCACAGTCGTCCTAAAACATTAAACAATCGGAAATAACTTGCAAGACTGGAAGATATTTCGCGTAGTGTAAAAGCTATTGACATGAATCTTTCCAAATCGTATTTTCTTATGCATGCCTTGATTAAAGTAAAAGCGCGTGCCAATCGGACGTCTATATCCTATAGCTCCCATAGGAACAATCGGAAATATCTTGTCAGAATTTATGATATTTCGCGCAGTGTATAAGCTATTGTCATGAATCTTTCTCAATCCCATTTTTTTATGCATACCTTGATCAGGGTAAAAGCGCGTGCCGATCGGACGTCTATATCCTATAGCTCCAATAGGAACAATAGGGTGAAATCGGTAAAAATGTTATGATTGTCAGGATATTTCGCACAGTATATAAGCTATTGATATAAATCTTTCCAAATCGTATTTTTTTATGCATACCTTATATAAGGTAAAAGCGCGTGCCGATCGGACGTCTATATCCTATATCTCCCATAGGAACAATCGGATATACCTTGCAAGAATTGATGATATTTCGCGCAGTGTATAAGCTATTGATATAAATCTATCCCAATCTCATTTTTTTATGCATATGTAGACCAGGGTAAAAGGCCGTGCCGATCTGAGTCTATATCCTATAGCTTCCATAGGCATAGGTTGAAATCGGTTAAAATTTTATGATTTTCAGGATATTTCGCACAGTATATAAGCTATTGACATGATTCTTTCCAAATCTTATTTTTTATGCATTCCTTGATTAAGGTAAATCGCGTGCCGACCGGACGTCTATATCCTATAACTCCCATAGGAACAATAGGGTGAAATCAGTCCGAATTTGATGTTTTTCAGAATATTTTGCGCAGTGTATAAGCAATTGACATAAATTTTTCCAAGTCTTATTTATTTACGCATACCTTGATCAGGGTAAAAGTGCTTGCCGATCGGACGTCTATATCTTATAGCTTCCGTAGTAAAAATTGTTCAAGGCGGCGAAAATATCCCATCTTTTCAATTTTTCTATGACGTTTTTGCAGTATAAGTAGTATATGTATACCTTATTCTGTTCGCTACTTTTTCAATTCGGCTTTCGGCTTTCCGAAGTTCTCGACAGCGTTTCCTGAAGAATTTAGTAGAGAAATACTGTCCAAAATCACAAACCGATGCGTTTGATAGATTTTGCATGATCGTGTACACCGACTTTGAAATGGCAACTTTTCAAGAAAGCGTTTTTAAGTTTGGGGCACCCAAAGTTTAATATAAAACGCGCTTACTTACCTACGTTCAACTGCCAATTAGTTCGGAAGTATTACTCGGATCGATCTAAAATTTTAACACAATATTCTTAAGATGTTGTGCATTCATAAAAAAACAAAATGCAAATTAAACCGTAAATTACCAAACGGAATTTTTGAACTCACTTGATCTGCCAGGGATGCCATCACACATACTGAAATTGAAGATAGGTGTGACAATTATCCTGTTGCGAAACAACCGAAACTCTGCAATGGGACTCGACTGGCAGTCAAGAAATTGGAATCCACAATAAAAGTGGGGCAATAACAATCAATAAAGCCTATGGGCAACTTTGGAATTGCTTCTCACACGGACAATTGTATGTTTCGTGTTCCCGTGTAAGTAAACCAAATAGCCTATACATTTATGCCGAGAACGGAAAAACAAAAACATTGTATACCCACAAGTGTTACAAAATTCAATGGTTATGAAACTTTAGCTTTGTGTCTTATTATTTATGCATCCAGTAATATGACACAGGGAAGCGTGGCAGGGTAGTGATAGATATAAATAAACGATAAACAATAACGAAAATACTTGAATTATTTACACATAAACTGAAGAAGCTATTGAAGGGCGTCGTTGGGCTTCTCTATATGGCGACAGTGACAAAGTGAAACCGAACTGCAAGGACTTCGATGGATAAATCTACAAGTCTCAACAACTAAAAAACCTGGACTGGAAAACAGACTACAGAGAGAAAAATCAAAAACAAAATTAAAAATATCTGATTGAGTAGAGTGCGGTAATGGGTAAACGCGGAGGTGTGCAAAATAAAATACTAGATGGAGTGAAAAATAACCCCCTTGGGAATGAAATATTTTTTTTCTCAAATGTTTTTTTATTTTATTCAATGTAGTTCCTTTTAGCTCGATACACTTATTCCAGCGATTTTCCAACTTCTTGATATCATCCGAAAAGTAATTTTTCGGAAGGTCTGCAAAATACTCCTCCGCGGCGTCGATGACTTCCTCGCTTGAGCTGAATTTTTTATTAATGAGATATCTTTTCAGGTTCGGGAAGAGATAAAAGGGAGCCAAATCGGGTGAATAAGGTGGATGCCGAAGCAATTGGAGCCCTAAGTCACTTATTTTACCCGTGGTTGCTACGCTCTTGTGCGCCGGTGCATTGTCTTGCAAAAACAAAATTTTTTCGCTTCATGTGAAGCCGTTTTGCAGTGATTTCGGCCTTCAATCGCATTTGTGCGTCTTCACAGAGAACAGTCGTGTTTTTGTTTTGCGCTCCGAATTTTCATTTTTCTTATTGAAACCACCGGGGTTTTCTTCATCGTAGCTACACCTTTAAGTGTTTTCTAACAACTTTCCGTTCGCTTCGCGAGTGCATCGTGATTAACTTGTGTTTAGTAAACAAAAAGTTTTTATCATAATTTAATTCGGTGCTGGTTTGTTGTTATTGTTTTCTATTGCCCCTCTTTTCAGTCTTTCTCTTCGTCGTTGAGCGCTGTTGGAACGGCACGCACTCCAACGGTCAAATCTCTCAGAGGTGTTTTATACCGGAGTTAATCGGTTAATAATCCCGCTCTCTCTCTCTTTTCGTTTCTATATCGTTTCGTGGTGCCTAACATCAAAGTTATTCGGTGTTTCGCTCCCGCTCTGTCGCTCTGCTTGATCTCTCATTAAAAAGTTCTTGAGCGCTTTCGATTTTTTTGTCCGTTATAGTGCACAGTGGTCCGTGGTCAGCGAAAATGGCTTTCTGTTCATTAAAAAATTGCAAGAAAGTTATCTCGGCTGGACAGCAAAGTATTCCCTGCCAAACATGTGATAAAATTTATCACGCAAAGTGTCTTGGCTATTCTGGCCTGGTTCGTGATGCCATCGATAAGAGGAGTGGCCTGCGCTACTACTGCGATGAATGCATTGTATACGAGAACCAGGCAATAACTATTAGGCGGCTCACAAAAAGCAGTGTTACGGAATTAATCCGGAACTGCCGTAAAAATACGGACCTGCTCGTGGCGCTTGAATCTCAGCTCACTAGCCGCATGCTAGCTGAGCCCGATTCCCCAAAGCGCAAAAAAGTCGCGGTCGGTGGGCATTCTACGGTAGGTGCTGTGCAACCTGCTGCCCGCGATTCGACTCCAGCTCAGCTGCCAATCTTAGGCGCCACTCAAATGGTACTAAGATCGGGGGCAAAAAGTGATTCGGTATCCGAAGTTGCTGGAATCGATGTGGCTCCGCTAGGTACTTCCACTCTGTCCGATCAAAATAAAGTAGTGGCCCCAACACCTCATGTAGACTTAACGTCCGGATTACCGGCCGATACTGGTAGTACAGATACAAATTCTGTAGTACCAAAAAGGGTTGCATGTGTTGTACCAAAAACGGTTACTTGTGTTCGGGTGCCCCAGCTAAAACATGTATTTGTTTCACGGCTCGCCCCAGACCTCTCATCACTGGATATTACGGCTTATATCCGTAACAAAATCCAAGTTGATGATTTGAAGGTCGAACAATTTAAATTTTCTTATGCTAGGAAAGTATCATCATTTAAGATTGGTATTCCTTGTGCTCTTTTTGCATCTGTGTGTTCCACCAGTTTCTGGCCCGAGGGCATATTTGTAAATGAGTACGAAGCTAAGAGAAAAAAGAAAAGAACCATCCCCAGCGCCCTCCACATCCTCTTCTGTCAAAAAACTAGCCTCCTCTTTTCTTCTTTGCTATCAGAATACAAGAGGCTTACTTAGTAAGCTGACTAAATTGTATTCGGATAGTTTTTCTTTCCCATATAATATTATGGTATGTACAGAGACCTGATTAAGGCCGGATATTCTTAGCTCCGAAATTCTCCCGGGTAAGTACACAATTTATAGGCTTGATCGTCAGTCCAGACGGGGAGGTGGAGTCCTGATTGCTGTCGACTCCACCTTTTCGTCTGAATTACTAACTTTCTTAGGACGTTTACTGGACTTGTGTTTTGTTTCAAATTCAGAAGGCGTTTGCCTATCAAGAACGTCACCACTTACACAACCGGAAGATCCTTATCATCCAACTCTAGAGCTGACTGTAGACGCAAGAACAGAGCTGAATAAAAAATCCGAAAAGTCGGTTAAACGAATCCGCTGCTTTCGTAAGGCAAACTTTCATCTTTTAAATACTTTTATATCCGGCTATGACTGGTCCGAATTTTATTCATGCACTAACGTGGCTAAGGCCGTTAATATCTTTTATAATGCATTGAATTCCTTCTTTTATCTGTGTGTTCCGTTATACTATCCGTCAATTTCAAATAAACCTCCATGGTTTAATAAAGAGTTGTCACACCTAAAAAATATTAAGTCCAGACTTTTCAATAAATTTAAAATGTGCGGTTCACAATCTGCCTTCTCTCGGTACCTAAGGGCTCGGTCAAATTTTATCGTGCTTAACGCCCGGTGTTATAAAAACTATTTGACTCGTTGTAGGGTCCAATTTTCACAAGATCCAAAACAGTTTTATAATTTTGTTAACACTAAGCGTAAATCCGCCTGTTACCCTGCATCACTATCATTCGAAAACTCTACGGCAAATTCTGATCAGGCAATTGCCGATCTATTTGCCCAGTTTTTCCAGACAACATATTCTGTTTCATCCCGTCCAAATCCGTCTTATTCAAATGCCATACCCAAGTCGAACTTGATTTTTTGTCCGAGGTTAAGCGAAAGCTCCCTTCTTTTGGATCTTCATAAAGTTAAGCCTGTCTATTCACCGGGTCCTGACGGAGTTCCAGGCTGCGTGCTGAGGTACTGTGCTGAAACTCTGTGTAGACCTCTGTACAAATTGTTTACCTTGTCTTTAAAAACATCTCATTTCCCACTTATTTGGAAGGAGTCATTTGTCATTCCCCTTCATAAGAAAGGAAATAAATGCAATACAAGTAATTACAGAGGCATATCCAAATTATCCGCCATCCCAAAGCTTTTCGAAAACACTATTACACCCCATTTGCAACATCTTTGTAGATCGATTATATCTCCATGTCAACATGGATTTATAAGGCGAAGATCTACGACGACAAACCTCTTGGAGCTAACGTCTTTTGTAATAAATGGCTTTAGAAAGAACATGCAGACTGACGTAGTTTACACTGACTTTAGTAAAGCGTTTGATTCAGTAAATCACTCGCTACTTGTATTAAAGCTAGACTTATTAGGGTTTCCATGTGATCTTCTAACATGGATCTCAAGTTATTTGAGTGGTAGGACTCAACGAGTCCTCTTTAAAAACTCGATCTCTGGTTTGATCCGAGTTACTTCAGGCGTCCCACAAGGAAGCCACCTTGGCCCACTTCTTTTTACTTTATTTATAAACGATCTCCCTCTAGTCTTGACAAAGTCGCGTGTCCTTATGTACGCAGATGACGTTAAGTTATGCCTGCAATATAATGAAATTTCTAGCAGTTCAGACTTACAATCTGACCTAAACGCTTTTCAAACATGGTGTTGTGAAAATCTTTTGGATTTAAATAGCGCTAAGTGCAAAGTAATGACATTTTTTCGGGTGAACCCACAATATGCAACGTATACGTTAGGTGGTTGCGCGTTGTCTAGAATTACGCATGTTGATGACCTTGGCGTCCTCCTTGACCCTAAACTTAAGTTTTGTGACCATATTACTTCTATGGTGATTAAAGCCAGGGGAGTACTTGGATTTATTGAAAGGTGGTCAAAGGAATTCGATGATCCCTATGTTACAAAGACTCTGTTTATTTCACTAGTCCGTCCAATCCTGGAGTACTGTTCTGCAGTTTGGAGTCCTCAGTATGGTGTACATATAGACCGGACAGAGTCTGTGCAAAAGAACTTTTTATTATTTGCTCTACGGGGCCTTAACTGGAATGCAAGCCTTATTTTACCATCCTACTCTAGTAGATTTCTCCTAATTAATCTACCATCCTTAGTAAACCGTAGAACGATGCTTGGCACAACTTTTATCTATAAACTTATTCATGGGGATGTGGAGAGTCCCGAGTTACTGGGTCGCATAAGCTTCTCCGTGCCTAATAGAATTACCAGGAACTATGTTCCTCTTACATTAAATATTTGTAGATCTAACTTTGATATGCATGAACCGTTTAGAGTACTGTGTAACGACTATAATAGACTATACCACATTATTTCTACTACCGACTCTTTGCCAAGCCTAAAATCATTAATTTTATCTTACCTAGCACAAAATTAGTATTAGTATTAGTCTCGTACGTATTTGTAATCTTAGTCTGTCCGCTTCTACATTGTGCTTTTAACTTCTCGCGATCTCGTTTTTACGCCTATTAGGCTCCGCGCGTAACAAGCACTGCTTGGTGTCGTAAGGGCTACTTTTTTGCGCTGATCATAGTGCATCAACGTCCGAAATGATAACAATGCACAGTAATACTCGCTGTTGATGGTTTTTCCTTTTTCGAGGTAGTCCACGAAGATTATGCCATGACAATCCCAAAAAAATGACGCCATAACCTTTCCGACCCATCGAGCCTCCCTCGGCCGCTTCAGAGCACTCGTGCCGGCTTTGGTCCATTGCCGGGCACTCATTCTGTTCTCTGGTGTGTAATAGTGGATCCAGGTTTCATCAACAGTTACCAATCGACGCCAAAAGTCCGCCGGATTCCGCATCAGTAACATTTTTTAATTTAAATTTGTTTGATTTGATAGGTTGCTTATAACTATTCTTATAGTAATAACATATCTCGGCGTGCTCTCGTGACGACAGGATCGACAGATTCCGGTTTATCCCACGTTGCAGCGATCTTTACGAGGGGCCCTCCTCTGTACCTTATTCACGTTCCCTCCGAACGGATACTAAAGGGATCACGGCGATAAGTTTGGCCTGATTAGTCCACTAGGCACAAGTCCTGTTTTTCAAGGAGTAACAATTTTTCTTTTCTCTTCTCTCGGATTAGGCGGAGGTTTAAACGAAACGTCGGAATATTGTACTTTCCCGAACTTTACGAGACGCGTAACTTGTTATCCTTTCGCGGCTTTTAATCAGGTCCCAGTTAAAAGATTGATTATTATTTATATATAAAAAAATTCAAACATTACTCTAATGAGTTGGATTGAGAACTGATTTTAATTAAGCTATACAATTATTCATTATGACTATGCGTCGCTCCATCGCTGCCACCGTCTCTGCCGCACCTGTCGTTTCTGCTAACGTTCTTTATTATTATTGGCTGCTGCTCTTCTTCGCTGTCGCTGTTGACCAAATTTAATTGTCATTGGCCAATGCATTCAAGTTATTGTTTTTGTTGTATGCACTCGGCCGAGTTCGATCAACTTTGGAAATTGGCTATTTTGCATTTCCACGATCGCTGACCAAAAGGTGCAAGCTCAGCGCACGTGGCTTAGTTCGTGTGAACTTTATTGAGGGCATTTGTTGTGCAAACAATGCCTACTCTTACTTATGTCTGGGTCTTTATATAATTTTGGGTGTTAACTTATATATTAAAACTAGAAAGAAATATAAGTGAAAACAAGAGAGAACGCTATAGTCGAGTGCCTCGACTATTAGATACCCGTTACTCAGCTAAACAACTTAATATAAATATGCCTTCTTGTATGTTTACTGTGTACAATGTAAATATAATACATACATATGTATATGCTTACATACATACACACATACGCCATTGTTTGACTCAGACCTCCAATTTGGCTAACTTGATTTGATTTGCATAGTTCTTGGGATATAGATCGGTATTGACAAATTAAAAAAACCATCGCAATTTCCTTAAATAGAAATCCTTATCGAGAATTAACGTTGACTCTGTTGAGCACCTTGGCCAGCTGTTCCAAGGTCATCCGTTAGATGGCGCTATTGTATTGCGCCATCTACCCCAAGACATTGGTACCACGGACCATGAAAGGCGGAAATGTAGGAGCTAGCCAGGCTTAAGCGTTTAATGGGTTTTTGGGCGTTAGAGTGGGCGTGGCAAACTTGTATTAGGCCAATCGATAGGTATTGACGAACCAAATACATATCAATTAAAATTTTCATAATAGCATCAAAACTGTGGCCACAGCTTGTGGCTTGTGGGCGTCAGAGGAGGCGTGGCACCATTTTGAAATTAACTTGCGCTGCGTAGGAACTCCTAAAATCTACATGCAAAATGCCAATCTTCTAGCTTTTATAGTTTCCGAGATCTCAGCGTTCATACGGACAGACCAAAGACCAATATAATCACTAAGATGCGTAACGCCCATACATTGGTTTTGCAATATGCAGCTCGTTTTTTGGTGGCGACGAAAATTCCGTTCTCTCCGTTCTCTCCGTTGAGAGCGTAAAAATCTAAAAATAGAATTGCACGAATAAGGAAGTGCGTATGTGTGCGTATTTGTTCGAGAAGACGATTTTCGTCCAGAAATCATTTCTGGACTAAGAAACTAATTGTGTGTCAAAAGAACTTCTATGATTGAACAGGATGTTTATTTAAATTGCATTTATGTATATATGGCAATGAAGCTTGATGTAAAACTTTTTTATATACCTTAAATATTAATATCTGCATATTTAATTCATAGTTTCGTTTTACATATTTAAATTAAAGCTAAAAACATAACTTTTAATACAAAACATATAAAACTGCTTGATTAAATTTTAAAATATTTCAATAAAGTTTAATATATTTGAATATACTATGATTGTTAAACAAAAACAAAGCGAAGTTTATTTAAATTGAATATATTTAAAGGATATTAAATTAAATATATGTCGCTTTATTTTTTATCCATGGCTGTTTTTATTAACTTTAAAATGGAAATATTAAATTTAATTTTTATTCAAATATATTAAATTTTGATCTAATGACTTAAAATATTTAAAATAAAAACACGTATAACATCATATCTAATATTATCAACCTGCACTTAAATCTATTCTTATTTACTCAAGCAGTTTTATATGTTTTGTGTTAAAAGCTATGTTTTTATAATTAATTTAAATATATAAAACGAAAAATTTAATTTAATATTCAGATATTCATTTTTATTTATCCATCTTTTTTTTTTGTATACCTAATAAATATTTAAAGCTCATATTATTATTTTATAAAAAGTTAAACTATTTATATAATATAATATTATATAATACGTATAATATAAAAATACCACATATTTTTTAATCCATATATTTAAAATTCAATAAATATAAAAATATTCATCCTGTTCAATCGCAAAATTTCTGAGGCTCCTAAAAGTCGTTCACAAGTCGCATGCTGAATACCCTAATGACAATTATTCCAATGTGAAGTCATGTATGAAATAAATTATGTTATTTTTTTATACTTAGATATATTTGGTCATTACTAAAAAATATTATACATTCGAATAATTAGTAAATAAAGAAAATATAAAGGCAATACAAAATAAGTATTTTTAATAATGTTATAATTTTAAAATAAAGAGTATATTTCGACAGCGCGCTGCAGCGAATTTCTTCGCTTGTGAATACATGTGCACACATACATTCGTCGACTGTCGCAGTATGCGTGCAAAGAGCGGCTGGCTTTTGAGCGCTCTCTCGCTGGCTTTTGGGCAGAGAGCGAAAAGCCAGTTGAAAAGCCAGCACAAAAAATTCGTGTGCAAAAAAATCGTATGGCGTTACGCATCTTGGTGTTTATATTGGTCTTTGGACAGACGGACATGGCTAGATCGACTCGGCTAATGATCCTGAACAAAAATATATATACTTTATAGGATCGGAAACGCTTCCTTCTACCTGTTACATACTTTTGCACGAATACAATATACCCTTTTACTCTACGAGTAACGGGTATAATTACCAATTTAAAAAAAATCACTCATTTACTCTGTATGTATATGAATATTTTTAACTTTTGTCAGTTTCACTCCGACCTTTAAAGAGTAAAGACGTGTAACTGACCTACGCTCCAGGCGACAGCTTATCAGCAAAATCTAAAATTAGATCAATCAATTCGCGACTATTTCGTACCCGATCATAAAAAGACAACAAACACAAAGAATAAGTGAACCAAACTCACTCGTTTTGGGGCCCGAGCCCAACGACACCGCAATGTCTCGACCACCCGACCGAACCTTGACAACGATCAACATGAAAACAAATGAACCTAAATACGTTATAATTAGTAGAACCGACAATAAAACATTTGAAAACATATCTCCATTTCTTATCAAAAAAGTGGTAGATTTTCAGTGTAATGGACCAGTAGAAACATGTAACAAGACTAGATCGGGAACCCTCCTTGTCAAAACCAAAAACTCTTTACAAGCCCAGAAATTACTTAAAATACAAGTATTTCACGACTTCCCAGTCCGCGCCGAGGAACACAAAAATCTGAACACCTCTAAAGGAGTAATCTACTGCAATGACTTAAGGAATATAGACGAACAAGAAATATTAGAAGAACTAAAACCGCAGAACGTTGTTGAAGTCCGAAAAATCCTAAAAAAAGACAATAATGATAACAATAGAAAGACAGAAACAGGTTTAATCATACTAAGCTTCGCAACAATAAATCTACCCGAAAAATTGTGGATAGGATATGAAATAGTAAACATACGCCCATACATCCCACCCCCAATGAGATGTTTTAACTGTCTTAGATTTGGACACCCAACCGCCTATTGTAAAAGCTCTAAAATATGCGCCAACTGCTCCGAAAAAGAACACACAAAAGAAGATGAACCATGCACCAACACACAAACCTGCATCAATTGCAAATACGAAGATGACGAAATTAAACACCACAACGCAATGGACAAATCATGCCCCAGCTTAATCAAACAAAAAGAACTGACTGCCATAAAAACAATCCAAAAAGTCGACCACAAGACAGCCCGTCTTATCTACAACACACGTCATACTCACCCAACAATGCCCTACGCCCTGAGAGCATCACTCCCAGCACACAAAATACCAGCTACAGAAACAACAACGCACACAACTAAAGCATCAAAAACAACCTCATCAACACCGAACCCTATTACCAGGCAAACTATCACCTACGAAGACTCCCCAGAAGAACCCATGGACACCACTGCATCAACATCTAAATATTCTACACGCTCTGAAATCTCCGACGAACTAAAACTTAAAATATTCAATGCTAAATCAAATAAACTAGGAATTCACCTTAAATCAAAAGAAAAAAACAGCAAAAAATCTAAAACCGAAAAAAAATCCCCGAACAAGTTATCCGATCGTATTGGTACAATGAGTACTGATGATGAACTATGAAAAACAGTTTTAATCTAATTAATCTAGTTCTAAGATAGCTTTAACCTATACTCTTATACTTAACATGCTAAAAATATTACAACTAAACATAAATGGATACCTCAATAACTATAATCACCTACAAATACTCATAAAAAACCAGAACCCTAAGATAATTTCCATCCAAGATACCCACCTCCACTCTACCAACAATATTCCTATCCCAATAAACTTCACTCTTTACCATATAAACAACTCAAGAAACCCTTACGGTGGGGTAGCTCTTTTACTTCACAACTCCTTGCAACAACAACAAACCCAAGTACGCAATACATGTTTCGACTCAATCGCTGTCACCGTACAATCTAAAATCAAATTTACTATAATTTCCAGTTATATACCTCCCAGCAAACCATTCACTTTACAAGAATTACAAGATACTTACAACTATTTTGACACCCCTGTTTTAATAACAGGTGATTTCAACAGCTGGCACAAAAGCTGGGGATCACAAAATAATAATAAACGAGGAAGTCTACTGTTTAAGTTTATAAACCAATCCTTGCTAACCACACTTAATAATGGCTCCCCCACTCACTTCACTACACACCACACTTTCACACATATTGATCTCTCTCTAACCTCACCTGAATTAACCTTACACTCTAAATGGACAATTGACAGTCACCTCTCAGGAAGCGACCACTTCCCGATCTCAATCGAACTTTTTAATAGAGAAACAACTGACTCCCCGTCATTAAAAAAAAATTTAATTTAGATAAAGCCAACTGGCCTCTTTACCAAATAATAAGTAAGCAATGCTCCGACGACAGACCACCCAGCCAAAAAATAAACCAAGAAACAGCTCATCTTTGCTCTATAATAAGGCAAAGCGCACATTTATCCATACCACAATATCACCCAAATTCATCTAAACAAGTCCCCTGGTGGGACAAAGATCTGCAAATACTAAAAACCAATAAAAAGTTATGCTGGCGGAACATGTGCCAAAATATAAACACAAGCAACATAATTTCCTATAAAAAAGCTAATGCAATATTAAAGCGAGAAATAAAAAACAAAAAAAGGAAAGCACTAAACGAATTTACCTCAGACATCAACCCACAAACACCAATCCCAATAATATGGAAAAAAATCAATAGATTCTGTGGCCTTAAAACTCACATCCAAATTCATTGTCTTGTTAATCCTAATAACGCATCTGACACATATACAAACAAACAGGATATCTCAAAAGCACTGTGCGAGTTCTGGTCAAATTCATCACTCAATAATAACTTTCATCCTACATTCAGGTCGCACAAAAGAAACATAAACTATAATTTCACTCACAACACATCCTCCCTCACCAAACCCTTAGAATGTGATATTTCAATTATCGAACTCAAAAGCGCCATAAACCAACTAAAAGGCAAAACACCAGGTAGGGACCGCATCAGCTACCCAATGATAAAAAACCTGCCAGATTCGGTAATGCATAGGCTACTCAACCTTTACAACAACATCTTCAACGCACATATCCCACAACAGTTTAAAGTAAGTAGCATAATACCAATATTAAAACCCGACTCAAACAAATCAGCAATAACCTCCTATCGACCCATATCATTAAATAGCTGCCTATCCAAAGTCATGGATAAAATAATATCAAAAAGACTATGGTGGCTAGTTAACAACAGCCAGCTACTCGATAGTCGTCAAATGGGATTCAGAAAGGGCAAATCAGTATCAGATTGTCTAGTAATGCTAGACTACCTGACTACCACCACCCTATCGAGAAAGAGCCACCTCTCTATAATTTCACTTGACTTCACAAAAGCGTTCGATAAAATTGGAATACATACAATAATAGACGAACTTATTGACTGGAAATTGGGACCAAAAATAATTAAATACATAATAAACTTCTTAACTAACCGAAAAATTTGCGTTCAGACTCAAAACGTACAATCCCAGCCCTTGTCACTCGAAAATGGAATTCCACAAGGATCACCACTGTCTGTAATCCTGTTTGCAATTGCCTATAATAAACTCAATAAAATCATAGGCCTACACAAATCATTCGAATTTACTGCATACGCTGACGATTATACAATAATAAAAAAACTAAAAAAGAAAGATACAACTTTAAACATAAACCCACTACTAGCAGACATCCAAGAATGGTGCAATTACTCTTGAGCCAGTCTCTCTATACCAAAATCTAAACATTTACATATTTGTCGAAAGAAAAAATGCAACTTTAGGATACTTAGCAATCTCAACCTACAAAATGAAAAATCATTAAAAATCTTAGGTATTACTATAACTAATAAATATAAATGGGACGCGCACATAGAACAACTAATAATACAAATAGCTAAAAGGCTAAATATTATAAAGTGTCTTTGCAGCACTACTTTCAACTGCCATATTAAAACCATTATTTATGTAATGAACTCAATTATCATGTCAAAAATTGACTATGGGTTATTCCTATACGGAAGAGCGCCCAAATCAAAACTTAACAAAATTAAAACCATATACCACTCAGCTATAAGAATAGCCTTTGGTGCTTTTCGCTCCTCTCCAGTCAACAATCTACTATACGAATCTAACATTAGGCCAATAGAACACAGAACTAAACAAGCTATACTAAAAAACTTTAAAATTATATCCAATGCCAAACAAACTCCATTAGAACATATCATTAAAAAAATTTTGAAAGCGAAACGGGTCCCAAAACTATCATCAACGATAAAAGAGACTATCGACCACTGCAAATCGATACTACTATACCCTGTCCCCTTCATAAATAAAAAACAATCAACTCCAACGGTTTTTTTTAACGCCTAAAAGATAAATAAATCTCTCCACACATCTTCCAAACCCAACACACCATCGACAGTTTACTATCAAAACTTCCTAGAATTAAAAAATACCCTCAAAAAACACACTTTTCTATTCACAGACGGCTCCAAATCCGATAGCGGAGTAGCCTACAGCATAACCTCTACACAACACATAGTAACCCAGCAAATGCTCCCACTTTATTCCTCCATTTTCACTGCCGAAATAGCAGCAATTCTCTACGCATGTAGATATGCAGAAAAACAAAAAGGAAAATTTGCCATATGCTCCGACTCACTCTCAGCTCTTACAGCACTAGAAAACCCAAACAACCATACTTATTACACATTAGAAATAAAAAAAATTATTTCGAAATGCAAACACAAACTCACTCTAATATGGGTCCCAGGTCACTGCGGCATCATTGGAAACGAACTTGCAGACCAAGCTGCTAAACAAGCAATCATATTACCATTAACATTAGAAAAAAACTATAACATACCAGATACCCTCAAATACATATGTAAACACATGAGAACCCAATACGATCTAACCTGGAACAACACATCTCCACACTACAAGCTCATTAACCCCAAAAAGCAACAAAATATCGAATCTTTAAACCCAACAATCTCTCGAATGGACACCATTAAATTTATGAGACTTCGAATCGGACACACTAAACTCACACACAGCCACCTATTTAACAAAACACCTCATCCTACATGCCAACAATGCAATCAAAACCTAACCCTTTCCCACATATTCCTAGATTGTCCTCTTTACGCTGAACACAGAAATAAACTCCAGCAAAAAACACTAGAAGAAATAGTAGATCCAAAAAATATATTGACAACAATCCAATTTTTAAAATCGATAAGCCTTTATAATAGCATTTAAGTTTATTCTTAGTATTAATAACTAGAATTAGTAAGCACATGTTATCATACACAATTCCCATTATATTTATAAAATCCATTGTTAAATCTGATCACAACATAGAATTTAAGCAGAAGGCCATTGCAGCTATTGCTTAACACAAACTAAAAATTGCCCGCACTTTGTAATTGCTGGTAATTTCTTTATAATAATAATAATAATAATAAAACTTTTGCATGGGGGCTGTGGGAAATAACTAACGTATCACTATGCAATTTAGAGGATTTAAAATCAATAGATTTAAAATGTCAAAACAACCTTTTAATGCTGCGAAATATATATCTGAGTATGCCAATCGACTTTTGGGTCTTTTCAACCTTCTCGTATGATATAATAATCCTTTCCCTAAGCAAAGAGCTAATGTTAGTACCCTTTTCAAGCCGATGGATTTTTTCTAGGTTCAATTCGTTTGTAGAAACCATCATGCAGGGCCTGAAATAAGGCTGTTGGGTGAATATCCTTACCAAAGTCCTTCTTATCATTAACTTTGATACGTGTTGAGGGGATCTGGGGGCTGACATTGTCCTTCTATACGATCCTTACGCTTTCCTGGCCTTGCAACTGCGTAAGTCCTTTAAAATTTCGCAAAGGACTCCGAATGGGAAAAATGGCTTACTTTCCCCAATGTTAACATTGGATTTGCATTGATCCTGCTTATTAATTTTTATTTTTGGACACATATTCGGACGTTGATGCACTATGAACAGCGCCAACAAGTGGCCCTTACGACACCAAGCAGTGCTTGTTACGCGCGGAGCCCTATTACGAGATCGCGAGAAGTGAAAAAGGACAATATAGAAGCGGACAGACTAAGTTAGAAATACGTACGAGACTAATACTAATACTAATTATGTGCTTAGTAAGATAAAATTAATGCTTTTAGGCTTGGCAAATAGTCGGTAGTAGAAATAACATGGCATAGTCTATTATAGTCGTTACACAGTACTCTAAACGGTTTATGCATATCATAGTTTGATCTACAAATATTTAAAAAAAGAGGAACATAGTTCCTGGTAATTCTATTAGGCACGTATAAGTTTTTGCGACCCAGTAACTAGGGACTCTCCACCTCCCCGTGAATAAGTTTATAGATAAAAGATGTGCCAAGCATCTTTCAACGGCTTGCTAACGATGGTAGATTAATTAGGAGAAGGATATTTTCACAGCCTTTAACAATTATTTCTATGGAAGCTATAAGATATAGATGTCCAATCGCTTTTACCCTGATCAAGCTATGCGTAAATAAGTAAGACTTGGAAAAATTGATGTCAATAGCTTATACACTGCGCGAAATATCCTGAAAAACATCAAATTTTGACCGATTTCACCCTATTATTTCTATGGAAGCTATAGGATATAGACGTCTGATCGGTACGCCCAAAATACGATTTTCCTACGGTAGCTAAAAGATATAGACGGCCGATCGGCAAGCGCTTTTACCCTGTTTAAGGTAGGCGTAAATAAATAAGACTTGGTAAAATTTATGTCAATAGCTTATACACTGCGCGAAATATTCTGAAAAAACATCATATTGTTTCAAAATTTGGGCTCAAACGGTTCATAACTTTTCGAGTACATCGGCCACGAACATACGCATAGAGCATTTTTATACCATTGCAGAGGGTATTATAATTTTGATCAGAAGTTTGTAACGCAGTGAAGGAGACGTTTCCGACCCCATAAAGTATATATATTCTTGCTTAGGATCAATATGGGAGTTGATATAGCCATGTCCGTCTGTCCGTCCATCCGTCTGTCCGTCTGTTTCAATACCGTATGCGTGCTCAGTTTAAAAGCTACCGATGAATCTTTCACAGTCGTCCTAAAACATGAAACAATCGGAAATAACTTGCAAGACTGGAAGATATTTCGCGTAGTGTAAAAGCTATTGACATGAATCTTTCCAAATCGTATTTTCTTATGCATACCTTGATCAAAGTAAAAGCGCGTGGCAATCGGACGTCTATATCCTATAGCTCCCATAGGAACAATCGGAAATATCTTGCAAGAATTTATGATATTTCGCGCAGTGTATAAGCTATTGACATGAATCTTTCTCAATCCCATTTTTTTCTGCATACCCTGATCAGGGTAAAAGCGCGTGCCGATCGGACGTCTATATCCTATAGCTCCAATAGGAACAATAGGGTGAAATCGGTAACAATGTTATGATTGTCAGGATATTTCGCACAGTATATAAGCTATTGATATGAATCTTTCCAAATCGTATTTTTTTATGCATACCTTATATAAGGTAAAAGCGCTTGCCGATCGGACGTCTATATCCTATAGCTCCCATAGGAACAATCGGATATACCTTGCAAGAATTGATGATATTTCGCGCAGTGTATAAGCTATTGACATAAATCTATCCCAATCTCATTTGCATATGTAGACCAGGGTAAAAGCGCGTGCCGATCTGAGTCTATATCCTATAGCTTCTATAGGCATAGGTTGAAATCGGTTAAAATTTTATGATTTTCAGGATATTTCGCACAGTATATAAGCTATTGACATGATTCTTTCCAAATCTTATTTTTTATGCATTCCTTGATTAAGGTTAAATCGATTGCCGATCGGACGTCTATATCCTATAACTCCCATAGGAACAATAGGGTGAAATCAGTCCGAATTTGATGTTTTTCAGAATATTTTGCGCAGTGTATAAGCTATTGGCATACATTTTTCCAAGTGTTATTTATTTACGCATACCTTGATCAGGGTAAAAGCGCTTGCCGATCGGACGTCTATATCTTATAGCTTCCGTAGTAAAAATTGTTAAAGGCGGCGAAAATATCCCTTCTTTTCAATTTTTCTATGACGTTTTTGCAGTATAAGTAGTATATGTATACCTTATTCTTTTCGCTTCTTTTTCAATTCGGCTTTCGGCTTTCCGAAGTTCTCGACAGCGTTTCCTCAGGAATTTAGTAGAGAAAGGCGGCGAAAATATCCCTTCTTTTCAATTTTTCTATGACGTTTTTGCAGTATAAGTAGTATATGTATACCTTATTCTTTTCGCTACTTTTTCAATTCGGCTTTCGGCTTTCCGAAGTTCTCGACAGCGTTTCCTGAGGAATTTAGTAGAGAAATACTGTCCAAAATCTCAAACCGATGCGTTTGATAGATTTTGCATGATCGTGTACACCGACTTTGAAATGACAACTTTTCAAGAAAGCGTTTTTAAGTTTGGGGCACCCAAAGTTTAAAACGAGCTTACTTACCTACGTTCAACTGCCAATAAGTTCGGAAGTTTTACTCGGATCGATCTAAAATTTTAACACAATATTCTTAAGATGTTGTGCAAATTTAAACGATTTCAGTTCCCAATTAGATTGGCATTCGCAATAACAATCAATAAAGCCTATGGGCAAACTTTGGAACTGCTTCTCACACGGACAATTGTATGTTTCGTGTTCCCGTGTAAGTAAACCAAATAGCTTAATACATATCAATTAAAATTTTCATAATAGCATCAAAACTGTGGCCACAGCTTGTGGCTTGTGGGCGTCAGAGGGGGCGTGGCACCATTTTGAAACTAACTTCCGCTGCGTAGGAACTCCTAAAATCTACATGCAAAATGCCAATCCTCTAGCTTTTATAGTTTCCGAGATCTCAGCGTTCATACGGACAGACAGACAGACGGACAGACGGACATGGCTAGATCGACTCGGCTAATGATCCTGAACAAGAATATATATACTTTATAGGGTCGGAAACGCTTCCTTCTATTTGTTACATACTTTTGCACGAATACAATATACCCTTTTACTCTACGAGTAACGGGTATAATTACCAATTTAAAAAAAATCACTCATTTACTCTGTATGTATATGAATATTTTTAACTTTTGCATGGGGGCTGTGGGAAATAACTAACGTATCACTATGCAATTTAGAGGATTTAAAATCAATAGATTTAAAATGTCAAAACAACCTTTTAGTGCAGCGAAATATATATCTGAGTATGCCAATCGACTTTTGGGTCTTTTCAACCTTCTCGAATGATATAATAATCCTTTCCCTAAGCAAAGAGCTTATGTTAGTACCCTTTTCAAGCCGATGGATTTTTTCTAGGTTCAATTCGTTTGTAGAAACCATCATGCAGGGCCTGAAATAAGGCTGTTGGGTGAATATCCTTACTAAAGTCCTTCTTATCATTAACTTTGATACGTGTTGAGGGGATCTGGGGGCTGACATTGTCCTTCTATACGATCCTTACGCTTTCCTGGCCTTGCAACTGCGTAAGTCCTTTAAAATGTCGCAAAGGACTCCGAATGGGAAAAATGGCTTACTTTCCCCAATGTTAACATTGGATTTGCATTGATCCTGCTTATTAAATTTTAATTTTTGGACACATATTCGGACGTTGATGCACTATGATCAGCGCAAACAACTGGCCCTTACGACACCAAGCAGTGCTTGTTACGCGCGGAGCCCTATTACGAGATCGCGAGAAGTGAAAAAGGACAATATAGAAGCGGACAGACTAAGTTAGAAATACGTACGAGACTAATACTAATACTAATTATGTGCTAAGTCAGATCAAATTAATGCTTTTAGGCTTGGCAAAGAGTCGGTAGTAGAAATAACATGGCATAGTCTATTATAGTCGTTACACAGTACTCTAAACCGTTCATGCATATCATAGGAGGAGGAGGAACCTAGTTCCTGGTAATTCTATTAGGCACGTATAAGTTTATGCGACCCAGTAACTAGGGACTCTCCACCTCCCCGTGAATAAGTTTATAGATAAAAGATGTGCCAAGCATCTTTCAACGGTTTGCTAAGGATGGTAGATTAATTAGGAGAAGGATATTTTCACAGCCTTTAACAATTATTTCTATGGAAGCTATAAGATATAGACGTCCAATCGCTTTTACCCTGATCAAGCTATGCGTTAATAAGTAAGACTTGGAAAAATTGATGTCAATAGCTTATACACTGCGCGAAATATCCTGAAAAACATCAATTTGACCGATTTCACCCTATTATTTCTATGGAAGCTATAGGATATTGACGTCTGATCGGTACGCCCAAAATACGATTTTCCTACGGTAGCTAAAAGATATAGACGGCCGATCGGCAAGCGCTTTTACCCTGATCAAGGTAGGCGTAAATAAATAAGACTTGGTAAAATTTATGTCAATAGCTTATACACTGCGCGAAATATTCTGAAAAAACATCATATTGTTTCAAAATTTGGGCTCAAACGGTTCATAACTTTTCGAGTACATCGGCCACGAACATACGCAAAGAGCATTTTTATACCATTGCAGAGGGTATTATAATTTTGATCAGAAGTTTGTAACGCAGTGAAGGAGACGTTTCCGACCCCATAAAGTATATATATTCTTGCTTAGGATCAATAGGGGAGTTAATATAGCCATGTCCGTCTGTCCGTCCGTTAGTCTGTCCGTCTGTTTCAATACCGTATGCGTGCTCAGTTTAAAAGCTACCGATGAAACTTTCACAGTCGTCCTAACACATGAAACAATCGGAAATAACTTGCAAGACTGGAAGATATTTCGCGTAGTGTAAAAGCTATTGACATGAATCTTTCCAAAAGCGTATTTTCTTATGCATACCTTGATCAAAGTAAAAGCGCGTGCCAATCGGACGTCTATATCCTATAGCTCCCATAGGAACAATCGGAAATATCTTGCAAGAATTTATGATATTTCGCGCAGTGTATAAGCTATTGACATGAATCTTTCTCAATCCCATTTTTTTATGCATACCTTGATCAGGGTAAAAGCGCGTGCCGATCGGACGTCTATATCCTATAGCTCCAATAGGAACAATAGGGTGAAATCGGTAAAAATGTTATGATTGTCAGGATATTTCGCACAGTATATAAACTATTGATATGAATCTTTCCAAATCGTATTTTTTTATGCATACCTTATATAAGGTAAAAGCGCGTGCCGATCGGACGTCTATATCCTATAGCTCCCATGGGAACAATCGGATATACCTTGCAAGAATTGATGATATTTCGCGCAGTGTATAAGCTATTGACATAAATCTATCCCAATCTCATTTTTTTATGCATATGTAGACCAGGGTAAAGGCGCGTGCCGATCTGAGTCTATATCCTATAGCTTCCATAGGCATAGTGTGAGGAGTTAAATAACTCCACACAAAATATCTCAAAAATAACTGCATGGAAAACCTGCCAGTTGCTACTTACGCAACTACTTCGTGTAGTAACGGCAACGCAGGAAAAGAGAGTTTGGAGAAAGCAGTTGGAGAGTACGAGGAGAGAAAGTACAGAGTACGAACCCAAAGAGAGTTTGGAGAGATTGGGAGAGACGGAGCGGAGAGAGGCGCCAGAGCGAGACGGCACTAGTCAGAGCGAGAGTCCAGATAGCGCAGGCGTGCCGTGAGCAAGGAAGGAACGGTACAGCGCTGCACTTTGGACTTCAGTGTGGTGCCGTGTGCAGAGGGCGAAAGGTCAAACGGTAAAACCGTGGACTTTGGACCTTGGAGTGGAGAGAAGAAAAGGAATGGCCGAGGATTAACGGGACCCGGAGGCCTATATAAACGGGCCCAGCGCTGGAATCAGGACCAGTCATCGAGCATCAAACTACGAGTGAACATCGTCTAGTAAAAGTCAAAGTCAAGAATATACCACCGTGAGAACCAGCCGTGAACAAGATCGCTACGTCGAGGACGTTCGGGACCGAGCAAGTCACCGAATTGAGACACAGGTAGCTGAGTCCTCGAACGGCAACCCACGGCCAAAGTCTACAGAACATCAAGATTGGCTGTAATACCGATTAGTCCGACGAAGTTGGCTGTAATACCGGTCAGTTTAGCTGCATTGGCTGTAATACCGATCAGGCTAGCTGTGCCGGCTGTAATACCAATCAGTCCGGCTACATTGGCTGTAATACCAATTTATTCTAACCGTGTGCGTCTAAGTTGGCTGTAATACCGGTCAGTTTAGCTGCATTGGCTGTAATACCGATCAGACTAACTGTGCCGGCTGTAATACCAACCAGGCCGACTACATTGGCTGTAATACCGATTAGTCCAGCTGCGTCGGCCGTAATACCGATCAGTTGTGCCGGTTATAGGCAGATTTAGCTCGGCACGTCAACAACAGCAGAGTGAGCAACACGAGCAGTGGGCCTCAAGGGAGCAACGTGGAACAACGCCACAACCAGTCGCGCAGGACGACGACGTGGACAAGCCGCCAGAGACCGCAACAAGAGCCAAGCCTCAGGTACGATCGCAACAGTCGGGAGGGAAGGCCAGGGTGGAACGTTCGTCTTTCTCTGGGCGCTGGCTATAGGGACTGCTGACGTGATCTGGCCGTAGTACCGGAGCGTCAAAGGAAACTGAGTGAGCGTCTAGCGGGACCGGCCGGGACAGAGCAAGGGACAGGAGGCTGCGGCTGGCAGGACGAAGGTCTGGCGAGCGTGGTGCCTGTTCACCCTAGTCTGAGAACGGTGACGCTTCCCTAAGCCCAACGGTCCAACTCCACGCCCTCGTCTATGAGCGGCAGCGAAAGTACTCGGAGCGACCAGGACCATCAGCAGCAAGGAATCACCGAGCGGCGACGCAGGAGCATCACCCACACAAGATATATTCAAATATTGTCAACCAGAGCCGTAAATAAACGCCTCCTTAACTGAATTCTGAAGTTTTGTTACTGTTAACCGGGCGGTCACGTTTAATATAAATTTGGTGGGACGAACGCACAAATTCTACTGAGCTAGCCGCACGAATTTCGTAGCGAGCAAACCATAAAAAAACAGTTCGTTACATCTGGCGCCCAAAAACGTGATTGTCCCGGCAGTAAGAAAAACACAAAACACCAGAATGGGGAGAAGTTGGATCTACCGCCTCAAGAAAGAGGATTTCACCAATGTGGCACAAAGGCTACGCATTTCCTTGACGGGTAGAACTGAAGACATGCGGAAAGCCTTGGTGGAATACTACAATGAGACGGAAAACAACCCAGAACTCAAAGAACTCTGGTACGAACTAGAAGCTATGTACCCAGAAAAACCAGGTCTAAAATTAACAAACCCCGAGGGAGAAGACGCATGGACAGGCCTTAGCATTGAAGAGATGCAACAAGAGGGCCAGCGAAGAGATTCAATTCAAGATAGAAAGACAGCCCCAAAGGCACAAAGACCTAGCGAGCCCGACTACGCTAAAGTCGCGAAGCAGGTCAGAGAATGGTCTTTTAGATTCGAGGGCACAGAGAAACCTCTTGAATTCTTGGAACAGGTGAAATGGTCCGCGAGCACCTACGGGTTGGACTTGGTACCACGAGCAATGCCAGAACTACTACAAGGCAGAGCATTAAAGTGGTTTATCTCGAACAACCAGCACTGGAAAACGTGGGAAGACTTTATTGAGAGTTTCCAAACGTTCTTCCTGCCCAGAGGATATTTGGCGAAACTAGAGGACCAAGTCAAAGCTCGGAAGCAGGGATTCAGAGAGCCATTCAAGGATTACATGGTGGACATGCAGACCATGATAAGGCCACTCGGGTACAGTCCGGGGAAAGTACTCGAGGTCATAAGGGAGAACAGCACACCTGACCTACGAATTTCCCTCAGAACGTACAAGATCGACGACCTGGAAGCCCTCATGATCCTGGCCACAGAATACGAAGAGCTCGAAAAGGAGCTGGAAATGTTCTCCCAGGAAAATAAGTTCAGCAGGACAAAGACGACAGTCCCGTCTCCGATGACATGTAGAAGATGCGAGGATACCAGCAGGCAAGGCAGGCCAGCCGAAACATCGCGAAACACGCAGAAAACAGAATATCAAAGGCAGCATATCAATACTCTATGGAGACCACCAAACACTACCCAGAGACCACAAAGCGCGACAGCAGGAAGCAACCAAGCCCAAGAATACATAACCAACCCACAGAAGGCATGTCGCAAATGTGGCGGACACGGGCATTGGGCAAGAGGTTGCCGAAACCAGCGAATGCTATTGATATGCGGAAAGGTGGGAGTGAGATGCATGGAATGCTGTCAGAGAGCGGAAAATGGCCAGCGATCCCAGCCGCAGAGAGGCGAGCGGGGGTCGCACGCGGATTCCTCTCCAATCTAACTGGCAGGCTAATCGAAGAGGAGCAGCAGTTGTCCGCAGCGGTGACGATTGGTGGAAACTCGTACAAAGCCACAATCGACACCGGGGCAACAGCGAGCTTTATTAGCGAAGAGCTGGCGGACAATCTGGCTGCTCTAGGAAAGATTACACGGACGAGACGGCAAGTTAGGTTGGCAGACGGAAGGTGCAGCGGAATAAGCGCGCAGCTCGAGGTAGAAGTCGCATTCGGCAACAAACGACTGACCATGAGCCTGCTGATATTACCAGGAGTAGTAGACGCACTGGTGCTGGGCTGGAATTTTCTCACACAGGTTGGGGCTGAGATAAAGTGCGCAGGTCACGAAATCCGCATACCGGCCAGGAACAGACACAACGGATGGCTGGAGGAAAAATTGTCAGTGGCAGTTGTTCATGAAGACAGCGAGGAAGGAAACATCGAGCAATTCCTAGAAGCAGAGCTGGCAGAATTCCAAACAATGAGCGGAACTTCGAATGTGGCCGAGCACCAGATCACCATGAAGGACGACAAACCTATAAAACAAAGATACTACCCTAAGAACCCTAAAGTTCAAGGGGAGATCAATACAAAGGTGGATGAACTTCTGGAAATGGGTTTCATAGAACACTCGAAGAGCCCGTATAGCTCGCCCATAGTAATGGTTAAAAAAAAAACCGGCAAGTGGAGATTATGTGTCGACTTCCGACAGATAAACGCGAAATCGGTGAAGGACGCGTACCCAATGCCACGTATTAACTACATCCTGGACCAATTACGAGAAGCACGCTATATCAGCAGCCTGGATTTAAAGGATGGATACTGGCAAATTCCTCTAGAAGAAGCAAGTAGAAAGTTCACGGCGTTCACAGTGCCAGGTAAGGGGCTTTTCCAATGGAGAGTGATGCCATTCGGATTACACTCGGCATCAGCAACATTTCAAAGGGCCTTGGACCAAGTGATTGGACCCGAGATGTCTCCTCATGCGTTCGCGTATCAGGACGACATAATCGTTATCGGACGCACTCAGCAAGAACACAAGGACAATCTCAGAGAAGTGTTTCGCCGTCTGAAGGAGGCAAACCTGAGAATAAACCCCGAGAAGTGTCAGTTCTTCAAGCAGGAGCTGCTGTACCTAGGACATCGAGTCACAAGCCAAGGAATCGGTACAGACCCAGACAAGGTCGCTGCCATAGCCCACCTAGAACCACCTGCAACCATCCGTGAGCTAAGGCAGTACCTAGGGGTGGCATCGTGGTACCGACGATTTGTACCAGACTTCGCACGCATCGTTAAGCCGCTCACAGACCTACTCCGCAAGGGCGTAAAGTGGCTATGGACGCAATACCACCAGCAGGCATTCGAGGAGGTGAAAGCGAGACTGGTGTCTGACCCAGTATTAGCGTGTCCAGATTTTGGAAGAATATTCATCCTGCAAACAGACGCCAGCGAATACGGCATAGGCGCGATCCTGACACAAAACACGGAAGACGGAGAGAAAGTTATCTCATACTCCAGCCGGACGTTAAATGGAGCCGAGAAAAACTACTCGACAACGGAAAAAGAGTGTTTGGCCATTGTATGGGCAATCAGAAAACTAAGGCCCTACCTGGAAGGCTACCACTTCAAGGTGGTAACAGATCACATGGCGCTAAAATGGCTGAACAGCATTGAAAGCCCATCCGGAAGAATCGCCAGGTGGGCACTTGAGTTACAACAATACGACTTCGAGGTCGCGTACAGAAAGGGTCAATTGAATGTGGTAGACGACGCGCTGTCCAGACAGCCGATGCCGGAAACCTTCCGGAGAGCAAAAGAGTTGGTGCAAAATTCGGAATGTAACTGGATCAGGGACATGCGCGAGAAGATAAAGACACACCCGCAGAAATTCCCGGACTATGTGTTCGACGGCGAAACACTGTACAGGCAGATCCCACACAGAGCTGGCAACGAAGATGTGGTGGCATGGAAGTTGTGCGTCCCCAAGGAGCTAAGGGAAAAGGTCCTGCAAGAAAATCACGATGCCCCAGCCGCCGGCCATGTAGGAAGCCGAAAGACGATTGCCCGTCTAGCTGCCAGATACTACTGGCCAGGAATGCAAAGGGACGCGAGAGCATACGTTCGGAAATGCGAAGAGTGCCTAAAATTTAAGCCAAACCAGCGACAGGCGGCGGGTAAGATGCTGACACAAGTCCCTGAGGAACCATGGGCAACGGTGTGCGCGGATTTTGTTGGACCCCTGCCAAGATCGAAGCACGGTAACCAAATGTTATTGGTTCTAATCGACCGTTTCTCAAAATGGACAGAATTAGTGCCATTACGAACTGCTACAGCAGAAACCCTGCAAAAGGCGTTTAAAGAACGGATAATCGCTCGATTTGGGGTTCCAAAAGTGGTGATTACAGACAACGGGGTGCAGTTTGCCAGTCGGGCATTTAAAAAGTTTATTCACGACATGGGAATAAAACAACAGTTCACACCATGCACTCCTCAAGAAAATCCCACCGAGCGCGCGAATCGAACCGTAAAAACCATGATCGCACAGTTTGCCGGACAAAACCAAAGGAACTGGAACGAAAAGTGGCCAGAGGTAATGCTAGCAGTTAACTCAAGCATATCCGAGTCCACAGGATACTCGCCTTCGCCGAAAAACTGAAGGAAATCTTCGAAATTGTCCGACGAAATTTAGGAAAGGCAGCACAGGATCAAGCCAGGCACTACAACCTCAGAAGGAGACCGTGGAATCCACAAATCGGCGATGTCGTCTGGGCCAAGGAGCACCATTTGTCTAAAGCGGCAGAAGGCTTCGCGGCCAAACTAGCGCCGAGATATGATGGTCCATATCAGGTAGTCGATTTTGTATCCCCCGTAATCTGCAAAATTCGCCACCAAAGAAGCAAGAAGCAACGCACAGTGCACATCAGCGATCTAAAGCAGCAGGAGAAGGCACACAAAACGAACGAGGACGGAAATACAGGCAGGTCTCAAGCAGTAGACGAATAAAGGATCGGGATTGCGAAAATCCGTTTAATCGTCAGGACAAAGCCGGAGTCAACAGAAAGGGATGTGGGCAGAGAGACAAGATATCGTTTAATCGTCAAGCGAATGCAGAAAAACCAGCGTCCAAGACCGCATGGGACAATAGCAACCATTTAGTCGTCAGGCCAAAACCGGAGTCAACGGAGCACGCCTCAACACGAGCAAGAACTCTGATCAAGTCAGCATACACCTAAGTCAACGACGAATAAAGGATCGGGATTACGAGAACCCGTTTAATCGTCAGGACAAAGCCGGAGTCAACGGAAGAGGGAGTTGGATAGACAAGAAGGACGATCTTGCAAATAAAAACCAGACAGATCCCAGACTAGATGGGGCAGAGGCAACCGTTTCAACGTCAGGCCAAAGACCGGAGTCAACAGAGCATACACCCAAGGGAAAGGGACATTATCAACGAAAGCATTCACCGGACCTGCGAAACGATCACAAGGAAAACACGTGGAGAGCAACGACAGAATACATGTCACCGAGGAAAGGGGAGAGACGGTACGGGGTACCGTAAAGCTAGGAAAACCATGCGTCAGCAACGACCACCAAAAGGTAACTGAAGAGACCGAGCCAAAAACGAAAGAAGACCTAGGCATCGGAGGAAAGTGTCAGCATCAGACACGCAGGGTTAAGAGAAAACGGCCTCCCCAAAAGAGAAGACATAAGCCGCAAAGAGAGCAGATAGGGATATAACGGTACGGCATAAAAGGAATCCCCGAAACCGAGGCTTCATGGTAAAGGGAATTGCAAGGGAACGGACAAATCAAATCAAGAAGTCAGCATGAGTACCCGAGTTACAAGAGCAGCAGCAAGGAGGCAGGCCGCGGTTCAGCGAGGTCCTGAAGGACCCGTCGCGGAGCAAGGACGGTCGGAGGCTAGGCCGCTGCCTATCTTACGGCCCACCCAAACCCCGCGGCGCGGTGCCGAGGACGATGGAGCTCGCTCGGAGCCCGAGCCCATAGTCACCTCGGACGAGAGCGACATGGAGTGGGCCGAGGACCCGGTCAAGGAGAGGCGGGAGTGGCGCCTAAAGAGGGCCAGGGATCCGAAGGTCGACGCAATCCCGCCGGGATACGCCCGAACGTTTAAGGGTGCGGCGAAGAGGCCAAGGGGCAGCGGAAGCACCTCGTTGGAGATGGCTGAGGCGAGAGCCAAGATGCTGAGGGACGAGGTCGAGCGGATGCGGACCACGAGAGCCCCATACGAGGACCGCAGAGCAGTTAAGAAGGACCTCGAGACCGCGCAGCAAGAATGGGAGCGGATGAAGCAAGCCTCCGCTGAAGCCATCGTCCAGGAGGCGTACCGCCTCAAGCGAGGAGAGGAGAAGGCCCGGAAGGAGGCGGAAGTTGAGGAGGCCAAGAGAAGGGCGGAGGAGGAGAAACGGTCCAGGAATCCCGAATGGCAGCAACGGCTACAGAAGTGGGAAGAGGAGGAACGCCAACTGTGGTCGGGCGAGGTTCTGGTGGAGGCGGTGCCCCTAATCCCAGGAGGGATGCAGGGAATTCCCCCGACTCCCCGATCCGACGACGACGGAGGTGCCAGTCGTGGACCCGAGGCCCCGAGCCAGTGGGCCCAGTCGGATGGATGGGTTCCCCACCAGTACCCAAACCCCCATCCCCAAAATTGGCACGAGCCACCTCCGACCCCCCGCCCGCAAGAATGGCCGGAGGATGTCGACCGGGATCCCGCTCCAAGCTCCTCACCACGTCAACAGGAGGCGGAGTTCCCACGCCCACCGAAGTGGACCCCGGCACGACCGCCCACGCCACGGTATGACCAGGAGGTCCGGGGAGAAGAGCCCGAGGACAGCAGTCGGGATTCCGATCCCAGCCCCCCTCCACGTCATCCAGAGGCAGAGAACCCCCACCCACCGAAGTGGACTCCGGCTCGACCGCCCACGCCTCGGCACGGCCAGGAGGTCCAAGAGGAGGAACCGGAGGAACACACCAAGGAGGAGGTTCCCAGACCAGGAGGAGGGGAGGAGCAGTGGCAGTACTGCCGCACAGAGATCCCGCAGGCCCACGTCGCGCATGCGCTAAATGCGTTTGTGGCCGGCGGCGTCCAGTGGCGGCAACACACCGTCACGTGGACCTGGCCTGTCAGGGACGAGGCGAAGGCCACGGAGGAGACGGAGACCCCAGCGCAGGACACTCCAAAATCAAACCCGCGAGACCCCAGGGTGCGCCGCGAAGGCGCCGGGTAGTTGCCGCCGACACCGGAGACGGGAGATGTAATGGAGAAAGGGCCATGGGTGTGGCCGACACCTACGGACAACCCGAGGCCCAAACTCCAGCGGCAGATCTCCGCCCCAGAGGCACGCGACCCAGTGGCCAGGCCCAGGGGTAGCTGCTGGGATGAAAGGGGGGGGTCGTGGCGGCAGTCCATATATGTCCCAGGACATCTTTGTCTTTATCTCCTTGGGAAAGCCGTTCAGCTGAAAACAGAAAAAGGAAGGCAAATCAGTTGAGCAACAAAAAAAAAAAAAGAAAAAGTAAAGGCACAAACTCACGTGTACTTCGAAATGATGGGGAGGGGTAGCGGCTGGAGAGCGGGAGGAACGATCGTAGCGGCAGTCAATCCATTTTACCATTTTACCACGGTCCAAGGGCAAGTCGAAGGAAAGGGGGGGTTTAAAGAGAAAGCAAGTTAAGAGAAAGGGGAAATGGAAAATTAAAGAGAAAACTTACCGGCAAGAAAAATTCTCCGCGTCATAATGTGCTTAGGAAAGGGGGCGCCAGCGATATAAGGCTGTCGATTGGCACTATCGTATAACAGCCGATCGATGGGCACGAGACATTGGAATTATCGGCATATGAGAGGCACACTAATAAACATCGCGATGATGAGGTGGCAACGCCACCCCAAGGTAATATCGATATGCAAGTCATGTTATCGATCGCAAAGGATTAGTGTGACCAAGACGAACCACAGGAGACCGCGAACAAGGTTGGAGCGGGATATTTAAAAATTTCGACGGCAGCATCGGGATTTAAGGAAGCATACATCGACGAGGGAAGCTCCGTGGGAGAAAGTCAAGGAATACTGATCGGCGCAGTATAACTCAACAAGGAGCTGTGGGCGTCGATGGAAGGATCAAGAAGACTCAAAGGCAACAAGGATACACAGGATAAAAGCCGGAGAGGAACAACGAGAATTCGTACGTCTAAGGATGGAACCAGAGCGGGGAGAAGAACGAGAGGACTCGAAGGCTACAAGGATACACAGGGTAACAGCCGGAGAGGAGGATCGAGCTCACTTTCGTTATCCGAAGAAAGAGGGGAATGTGAGGAGTTAAATAACTCCACACAAAATATCTCAAAAATAACTGCATGGAAAACCTGCCAGTTGCTACTTACGCAGCTACTTCGCGTAGTAACGGCAACGCAGGAAAAGAGAGTTTAGAGAAAGCAGTTGGAGAGTACGAGGAGAGAATGTACAGAGTACGAACCCAAAGAGAGTTTGGAGAGATTGGGAGAGACGGAGCGGAGAGAGGCGCCAGATCGAGACGGCACTAGACAGAGCGAGAGTCCAGAGAGCGCAGGCGTGCCGTGAGCAAGGAAGGAACGGTACAGCGCTGCACTTTGGACTTCAGTGTGGTGCCGTGTGCAGAGGGCGAAAGGTCAAACGGTAAAACCGTGGACTTTGGACCTTGGAGTGGAGAGAAGAAAAGGAATGGCCGAGGATTAACGGGACCCGGAGGCCTATATAAACGGGCCCAGCGCTGGAATCAGGACCAGTCATCGAGCATCAAACTACGAGTGAACATCGTCTAGTAAAAGTCAAAGTCAAGAATATACCACCGTGAGAACCAGCCGTGAACAAGATCGGTACGTCGAGGCGTTCGGGACCGAGCAAGTCACCGAATTGAGACACAGGTAGCTGAGTCCTCGAACGGCAACCCACGGCCAAAGTCTACAGAACATCAAGATTGGCTGTAATACCGATTAGTCCGACGAAGTTGGCTGTAATACCGGTCAGTTTAGCTGCATTGGCTGTAATACCGATCAGGCTAGCTGTGCCGGCTGTAATACCAATCAGTCCGGCTACATTGGCTGTAATACCAATTTATTCTAACCGTGTGCGTCTAAGTTGGCTGTAATACCGGTCAGTTTAGCTGCATTGGCTGTAATACCGATCAGACTAACTGTGCCGGCTGTAATACCAACCAGGCCGACTACATTGGCTGTAATACCGATTAGTCCAGCTGCGTCGGCCGTAATACCGATCAGTTGTGTCGGTTATAGGCAGATTTAGCTCGGCACGTCAACAACAGCAGAGTGAGCAACACGAGCAGTGGGCCTCAAGGGAGCAACGTGGAACAACGCCACAACCAGTCGCGCAGGACGACGACGTGGACAAGCCGCCAGAGACCGCAACAAGAGCCGAGCCTCAGGTACGATCGCAACAATCGGGAGGGAAGGCCAGGGTGGAACGTTCGTCTTTCTCTGGGCGCTGGCTATAGGGACTGCTGACGTGATCTGGCCGTAGTACCGGAGCGTCAAAGGAAACTGAGTGAGCGTCTAGCGGGACCGGCCGGGACAGAGCAAGGGACAGGAGGCTGCGGCTGGGAGGACGAAGGTCTTGCGAGCGTGGTTCCTGTTCACCCTAGTCTGAGAACGGTGACGCTTCCCTAAGCCCAACGGTCCAACTCCACGCCCTCGTCTATGAGCGGCAGCGAAAGTACTCGGAGCGACCAGGACCATCAGCAGCAAGGAATCACCGAGCGGCGACGCAGGAGCATCACCCACACAAGATATATTCAAATATTCTCAACCAGAGCCGTAAATAAACGCCTCCTTAACTGAATTCTGAAGTTTGTTACTGTTAACCGGGTGGTCACGTTTAATATAAATTTGGTGGGACGAACGCACAAATTCTACTGAGCTAGCCGCACGAATTTCGTAGCGAGCAAACCATAAAAAACAGTTCGTTACAGTAGGTTGAAATCGGTTAAAATTTTATGATTTGCAGGATATTTCGCACAGTATATAAGCTATTGACATGATTCTTTCCAAATCTTATTTTTATGCATTCCTTGATTAAGGTAAAATCGCGTGCCGATCGGACGTCTATATCCTATAACTCCCATAGGAACAATAGGGTGAAATCAGTCCGAATTTGATGTTTTTCAGAATATTTTGCCAATATTTTTAGCCAATCAATCCGACCTATCAAATTTCATAAGGATCGGTCGACTATATCCTATAGCTGCCATATAACTGAACGATTGGAAATGCCATAACTTTCGTGTTTTTAAAGTTAGGAAGTTGGGATTTTTGATGAGTATTAAGAATGCATCATATGAATAATTTTGGAGAATATAATTTACAGAGTATTCTGCAAGGGTATATCAACTTCGGCTCCGCCCGAAGTTAGCTTTCCTTTCTTGTTTAATTTAAATTTGTTTGATTTGATAGGTTGCTTATAACTATTCTTATAGTAATAACATATCTCGGCGTGCTTTCGTGACAACAGGATCGACAGATTCCGGTTTATCCCACGCTGCAGCGATCTTTACGAGGGGCCCTCCTCTGTACCTTATTCACGTTCCCTCCGAACGGATACTAAAGGGATCACGGCGATAAGTTTGGCCTGATTAGTCCACTAGGCACAAGTCCTGTTTTTCAAGGAGTAACAATTTGTCTTTTCTCTTCTCACGGATTAGGCGGAGGTTTAAACGAAACGTCAGAATTTTGTACTTTCCCGAACTTCACGAGACGCGTAACTTGTTATCCTTTCGCGGCTTTTAATCAGGTCCCAGTTAAAAGATTGATTATTATTTATATATAAAAAATTTCAAACATTACTTTAATGAGTTGGATTGAGAACTGATTTTAATTAAGCTATACAATTATTCATTATGACTATGCGTCGCTCCATCGCTGCCACCGTCTCTGCCGCACCTGTCGTTTCTGCTAACGTTCTTTATTATTATTGGTTGCTGCTCTTCTTCGCTGTCGCTGTTGACCAAATTTAATTGTCATTGGCCAATGCATTCAAGTTATTGTTTTTGTTGTATGCACTCGGCCGAGTTCGATCAACTTTGGAAATTGGCTATTCTGCATTCCCACGATCGCTGACCAAAAGGTGCACGCTCAGCGCACGTGGCTTAGTTCGTGTGAACTTTATTGAGGGCATTTGTTGTGCAAACATCCGTTAGATGGCGCTATTGTATTGCGCCATCTACCCCAAGACATTGGTACCACGGGCCATGAAAGGCGGAAATGTAGGAGCTAGCCAGGCTTAAGCGTTTAATGGGTTTTTGGGCGTTAGAGTGGGTGTGGCAAACCAAAATACATATCAATTAACATTTTCATAATAGCATCAAAACTGTGGCCACAGCTTGTGGCTTGTGGGCGTCAGAGGGGGCGTGGCACCATTTTGAAACTAACTTGCGCTGTGTAGGAACTCCTAAAATCTACATGCAAAATGCCAATCCTCTAGCTTTTATAGTTTCCGAGATCTCAGCGTTCATACGGACAGACAGACAGATGGACAGACGGACATGGCTAGATCGACTCGGCTAATGATCCTGAACAAGAATATATATACTTTATAGGGTCGGAAACGCTTCCTTCTACCTGTTACATACTTTTGCACGAATACAATATACCCTTTTACTCTACGAGTAACGGGTATAATTACCAATTTAAAAAAATCACTCATTTACTCTGTATGTATATGAATATTTTTAACTTTTGTATGGGGGCTGTGGGAAATAACTAACGTATCGCTATGCAATTTAGAGGATTTAAAATCAATATATTTAAAAAGTCAAAACAACTTTTTAGTGCAGCAAAATATATATCTGAGTATGCCAATCGACTTTTGGGTCTTTTCAACCTTCTCGTATGATATAATAATCCTTTCCCTAAGCAAAGAGCTTATGTTAGTACCCTTTTTAAGCCGATGGATTTTTTCTAGGTTCAATTCGTTTGTAGAAACCATCATGCAGGGCCTGAAATAAGGCTGTTGGGTCCTTACCAAAGTCCTTCTTATCATTAACTTTGATACGTGTTGAGGAGATCTGGGGGTTGACATTGTCCTTCTATACGATCCTTACGCTTTCCTGGCCTTGCAACTGCGTAAGTTCTTTAAAATGTCGCAAAGGACTCCGAATGGGAAAAATGGCTTACTTTCCCCAATGTTAACATTCGATTTGCATTGATCCTGCTTATTAAATTTTAATTTTTGGACACATATTCGGACGTTGATGCACTATGATCAGCGCAAACAAGTGGCCCTTACGACACCAAGCAGTGCTTGTTACGCGCGGAGCCCTATTACGAGATCGCGAGAAGTGAAAAAGGACAATATAGAAGCGGACAGACTAAGTTAGAAATACGTACGAGACTAATACTAATACTAATTATGTGCTAAGTAAGATAAAATTAATGCTTTTAGGCTTGGCAAAGAGTCGGTAGTAGAAATAACATGGCATAGTCTATTATAGTCGTTACACAGTACTCTAAACGGTTCATGCATATCATAGTTTGATCTACAAATATTTAAAAAAAGAGGAACATAGTTCCTGGTAATTCTATTAGGCACGGAGAAGTTTATGCGACCCAGTAACTAGGGACTCTCCTCCTCCCCGTGAATAAGTTTATAGATAAAAGATGTGCCAAGCATCTTTCAACGGTTTGCTAAGGATGGTAGATTAATTAGGAGCAGGATATTTTCACAGCCTTTAACAATTATTTCTATGGAAGCTATAAGATATAGACGTCCAATCGCTTTAACCCTGATCAAGCTATGCGTAAATAAGTAAGACTTGGAAAAATTGATGTCAATAGCTTATACACTGCGCGAAATATCCTGAAAAACATCAAATTTTGACCGATTTCACCCTATTATTTCTATGGAAGCTATAGGATATAGACGTCTGATCGGTACGCCCAAAATACGATTTTCCTACGGTAGCTAAAAGATATAGACGGCCGATCGGTAAGCGCTTTTACCCTGATCAAGGTAGGCGTAAATAAATAAGACTTGGAAAAATTTATGTCAATAGCGCATACACTGCGCGAAATATTCTGAAAAAACACCATATTGTTTCAAAATTTGGGCTCAAACGGTTCATAACTTTTCGAGTACATCGGCCACGAACATACGCATAGAGCATTTTTATACCATTGCAGAGGGTATTATAATTTTGATCAGAAGTTTGTAACGCAGTGAAGGAGACGTTTCCGACCCCATAAAGTATATATATACTTGCTTAGGATCAATAGGGGAGTTGATATAGCCATGTCCGTCTGTCCGTCCGTCCGTCTGTCCGTCTGTTTCAATACCGTATGCGTGCTCAGTTTAAAAGCTACCGATGAAACTTTCACAGTTGTCCTAACACATGAAACAATCGGAAATAACTTGCAAGACTGGAAGATATTTCGCGTAGTGTAAAAGCTATTGACATGAATCTTTCCAAATCGTATTTTCTTATGCATACCTTGATTAAAGTAAAAGCGCGTGCCAATCGGACGTCTATATCCTATAGCTCCCATAGGAACAATCGGATATACCTTGCAAGAATTGATGATATTTCGCGCAGTGTATAAGCTATTGACATAAATCTATCCCAATCTCATTTTTTTATGCATATGTAGACCAGGGTAAAGGCGCGTGCCGATCTGAGTCTATATCCTATAGCTTCCATAGGCATAGGTTGAAATCGGTTAAAATTTTATGATTTTCAGGATATTTCGCACAGTATATAAGCTATTGACATGATTCTTTCCAAATCTTATTTTTTATGCATTCCTTGATTAAGGTAAAATCGTGTGCCGATCGGACGTCTATATCCTATGACTCCCATAGGAACAATAGGGTGAAATCAGTCCGAATTTGATGTTTTTCAGAATATTTTGCGCAGTGTATAAGCTATTGACATAAATTTTTCCAAGTCTTATTTATTTACGCATACCTTGATCAGGGTAAAAGCGCTTGCCGATCGGACGTCTATATCTTATAGCTTCCGTAGTAAAAATTGTTCAAGGCGGCGAAAATATCCCTTCTTTTCAATTTTTCTATGACGTTTTTGCAGTATAAGTAGTATATGTATACCTTATTCTTTTCGCTACTTTTTCAATTCGGCTTTCGACTTTCCGAAGTTCTCGACAGCGTTTCCTGAGGAATTTAGTAGAGAAATACTGTCCAAAATCTCAAAACGATGCGTTTGATAGATTTTGCATGATCGTGTACACCGACTTTGAAATGGCAACTTTTCAAGAAAGCGTTTTTAAGTTTGGGGCAAGTTTAATATAAAACGCGCTTACTTACCTACGTTCAACAGCCAATAAGTTCGGAAGTTTTACTCGGATCGATTTAAAATTTTAACACAATATTCTTAAGATGTTGTGCATTCGGAAAAAAAACAAAATGCAAATTAAACCGTAAATTACCCAACGGAATTTTTGAACTCACTTGATCTGCCAGGGATGCCATCACACATACTGAAATTGAAGACAGGTGTGACAATTATCCTGTTGCGAAACAACCGAAACTCTGAAATGGGACTCGACTGGCAGTCAAGAAATTGGAAGCCACAATAAAAGTGGGGCCATTCAAAGGTAAATATGTCCTCATCCTTAGAATTCAAATAATTCCAACCAATATACCTTTTCAATTTAAACGATTGCAGTTCCCAATTAGATTGGCATTCGCAATAACAATCAATAAAGCCTATGGGCAAACTTTAGAATTGCTTCTCACACGGACAATTGTATGTTTTGTGTTCCCGTGTAAGTAAACCAAATAGCCTATACATTTATGCCGAGAACGGAAAAACAAAAACATTGTATACCCACAAGTGTTACAAAATTCAATGGTTATGAAACATTAGCTTTGTGTCTTATTATTTATGCATCCAGTTATATGACACAGGGAAGCGTGGCAGGGTACTGATAGATATAAATAAACGATAAACAATAACGAAAATACTTGAATTATTTACACATAAACTGAAGAAGCTATTGAAGGGCGTCGTTGGGCTTCTCTATATGGCGACAGTGACAAAGTGAAACCAAACTGCAAGGACTTCGATGGATAAATCTACAAGTCTCAACAACTAAAAAACCTGGACTGGAAAACCAGACTACAGAGAGAAAAATCAAAAACAAAATTAAAAATATCTGAGTGAGTAGAGTGCGGTAATGGGTAAACGCGGAGGTGTGCAAAATAAAATACTAGATGGAGTGAAAAATAACCTCCTTGGGAATGAAAAAATTTTTTTTTCTCAAATGTTTTTTTATTTTATTCAATGTAGTTCCCTTTTAGCTCGATACACTCATTCCAGCGATTTTCCAACTTCTTGATATCATCCGAAAAGTAATTTTTCGGAAGGTCTGCAAAATACTCCTTCGCGGCGTCGATGACTTCCTCGCTTGAGCTGAATTTTTTATTAATGAGATATCTTTTCAGTTTCGGGAAGAGATAAAAGGGAGCCAAATCGGGTGAATAAGGTGGATGCCGAAGCAATTGGAGCCCTAAGTCACTTATTTTACCCATGGTTGCTACGCTCTTGTGCGCCGGTGCATTGTCTTGCAAAAACAAAATTTTTTTCGCTTCATGTGAAGCCGTTTTGCAGTGATTTCGGCCTTCAATCGCTATAACAATGCACAGTAATACTCGCTGTTATGCCATGACAATCCCAAAAAAATGACGCCATAACCTTTCCGACCCATCGAGCCTCCCTCGGCCGCTTCAGAGCACTCGTGCCGGCTTTGGTCCATTGCCGGGCACTCATTCTGTTCTCTGGTGTGTAATAGTGGATCCAGGTTTCATCAACAGTTACCAATCGACGCCAAAAGTCCGCCGGATTCCGCATCAGTAACATTTTTTAATTTAAATTTCTTTGATTTGATAGGTTGCTTATAACTATTCTTATAGTAATAACATATCTCGGCGTGCTCTCGTGACGACAGGATCGACAGATTCCGGTTTATCCCACGTTGCAGCGATCTTTACGAGGGGCCCTCCTCTGTACCTTATTCACGTTCTCTCCGAACGGATACCAAAGGGATCACGGCGATAAGTTTGGTCTGATTAGTCCACTAGGCACAAGTCCTGTTTTTCAAGGAGTAACAATTTTTCTTTTCTCTTCTCACGGATTAGGCGGAGGCTTAAACGAAACGTCAGAATTTTGTACTTTCCCGAACTTCACGAGACGCGTAACTTGTTATCCTTTCGCAGCTTTTAATCAGGTCCCAGTTAAAAGATTGATTATTATTTATATATAAAAAAATTCAAACATTACTCTAATGAGTTGGATTGAGAAGTGATTTTAATTAAGCTATACAATTATTCATTATGACTACGCGTCGCTCCATCGCTGCGACCGTCTCTGCCGCACCTGTCGGTTCTGCTAACGTTCTTTATTATTATTGGTTGCTGCTCTTCTTCGCTGTCGCTGTTGACCAAATTTAATTGTCATTGGCCAATGCATTCAAGTTATTGTTTTTGTTGTATGCACTCGGCCGATCAACTTTGGAAATTGGCTATTCTGCATTCCCACGATCGCTGACCAAAAGGTGCAAGCTCAGCGCACGTGGCTTAGTTCGTGTGAACTTTATTGAGGGCATTTGTTGTGCAAACAATGCCTACTCTTACTTATGTCTGGGTCTTTATATAATTTTGGGTGTTAACTTATATATTAAAACTAGAAAGAAATATAAGTGAAAACAAGAGAGAACGCTATAGTCGAGTGCCTCGACTATTAGATACCCATTACTCAGCTAAACAACTTAATATAAATATGCCTTCTTGTATGTTTACTGTGTACAATGTAAATATAATACATACATATGTATATGCTTACATACATACACACATACGCCATTGTTTGACTCAGACCTCCAATTTGGCTAACTTGATTTGATTTGCATAGTTCTTGGGATATAGTTCGGTATTGACAAATTAAAAAAACCATCGCAATTTTCTTAAATAGAAATCCTTATCGAGAATTAACGTTGACTCTGTTGAGCACCTTGGCCAGCTGTTCCAAGGTCATCCGTTAGATGGCGCTATTGTATTGCGCCATCTACCCCAAGACATTGGTACCACGGGCCATGAAAGGCGGAAATGTAGGAGCTAGCCAGGCTTAAGCGTTTTTGAGCGTTAGAGTGGGCGTGGCAAACTTTTATTAGGCCAATCTATAGGTATTGACGAACCAAATACATATCAATTAACATTTTCATAATAGCATCAAAACTGTGGCCACAGCTTGTGGCTTGTGGGCGTCAGAGGGGGCGTGTCACCATTTTGAAACTAACTTGCGCTGCGTAGGAACTCCTAAAATCTACATGCAAAATGCCAATCTTCTAGCTTTTATAGTTTCCGAGATCTCAGCGTTCATACGGACAGACAGACGGACAGACAGACGGACAGACAGACAGACAGACGGACAGACGGACATGGCTAGATCGACTCGGCTAGTGATCCTGAACAAGAATATATATACTTTATAGGGTCTGAAACGCTTCCTTCTACCTGGTACATACTTTTGCACGAATACAATATACCCTTTTACTCTACGAGTAACGGGTATAATAATTTTGGAGAATATAATTTACAGAATATTCTGCAAGGGTATTTCAACTTCGGCTCCGCCCGAAGTTAGCTTTCCTTTCTTGTTCATTTTATAATAACTAATAAATCGAATTTTTAGGATAAATCACGTTTTTAAATTCAAAGTGTTACCAAAAATCCAAAAAAGTGAATTAAAAACAAGAAAGGAAAGCTAACTTCGGGCGGAGCCGAAGTTGATATACCCTTGCAGAATTCTCTATAATAATTTTCTCCAAAATTATTCCTATGATGCATTCTCATAAAAAATCCAAACTTCCTAACTTTAAAAACACCAAAGTTATGGCATTTCGAATCGTTCAGTTATATGGCAGCTATAGGATATAGTCGGCCGATCCTTATGAAATTTGGTAGGTCGGATTGATTGGCCAAATATAAAACCTGTAGAAAATCTTAACTTTCTAACTTTACAAACACCAAAGTTATGGCATTTCCAATCGTTCAGTTATATGGCAGCTATAGGATATAGTCGGCCGATCCTTATGAAATTTGGTAGGTCGGATTGATTGTCCAAATATAAAACCCATAGAAAATCCCAACTTTCTAACTTTACAAACACCAAAGTTATGGCATTTCCGATCAATCAGTTATATGGCAGCTATAGGATATAGTCGGCCGATCCTTATGAAATTTGGTACGTCGGATTGATTGGCCAAATATAATACCCATAGAGAGTCCCAACTTCCTAACTTAACAAACAGCAGAGTTATGGCATTTCCGATCAATCAGTTATATGGCAGCTATAGGATATAGTCGGCCGATCCCGGCCGTTCCGACTTATATACTGCGTGCAAAGGAAAGAAGGGTGTGTGCAAAGTTTCAATTCGATAGCTTTAAAACTGAGAGACTAGTTTGCGTAGAAACAGACAGACGGACAGACGGACAGACGGACATGGCTATATCAACTCAGGAGGTGATCCTGATCAAGAATATATATACTTTAGAGGGTCGGAGATGCCTCCTTCACTGCGTTGCACACTTTTGACCAAAATTATAATACCCTCTGCAAGGGTATAAAAACTCAACGTAGTTACCTTAAAAAATATCTTATCTAATAATCATTTTTTTCTTGTCCTCTGCAAAACCTCTTTTTTTGCCGGCGTTTTCTTGAGAAAAATTTCAATATCCACGGAAGGTGCCATTACTAAAAGCCAGGTTGAAATTCTCCAAAAGCCAATTGAACTGGAAACTATCCAAATGGCGTTTTGTCCTTTAGACAGATGAGTTTAAACTGGTTTTATTTGGTGGAATCAAGACAAAATGTCCATTGACCTCCAAATACAGGTTACCACCTAAACCATACGCTGAAGACAGTAAAGCACGGCGGACTTAATATCATGGTATGGGCAGCTTTTCTTACAACGGTGTAGGTCCCATACATATGATACATATATGTATATTGTATCATATTGGTCAAGGAGTGGTTTAGTAGACTTATGGGGGGACATCAAGCGCTACGTATCAAAGAAGTCCACGACTTCTAAGCCGCAGTTTTGGCAATTTGTGCAGGAGGCATGGGGTCAGATTCCTCTCAAGCGTTGTCAAGATTTGGTGGACTCGTAGGTGTAAGGCTGTGATAGCTAATAAAGATCAAATAATAAAACCAAATATTAGATCATAGACGGATTGTATTTCATTAGGATTAGGTTATTTATAAGATATTTTGAAAATTATTACATTTTTTTAATTGCTTACTTTGACTTCTATTTCAATGAACTGCATAATATGATAAATACTTTATATACCCTTGCAGAGGGTATTATAATTTTGGTCAAAGGTGTGCAACTCAGTGAAGGAGACATCTCCGAACCTATTAAGTATATATATTCTTGATCAGGATCACCTCCTGAGTTGATATAGCCATGTCCGTCTGTCCGTCTGTCTGTTTCTACGCAAACTAGTCTCTCAGTTTTAAAGCTATCGAATAGAAACTTTGGACACACCCTTCTTTCCTTTGCACGCACTATATATGTCGGAACGGCCGGGATCGGAAGACTATATCATATAGCTGCCATATAACTGAACGATCGGAAATGCCATAACTTTGGTGTTTGTAAAGTTAGGAAGTTGGGATTTTCCGTGGGTTTTATATTTGGCCAGTCAATCCGATCTACCAAATAGCATCAAAACTGTGGCCACAGCTTGTGGCTTGTGGGCGTCAGAGAGGGCGTGGCACCATTTTGAAACAAACTTGCGCTGCGTAGGAATTCCTAAAATCTACATGCAAAATGCCAATCCTCTAGCTTTTATAGTTTCCGAGATTTCAGCGTTCATGCCATAGGAATATGCGAACTTCAATTTTTCATATGTTGGGCTCTGCGGCCCATTTTGGGTGATCGTATTTCTGCCAACCACTTGAGTTTAACGGCCGGGACTTTGTGTTTACGTAAATACACTGTTACGCCATGTTGGCATTGATAAAATGGGTACTCGGTACCACGACATATGCATACTACAGCCCTCAGCTTTTGGGGAAAATACCTTCTGAACTTCAAATAACGAAAGAACCTACTAAATTGAACATTCAGACCTAGTGAAGGTTTGTTTTGTTTTCAATTAATGTTGATCTTTCAACAGGTACACCAACGAAGATCTTCACGATTGCAAGACCCAATAGGATGGCAGTAGTTGGAAGCGTATGGTTCAAGCTCTATGGAAGATAAACCTAAATTGTGATAACCACATAGCGATGAGTCATTAAAAGCGGTATTTGCTGCTGTTTAACTATCTATAAGATTATTTAACTACTCGGGTTAAATTTTAGAATACTACCTTTTGGAGGTATTCGTTTCGAGCTGGATTCAAGAAGCTGTTGGATGGTAGGTGTTTGTTGCCAACCGTATAAGCAAGATTACGGAGCTCTGTGGTGGAAATCTGAGAATAATCCTGCTGCCCTTCTAGGTCGAGGAATCTTCTCAAGGAATATAGTTATAGAGGAATATAACGCTGTCGTTAAAATTACCAGTGCTTATAGGCTTATGCAATAATGAATTCCGGAACCAAGAAGGCTTAGTTCGAGATTTTGCACACCGGCGACGTTGTTCTATTTGTGCAAAAAAAAATTTTCTGAAGCATTTAACTTTCCACAAGGGATATCAATTGCACTTTCACTTCTCCATGACCTTCTCCACTTTCTTTGAAGGCTGCAAGCTACTTGCTCAGCTTTAAATGATATTGTATTGATTGTACCATTCGGGGGAAGAATGCTTAAACTGCTACACAGAAAACAGCGCAGTGTAGATAACGTCGCCCAACAGGAAGCACTCCAGGTTTGGACATTATTTTTGTACATTAATCTAACTTGACTCGCTAACCCGATTCAGATCACCGTAAGCTGCTTATCTACCTTTTGAATATCAGTAGCGAGCAGCATGGTCTGCAATGAAATACAATCTGTTATGGAAGTCTGCGAGCGACAGTCATTATAGAAGGACTCACACTCTGCATTATTTTTATTCTTTAAAAATACAGTTCCACGTTTTGGAACATTTTTAATGATTCATTTGGCATCCTGGGGAACAGATTGCCTCGCCGTCAACGCCGTCAGAGATTTTTAAAGATCCTGTGCGCCGCACATTATCCTCTGACGATTGAGGCTCCATCGAGGCGCAGCCGTTAGCCAATACACTGTCGGTAACAGAATAAAGATGGCACTTAAATATTAAAATGATATTGCTTTAATTATTGCAAGTTACTCTTTATAGAATAATAAAGCGAAAAAAATGAATAGATCGATGAGCGACGATGAGCGTAGAAACTCCGTTAAAGTAAGAAACGTTTTTTACTTATTTATGAAAAAAACTTTGCCAAAAAACATCCGAAGTCTACTGAAGACCCACAACCAGAGACCAAGGTCTTGCTTGCTGCATTATGTAGTGTACTAACAATAGGCACTATGATCTCTACAATTTCTGCCACCGCAGCTATAGCAACAACAACAACAGTGTAGCGTGTAACGACTAGATGCGGTGGATGAAATCAGGGAATCTGCAGTTGGGGAAGCACGCTATAGGGTTCGGCACACGCTTGTCGGCGTTGGTTGTGGAGGTCTTGCGCCTTTATTGGCATACGGACTACTTATTATAATTCCAAAGACTAGAATTGAGCGTGCTAGCGACAAGAGGTCAACCGCAAGAGAATCATATGTAAAATCAGTTTAAGGGGGTATATACCGTTTTTATTTAAAAATTACAAAACTTTTTTTTTTGCTTTATCTTAAAAAAACAGCTTCTTGAGAACATTTCCCCAAATTTTCATAGAGATTGGAGCAGTTGAAAAAAATTTACCGCGCTCCTAGCCCCGCACCTCGTCCCCGCCCAAGCCCAAACTTGAAACTTTAAAAGCGAATATCTCTAAATGGTGTTTTTTTAAAAATGACTTTGCGGTGATATGATTCAAATTTTTTTTAAATGTTCGTAATGGATTTTATGCGTACTTGAACGATCGATTTTTAATGTAAAAATTTGTATTTCGCCGAAATAGATACTTTCGTAAGAATTCTAGCGTCCAAAAACTTCATTTTTTGCATAAAACGTTCCCGAATGCACATGCATGTTTTAAATGTTCGTTCAAGTACAGGATATTACTCTAAACTAGTGAAATATTTTTATTTTTACGGTTTTAGTTGACCCGTTCGTACTGGGGAATTATCCCCGCAAGGCTCTTCCAAAAAAAGGCGTTTAAGGGAAACAGTCACCCCTTAAAAACTATTAAATATTTTTTCACAAATTTTTACATAAACATTGTCAACAATCTAAACTTTCTAAACATAATCATTCATTTAATAAAAAAAATTGTTACATACATAAAAAAAATCCAAACTTTCCTATTTTTTCGACAAAAAGGGTTATATACCCCCTTAATAGAAATTTAGCTAAAGCGAATCCACTGAAGGTATTGTAGCCGCATCTTTCCCTCCCAAGCAATGATCGGTGACCCATTTGACATACAACCGAGATAACTTTAGCATAGTTCAGTTAGATATAGTTTAAGTATTCATGATTATAATTTCTATAATAACAGAGATATAAAACATGCCATTAGGCATTTTCTTTAAACCGTCGTCGCATGCAGACGTGTATTTATTGTGCTCCGGGAAAAAAGTATTCAATAAAATCACAAAAGTGCAGTGACCGATTTAATAAATCTACTATAACGCGAAAAGACGCTTTCTGCGATGAAATCGCGAATGTTTATATTGATTTGTCATTTAATTAATATAAAACTTAACACTTAAAACTCTAATTAACTTTACCACGAATACAATGAGTCTGAACGACGTTCGCACACAACGTCAACGTGAGCAAGACTAGAGACGGCTCTCAGTACAAAGAAATAACGCGTACTTCTCTTTTAAAGCAACCGAAAATAATGCAAGCTCTGATCAAGCGCGGGCAATTACCCCCAACTTGACCGAGTTCTTAAACGTAGCGAGCGAGAGAGCGCGTTCTTGCTCCCCCTCGCTACCATCGACGTCTCTGCGGCCAAAGAGCGCTGAAAGTGCTGCAATGCAGGTATGCAATAACCTAAGCTCATCAGCAGTAACTAGCACCGCAATTTCTTTAACAATGTCAACTGTAACTACAACAACAACTGCAACCGTATCGACTGCGCGTTTAATGACATCATCAGCTAGCAGCGCAAATATTAATACGTCTGCCGCTGCGCTGCCCGAAAAACAGAACAAAACCAATGAATGTGCTAAGCCGGCTGTGCAGACTGGCATGGATCGCTACATCCAAATCAAAAGGAAGCTGAGCCCTCTAAATTCTCAACGCAAAATAACCCGTAACAATGCTAGCCTAGCTGGAATAGAAACGCCCACGAACTCAAACCGATTTAAAATCTTGGAAGACGCCTTTGACGTTGAGGCGGCCGAATCCACTGAAGTCGAGAAAAGGAAGCCAAAACCTCCGCCTATTTATATTCGAGAAAAAAGTTCCAATGCTCTTGTCAACAAAATTATCGAGCTTATTGGAAAGGATAACTTCCACATAATACCTCTAGTAAAGGGCAACATCCAGGAAACAAAGGTTCAAATGTAGTCTGAAGATAATTACAGAGTATTATCGAAATATCTTTCCGAAAATAAAAAAAACTTTTACACGTATCAGCTAAAAAGTAGCAAGGGCCTGCAAGTCGTACTTAAGGGCATAGAGTCCGACGTAACGCCTGCAGAGATAACAAATGCGCTTCAAGAGAAGGGATTTAACGCTAAGACAGTCTTCAACATCCTTAACAGGGATAGAAAGCCGCAGCCACTCTTTAAGGTTGAGCTCGAACCAGAAAGTAAGCCCCTAAAGAAATACGAAGTGCACCCCATTTACAATCTTCAGTTCCTGCTGCACCGCAGAATTACAGTTGAGGAACCGCATAAACGCAATGGACCGGTACAATGTGCGAACTGCCAAGAATATGGCCATACAAGGTCATACTGTAAACTGCGCCCGGTGTGTGTAGTTTGTGGAGATCTTCATGACTCCGCACACTGCCCAGCGAGCAAAGATGACTGCAACTCGAAAAAGTGCGGCAACTGCGGTGGCAATCACACTGCTAACTACAGAGGCTGCCCTGTTTATAAGGAGCTGAAAAATCGCATCCACCAGAGAGGAACTGCCGCCCGCACCCAAAATAAACAGATGACAGCTTCCAGATCAAACCCTGAAGTCTTCTTCTCGACTGCAGCCAGATCCTCACTAGGACCCTTAAACTCTGATAAAAATGTGACTTACGCAAGCGCTTTAAAATCAGGACTGGCTAACCCTGTCTCAAAAAGTTCATTTCTGCAATCAGCATACCAAGAACCGAACACGGCTCAGCAGCAACAACTCCCGGAGCAGTCAAAAAGCAACTTTGAAGGTATGATATACAGCCTGCAGCAAAGCCTTACGGAGTTTATGTTGTTTATGCGCACAACTATGCAAGATTTAATGCGAAACCAAAATCTATTGATTCAAATGCTGGTTTCACAACAATCCAAATAATGACTTCCCTAAGGATATCTACGTGGAATTCAATTCCTACTCGACAACCATATCGACGTAATGCTGCTTTAAGAAACACACCTTACAAACAAATACAATTTTCAACTACGAGGTTATTCATTCTACGGAACAAATCATCCAGATGGTAAAGCACATGGTGGGACTGGAATTTTAATCAGAAGCCGTATTAAGCACCACTATCAAAACAAACTACAACGCCAAGCACACACACTGGGGATCACGTCTCGTGACTCCAAAAGGAAAACAGCTCTATAATGCTGTTATAAAAGTCAAGAACAAGCTGGACCATGTTTCTCCTGGCAGACCAACATACTGGCCGGCAGACCCAAGGAAACTACCCGATTTAATAGACTTTGCAATTACCAAAAACATTCCTAAAAATCTGATAAGCGCCGAATGCCTCTCGGATCTTTCATCGGATCACTCGCCTGTCCTGTTTATTCTACTCCGACATCCAGGAGCATTGGAGCAATCGTTTAAATTGACATCTCAGAAAACCAATTGGGTTAAGTACAAGAAATACATTAGCTCACACATTGAGCTAAGTCCTCATCTCAACGATGAAGCCAACGTAGACAGATTTGTTAATACACTGGAGTCTGTACTCGTCTCTGCAGCTCGAGTTCCAACACCCCAAACTACAAGTACACAAAGCAACCAAAAGAAGACAAATCTACAAATAGAACAGCTCGTCCTCGAAAAGCGACGCTTACGTCGAGAGTGGCAACTCCACAGATCACCATCTGCTAGGCAAAGCTTTAAATATGCCTCACGTCAACTCACAAAAGCTTTACAGCAAGAAGAAGCACAGGTCCACCGACGCTACATAAAGCAATTGTCAACATCTAGTACAAAACACTCACTATGGAGAGCTCACCCTACTCTAAGCTCACCGAAAGTAACCGTGATGCCTATTAGAAATCCCACAGGCGGCTGGGCGCGCAGCGATGCAGACAGAGCCAGCACGTTTGCCAACCACCTTAAAAATGTCTTCCAACCAAATCCTGCCACTAGTGCGTTCACCTTGCCGACTTTACCACATGAGCCTCAGCTTCAACATGAACCAATTGAGTTTCGCCCAAACGAAATCGTTAACATCATCAAAAATCAGCTGAATCCGAAAAAATCCCCGGGCTGCGACCTCATAACTCCCAAAATGATCATTGAGCTCCCATATTGCGCCGTTTGCACTATCACCCAGCTTTTTAATGCCATACCAAAACTAGGCCATTTTCCAGTGAGATGGAGTCGATTATAATAAGGATAGCAAAGTCGGGAAAAGACCACACAATCCCCACGTCGTACAGACCTATAAGGCTACTCTCATGCTTATCTAAACTCTTTGAAAAATGCGTATTGACTCGGATAAACACATACCTAAGAATCCAGGAAGGAATTCCGTCACATCAATTTGGGTTTCGTGAAACCCAAGCATTTGATAGAGTTTGGCTAGAAAGTATAATGTACCAGATCAAGACAATGCTCCCCTACATCCCCTACACCCACAAGCTTTTATATTCTTACCTCTATGACAGAAAATTTGCTGTGAGAGGCAATACTGCTATAACTGACGATTTCACTATTGGAGCTGGAGTTCCTCAAGGTAGCGTGCTTGGGCCAACATTATATGTCCTTTACACAGCAGACATCCCAACAAGCACACGACTAACAACATCTACGTTTGCTGATGATACAGCCATTCTCAGCCGCTCAAAATGCCCGATGCAAGCAACTGCGCAGCTAGCTCTTCATCTGGTCGATGTTGAAAAGTGGCTATCAGATTGGCGAATTAAAGTGAACGAACAAAAATGCAAGCACGTTACGTTCACCCTGAACAGGCAAAACTGTCCGCCGCTCATGTTAAACCATACTCTACTCCCGCAAGCAAACGAAGTGACATATCTAGGAGTACACCTCGACAGAAGACTCACATGGCGCCGGCACATTGGAGCCAGAAGAACACACCTAAAGCTAAAAGTACTGGCTTTTCACTGGCCTTCATTGGCTTATCAACGCTCGGTCTCCCCTTAGTCTTGAATATAAAGTCCTGCTGTATAACTCGGTACTAAAACCTATAAGGATGTACGGCTCTCAGTTATGGGGGAATGCCAGCAATAGCAATATTGACATAGTCCAGCGAGCTCAGTCGAAGATCTTGAGAACAATCACCGGGGCACCGTGGTACGTTCGCAACGAAAACATACATCGCGACTTAAACATTCTACCAGTCAAAGAAGTGATCGCAGAACAGAAGGAAAAGTACTTTACCAAGCTATCGTTGCACCCTAACCACCTGGCGAGAGGTCTTACAAGGTTGATCAACCAATCACGCCTTCGTCGCAATGACTTACCCACCCAGCGACCGACTTGAGGCACGCGCAACTAGAATGCAGTCTTATTATACTGTTAGTTAAATTTTAATGTTAAGATTCGTAAACTTATTGTTAGTCTCAAAATTAAGAGAAGATTCAATTAATAAAAGCAAATTTAAATAAAAAAAATTAGGCATAGGTAAATTCAGATAGATCAAGTGTGGTAACGTTCATAATAAATTTAAGGTATCTAAAAACTCTGTACTTTTGTGACGCTGCGCGCACAAAAACAAAGCATTTAATTTAAAATTCAAATTAAGAACGCGCGAATTAAATTTATTAATTGATAATTTTTTATAAAAAAATTAATTTTTTATTTTTATTTTGATGTTCACCTTTTATTTTATTAAATTCACTTTCACAAGTCACTTATCATATAATTAGATTTAAACTTTGATTTACGCGACCGATCGAGTCGTCTCCAAAAAAGAACTGCCCTTCGTTTGATAAAATATTAATCATGAAACCTCGGCTTAAGAGAATCTTGCTCAGAAGAGATTAGGCAAAGTTAAGAGAGTAGGACAATTGGCTGATGAAATAATTGAGAAGTAATTGAAACTCAATAAATTGATTATTTGACAAAAATTTGGTTAGCAACTGGCTCGGACTAGATCGGATTTGGAAGCTTTGTTTATGACTGGGGTCATTTGTTTACAGTAGGCCGGATGTGGTTCTCACAGGGCTCGGTTTGAGTGAGGGGAGATTCTGTTAACGAAGCTAGAATTTCCAGCGGTTGCTAAGATTGGAAAGGGCTATTTTATAATAGCCCGAATGTGGCCGGTTTGAGTGAGGGGAGATTTTGCCAGCGAAGCTTAGATTTTTCAGCGGTTGCTACGATTGGAAATTTGTTTATGAAACTCATAAGCTATGAATATTCATGGGTTGGATAACACGCGCGCGCCAACGATCGCGCGCGTAGGGGCACACTAAACCCAGAGAGATGGTCACACTTAGACCGGCAAATCCCACAGGCGACGGGCACACTAGATCTCGCCGAGCCCTATATAAGAGGGACCACGGGCCATAGAAAGGTACTTAGCAGCCAACCGTCTAAGGGTGCAGAGGCAACTCCCCAGTGGTGGTAAGCAGCAAAGTCATTTTTGGTGGACTAGATCATTCGATCCAAGTCTGCTTATATACATTGTAGTTAGCTCCCGTAGTACTTCCTCCCCCCTATAACCTTCCCGGCTTGCCGGTCTGAAGGTATCCCTAGGAGACGTCTGATTTTAGGATCACACCTCCTTACGGCACGGTTCACCGTCTGACTTCTCTCTCTTGCGGCTGACCTCAGGGTCCCCAAGCACCAACTTCTCTCTCTTGCGGCTGACCTCAGGGTCCCCAAGCAACCAATTCTCTCTCTCTTGTGGCTGACTTCAGGGTCCCCGAGCAACAAATTCTCTCTCTTGTGGCTGACTTCAGGGTCCCCGAGCAACAAATTCTCTCTCTTGTGTCTGACTTCAGGGTCCCCAACAACCAATTCTCTCTCTCTTGTGGCTGACTTTAGGGTCCCCGAGCAACAAATTCTCTCTCTTGTGGCTGACTTCAGGGTCCCCAAGCAAAACATTCTCTCCCTCTTGCGGTCGACTTTCGGGTCCCCAAGCAACATTCTCTCTCTTGCGGTCGACTTTCGGGTCCCCAAGCACTAAATAGATCTCTCTCGCTCGTGACCGACTTCAGGGTCCCCAAGCACCCCATTCTCATTTCAGGTAACCCCACCCGTGCTGGTCCTATCGAGCAACTCGACGGCTCCCGATACCAGGTATTCTAAGCGTAAGAAGGAAGCGAAGGCTGCAAGGGCGGCACCCGCGAATTCGGTAGCTGTTAATCATATGTCAAGATACTTACTGAAATAAAACCTAGTTCTAATCAATTACTAAGTAATTCCCCACGACTTCTACTTTGGGCTGGGTCGGAACTCTCTTTCAGCAACCACGCCTGACACAAACAAATTCTTGTGACGAACCCTGGCCATCCCTGAGCCACCCGACAACGACGAACCGTCACACTATTCTATGTTTGCTTCATGTAATCTTAGAAATGATTTATGTATGAATTCATATATTATTTCAAACTTTTCTTCAAGAGTTATTCTGTTAATTTAAAATTTTGTTTTAACTTGCATTTTTTTCTCTTTAGTTCGATTTTTAGTGTTTTTAGCAAATTAATCTTATAATTTAAATTATTCCTAGAATTAGTATTTATATATATATATATTTATATATTTTCGTTCACTTTCTAAGCACATCGAGAAATGCATATCATAATAATAATATACAGAATGTCAAAAAAGTGTTTTGGCAATGGTAAAAAATCCTTATTTCAAGTTTTATGCTATAAAAGGTAAGTTGGCTGCGAAAGTGTTTTGATAAAAATTTAAAGTGTTCTTGTTTTTTTTTACAGACAGCATGTAAATATCAGTTTGTCAAATATTTCCCTATTTGGGTTTTTGAATTTCCGGCTTTGTGCAAAGCGCTACATTTCGGGCATTGCTATATATCGATTGAAAGGTCTTGACATAACGTACAAAACGACGCTATTCATAACAAGTTTGGTTATTGCGTTGAAAAGTTAAACATGTGTAAACATGGAATTCGCTAACGCCGAAATTCGCACTGTTTTAAAGTTTTCCTTCGTAAAAGGTAAATCCGCTAGAGAAACATTCCGTGAGATTAATGGTGTTTTAGGGGATTGTACTCTATCACTTCGAAGCCGGTGAAAACGACACCATGCATAACCCAGCCGGCGGAAGACCTATGACGACGAATACCGATCAAATCATGGAAATCATCGAGCTATAACATCGTGACATCGCCTAGGAAATAGGAGTGAGCGGTTGGTGACTGGCGACGAAAAATGGATCACATACGACAATATCAAGCAAAAACGGTCGTGGTTGAAGGACGGTGAATCGTCCAAAACAGTGGCCAAGCCGGGATTGACGGCCAGGAAAGTTTTTCTTTGTGTTTGGTGGGATTGGAAGGAGAATCATATACTATGAGCTGCGAACAACTGGACCGCTTGAAGCTGGCGATCGACCAGAATTGGCCAACAGGAAGGGTGTAGTGTTTCGCCAGGACAACGCCAGACCACACACTTCTTTGATGACTCGTCAGAAGCTACGGGAGCTCGGATTGGAGATTTTATCGCATCCACCATGTAGCCCGGACATAGCGCCAAGTGACTACCACCGAAAAAACGGCGCATATTTTACCTAAATCCGTTCACAGTATCAATTTTTATAAAGCATTAAATAAAGAGCAAAAAAAGCGGAAGGGCGCTTTTTGACAACCTAATATTTTTTATGGTCCCCTTTGGCAGCGCAAACATTCTTTAATCGCGATTTCTTCGAATATATAAGTCCAATTTCTCCGGAATCTTCACCCATATCTCCAGTATGGCAGCTTTGAGATCATTTATGTTTGTGGGCGTCGTTTTGACACTTTCTTCTTCAAATATGCCCACAAATTTTTGATTGGGTTTAAGTCTGGACTCTGGGCTGGTAAGTCCAGCACTTTTTCGCAATATAGTTACCACATAATCACCGTATTCGCCTTATGCTTAGGGTCAATACAACATAGCTGCTAAACTCCGGAAGGTATAAAAACAATTAATAACGAGGACGGAAGCTAACGACGGCAATCTGAAATTTTAATACCCTTGCAGACATATAAAAATAAAAATGGGATATTTTCACAGCCTTTAACAATTATACGTAAATATGTAAGACTTGGAAAAATGATGTCAATAGCTGCGCGAAATATCCTGAAAAACATCAAATTTGGACCGATTTCACCCTATTATTCCTATGGAAGCTATAGGATATAGACCGGTACGCCCATTTATCCTGATCAAGGTATGCATAAAAAAATAAGATTTGGAAAGATGTCAATAGCTCATATACTGCTCGAAATATCCTGAAAAGTATAAAATTTTAAGCGATTTCACCCTATTGTTTCTATGGGAGCTATAGGATGTAGACGTCCGATCGCGCTTTAACCCTGGTCAAGGTATGCATAAAAAACAAGAGAGAACGCTATAGTCGAGTGCCTCGACTATTAGATACCTGTTACTCAGCTAAACAACTTAATATAAATATGCTTTCTTGTATGTTTTTCGCTGCTCGAATTAGCACCTTGGCCAGCTGTTCCACAGTCATCCGTTAGATGGCGCTACCGTGGTACCACGGGCGATGAAAGGCGGAAATGTAGGCGCTAGCCAGGCTTAAGCGTTTAATGGGTTTTTGGGCGTTCGAGTGGGCGTGGCAAATTTTTATTAGGCCAATCGATATTTATTGACGAAACAAATACGTATCAATTAGAATTTTCATAATATCATCAAAACTGTGGCCACAGTTTGTGGCTGTGACATGGCTAGATCGACTCGGCTAGTGATCCTGAACAAGAATATATATACTTTATAGGGTCGGAAACGCTTCCTTCTACCTGTTACATACTTTTGCACGAATACAATATACCCTTTTACTCTACGAGTAACGGGTATAAATACGATTTGGAAAGATTCATGTCCATAGCTTATATACTGCGCGAAATATTTCGAAAATCATTAAAGTTTAACCGATTTCATCCTATTGTTCCTATGGGAGCTAGGGTTGTCGAAAATTTTAAAAATATCGTACCGATGATATTTTTTATATAAAAAAAAATATAATATTTAAAATATAATATTTGATATATTTGATATTTGAGTTACATTTTTTTTTTTAAGCTTGGTTTTTTGTTTATTGGATCTTCTCTTTATGAGTCTAACAACAAGGTTGCAAATATTAAAATAATACATTATCTAACAGTTTAATTTTAACTGAATAGAGACTACATGGTCCTAATAATTAGCGCTGGATTGGAAGGTCGTTGCGGCGAAGACGAGAACTGCTGGAAACTCGCGTGAGAGCTCTCGGGAGATGTTTTGGATGTACTGATAGCCTGTTGCAGTACTTTGTTATGATATGTGCTACCTCTTCTCTGACGAGTGATATGTGAAGGTCCCTGTGAATGTTTTCATTCCGAACGTACCACGGTGCCCCGGTGATGTTTCTGAGAATTTTTGATTGAGTTCTTTGCATTATTTCCACACTGCTGTTACTGGCATTCCCCCACAACTGAGTGCCGTACATCCAGATTGGTTTCAAAACGGTGTTGTATAGAAGTACCTTATAGTCCAAGCTAAGGGGCGAGCCGCTATTGATAAGCCACTGGAGGCTGTTGGCTTTGAGCTTTAAATGTTTTCTTTTGGCTTCAATGTGGCTGCGCCAAGTAAGACGTCTATCGAGGTGTACGCCAAGATATGTTACTTCACCTGCTATCGGAACCACTGTGTTGTTTAGAGTAAGTGGAGGGCAGTCTTGCCTGTTAAGTGTGAACGTTACGTGTTTGCATTTTTGTTCGTTAACTTTGATTCGCCAGTCGGATAGCCATTTCTCCACTGCCACCTGGTGTTAAGCAAGTCGCCGTTGCTTGCTTGGGGCATCTCGAGCGGCTTAGGATCGTTGTGTCATTAGCAAAAGTGGTTGTGGTTAGTTCCTTCTAACCATACTCTGTCGAAAGCTTGTGATACGTCCAGAAATATACTGCAGTGCAGTACTCCCTTTGTTCGAATGCATTTCGGATTTCTGATGTTATGCGGTTGACTTGCTTAATGGTTCCATGTTTTTCTCGAAAACCGAATTTATTAGTCGGGATTTTGTTGTTTGTTCTGAGATATGGGGTAATATGTGCCAAGAAGCATTTTTTGAAGAGTTTTGATAGACACGTTAGTAAACTAATGATGCAATTGTGCGGTCTTTGCCAGGTTTTGGTATCATTATGATGATCGACTTTTTCCACATCTCTGGGAAGTGTCCATGTCTCGTTATTGCACTGAAGAGTTGGCAAATAGCTCGAACTGCACAGAATGGAAGTTTAATAATCATTTTTGGTGATAGAAGGTCGCATCCTGGAGATTTTTTTGGGTTGAGTTGTTCGTTTATGATTTTGAGTAACTCATGTGGCCTAAATACAATTGGTTCATACGTAGATGTGTCGATATCTGATGTTGCTGGCAGTGAGATCCCGTTTGATGCTGTATTGGGCTGAAATACATTTTGAAGATGTTCTGCAAATCTGTCGGCTCTTTCTCCGTCGGTGCGCGCCCAGTTGCCTGCGGATGTCCTTATTGGCATTGCAGATTCGATTGGTGCGCAGAGTGATGAGTGTGCTCTCCAAAGTGGGAACTTGGAGCTCATTGGGGATAACAGCTCTATGTAATGTTTTTGCGACCTTTCTTCTTCATGACGTAATGGAGCTGAGAGCCTCCGTGTAGCGTCTTTTAACCTTTGTTTTGCAGATGGTGATCTGTTGGATTGCGTTCGATATCTATGATTGTACGATGTTTTTTGCGTTTGAGGAGTTGACATGCGAGCTGCTGCGACCAAGACGAGCTCAAGAGTGTTTGTGGATAAGTTGATATCAGCTTCGTCATTCAAACGTGGATTCAACTCAATATGCGAACTTACATATTTTTTGTACTTAAGCCAATTGGTTTTATTCGTTGTTAGTCTGAATGGTTTATCTACCGCAACTGGATGTAGATTTAGTTGAAGGTGTACAGGCGAGTGATCAGACGATAGATCTGATAAGGTATTGGCGCTTATCAGGTTGCGTGGAATTTTTTTTTGTGACTTCAAAATCTATCAAGGCTGGCAATTTTCTGGGATCTGTTGGCCAATATGTAGGTGTCCCAGGTGACACACAGTCTAGCTTGTGACGTGCTTTTAATATTGCATTGTACAACTGCCTTCCCTTTGGAGTCACAAGTCGAGATCCCCAGTGCGTATGCTTCGCATTAATGTCTCCTGCTACTATAAATTGTTCGCTCAGAGAGTTAAAAAAGTCCATGAATTGGGATTCGGATATTGTAAACCGAGGAGGACAGTATACGGGGGCAAGCTTTAAAGATCGGTAATCCATTTGTACATCTATAGATGTAGCTTGCATGTAGTTAGTGGCGAAGCTATTGTGGAGGCAGTGCTCGATGCGATTTCTAATCAGAATCCCAGTGCATCCATGTCCTTTCCCGTCTGGGTGATTCGTGTTGTAGAAGAAGTAGCCTCGAATTTGGAAATTATATTTATTTGTAAGATGAGTTTCTGCGAGTAGCATTACATCGATATGGTTATTATTAAGGAATTGAGTTAACTCGAGTATGCGAGTATGAGACGCCGTTGGCGTTCCACAGTGATATACGGAGTGGAGCCATTGATTACTTAGTCTGTTTTTGAGCAACAAGCAGCTCAATCAAAACGTTCTGGTTTTGCATAAGATCTTGCATAGTTGTCTGCATGAATGACATGGAATCCATTATACTTTGTTGAAGATTACATATCATTGTTTCAATTTTGTTCGTAGACTGTTCTCCTGGTTGATAAGGGGAAACTGATGATCGTTGGTTGGTGGGAGCGGTACTTTTCAGACCCAATTTTAGAGCAGTTGCAAAGCTTTCGGGTTTGTCGATGAATTCATTATTAGCTGAAGATTTAAAGGCTGTAAGGGGGAAAAAAAATATCGATATATTGATATTTTGATATATTTGATATATATATATATATTATGATAAATTATCATCAACCATAATGGGAGCTATAATCTGCGTACACATGTTTCAGGACGACTGTAAAAGTTTCAGATCGCTAGCTTTTAAACTGAGCTCGCAAACGGTATTGAAACAGACGGACAGACGGACATGGCAATATCGACCCCCCTTTTGATCCTGATCAAGAATATATATACTTTATGGGGTCGGAAACTTCTCCTTCACTGCTTTACAAACTTCTGAAAAAAATTATAATACCCTCTGTATAAAAAAAGATTAGCTATATGTCGCAGTGTGCATACATACAGAGTACAGTGTGTACAATCGGCAACAATGTTAGCCAAATTTGCAGGATCAGCACTATTCAAGTGCAAACGTAATTTGACCACGCACGCCACCAGCAAGTGAGAATACCCTCTGCAAGGGTATAAAAAAAGATTAACTGTATGTTGTAGTGTGCATACATACAGAGTACACACTGTACCATCGGCAACAATGTAAGCCAAATCTGCAGGATCAGCACTCTTCAATTGCAAACGTAATTTGACCACACACGCCACCAGCGAGTGATAAGTCGCGCCAGCTTATACTTACAGCTTGGCGACTGCAACAAATACATCCATGTATGCAAATTAATTAATTTGATTATGCCACGGGTGGTCCCTCGCAGTTGCAGATTATCCAGGGGGTGCGGGTGGCAAGGTCCGCCCCTGTGGTAGTTGGCCGGCTGGCCGAAGAATTCTCCAAGATGAATTATGAAGATTACTTTGGAAGGGTGACTGCCCTTCTTTACCTGCAGGCCTAGGGACTCCGACAGTTTTTCAGTAATAAGAATTTAAAATGACAAATCAACCTTCGTCGCATGCAGACGTGTATTTATTGTGCTCCGGGAAAAAGTATTCAATAAAATCACAAAAGTGCAGTGACCGTTTTAATAAATCTACTATAACGCGAAAAGACGCCTTCTGCGATGAAATCGCGAATGTTGATATTAATTGGTCATTTAATTAATATAAAACTTAACACTTAAAACTCTAATTAACTTTACCACGAATACAATGAGTCTGAACGACGTTCGCACACAACGTCAACGTGAGCAAGACTAGAGACGGCTCTCAGTACAAAGAAATAACGCGTACTTCTCTTTTAAAGCAACCGAAAATAATGCAAGCTCTGATCAAGCGAGGGCAATTTCCCCCAACTTGACAGAATTCTTAAACGTAGCGAGCGAGAGAGCGGGTTCTTGCTCCCCTTCGCTACCATCGACGTCTCTGCTGTCAAAGAGTGCTGAATGTGCTCCAATGCAGGTATGCAATAACCTAAGCTCATCAGCAGTAACTAGCACCGCAATTTCTTTAACAATGTCAACTGTAACTACAACAACAACTGCAACCGTATCGACTGCGCGTTAAATGACATCATCAGCTAGCAGCGCAAATATTAATACGTCTGCCGCTGCGCTGCCCGAAAAACAGAACAAAAACAATGAATATGCTAAGCCGGCTGTGCAGACTGGTATGGATCGCTACATCCAAATCAAAAGGAAGCTGAGCCCTCTAAATTCTCAACGCAAAATAACCCGTAACAATGCTAGCCTAGCTGGAATAGAAACGCCCATGAACTCAAACTGATTTAAAATCTTGCAAGACGCCTATGACGTTGAGGCGGCCGAATCTACTGAAGTCGAGAAAAGGAAGCTAAAGCCTCCGCCTATTTATATTCGAGAAAAAAGTTCCAATGTTCTTTTCAACAAAATTATCGAGCTTATTGGAAAGGATAGCTTCCACATAATACCTCTAGTAAAGGGCAACATCCAAGAGACAAAGGTTCAAATGAAGTCTGAAGATAACTACAGAGTATTATCGAAATATCTTACCGAGAATAAAAAGAACTTTTACACGAATCATCTAAAAAGTAGCAAGGGCCTGCAAGTCGTACTTAAGGGCATAGAGTCCGACGTAACGCCTGCAGAGATAACAAAGGCGCTACAAGAGAAGGGATTTAGCGCTAAGACAGTCTTCAACATCCTTAACAGGGATAGAAAGCCTCAGCCACTCTTTAAGGTTGAACTCGAACCAGAAAATAAGCCCCTAAAGAAATACGAAGTCCACCCTATTTACAATCTTCAGTTCCGGTACAATGTGCGAACTGCCAAGAATATGGTCATACAAGGTCATTCTGTAAACTGCGCCCGGTGTGTGTAGTTTGTGGAGATCTTCATGACTCCGCACACTGCCCAAGGAGCAACGATGACTGCAACTCGAAAAAGTGAGGCAACTGCGGTGGCAGTCACACTGCTAACTACAGAGGCTGCCCTGTTTGTAAGGAGCTGAAAAGTCGCATCCACCAGAGAGGAACTGCCGCCCGCACCCAAAATAAACAGATGACAGCATCCAGATCAAACCTATAAACTCTGATAAAAATGTGATTTACGCAAGCGCTTTAAAATTAGGTCTGGCTAACCCTGTCTCAAAAAGTTAATTTCTGCACTCAGCATACCAAGAACCGAACAAGGGTCAGCAGCAACAATTCCCGGAGCAGTCAAAAAGCAACTTTGAAGATATGATATACAGCCTGCAACAAAGCTTTACGGAGTTTATGTCGTTTATGCGCACAACTATGCAAGATTTAATGCGAAACCAAAATCTATTAATTAAATGCTGGTTTCACAACAATTTAAATAATGTCTTCCCTAAAGATATCTACGTGGACCGCTAACGGCGTCTCACAGCATAAACTTGAGTTAGCTCAATTCCTACTCGACAATCATATCGACGAAATGCTGCTTTCAGAAACACACCTTACAAACAAATACAATTTTCAACTACGAGGAACAAATCATCCAGATGGTAAAGCACATGGTGGAATTTTAATCAGAAGCCGTATTAAGCACCACTATCATAACAAATTTGCTAAAAATGACCTACAGGCCACATCTATAAATATACAAATAAATACTGGCAACCAACTTCCACTAGCCGCCGTATACTGCCCCCCTCGCTTCACTATAGCTGAAGATGAGTTTACCAAAAACATTCCAAAAAATCTGATCAGCGCCGAATGACTCTCGGATCTTTCATCTGAGCACTCCTGACCTGTTTATTCTACTTCGACATCCAGGCGCATTGGAGCAATCGTTTAAATTGACATCACAGAAAACCAATTGGGATAAGTACAAGAAATACATTAGCTCACACATTGCGCTAAGTCCTCATCTCAAGAAGATGCACATGTCCGCCGACGCTACATAAAGCAATTGTCAACGTCTAGTACAAAACACTCACTATGGAGAGCTCACCCAACTCTCAGCTCACCGAAAGTAACCGTGATGCCTATTAGAAATCCCACAGGCGGCTGGGCGCACAGCGATGCAGACAGAGCCATCACGTTTGCCAAACACCTTAAAAATGTCTTCCAACCAAATCCTGCCACTAGTGCGTTCACTTTGCCGACTTTAACACATGAGCCTCAGATTCAACATGAGCCAATTGAGTTTCGCCCAAACGAAATCGTTAACATCATCAAAAAACAGCTGAATCCGAAAAAATCCACGGGCTGCGACCTCATAACTCCCAAATTGATCATTGAGCTCCCATATTGCGCCGTTTGTACTATCACCCAGCTTTTTAATGCCATCGTATAACTTGGTTACTTTCCAGTGAGATGGAAAAAGTCGATTATAATAATGATAGCAAAGCCGGGAAAAGACCACACAATTCCCACTATACGACGCCTACTGTCATGCTTATCTAAACTCTTTGAAAAATGCGTATTGACTCGGATAAACACATACCTAAGAATCCAGGAAGGAATTCCGTCACATCAATTTGGGTTTCGTGAAAAGCACGGAACAATTGAGCAGGTCAACCGGGTAACATCAGATGTCTCTCAAGCATTTGATAGAGTTTGGCTAGAAGGTTACAAGATCAAGACAATGCTCCCCTACAACACCCATAAGCTTTTAGAGTCTTACCTCTATACAGAAAATTTGCTGTGAGATTCAACACTGCTATAACTGACGATTTCACTATTGGAGCTGGAGTTCCTCAAGGAAGCGTGCTTGGGACACCATTATATGTCCTCTATACAGCAGACATCCCAACAAGCACACGACTAACAACATCTACGTTTGCTGATGATACAGCCATTCTCAGCCGCTCAAAATGCCCGATGCAAGCAACTGCGCAGCTAGCTCTTCATCTGGTCGATGTTGAAAAGTGGCTACCAGATTGGCGAATTAAAGTGAACGAACAAAAATGCAAGCACGTTACGTTCACCCTGAACAGGCAAAACTGCGCGCCGCTCATGTTAAACCTTACTCTACTCCCGCAAGCAAACGAAGTGACATATCTAGGACCTCGACAGAAGACTCACATGGCGCCGGCACATTGAATCCAAAAGAACACACCTAAAGCTAAAAGCCAGTAGCCTTCATTGGCTTATCAACGCTCGGTCTTGAATATAAAGTCCTGCTGTATAACTTGGTACTAAAACTTATATGGATGTACGGCTCTCAGTTATGGGGGAATGCCAGCAATAGCAATATTGACATAGTCCAGCGAGCTCAGTCGAAGATCTTGAGAACAATCACCGGGGCACCGTGGTTCGTTCGCAACGAAAAAGTACATCGCGACTTAAACATTCTACCAGTCAAAGAAGTGATCGCAGAACAGAAGGAGCAGCAAGATCAACTCTACAGTGTCTCTAATGCCTTTGTCAATTTTAAGGCATGTGGCAAGTGGCGGTGCATTTGAGATGCTAACCCCGAAGTGATTTTCCAGCATGGCCCGAATGGTGTGCGAGTTCAATGAGGGTTCATTGTCGCAGTAAATGACTCTGGCTTTAGGGAAGACGTTAAGAAGTTGTAGTAAGGCCAGTTTGAGATCCTCTATTGTTCTAGAGGTAATTGGACCATTGCAAACTTTGAAAATTTGTCAATGCATGTGAGGAAGTATTTCTTATCAGTGCAGAAAATGTCTATGTGTAGCATTTCTCCCACCTGAGACGGAACTGGCGTTTCGCCGAGCTCGTGTTTCTTTAGATGTCCGTCGTATTTTGCCTTAGCGCAGGTTTTACAGGTCATTTTCGGGAAATAGTATTCCGAAAGTACCTGCTTGACATTCTGCTGTGCAGATCTGTGAGCCCTATTATGCTCAGTGGTGAAGACTTCTCGTCTCTCAGCGACTGCGAAAATATCTGTAACACGGTTCTTACAGTGCCAGAATTTGGTGGTTGGGAATTGCCGGACCAATTTATCCTGTATCATTGCCAGTGTGTGCAGATCGCAATGAATGGCGTTTACGCCTTTGGGGACTATAACGTCCCAGAGCTCCTCAAGCAGTGACTCCTTGCATGTGAAGTCAATGTTGTGCCGTCTCTTGATTCTAAAGAGCACGAAGTTGCGTTTAGACGTAAAGCGTGCTTCCTCCAGAGTTATCTGGTTCTGAAAGCAATTTAATGGCTTATCCGTGGTTTCGATGGTGTGAGTGAGCGACACTTCGCTGTGAATAGTGGCCGCACACGAATAAGCTTCTTCCGCCTCCACAACGTTAAGTTGCTGTCTGGAGAGGGCATCCGCGACGAGATTCTCTTTTTTCTGGGTCAGTTGTGGCACCGTTGTTGATGACAATAAAGCCCAAAAAGGTAACGATTTTCTAAAAAAAAAGCGATTTTTGCGTTGATACCCTCATATTGGCGTCGTGCAGGCTCTTAAGAACCCAATCCGCGTGCCGTATGTGGGCGTTTTCGTCATCTGAGAAAACGAGGACATCATCAACATAGACATAGAAAAATTTGCTAATCTGCTCTCGCAGTATGTCGTCGATGGTTCTTTGGAAGATGCTGGCAGCATTTTTCAAACTAAACGGTAGCAAGCGAAACTCGTACTTTCCTCCGTGAACGGAAAAGGAAGTTTTTTCACGGTCACGCCCTGCCAGAGTGATTTGGTGGTAGCCAGACTTTAAATAGAGTGTTGTGAAGTATTTGGCTTTGCCTAAATTCCCTAGTATCACAGAGATATTTGGCATAGGATAGCGATCAGGTATCGTCCTCTCGTTCAATTTGCGAAAGTCTAATACGAGCCGCATTTTGTGGTTGCCCGCTTCGTCAGTGCCCTTTTTGTCTACTACCCATATTGGGTTGTTGTAGGGGGACTTTGACTTTTGTATTACGCCATTTTTTAACAACTCTTGGATTTCGTTATCGACAAAATCAGCTGCCCCCATTGGGTATGGGTAGAGCTTGGCATAAATGGGCTCCTCACTAACCGTCCTGATGGTAGCTACCACCGATGTGTTGTAAGGTAGGGCCTCGTTAGGGTTTGCAAAGGCTTTTTTTCGTTCGCCGAGCATTTTTATAAAGGCCTCTCTAGCTAGAGGCGGCGCGTCCGAGCAATCAATGTTGGTAAAATTGACGTCGGGGCACGATTGGAATTCTAACTGTTCTACTTCGGAGCCCCATTTGAGGTGGTCGGAAGCTAGACAAAGCGATGCCCCTGCCTGTTTTAACAGGTCAAGGCCAATTATGGCATCGAAGGAGGACAAATCTAATAATATGAAGAACGTGGCCTTCAAGTTGAATAGGGAGACAAAGAACTTCTTAGTGATGGTGGTGACGCCATGGATAGAATGTATCGTAAATGGCGATTCTACCGGGCGAACGCCTTTCAATCCTCCGTATGGACGGATGAAATTTTTTGCCGCGCCCGTATCTGCCAAAAGCTTCATATCTACTTCCGCTACTCTTCGTCTGATGACGGGTAGCAGGGATTTTCCCCTAAAAAATTAATAACGTCTGAATCATATTCATGAATGGCGTTGTCATTGATTTCCTGGAACGCGCCTGAGGCTGCGGCGGTGTATTTTTCCTCTGTTTCGCCTGCGCTCTTCGCAATGTTGTTAACTCTCTGCCTCTTATGCGGGCCAGATCGATCGGACACGGCCGGTTTTCTGTTTTGGTAAGCCGGCGCTTGAGATGGCTTGAACATCCTGGACAGCGAAGGGTCGATGTCCATGGGCTCGGGAGTATTCTCATGAGACCTATCACTGCGTAGAGCAGAGTGGACTTGAACTTTGTGCTGCTTTGTGAAATATGGATTCTTGCTGTTTGGAAATTGTTATGAGGAGTGGCCTGTTGGCCTCCTGCGACTTTGGATATTGTTTGTTATCTCTATCCTCCGGGCTTTTTGCAAACGAAGCCGCGAAGGAATACCTCTCGTGATTTGCCTTCACCTCCTGGGTCAAAGCAAGCGCTGTTGGCATGTCCTTCGGCTTTGCCGAGAACAGGACATCTGTAAGGCTGCGTTTTAATCCCGAGATGAATACTCGAAGGGCATCATCCCGGAATTTCTCGCACAGGACCCTTGCCGCCGAAGCGTCGTGCGACATGGTGGCTTTGTTTGTGAGGAGGGTCAATTTTTTCTCGACCTCATCATAATATTGTAGCAGTGAGAGATTTCCCTGCCGGAGGGTGCCCATCTCTTGTTCTATGACATGCATCGGTCGCTTGTCACTGTATGTGAAATCGAGGCAATTTATAATCGCATCAAAATTCAATACAGTGCCAAACGAAGATAGCACGGCATCAGCAGGGCCCCTAATTTTGCTCCTAATAATAATTACCGCCTGGTAATGGCGCTAGTTATTTACATAATTTCTAAATATAAAATATGCAGCTACTGCCGCTTGCCGCCAAGAGGCATATGTCTCTTGTGCCCCCGTACATTCGGGCAGGCATTTAAAGGCGTCTAGGGGCTCGTTGCATTGAACATTGCCTGTGATATCAATGGTTTTCTATCTGGGCGGGTAATATCCGCGCCTCTGCCACCTGCCTAGCTAAGTCCTCTATAGTTTTGCGCATTTCATTTTCCCTGCGCTGGTCCTCGCCAGACTTTTCTGTTAGGGCGTTGGCGATAGCCGCCTGGATGACAGCTTGGAGCTGTTCCGCGTTTATGGACATGTTTGTATTGGGAGCGGCACTGGTAGCCGCCTGCCTCGGTGTAGAAGTAATTAGAAGCCTCTCAGAGTCTGACTCTGATTCGCTATTTTGTTTGGTATACCTATAATTTAGGAATGACATGGACAGCAATGCTAAATTCCAGAGCGCAGAGCGGGGCAGCAGTAAAAAAAACAAAAAAACCCCAAGATTGTTGCGAAGCTAATACAGAAAATGTTAGGTATAAGCAAAAAACACAACGACACAAAAGGGCTAAATTAAATGCCCACAATTCGATGAGACATCTATTTGTATTTCATATGTGGCCGTAATGTAGATGTTCAGCACTGAGATTTCCATATGTCTGATATATTTATATTTTTAGCAATTCAAAATACAAACAACACACAGAAACAAATATAATAATAACGCATATAATTCCACAATTTAAAATTCCACTATGTCACCAAATAATGAGTATGTCAATTAATATTGTATTTATTTTTTAAATTAACACCAAATTATGGAAGCTTAGCTTCAGAAAATATTCTGGCAAGGAGTTACTTGTTTTATTTATTCGAGCTGCAGAAGAATGTTCTGGCCGCGATTTATTTCTTTTATTTATTAGAAGTTACACACAAATACAGATGCCGGGAAGTACAAGAACTGAGGTGCTCACTTACATGATCCCTATTATACCGCTGTGGGTCCTTTTGCGTTGAGCGCCAATTAATTAATTTGATTATCCCACGGGATAATCACGACGGTTGTCGGAGTAGAATTTGTATGAGCCGCAGCTCTTTATTCATATAAAGTCAAATTTAAACTGAAACTTAAAGCATACAAAAAAGAGACTCATAGCGGCTACTCCAATGGGTAGTGTTTGCCGGCTATGCACGAGCTTCCGGCCAGACACTGTGTCAGCAATTTGGCCGGAGCGAGCCTTCGGACGATCGGTCATTGCCGTCGCCCAGTTAACTTAGTTATCTTGCACATAACATTCCATTCCCTCTCTCTGAGCAACGCTCTCAGAGATAAACATAAACTAACATATAAGGCTGTTGCGTCGCTGCAGGCATGACCAACAGCGCCGACTGCGCAGCATAGAGCTAAGCTAGGCCAAGAATATAGGCCAGCAGTCTAGAGACGACGGCGAACTAAATGAGTACTTTAATAAACGTATATGAATATGAATATATCTGATTGGCAACAACTTTTACCCTGAGCAAGGTATATATAAATAAATTAGATTTGCATAGTTTCATGTCAATAGCTTTTGTACTGCAAAAATGTCATATAGAAATAAAAAAAAGGAATATTTTCGCAGCCTTTAACTATTTTTTCTACGGAAGCTATAAGATATAGATTGGAAAAATTTATGTCAATAGCTTATACACTGCGCGAAATATTCTGGAAAACACCAAATTTTGACCGATTTCACCCTATTGTTCCTATGGTAGCTATAGGATATAGACTTCCGATCGGCACCCGCTTTTACCCTAATCAAGGTATGCATAAAAAATACGATTTGACAAGATTCATGTCAATAGCTTTTACACTGCGCGAAATATCATATAATTTGCCGCATTAATCGCCCCAGCGACCGTGTAGTTATTGTTGCTGTTTTATCATTCTCTCTCTCCCCCGGGTCCCTCACGCATGCACTGCGCTGCCGACAGCATAAACCAGTGAGCATTTCTCCTGAACCAAAGCCAAGGTCTTAAGTTCACCGTTCCGGCTCCGTTCGAAAATAATTTACAATTAAAATTATTATTTAATTATAAATATTATTAATTTATAATTATAACTATTATTTAATTATAAATATTATTTAATTATTTACGGCCTTTGATTAGTAATTAATTCATTTATTTTATTGCGAGTTTTCCTGATTTTTTTGAGACCGTAAATATTTCCCAACTCCCAAAAAATAAAGCTTCCCAAAATCACACTTTCGATGTGATGGGCAATCCATTCACAACAGGGCTGAAACCATAGAGTAAGAAACTATATAGAGGTTTCATTTGCTCTGCCCGGGCCTCTGCCAAAGCTCTGCTGAGAGCCAAGTTCGAAGCTAACTTCTTCTAACTTCGGTTTCTCACCACTTCTAACATGTGCGAAGCACAAGCTATAGTATGGGGAGTTCTCGCACCTATCCTTAGGAATAAGAGCGAGCAGTGCAGCAATAAGAATTCACCATGGGCATGGAATGAAGCTCGATTCGAACAAATGAAAAACTCTCTTTTTTTCCGTTTTTCCCCTACGTGGCATCACTGGCAAAGTCACTCGAGAGCGCGGGCAGAGCAAATGACGCCTCTATACATTATTACTCTATGCTGAAACTCCAACATGGAATGAGTAAGACTCGTTCTTGACAGAGCGTCATCGTACTCTGGAGGCTATCGACGACATCAGGCCTAGCAGTTCGGGGCAGTTTCCGTCAAGGTCGACACCTGCGACCGCCCCGGCGCGCAGGCTCAATTCCTACGAGGCCAGAGGATGCGATCTCTGCTCCAGGGAGAATCATCCTGTTCGCTTATGTCCGCGCTTCCTTTAGATGGATGTAAATGGTCGCTGCAGCTTTGCATGAACTGTTTTGCACGAGGGCACCTGCAACGATTGCACTAGCGCCCATAGCTGCTTCACATGCCACAGCCGTCATCACACCCTCCTGCACCGCGGTAATCCATTAGCGGCCGCTCCAAGTCCGTCTAAGGCAGCCAGGTCTCGACCGCGCCTATTACAAGAGGCACGGGCGCCTTAGAGGATCACTCTGATGTGCAAGTGTGCTTCGCTTCCGGCTCAAGAGCCGTTCTACTGGGCACAGCCCTTATTAACATTTGTCATCTAGGGTGCAATTACCAGGCGCGAGCCTTGATCGACTCTGGTTCCGAGGCAACCTTTATTACAGGCCCAAGTCTCTGGCCTTAATGAAACCGTGTTGCCGCTCAGTCCACGAAACTCTGTCATTTTTCTATTCAATCGCCTTCCAGACCGGGCTGCAATTAGAAACTGCAGCATACGTTCATCCGAAGCTGCCTTCGTATCCAGTCCCTCGCGATCTTCTTAAAGGAATTCCTGACAACCCTCTTGCGGACCACAAGTTCTTCGAGAGCTCCCAAATCGATGTGTTGATAGGAGCCGACATTCTTTCGTCTATCCTCCTCGGCAACTCATGGGCTAACATTTGCGGTTCACTTCTCGGCTAGAAAACCATTTTTGAATGTGTGTTGACAGGCCCAATATCTCCAGCGTGCAAGGTAACCGTCATCCACAAAATGAAGTTGCAAGCGTAACTCATGGGACACTTACCCTAAGAACGGATGTCCTTCTCGCGTCCTTTCACATATACTGGTGTGGACTATGCCGGTCCCTTCGACATCAAAAACAACAAGGGACGTGCCTGTCTTATTACAAAAGGGTATGTTTTGGTGTTCGTGTGCTTCGTTACTAGATGGCCATAGTGCCTACGTCCGAGCCTAGTGCCTAGGCTCTAACTACGTCCGACCTTACGACTGAGAAGTTTCTCGCCGTCTTCGCTCGTTTCGTGTCCCGAAGAGGATACCCTCGTCAAGTTCAGTCGGACAATGGGAAGACCTTTGTGGGTGCGACTGCCAGACTCTCCTGCGAGTTTCTCCAAAATCCAGCAGCTGCTCTGGCAGTTCATTCCTCCGGGAGCCCTCCACATGAGAGGCTTGTGGGAAGCAGGTGTTAAGAGCTTGAAGACCCTATTTTACAAGTCGACGCCAAAAATACGCGTTCGAAGAGTTGTTCACCCTTCTGGCTAGAATCGAAGCAGGATCCAGGGATCGCGGGGACTCAGTCGCCCCTTCACTCCGGTGTTCTAATTCATCACTCCAATTCGTAGCTTTAATTCATAGTTTCAACTCATCGACCGTTGTACGCCTACGAGCTGCATCGACGCGTCGCTAGCAGGGAGTTTCCGCTTGCCGACCACCAACGTTGGAGGCAAACATGCTGTCCGGCTCGACGTCGTCTTCAAAATAGAGCCTCACGTGCGCATCAGCACGCCAATCCGGGAGCTGAGCGACGCCGTGCGGACCCACTTCCAGGATATTACGCTGGCTGACGAGCACTTCTACCGCTCCGTCGATCTCTATCATCCTGGGCGCGGATATGTATCGGAATGAGATGCGGCCGGGCTTCCTTAAAATCCAGGATGGAGTACCCGTGGCCCAGGGGGCGCAATGTTTAGATCAGCGCTCTCCCCCTCTTGGACTCCCGCGCTCAATTTTTTAAGCTGCAGGATCGCCCCTTACAATCAATTCCTTTACTGGAAATAAAAAACTCCTTTACGGTCAATCACGAATACGGATAGTCTCAGTTAAATTTTTGTTTACCCATTTGATAATACAACATGTAACAACATGTGTGAAAATTTGCATACAAAAATATTGAAAAGTGAGTGAGATATAGTCGGTGTACATCGTAACTAATCACAAAACCATCCGAATTGAAAAAATAAAATTGCATTATTTACAGAAAAAAATGTTCCTAGGTAATGCTGCCGAGTTTTTATTTATTAATTTTTTCCGATTTTTAAAGGCACTTGAACGTCAAAAACCTCGATTTTCACAACTTATTTGTTGTTGTAAAAATAATTAATTTTCCCAAAACCGTAAAACTCGTCAGCGTTACCTGAGGAATTTAGTAAAAAAAGTACCGTGCAAAATTTCAAAACGATTCGTCTTTGAAAATGGCAACTTTTCAGGAGAGCGTTGTAAAGTTTTAGACACCCAAAACTAAAAAATAAAATGCGCTCACTTACCTACGTTCAAGTGCCCATGTTACCTAATTGGGATAAAACTTCTTTAAATAACTTTTACCTGTGTTATTCCTCATTTCCACTCAATACAGGGAGGAAGGGTTTATTCTAAAAAATGTTAGTCGCTGTATTCTTCGGGATTGTTGTCAAGGTTAGAGCCTTGTGTGTAATGTTCAATATTGTTTTCTATTTCGTAATCTGTCAATTGAAGATCTTATTCGGCTTGCGCTGCATAATTTTCTACAACGCATGTCAGAGGGTCTTCAGTCTGTACGTTAAACTGTCTCTGTCTTTTTTCTGTATTCGCAATGAGCATCGAAGTTCTATTACCTATTACGAATTGTGTTGAGGTTTAGGAACTGCAGGATAATTAGGTCGTTGAAAAAAATTTGTGGTGATGGAATCGTTTTTTGGGAATTATATCTAAAGTAGGGGTTCGCCATTTAATCTGATATTCGAGAAAACCGAAGACTCGCTTATCGGCATAATGCAATGTCAAGCATTTTGCTATTGCTTTCCAATTCAGGGGAAGATTATATGTCACTAAAGCTGTATCACCATTGCCGTTCCCTCTTGATCTTCGTAAGTAGTTAAAAGTCTGTTCCGAGAACTGAATTTGGATGAATCCTTAGAAAATTCTTGAATGCATTTTACAATGCCGGGAATTTTATCTAGCTCACTTATGTGTTTGCGATACTCTGCGAGAATTATTTGAACGGACAAGTTTGTCGGGCAAGATTGGTTAAATTCTGATTGAGTATTTGATTTGCGATTGTGGTTAAAGGCTAACCTTGCCCGATTAGGTTGCATTTGTGGTCTTACTGAAGTAGAAGGAGGGGAGCGTTAAGGACAGAGGGTCTAAAAAAAGGGGCTGTATCTGTTAGTTTTGCATTATTAAAGTGTAATAAAATTATGTTAAAATATAAGGATTTAAAGTAAATAGTAATGAGTAATACTCCCACCATCAGATTCGACCCTTGGCACAACAACAACGTGCAGCTGTATAACTTCTACAATCGAACCAAAAGTAACAGCAACAACTACAGCAACGGAAGCAAAACCAACTACTTCTACAGCAACGGCTCTTACCGCGGAATCGACTGCGATGTCATCTACTGCAGCGCCAAATATAACGTCAACTAAAATTATGCCAAAACAAAACCAAGAAAATATTGAACAAGCGGGACCGGCCATACAGACCGGCATGGATCGCTACATCCAAATTAAGCGTAAGCTTAGCCCGCAGAACACCGCGGTGGGTAATAAGCCAAAAATAAACCGTGTCCAAAGGGACAACGAATTACGCGGGAGATCCAATAATATCAGATTTCCCCTCCTAGCAGAAATTCAACCAGAACTGGGTCAAGAGAACCAACCGAAATTAAATTTACATTACGGAGAAAATCTCTGACGTCGTGGTCAACAAAATTGTTGCGCTGCTAAAGAACCGAAATTTTCATGTTGCTCCGCTCACTAAAGTGAATATCCACGAAACCAAACTTTAGTCCAAATCTGAAGAACATTTCCGAGCTGTGTCCAAATACCTGGAGGAAGCTAAGAAAAACTACTACAATTTTCGATTTGCAGTTTACTTTTTCTTTAGTTTTTCTCTTTACAGGTTGTTTGTATGTAAACTTAAACTTTTGAAAATTAGAGTAAATTTGTTGAAGTTTGGCTTCTTTTGTTGGGTTCCTGGGTGCGGTACTTGCAGGAAGTGTAGTCCACCGATGGGACGTTCCCATAACTTTTTTGCTGTTTTATTCACTAGTCTGGATTTTGACACAGAATGAAGTCGACAGCGAAGTCGGAAGTGGAGTTGGCAGCATTAAGAAATTAAGGAAATTCGGCAGCCAATTCATCGATTTTACACTTGAGTGTTATTGGAGACGGAGGCGTGGTGTTGGATTCGGATTCTGAGGTGGGGCAACAGTTCTTTTTGAAGAAATGTTAATGTGCTTGAGATCAGCAGGAAACTGATCAATACCCTTGGGTACAATGTTTTTGGGTTTTCTAAGAGGGCAATAACATATTGGGCAAGAGTTCCTGCAGTTTTTATTTTGATTGTCGTTTTTTGTGATTACAATTTGTAAACTTACACAATAACAAGGAAAATACCTTTCTATTATATGCTTATAATGAACTGAATTTCTAAAAAATGTCAAGTTTTAAACATATGTACACGTGTTTTTACGCCCGCAACACAGATTTTGAAAACTGATTAATTTTTTAAAACATTTCTTTTGGAAAATCTTTCGAATGTTTGTCTCTGAATGTACCCATATTTCGTTTAAAGATAAATTTCACAATTTTTTTTGGAAAAGTGTATAATATAAATGTTAGTGTAGCTTGCTATAACTAGAATATTTTAAGTGGGCATTCTCTTTTTCCAGTGAACATTTTGAAATGCGATTACTCAGTTTTAGTTGAAATCGACCTACAAACTAGTTTAAGTTATGTTTCTTTTGTTCCAAATATCTAATTTGCAAGCGTGGTAGAGTTGCGACCGTTGTCAATCTATAAGTTCTGCAGAGTTGCATGACAAAAATTCAAGCTCATCTACAAAATTGGATTGTTATTAACATTCAAAAACACTTTCTACTTTAGTTGTTCATACATTACATATCCCAGAGACACACAGAATATGATCAATTTGGTTTGGTTATTCTCTTTTACAAATCAATACATATAAAACTTTTGGTTTCCAAGATCTAAAGTATTTATTTTCTTAATTTCTCTTATCATATAAGACCAGGTAATAGGCATCGTGAAATGTTAAAAGTATGAGAATCGCCTTTTGGTCCCGGCTAAAGTTGATAAGGAAGAAATCATCGCGTTGGTGGGCACTGCCAAAGCTGGTGTACGACGAATTATACCAGATGCTGCTGTTAGGTGAAATCCTCTCTTCGAGTAAGACGATCTACAAGTTAGCTAGCAAATAATGTAAAGTTAATTTCCGGACAACCAAAACGCATGTGCAGCTGCCACACATAGAATGATAATTAAGCCGACTCCAGAAGACAATCTGGGATTGGTTGTGGGTGGCTTATGCAAATGGACTAGTTCTGTATCGACTTGATGGGACCATATCGCCAGTACAAAGCTGGATAGTCCCCCACCATCAGAATCGACCATTGGCACAACAACAACGTGCAGCTGTATAACTTATACAATCGAACCAAAAGTAACAGCAACAACTACAGCAACGGAAGCAAAACCAACTACTTCTACAGCAACGGCTCTTACCGCGGAATCGACTGCGATGTCATCTACTGCAGCGCCAAATATAACGTCAACTAAAATTATGCCAAAACAAAACCAAGAAAATATTGAACAAGCGGGACCGGCCATACAGACCGGCATGGATCGCTACATCCAAATTAAGCGTAAGCTTAGCCCGCAGAACACCGCGGTGGGTCATAAGCCAAAAATAAACCGTGTCCAAAGGGACAACGAATTACGCGGGAGATCCAATAATATCAGATTTCCCCTCCTAGCAGAAATTCAACCAGAACTGGGTCAAGAGAACCAACCGAAATTGAATTTACATTACGGAGAAAATCTCTGACGTCGTGGTCAACAAAATTGTTGCGCTGCTAAAGAACCGAAATTTTCATGTTGCTCCGCTCACTAAAGTGAATATCCACGAAACCAAACTTTAGTCCAAATCTGAAGAACATTTCCGAGCTGTGTCCAAATACCTGGAGGAAGCTAAGAAAAACTACTACAAGTACCAACTAAAAAGCAGCAAGGGCTTGTACTAAAAGGAATCCAGCCCGACGTAATACTTAATGAAGTTTTCAATGCCCTCAAAAACGTCAGCTAAGTCTTGACTCCGACTTCCAGGAGAACTTGCCTACAACGCAACGACCTTATAATAATTTTCAGTACCCCATAACTCAGAGCCAATCACATGACCGTTATTTAGGTTATTACTACAAGATTTTACACACTTATTGTTAGTAACGGAAAGGGGAGTTTTCAATAAATAAATAGCAAAGCATAAACAAAGTTTAAAAACATTTATATTATAGATAAATAAGACCTCTAGTCTTCACGGTACTGAGAGTTTTTTGCTTTTTGTTATAGGATTTTCGATTTGCAGTTTACTTTTTCTTTAGTTTTTCTCTTTGCAGGTTGTTTGTATGTAAACTTAAACTTTTGAAAATTAGAGTAAATTTGTTGAAGTTTGGCTTCTTTTGAACTTACTGAGGTTCCAGTCGCTGCTTCTTTTGTTGGGTTCCTGGGTGCGGTACTTGCAGGAAGTGTAGTCCACCGATGGGAACGTACTAACTTTTTTGCTGTTTTATTCACTAGTCTGGATTTTGACACAGGATGAAGTCGACAGCGAAGGCGGCGAAGTCGGAAGTGGAGTTGGCAGCATTAAGAAATTAAAGAAATTTAGCCTGACTTAAACAAAATTGTACAGCCGCTATGGTAAACAAAGAAGCGAAGCTAATAGAGTCGAAGTGTGAATGCGCGGTGTCGGGTTCGCGTACCGGCACAAAGCGGGGAAGCAGTAAAAAAACAAAAAAAAACCCAAGATTGTTGCGAAGCTAATACAGAAAATGTTAGGTATAAGCAAAAAACACAACGACACAAAAGGGCTAAATTAAATGCCCACAATTCGATGAGACATCTATTTGTATTTCATATGTGGCCGTAATGTAGATGTTCAGCACTGAGATTTCCATATGTCTGATATATTTATATTTTTAGCAATTAAAAATACAAACAACACACAGAAACAAATATAATAATAACGCATAAAATTCCACAATTTAAAATTCCACTATGTCACCAAATAATGAGTATGTTAATTAATATTGTATTTATTTTTTAAATTAACACCAAATTATGGAAGCTTAGCTTCAGAAAATATTCTGGCAAGGAGTTACTTGTTTTATTTATTCGAGCTGCAGAAGAATGTTCTGGCCGTGATTTATTTGTTTTATTTATTAGAAGATACACACAAATACAGATGCCGGGAAGTACAAGAACTGAGGTGAGGATCCCTATTATACCGCTGTGGGTCCTTTTGCGTTGAGCGCCAATTAATTAATTTGATTATCCCACGGGTGATCCCTCGCAGTTGCAGATTATCCAGGGGGTGCGGGTGGCAAGGTCCGGCGCTGGGGTAGTTGGCCGGCTGGACGAAGAATTCTCCAAGATGAATTATGAAGATTACGTTGGAAGGGTGACTGCCCTTCTTTACCTGCTGGCCTAGGGACTCAGACAGTTTTTCAGTAATAAGAATTTAACGACGGTTGTCGGAGTAGAATTTGTATGAGCCGCAGCTCTTTATTCATATAAAGTCAAATCTAAACTGAAACTTAAAGCATACAAAAAAGAGGCTCATAGCGGCTACTCCAATGGGTAGTGTTTGCCGGCTATGCACGAGCTTCCGGCCAGACACTGTGTCAGCAATTTGGCTTCAACAAATTTACTCAGTTAACTTAGTTATCTTGCACATAACATTCCATTCCCTCTCTCTGAGCACCGCTCTCAGAGATAAACATAAACTAACATATAAGGCTGTTGCGTCGCTGCAGGCATGACCAACAGCGCCGACTGCGCAGCATAGAGCTAAGCTAGGCCAAGAATATAGGCCAGCAGTCTAGAGACGACGGCGAACTAAATGAGTACCTTAATAAACGTATATGAATATGAATATATCTGATTGGCAACAACTTTTACCCTGAGCAAGGTATATATAAATAAATTAGATTTGCATAGTTTCATGTCAATAGTTTTTGTACTGCAAAAATGTCATATAGAAATAAAAAAAAAGGAATATTTTCGCAGCCTTTAACTATTTTTTCTACGGAAGCTATAAGATATAGACGTCCGTTCGGACTTGGAAAAATTTATGTCAATAGATCATACACTGCGCGAAATATTCTGGAAATCACCAAATTTTGACCGATTTCACCCTATTGTTCCTATGGGAGCTATAGGATATAGACTTCCGATCGGCACCCGCTTTTACCCTAATCAAGGTATGCATAAAAAATACGATTTGACAAGATTCATGTCAATAGCTTTTACACTGCGCGAAATATCATATAATTTGCCGCATTAATCGCCCCAGCGACCGTGTAGTTATTGTTGCTGTTTTATCATTCTCTCTCCCCCGGGTCCCTCACGCATGCACTGCGCTGCCGACAGCATAAACCAGTGAGCATTTCTCCTGAACAAAAGCCAAGGTCTTAAGTTCACCGTTCCGGCTCCGTTCGAAAATAATTTACAATTAAAATTATTATTTAATTATAAATATTATTAATTTATAATTATAACTATTATTTAATTATAAATATTATTTAATTATTTACGGCCTTTGATTAGTAATTAATTCATTTATTTTATTGCGAGTTTTCCTGATTTTTTTGAGACCGTAAATATTTCCCAACTCCCAAGAAATAAAGCTTCCCAAAATCACACTTTCGATGTGATGGGCAATCCATTCACAACAAGGCTGAAACTCCAACATGGAATGAGTTAGACTCGTTCTTGACAGAGCGTCATCGTACTCTGGAGGCTATCGACGACATCAGGACTAGCAGTTCGGGGCAGTTTCCGTCAAGGTCGACACCTGCGACCGACCCGGCGCGCAGGCTCAATTCCTACGAGGCCAGAGGATGCGATCTCTGCTCCAGGGAGAATCATCCTGTTCGCTTATGTCCGCGCTTCCTTTAGATGGATGTAAATGGTCGCTGCAGCTTTGCATGAACTGTTTTGCACGAGAGCACCTGCAACGATTGCACTAGCGCCCATAGCTGCTTCACATGCCACAGCCGTCATCACACCCTCCTGCACCGCGGTAATCCATTAGCGGCCGCTCCAAGTCCGTCTAAGGCAGCCAGGTCTCGACCGCGCCTATTACAAGAGGCACGGGCGCCTTAGAGGATCACTCTGATGTGCAAGTGTGCTTCGCTTCCGGCTCAAGAGCCGTTCTACTGGGCACAGCCCTTATTAACATTTGTCATCTAGGGTGCAATTACCAGGCGCGAGCCTTGATCGACTCTGGTTCCGAGGCAACCTTTATTACAGGCCCAAGTCTCTGGCCTTAATGAAACCGTGTTGCCGCTCAGTCCACGAAACTCTGTCATTTTTCTATTCAATCGCCTTCCAGACCGGGCTGCAATTAGAAACTGCAGCATACGTTCATCCGAAGCTGCCTTCGTATCCAGTCCCTCGCGATCTTCTTAAAGGAATTCCTGACAACCCTCTTGCGGACCACAAGTTCTTCGAGAGCTCCCAAATCGATGTGTTGATAGGAGCCGACATTCTTTCGTCTATCCTCCTCGGCAACTCATGGGCTAACATTTGCGGTTCACTTCTCGGCTAGAAAACCATTTTTGAATGTGTGTTGACAGGCCCAATATCTCCAGCGTGCAAGGTAACCGTCATCCACAAAATGAAGTTGCAAGCGTAACTCATGGGACACTTACCCTAAGAACGGATGTCCTTCTCGCGTCCTTTCACATATACTGGTGTGGACTATGCCGGTCCCTTCGACATCAAAAACAACAAGGGACGTGCCTGTCTTATTACAAAAGGGTATGTTTTGGTGTTCGTGTGCTTCGTTACTAGATGGCCATAGTGCCTACGTCCGAGCCTAGTGCCTAGGCTCTAACTACGTCCGACCTTACGACTGAGAAGTTTCTCGCCGTCTTCGCTCGTTTCGTGTCCCGAAGAGGATACCCTCGTCAAGTTCAGTCGGACAATGGGAAGACCTTTGTGGGTGCGACTGCCAGACTCTCCTGCGAGTTTCTCCAAAATCCAGCAGCTGCTCTGGCAGTTCATTCCTCCGGGAGCCCTCCACATGAGAGGCTTGTGGGAAGCAGGTGTTAAGAGCTTGAAGACCCTATTTTACAAGTCGACGCCAAAAATACGCGTTCGAAGAGTTGTTCACCCTTCTGGCTAGAATCGAAGCAGGATCCAGGGATCGCGGGGACTCAGTCGCACCTTCACTCCGGTGTTCTAATTCATCACTCCAATTCGTAGCTTTAATTCATAGTTTCAACTCATCGACCGTTGTACGCCTACGAGCTGCATCGACGCGTCGCTAGCAGGGAGTTTCCGCTTGCGCAATGTTTAGATCAGCGCTCTCCCCCTCTTGGACACCCGCGCTCAATTTTTTAAGCTGCAGGATCGCCCCTTACAATCAATTCCTTTACTGGAAATAAAAAACTCCTTTACGGTCAATCACGAATACGGATAGTCTCAGTTAAATTTTTGTTTACCCATTTGATAATACAACATGTAACAACATGTGTGAAAATTTGCATACAAAAATATTGAAAAGTGAGTGAGATATAGTCGGTGTACATCGTAACTAATCACAAAACCATCCGAATTGAAAAAATAAAATTGCATTATTTACAGAAAAAATGTTCCCAGGTAATGCTGCCGAGTTTTTATTTATTAATTTTTTCCGATTTTTAAAGGCACTTGAACGTCAAAAACCTCGATTTTCACAACTTATTTGTTGTTGTAAAAATAATTAATTTTCCCAAAACCGTAAAACTCGTCAGCGTTACCTGAGGAATTTAGTAAAAAGTACCGTGCAAAATTTCAAAACGATTCATCTTTGAAAATGGCAACTTTTCAGGAGAGCGTTGTAAAGTTTTAGACACCCAAAACTCAAAAATAAAATGCGCTCACTTACCTACGTTCAAGTGCCCATGTTACCTAATTGGGATAAAACTTCTTTAAATAACTTTTACCTGTGTTATTCCTCATTTCCACTCAATACAGGGAGGAAGTCTTTATTCTAAAAAATGTTAGTCGCTGTATTCTTCGGGATTGTTGTCAAGGTTAGAGCCTTGTGTGTAATGTTCAATATTGTTTTCTATTTCGTAATCTGTCAATTGAAGATCTTATTCGGCTTGCGCTGCATAATTTTCTACAACGCATGTCAGAGGGTCTTCAGTCTGTACGTTAAACTGTCTCTGTCTTTTTTCTGTATTCGCAATGAGCATTGAAGTTCTATTACCTATTACGAATTGTGTTGAGGTTTAGGAACTGCAGGATAATTAGGTCGTTGAAAAAAATTTGTGGTGATGGAATCGTTTTTTGGGAATTATATCTAAAGTAGGGGTTCGCCATTTAATCTGATATTCGAGAAAACCGAAGACTCGCTTATCGGCATAATGCAATGTCAAGCATTTTGCTATTGCTTTCCAATTCAGGGGAAGATTATATGTCACTAAAGCTGTATCACCATTGCCGTTCCCTCTTGATCTTCGTAAGTAGTTAAAAGTCTGTTCCGAGAACTGAATTTGGATGAATCCTTAGAAAATTCTTGAATGCATTTTACAATGCCGGGAATTTTATCTAGCTCACTTATGTGTTTGCGATACTCTGCGAGAATTATTTGAACGGACAAGTTTGTCGGGCAAGATTGGTTAAATTCTGATTGAGTATTTGATTTGCGATTGTGGTTAAAGGCTAACCTTGCCCGATTAGGTTGCATTTGTGGTCTTACTGAAGTAGAAGGAGGGGAGCGTTAAGGACAGAGGGTCTAAAAAAGGGGCTGTATCTGTTAGTTTTGCATTATTAAAGTGTAATAAAATTATGTTAAAATATAAGGATTTAAAGTAAATAGTAATGAGTAATACTCCCACCATCAGATTCGACCCTTGGCACAACAACAACGTGCAGCTGTATAACTTCTACAATCGAACCAAAAGTAACAGCAACAACTACAGCAACGGAAGCAAAACCAACTACTTCTACAGCAACGGCTCTTACCGCGGAATCGACTGCGATGTCATCTACTGCAGCGCCAAATATAACGTCAACTAAAATTATGCCAAAACAAAACCAAGAAAATATTGAACAAGCGGGACCGGCCATACAGACCGGCATGGATCGCTACATCCAAATTAAGCGTAAGCTTAGCCCGCAGAACACCGCGGTGGGTAATAAGCCAAAAATAAACCGTGTCCAAAGGGACAACGAATTACGCGGGAGATCCAATAATATCAGATTTCCCCTCCTAGCAGAAATTCAACCAGAACTGGGTCAAGAGAACCAACCGAAATTGAATTTACATTACGGAGAAAATCTCTGACGTCGTGGTCAACAAAATTGTTGCGCTGCTAAAGAACCGAAATTTTCATGTTGCTCCGCTCACTAAAGTGAATATCCACGAAACCAAACTTTAGTCCAAATCTGAAGAACATTTCCGAGCTGTGTCCAAATACCTGGAGGAAGCTAAGAAAAACTACTACAAGTACCAAATAAAAAGCAGCAAGGGCTTGTACTAAAAGGAATCCAGCCCGACGTAATACTCAATGAAGTTTTCGATGCCCTCAAAAACGTCAGCTAAGTCTTGACTCCGACTTCCAGGCGAACTTGCCTACAACGCAACGACCTTATAATAATTTTCAGTACCCCATAAGCCAATCACATGTCCGTTATTTAGGTTATTACTACAAGATTTTACACACTTATTGTTAGTAACGGAAAGGGGAGTTTTCAATAAATAAATAGCAAAGCATAAACAAAGTTTAAAAACATTTAAATTATAGATAAATAAGACCTCTAGTCTTCACGGTACTGAGAGTTTTTTGCTTTTTGTTATAGGATTTTCGATTTGCAGTTTACTTTTTCTTTAGTTTTTCTCTTTGCAGGTTGTTTGTATGTAAACTTAAACTTTTGAAAATTAGAGTAAATTTGTTGAAGTTTGGCTTCTTTTGAACTTACTGAGGTTCCAGTCGCTGCTTCTTTTGTTGGGTTCCTGGGTGCGGTACTTGCAGGAAGTGTAGTCCACCGATGGGAACGTACTAACTTTTTGCTGTTTTATTCACTAGTCTGGATTTTGACACAGGATGAAGTCGACAGCGAAGGCGGCGAAGTCGGAAGTGGAGTTGGCAGCATTAAGAAATTAAAGAAATTTAGCCTGACATAAACAAAATTGTACAGCCGCTATGGTAAACAAAGAAGCGAAGCTAATAGAGTCGAAGTGTGAATGCGCGGTGTCGGGTTCGCGTACCGGCACAGAGCGGGGAAGCAGTAAAAAAAAAAAAAAACCCAAGATTGTTGCGAAGCTAATACAGAAAATGTTAGGTATAAGCAAAAAACACAACGACACAAAAGGGCTAAATTAAATGCCCACAATTCGATGAGACATCTATTTGTATTTCATATGTGGCCGTAATGTAGATGTTCAGCACTGAGATTTCCATATGTCTGATATATTTATATTTTTAGCAATTAAAAATACAAACAACACACAGAAACAATTATAATAATAACGCATAAAATTCCACAATTTAAAATTCCACTATGTCACCAAATAATGAGTATGTTAATTAATATTGTATTTATTTTTTAAATTAACACCAAATTATGGAAGCTTAGCTTCAGAAAATATTCTGGCAAGGAGTTACTTGTTTTATTTATTCGAGCTGCAGAAGAATGTTCTGGCCGTGATTTATTTGTTTTATTTATTAGAAGTTACACACAAATACAGATGCCGGGAAGTACAAGAACTGAGGTGAGGATCCCTATTATACCGCTGTGGGTCCTTTTGCGTTGAGCGCCAATTAATTAATTTGATTATCCCACGGGTGATCCCTCGCAGTTGCAGATTATCCAGGGGGTGCGGGTGGCAAGGTCCGGCGCTGGGGTAGTTGGCCGGCTGGACGAAGAATTCTCCAAGATGAATTATGAAGATTACGTTGGAAGGGTGACTGCCCTTCTTTACCTGCTGGCCTAGGGACTCAGACAGTTTTTCAGTAATAAGAATTTAACGACGGTTGTCGGAGTAGAATTTGTATGAGCCGCAGCTCTTTATTCATATAAAGTCAAATCTAAACTGAAACTTAAAGCATACAAAAAAGAGGCTCATAGCGGCTACTCCAATGGGTAGTGTTTGCCGGCTATGCACGAGCTTCCGGCCAGACACTGTGTCAGCAATTTGGCCGGAGCGAGCCTTCGGACGATCGGTCATTGCCGTCGCCCAGTTAACTTAGTTATCTTGCACATAACATTCCATTCCCTCTCTCTGAGCACCGCTCTCAGAGATAAACATAAACTAACATATAAGGCTGTTGCGTCGCTGCAGGCATGACCAACAGCGCCGACTGCGCAGCATAGAGCTAAGCTAGGCCAAGAATATAGGCCAGCAGTCTAGAGACGACGGCGAACTAAATGAGTACCTTAATAAACGTATATGAATATGAATATATCTGATTGGCAACAACTTTTACCCTGAGCAAGGTATATATAAATAAATTAGATTTGCATAGTTTCATGTCAATAGCTTTTGTACTGCAAAAATGTCATATAGAAATAAAAAAAAAGGAATATTTTCGCAGCCTTTAACTATTTTTTCTACGGAAGCTATAAGATATAGACGTCCACTTGGAAAAATTTATGTCAATAGATCATACACTGCGCGAAATATTCTGGAAAACACCAAATTTTGACCGATTTCACCCTATTGTTCCTATGGGAGCTATAGGATATAGACTTCCGATCGGCACCCGCTTTTACCCTAATCAAGGTATGCATAAAAAATACGATTTGACAAGATTCATGTCAATAGCTTTTACACTGCGCGAAATATCATATAATTTGCCGCATTAATCGCCCCAGCGACCGTGTAGTTATTGTTGCTGTTTTATCATTCTCTCTCTCCCCCGGGTCCCTCACGCATGCACTGCGCTGCCGACAGCATAAACCAGTGAGCATTTCTCCTGAACAAAAGCCAAGGTCTTAAGTTCACCGTTCCGGCTCCGTTCGAAAATAATTTACAATTAAAATTATTATTAATTTATAAATATTATTAATTTATAATTATAACTATTATTTAATTATAAATATTATTTAATTATTTACGGCCTTTGATTAGTAATTAATTCATTTATTTTATTGCAAGTTTTCCTGATTTTTTTGAGACCGTAAATATTTCCCAACTCCCAAAAAATAAAGCTTCCCAAAATCACACTTTCGATGTGATGGGCAATCCATTCACAACAAGGCTGAAACTCCAACATGGAATGAGTTAGACTCGTTCTTGACAGAGCGTCATCGTACTCTGGAGGCTATCGACGACATCAGGACTAGCAGTTCGGGGCAGTTTCCGTCAAGGTCGACACCTGCGACCGCCCCGGCGCGCAGGCTCAATTCCTACGAGGCCAGAGGATGCGATCTCTGCTCCAGGGAGAATCATCCTGTTCGCTTATGTCCGCGCTTCCTTTAGATGGATGTAAATGGTCGCTGCAGCTTTGCATGAACTGTTTTGCACGAGGGCACCTGCAACGATTGCACTAGCGCCCATAGCTGCTTCACATGCCACAGCCGTCATCACACCCTCCTGCACCGCGGTAATCCATTAGCGGCCGCTCCAAGTCCGTCTAAGGCAGCCAGTCTCGACCGCGCCTATTACAAGAGGCACGGGCGCCTTAGAGGATCACTCTGATGTGCAAGTGTGCTTCGCTTCCGGCTCAAGAGCCGTTCTACTGGGCACAGCCCTTATTAACATTTGTCATCTAGGGTGCAATTACCAGGCGCGAGCCTTGATCGACTCTGGTTCCGAGGCAACCTTTATTACAGGCCCAAGTCTCTGGCCTTAATGAAACCGTGTTGCCGCTCAGTCCACGAAACTCTGTCATTTTTCTATTCAATCGCCTTCCAGACCGGGCTGCAATTAGAAACTGCAGCATACGTTCATCCGAAGCTGCCTTCGTATCCAGTCCCTCGCGATCTTCTTAAAGGAATTCCTGACAACTCCAACATGGAATGAGTTAGACTCGTTCTTGACAGAGCGTCATCGTACTCTGGAGGCTATCGACGACATCAGGACTAGCAGTTCGGGGCAGTTTCCGTCAAGGTCGACACCTGCGACCGACCCGGCGCGCAGGCTCAATTCCTACGAGGCCAGAGGATGCGATCTCTGCTCCAGGGAGAATCATCCTGTTCGCTTATGTCCGCGCTTCCTTTAGATGGATGTAAATGGTCGCTGCAGCTTTGCATGAACTGTTTTGCACGAGAGCACCTGCAACGATTGCACTAGCGCCCATAGCTGCTTCACATGCCACAGCCGTCATCACACCCTCCTGCACCGCGGTAATCCATTAGCGGCCGCTCCAAGTCCGTCTAAGGCAGCCAGGTCTCGACCGCGCCTATTACAAGAGGCACGGGCGCCTTAGAGGATCACTCTGATGTGCAAGTGTGCTTCGCTTCCGGCTCAAGAGCCGTTCTACTGGGCACAGCCCTTATTAACATTTGTCATCTAGGGTGCAATTACCAGGCGCGAGCCTTGATCGACTCTGGTTCCGAGGCAACCTTTATTACAGGCCCAAGTCTCTGGCCTTAATGAAACCGTGTTGCCGCTCAGTCCACGAAACTCTGTCATTTTTCTATTCAATCGCCTTCCAGACCGGGCTGCAATTAGAAACTGCAGCATACGTTCATCCGAAGCTGCCTTCGTATCCAGTCCCTCGCGATCTTCTTAAAGGAATTCCTGACAACCCTCTTGCGGACCACAAGTTCTTCGAGAGCTCCCAAATCGATGTGTTGATAGGAGCCGACATTCTTTCGTCTATCCTCCTCGGCAACTCATGGGCTAACATTTGCGGTTCACTTCTCGGCTAGAAAACCATTTTTGAATGTGTGTTGACAGGCCCAATATCTCCAGCGTGCAAGGTAACCGTCATCCACAAAATGAAGTTGCAAGCGTAACTCATGGGACACTTACCCTAAGAACGGATGTCCTTCTCGCGTCCTTTCACATATACTGGTGTGGACTATGCCGGTCCCTTCGACATCAAAAACAACAAGGGACGTGCCTGTCTTATTACAAAAGGGTATGTTTTGGTGTTCGTGTGCTTCGTTACTAGATGGCCATAGTGCCTACGTCCGAGCCTAGTGCCTAGGCTCTAACTACGTCCGACCTTACGACTGAGAAGTTTCTCGCCGTCTTCGCTCGTTTCGTGTCCCGAAGAGGATACCCTCGTCAAGTTCAGTCGGACAATGGGAAGACCTTTGTGGGTGCGACTGCCAGACTCTCCTGCGAGTTTCTCCAAAATCCAGCAGCTGCTCTGGCAGTTCATTCCTCCGGGAGCCCTCCACATGAGAGGCTTGTGGGAAGCAGGTGTTAAGAGCTTGAAGACCCTATTTTACAAGTCGACGCCAAAAATACGCGTTCGAAGAGTTGTTCACCCTTCTGGCTAGAATCGAAGCAGGATCCAGGGATCGCGGGGACTCAGTCGCACCTTCACTCCGGTGTTCTAATTCATCACTCCAATTCGTAGCTTTAATTCATAGTTTCAACTCATCGACCGTTGTACGCCTACGAGCTGCATCGACGCGTCGCTAGCAGGGAGTTTCCGCTTGCGCAATGTTTAGATCAGCGCTCTCCCCCTCTTGGACACCCGCGCTCAATTTTTTAAGCTGCAGGATCGCCCCTTACAATCAATTCCTTTACTGGAAATAAAAAACTCCTTTACGGTCAATCACGAATACGGATAGTCTCAGTTAAATTTTTGTTTACCCATTTGATAATACAACATGTAACAACATGTGTGAAAATTTGCATACAAAAATATTGAAAAGTGAGTGAGATATAGTCGGTGTACATCGTAACTAATCACAAAACCATCCGAATTGAAAAAATAAAATTGCATTATTTACAGAAAAAATGTTCCCAGGTAATGCTGCCGAGTTTTTATTTATTAATTTTTTCCGATTTTTAAAGGCACTTGAACGTCAAAAACCTCGATTTTCACAACTTATTTGTTGTTGTAAAAATAATTAATTTTCCCAAAACCGTAAAACTCGTCAGCGTTACCTGAGGAATTTAGTAAAAAAGTACCGTGCAAAATTTCAAAACGATTCATCTTTGAAAATGGCAACTTTTCAGGAGAGCGTTGTAAAGTTTTAGACACCCAAAACTCAAAAATAAAATGCGCTCACTTACCTACGTTCAAGTGCCCATGTTACCTAATTGGGATAAAACTTCTTTAAATAACTTTTACCTGTGTTATTCCTCATTTCCACTCAATACAGGGAGGAAGTCTTTATTCTAAAAAATGTTAGTCGCTGTATTCTTCGGGATTGTTGTCAAGGTTAGAGCCTTGTGTGTAATGTTCAATATTGTTTTCTATTTCGTAATCTGTCAATTGAAGATCTTATTCGGCTTGCGCTGCATAATTTTCTACAACGCATGTCAGAGGGTCTTCAGTCTGTACGTTAAACTGTCTCTGTCTTTTTTCTGTATTCGCAATGAGCATTGAAGTTCTATTACCTATTACGAATTGTGTTGAGGTTTAGGAACTGCAGGATAATTAGGTCGTTGAAAAAAATTTGTGGTGATGGAATCGTTTTTTGGGAATTATATCTAAAGTAGGGGTTCGCCATTTAATCTGATATTCGAGAAAACCGAAGACTCGCTTATCGGCATAATGCAATGTCAAGCATTTTGCTATTGCTTTCCAATTCAGGGGAAGATTATATGTCACTAAAGCTGTATCACCATTGCCGTTCCCTCTTGATCTTCGTAAGTAGTTAAAAGTCTGTTCCGAGAACTGAATTTGGATGAATCCTTAGAAAATTCTTGAATGCATTTTACAATGCCGGGAATTTTATCTAGCTCACTTATGTGTTTGCGATACTCTGCGAGAATTATTTGAACGGACAAGTTTGTCGGGCAAGATTGGTTAAATTCTGATTGAGTATTTGATTTGCGATTGTGGTTAAAGGCTAACCTTGCCCGATTAGGTTGCATTTGTGGTCTTACTGAAGTAGAAGGAGGGGAGCGTTAAGGACAGAGGGTCTAAAAAAAGGGGCTGTATCTGTTAGTTTTGCATTATTAAAGTGTAATAAAATTATGTTAAAATATAAGGATTTAAAGTAAATAGTAATGAGTAATACTCCCACCATCAGATTCGACCCTTGGCACAACAACAACGTGCAGCTGTATAACTTCTACAATCGAACCAAAAGTAACAGCAACAACTACAGCAACGGAAGCAAAACCAACTACTTCTACAGCAACGGCTCTTACCGCGGAATCGACTGCGATGTCATCTACTGCAGCGCCAAATATAACGTCAACTAAAATTATGCCAAAACAAAACCAAGAAAATATTGAACAAGCGGGACCGGCCATACAGACCGGCATGGATCGCTACATCCAAATTAAGCGTAAGCTTAGCCCGCAGAACACCGCGGTGGGTAATAAGCCAAAAATAAACCGTGTCCAAAGGGACAACGAATTACGCGGGAGATCCAATAATATCAGATTTCCCCTCCTAGCAGAAATTCAACCAGAACTGGGTCAAGAGAACCAACCGAAATTGAATTTACATTACGGAGAAAATCTCTGACGTCGTGGTCAACAAAATTGTTGCGCTGCTAAAGAACCGAAATTTTCATGTTGCTCCGCTCACTAAAGTGAATATCCACGAAACCAAACTTTAGTCCAAATCTGAAGAACATTTCCGAGCTGTGTCCAAATACCTGGAGGAAGCTAAGAAAAACTACTACAAGTACCAAATAAAAAGCAGCAAGGGCTTGTACTAAAAGGAATCCAGCCCGACGTAATACTCAATGAAGTTTTCGATGCCCTCAAAAACGTCAGCTAAGTCTTGACTCCGACTTCCAGGCGAACTTGCCTACAACGCAACGACCTTATAATAATTTTCAGTACCCCATAAGCCAATCACATGTCCGTTATTTAGGTTATTACTACAAGATTTTACACACTTATTGTTAGTAACGGAAAGGGGAGTTTTCAATAAATAAATAGCAAAGCATAAACAAAGTTTAAAAACATTTAAATTATAGATAAATAAGACCTCTAGTCTTCACGGTACTGAGAGTTTTTTGCTTTTTGTTATAGGATTTTCGATTTGCAGTTTACTTTTTCTTTAGTTTTTCTCTTTGCAGGTTGTTTGTATGTAAACTTAAACTTTTGAAAATTAGAGTAAATTTGTTGAAGTTTGGCTTCTTTTGAACTTACTGAGGTTCCAGTCGCTGCTTCTTTTGTTGGGTTCCTGGGTGCGGTACTTGCAGGAAGTGTAGTCCACCGATGGGAACGTACTAACTTTTTTGCTGTTTTATTCACTAGTCTGGATTTTGACACAGGATGAAGTCGACAGCGAAGGCGGCGAAGTCGGAAGTGGAGTTGGCAGCATTAAGAAATTAAAGAAATTTAGCCTGACATAAACAAAATTGTACAGCCGCTATGGTAAACAAAGAAGCGAAGCTAATAGAGTCGAAGTGTGAATGCGCGGTGTCGGGTTCGCGTACCGGCACAGAGCGGGGAAGCAGTAAAAAAACAAAAAAAAACCCAAGATTGTTGCGAAGCTAATACAGAAAATGTTAGGTATAAGCAAAAAACACAACGACACAAAAGGGCTAAATTAAATGCCCACAATTCGATGAGACATCTATTTGTATTTCATATGTGGCCGTAATGTAGATGTTCAGCACTGAGATTTCCATATGTCTGATATATTTATATTTTTAGCAATTAAAAATACAAACAACACACAGAAACAATTATAATAATAACGCATAAAATTCCACAATTTAAAATTCCACTATGTCACCAAATAATGAGTATGTTAATTAATATTGTATTTATTTTTTAAATTAACACCAAATTATGGAAGCTTAGCTTCAGAAAATATTCTGGCAAGGAGTTACTTGTTTTATTTATTCGAGCTGCAGAAGAATGTTCTGGCCGTGATTTATTTGTTTTATTTATTAGAAGTTACACACAAATACAGATGCCGGGAAGTACAAGAACTGAGGTGAGGATCCCTATTATACCGCTGTGGGTCCTTTTGCGTTGAGCGCCAATTAATTAATTTGATTATCCCACGGGTGATCCCTCGCAGTTGCAGATTATCCAGGGGGTGCGGGTGGCAAGGTCCGGCGCTGGGGTAGTTGGCCGGCTGGACGAAGAATTCTCCAAGATGAATTATGAAGATTACGTTGGAAGGGTGACTGCCCTTCTTTACCTGCTGGCCTAGGGACTCAGACAGTTTTTCAGTAATAAGAATTTAACGACGGTTGTCGGAGTAGAATTTGTATGAGCCGCAGCTCTTTATTCATATAAAGTCAAATCTAAACTGAAACTTAAAGCATACAAAAAAGAGGCTCATAGCGGCTACTCCAATGGGTAGTGTTTGCCGGCTATGCACGAGCTTCCGGCCAGACACTGTGTCAGCAATTTGGCCGGAGCGAGCCTTCGGACGATCGGTCATTGCCGTCGCCCAGTTAACTTAGTTATCTTGCACATAACATTCCATTCCCTCTCTCTGAGCACCGCTCTCAGAGATAAACATAAACTAACATATAAGGCTGTTGCGTCGCTGCAGGCATGACCAACAGCGCCGACTGCGCAGCATAGAGCTAAGCTAGGCCAAGAATATAGGCCAGCAGTCTAGAGACGACGGCGAACTAAATGAGTACCTTAATAAACGTATATGAATATGAATATATCTGATTGGCAACAACTTTTACCCTGAGCAAGGTATATATAAATAAATTAGATTTGCATAGTTTCATGTCAATAGCTTTTGTACTGCAAAAATGTCATATAGAAATAAAAAAAAGGAATATTTTCGCAGCCTTTAACTATTTTTTCTACGGAAGCTATAAGATATAGACGTCCACTTGGAAAAATTTATGTCAATAGATCATACACTGCGCGAAATATTCTGGAAAACACCAAATTTTGACCGATTTCACCCTATTGTTCCTATGGGAGCTATAGGATATAGACTTCCGATCGGCACCCGCTTTTACCCTAATCAAGGTATGCATAAAAAATACGATTTGACAAGATTCATGTCAATAGCTTTTACACTGCGCGAAATATCATATAATTTGCCGCATTAATCGCCCCAGCGACCGTGTAGTTATTGTTGCTGTTTTATCATTCTCTCTCTCCCCGGGTCCCTCACGCATGCACTGCGCTGCCGACAGCATAAACCAGTGAGCATTTCTCCTGAACAAAAGCCAAGGTCTTAAGTTCACCGTTCCGGCTCCGTTCGAAAATAATTTACAATTAAAATTATTATTAATTTATAAATATTATTAATTTATAATTATAACTATTATTTAATTATAAATATTATTTAATTATTTACGGCCTTTGATTAGTAATTAATTCATTTATTTTATTGCAAGTTTTCCTGATTTTTTTGAGACCGTAAATATTTCCCAACTCCCAAAAAATAAAGCTTCCCAAAATCACACTTTCGATGTGATGGGCAATCCATTCACAACAAGGCTGAAACTCCAACATGGAATGAGTTAGACTCGTTCTTGACAGAGCGTCATCGTACTCTGGAGGCTATCGACGACATCAGGACTAGCAGTTCGGGGCAGTTTCCGTCAAGGTCGACACCTGCGACCGCCCCGGCGCGCAGGCTCAATTCCTACGAGGCCAGAGGATGCGATCTCTGCTCCAGGGAGAATCATCCTGTTCGCTTATGTCCGCGCTTCCTTTAGATGGATGTAAATGGTCGCTGCAGCTTTGCATGAACTGTTTTGCACGAGGGCACCTGCAACGATTGCACTAGCGCCCATAGCTGCTTCACATGCCACAGCCGTCATCACACCCTCCTGCACCGCGGTAATCCATTAGCGGCCGCTCCAAGTCCGTCTAAGGCAGCCAGTCTCGACCGCGCCTATTACAAGAGGCACGGGCGCCTTAGAGGATCACTCTGATGTGCAAGTGTGCTTCGCTTCCGGCTCAAGAGCCGTTCTACTGGGCACAGCCCTTATTAACATTTGTCATCTAGGGTGCAATTACCAGGCGCGAGCCTTGATCGACTCTGGTTCCGAGGCAACCTTTATTACAGGCCCAAGTCTCTGGCCTTAATGAAACCGTGTTGCCGCTCAGTCCACGAAACTCTGTCATTTTTCTATTCAATCGCCTTCCAGACCGGGCTGCAATTAGAAACTGCAGCATACGTTCATCCGAAGCTGCCTTCGTATCCAGTCCCTCGCGATCTTCTTAAAGGAATTCCTGACAACCCTCTTGCGGACCACAAGTTCTTCGAGAGCTCCCAAATCGATGTGTTGATAGGAGCCGACATTCTTTCGTCTATCCTCCTCGGCAACTCATGGGCTAACATTTGCGGTTCACTTCTCGGCTAGAAAACCATTTTTGAATGTGTGTTGACAGGCCCAATATCTCCAGCGTGCAAGGTAACCGTCATCCACAAAATGAAGTTGCAAGCGTAACTCATGGGACACTTACCCTAAGAACGGATGTCCTTCTCGCGTCCTTTCACATATACTGGTGTGGACTATGCCGGTCCCTTCGACATCAAAAACAACAAGGGACGTGCCTGTCTCATTACAAAAGGGTATGTTTTGGTGTTCGTGTGCTTCGTTACTAGATGGCCTTAGTGCCTACGTCCGAGCCTAGTGCCTAGGCTCTAACTACGTCCGACCTTACGACTGAGAAGTTTCTCGCCGTCTTCGCTCGTTTCGTGTCCCGAAGAGGATACCCTCGTCAAGTTCAGTCGGACAATGGGAAGACCTTTGTGGGTGCGACTGCCCTACTCTCCTGCGAGTTTCTCCAAGATCCAGCAGCTGCTCTGGCAGTTCATTCCTCCGGGAGCCCTCCACATGAGAGGCTTGTGGGAAGCAGTTGATAAGAGCTTGAAGACCCTATTTTACAAGTCGACGCCAAAAATACGCGTTCGAAGAGTTGTTCACCCTTCTGGCTAGAATCGAAGCAGGATCCAGGGATCGCGGGGACTCAGTCGCCCCTTCACTCCGGTGTTCTAATTCATCACTCCAATTCGTAGCTTTAATTCATAGTTTCAATTCATCGACCCTTGTACGCCTACGAGCTGCATCGACGCGTCGCTAGCGGGGAGTTTCCGCTTGCCGACCACCAACGTTGGAGGCAAACATGCTGTCCGGCTCGACGTCGTCTTCAAAATAGAGCGCATCAGCACGCCAATCCGGGAGCTGAGCGACGCCGTGCGGACCCACTTCCAGGATATTACGCTGGCTGACGAGCACTTCTACCGCTCCGCGTCGATCTCTATCATCCTGGGCGCGGATATGTATCGGAATGAGATGCGGCCGGGCTTCCTTAAAATCCAGGATGGAGTACCCGTGGCCCAGGGGGCGCAATGTTTAGATCAGCGCTCTCCCCCTCTTGGACTCCCGCGCTCAATTTTTTAAGCTGCAGGATCGCCCCTTACAATCAATTCCTTTACTGGAAATAAAAAACTCCTTTACGGTCAATCACGAATACGGATAGTCTCAGTTAAATTTTTGTTTACCCATTTGATAATACAACATGTAACAACATGTGTGAAAATTTGCATACAAAAATATTGAAAAGTGAGTGAGATATAGTCGGTGTACATCGTAACTAATCACAAAACCATCCGAATTGAAAAAATAAAATTGCATTATTTACAGAAAAAAATGTTCCCAGGTAATGCTGCCGAGTTTTTATTTATTAATTTTTTCCGATTTTTAAAGGCACTTGAACGTCAAAAACCTCGATTTTCACAACTTATTTGTTGTTGTAAAAATAATTAATTTTCCCAAAACCGTAAAACTCGTCAGCGTTACCTGAGGAATTTAGTAAAAAAGTACCGTGCAAAATTTCAAAACGATTCATCTTTGAAAATGGCAACTTTTCAGGAGAGCGTTGTAAAGTTTTAGACACCCAAAACTAAAAAATAAAATGCGCTCACTTACCTACGTTCAAGTGCCCATGTTACCTAATTGGGATAAAACTTCTTTAAATAACTTTTACCTGTGTTATTCCTCATTTCCACTCAATACAGGGAGGAAGTCTTTATTCTAAAAAATGTTAGTCGCTGTATTCTTCGGGATTGTTGTCAATGTTAGAGCCTTGTGTGTAATGTTCAATATTGTTTTCTATTTCGTAATCTGTCAATTGAAGATCTTATTCGGCTTGCGCTGCATAATTTTCTACAACGCATGTCAGAGGGTCTTCAGTCTGTACGTTAAACTGTCTCTGTCTTTTTTCTGTATTCGCATGGAGCATCGAAGTTCTATTACCTATTACGAATTGTGTTGAGGTTTAGGAACTGCAGGATAATTAGGTCGTTGAAAAAAATTTGTGGTGATGGAATCGTTTTTTGGGAATTATATCTAAAGTAGGGGTTCGCCATTTAATCTGATATTCGAGAAAACCGAAGACTCGCTTATCGGCATAATGCAATGTCAAGCATTTTGCTATTGCTTTCCAATTCAGGGGAAGATTATATGTCACTAAAGCTGTATCACCATTGCCGTTCCCTCTCGATCTTCGTAAGTAGTTAAAAGTCTGTTCCGAGAACTGAATTTGGATGAATCCTTAGAAAATTCTTGAATGCATTTTACAATGCCGGGAATTTTATCTAGCTCACTTATGTGTTTGCGATACTCTGCGAGAATTATTTGAACGGACAAGTTTGTCGGGCAAGATTGGTTAAATTCTGATTGAGTATTTGATTTGCGATTGTGGTTAAAGGCTAACCTTGCCCGATTAGGTTGCATTTGTGGTCTTACTGAAGTAGAAGGAGGGGTGCGATGTCATCTACTGCAGCGCCAAATATAACGTCAACTAAAATTATGCCAAAACAAAACCAAGAAAATATTGAACAAGCGGGACCGGCCATACAGACCGTCATGGATCGCTACATCCAAATTAAGCGTAAGCTTAGCCCGCAGAACACCGCGGTGGGTAATAAGCCAAAAATAAACCGTGTCCAAAGGGACAACGAATTACGCGGGAGATCCAATAATATCAGATTTCCCCTCCTAGCAGAAATTCAACCAGAACTGGGTCAAGAGAACCAACCGAAATTGAATTTACATTACGGAGAAAATCTCTGACGTCGTGGTCAACAAAATTGTTGCGCTGCTAAAGAACCGAAATTTTCATGTTGCTCCGCTCACTAAAGTGAATATCCACGAAACCAAACTTTAGTCCAAATCTGAAGAACATTTCCGAGCTGTGTCCAAATACCTGGAGGAAGCTAAGAAAAACTACTACAAGTACCAAATAAAAAGCAGCAAGGGCTTGTACTAAAAGGAATCCAGCCCGACGTAATACTCAATGAAGTTTTCGATGCCCTCAAAAACGTCAGCTAAGTCTTGACTCCGACTTCCAGGAGAACTTGCCTACAACGCAACGACCTTATAATAATTTTCAGTACCCCATAAGCCAATCACATGTCCGTTATTTAGGTTATTACTACAAGATTTTACACACTTATTGTTAGTAACGGAAAGGGGAGTTTTCAATAAATAAATAGCAAAGCATAAACAAAGTTTAAAAACATTTAAATTATAGATAAATAAGACCTCTAGTCTTCACGGTACTGAGAGTTTTTTGCTTTTTGTTATAGGATTTTCGATTTGCAGTTTACTTTTTCTTTAGTTTTTCTCTTTGCAGGTTGTTGTGTATGTAAACTTAAACTTTTGAAAATTAGAGTAAATTTGTTGAAGTTTGGCTTCTTTTGAACTTACTGAGGTTCCAGTCGCTGCTTCTTTTGTTGGGTTCCTGGGTGCGGTACTTGCAGGAAGTGTAGTCCACCGATGGGAACGTACTAACTTTTTTGCTGTTTTATTCACTAGTCTGGATTTTGACACAGAATGAAGTCGACAGCGAAGGCGGCGAAGTCGGAAGTGGAGTTGGCAGCATTAAGAAATTAAGGAAATTCGGCAGCCAATTCAGCGATTTTACACTTGAGTGTTATTGGAGACGGAGGCGTGGTGTTGGATTCGGATTCTGAGGTGGGGCAACAGTTCTTTTTGAAGAAATGTTAAAGTGCTTGAGATCAGCAGGAAACTGGTCAATACCCTTGGGTACAATGTTTTTAAGTTTTCTAAGAGGGCAATAACATATTGGGCAAGAGTTCCTGCAGTTTTTATTTTGATTGTCGTTTTTTGTGATTACAATTTGTATACTTACACAATAACAAGGAAAATACCTTTCTATTATATGCTTATAATGAACTGAATTTCTAAAAAATGTCAAGTTTTAAACATATGTACACGTGTTTTTACGCCCGCAACACAGATTTTGAAAACTGATTAATTTTTTAAAACAATTCTTTTGGAAAATCTTTCGAATGTTTGTCTCTGAATGTACCCATATTTCGATTAAAGATAAATTTCACAATTTTTTTTGGAAAAGTGTATAATATAAATGTTATTGTAGCTTGCTATAACTAGAATATTTTAAGTGGGCATTCTCTTTTTCCAGTGAACATTTTGAAATGCGATTACTCAGTTTTAGTTGAAATCGACCTACAAACTAGTTTAAGTTATGTTTCTTTTGTTCCAAATATCTAATTTGCAAGCGTGGTAGAGTTGCGACCGTTGTCAATCTATAAGTTCTGCAGAGTTGCATGACAAAAATTCAAGCTCATCTAAAAAATTGGATTGTTATTAACATTCAAAAACACTTTCTACTTTAGTTGTTCATACATTACATATCCCAGAGACACACAGAATATGATCAATTTGGTTTGGTTATTCTCTTTTACAAATCAATACATATAAAACTTTTGGTTTCCAAGATCTAAAGTATTTATTTTCTTAATTTCTCTTATCATATAAGACCAGGTAATAGGCATCGTGAAATGTAAAAAGTATGACAATCGCCTTTTGGTCCCGGCTAAAGTTGATAAGGAAGGAATCATCGCGTTGGTGGGCACTGCCAAAGCTGGTGTACGACGAATTATACCAGATGCTGCTGTTAGGTGAAATCCTCTCTTCGAGTAAGACGATCTACAAGTTAGCTAGCAAATAATGTAAAGTTAATTTCCGGACAACCAAAACGCATGTGCAGCTGCCACACATAGAATGATAATTAAGCCGACTCCAGAAGACAATCTGGGATTGGTTGTGGGTGGCGTATGCAAATGGACTAGTTCTGTATCGACTTGATGGGACCATATCGCCAGAACAAAGCTGGATAATCCGACATGTTTGTTTGCTTAGACGACTTCTGCAAATTTGTTTGGCTTCAACCGATTTGACATGCAGTCGCCAGGTCACCGAGGTCGTTAAATTCCTTAAAGTAAACCTTTTTAACGGTTCGGGGTGCCAGAATATTCGCCGAATTACTTTTAATACTCAACGAAAAAGAAAAGTCTACTCGCTGTACGTGTTAGGTAACCATGGGAAAGAATGAAGGGGTATTTAATGCCAAGAATGGAGAACAACAAGACTTGAGCAGCATTGACCACGCCTTGGTCTACCTTAGAAGTTAGTTACAGCAAGAAGGCGTCCAAGGCAGACCGGCGTGAGGAGCTTCAAATCTTAAAAGAAAAATGTTTTACTGTAAACACAAGTTTCTTGCAAATGTAGTTAATCCCGTGAAACTGATCTGAGTGAAACGACCATTTAGGCCGGAAACACCGCCAACATAATAAACAACTTCGAAATTGTGGATCCATTTGGCAGACGAACACGTGTGACGGGGAAGATTTTTAAACGCTGTCCGATCGTATTACGATTAAGCGACTACTAAGCTTGTGAGACAGTGTGGACTAATGATAGGCGAACGTTACAATTACTTTCTTCTACAAGCACATTTAATATTTATTCTAGTTATGTAGGAAAGGGAAGACGCTTAACAAGAGAAGAGGGAAGAGGCTTCCCGAGAAACACGGCCAGATACGATGAGCTTATGCCGGCAGACAGATGCGTGATGATTGTCCTACATTGTCCTAAGTCCGTCAGGTCTAGGGTACTCTTATACCTCATGTTTCTACGGAGTGGTACTAAGAAAACAACACAAAATTACTTGTGTCTATTATAATTTATTCCAACGCATATATTTAAGGCTACTGGAATTCGATACATTTTTTATAAGCTCACTACAATTTTCTCAGTTTATAATTCGATTTGCAGACTACATTTCTATATATTTAAATGCCAATGAAAAAGTTTAGCCCTGAAGCCAGGGCGCCAGTTTTTATGCATGTTAATAGGCACATTTTAGTGTGATTTGAAGGATATTAAACATAAACTGTTTTTTTTGGTTTCATTATAAAAAAAATTAAGTTTTTCCTGCATAATAATTAATTAAGACATGATCTCTGAAAGGCGTTGCTCACACCTCTGCCAAAACAAAAGTATATATTATGGAAAATAAGTTAACGGTTTACATACAAAGTAAAGTGTACTTAAACACATTTGGACTCATTACACGTGGGTTTACTAATAGAATTTGCTATTTATCTTAAATATTTTTCTTCAGAAGTCAAACTATGGGTAATATAAAAAGGGTTGATAATTTTATAAAAGTTTTTATACCCGTTACTCGTAGAGTAAAAGGGTATATTGTATTCGTGCAAAAGTATGTAACAGCTAGAAGGAAGCGTTTCCGACCCTATAAAGTATATATATTCTTGATCAGGGTCACTAGCCGAGTCGATATAGCCATGTCCGTCCGACCCTATAAAGTATATATATTCTTGATCAGGGTCACTAGCCGAGTCGATATAGCCATGTCCGTCTGTCCGTCTGTCTGTCTGTCCGTATGAACGCTGAGATCTCGGAAACTATAAAAGCTAGAAGATTGGCATTTTGCATGCAGATTCTAGGAGTTCCTACGCAGCGCAAGTTTGTTTCAAAAAGGTGCCACGCCCCCTTTAACGCCCACAATCGCTAATATACGATTTTAAAAATTTAAATATTTCGGAAAAATAAAAATGCAGTTTTATTGTGTTTATCAATACCTATCGAAATGTAGAAGAAAGTTTTGAAATCGGACCATTCGTTAAAAAGTTATGCGTAATCAAAGTTTCTATCTCCATCTCCCTCGCACGCCCTTTACCTGAGTAACGGGTATCTGATAGTCGGGGACCCGACTATAGCGTTCTCTCTTGTTATACCCGTTACTCGTAGAGTAACTATAAAGTATATATATTCTTGATCAGGGTCACTAGCCGAGTCGATATAGCCATGTCCGTCTGTCCGTCTGTCTGTCTGTCCGTCTGTCCGTCTGTCCGTCCGTATGAACGCTGAGATCTCGGAAACTATAAAAGCTAGAAGATTGGCATTTTGCATGCAGATTCTAGGAGTTCCTACGCAGCGCAAGTTTGTTTCAAAAAGGTGCCACGCCCCCTTTAACGCCCACAATCGCTTATATACGATTTTAAAAATTTAAATTTTTCGGAAAAGTAAAAATGCAGTTTTATTGTGTTTATCAATACCTATCGAAATGTAGAAGAAAATTTTCAAATCGGACCATTCGTTATCGTTATCTCCATCTCCCTCGCACTCCCTTTACCTGAGTAACGGGTATCTGATAGTCGGGGACCCTACTATAGCGTTCTCTCTTGTTTTTAATTTAAATCTTTCATTTTATAATTTTGGATAAGTCTGTCACCAGTTATCCATAGAATAAAGAAAAGAATGACAAAATTTAAAATTTGGGTATTCCTGAGTAAAAATACAATACAAACTTATATTCGTTTACCTACAAGTTCCGCGATATTGCCAATAATAAGAATGTTTGTTGAAACACAATTTCATCGATCTTTCACAACCCCTAAAAATATATCTTAAATGGAAAACATTCTTATTTTTGAAATTTTGCAGTACTTATAGAGATATATAATAGCAATTCATGGACAGGGTCGTCTCATTGACATGCTACGGAAAGAAAAATAATCGAAATAGCCGAGTCGATCTAGCGGATGGTCTGTATGAAGATCGTGATCTCCGGAATTATAAAAGATGGAGAGTTGAGTTTATCATGTTCCTGTGATCTTTCATTTGCCACGCCCTCTTTTAAGCTATTAAGAAATTATTTAAGCATAATCAGTGACGTCACTACAGCAGTCAAAAATCCTTTTATGTAATTTTTCCACAACACATGACTCCTTTTAATTAGTGGTTTGCCGCGCCAAATGAATTGTTGGCTCTATCTGCCGGAGACATGTTTATTTTTATAGGGGGAACAGTGTAATGGGTTTCTTGACAGTCGACGCACTCGACTAAAGCGTATTGAGAATGTTGTTGTGTAGAGATTACATGAAGGTTTTTCCAATTATAAGGGCGTCACAATTCGAAACGTCACATTGGATCATGAAAACTGTGGGTTTATGGAAAATAAGTCTAAGTAAAAGCTTTACTCAGAATCATTTCAACAGCAGGGAAGTACAATGGATTCGTGAACCATTAACTTTAAACCATTAAAAAAATATTAAAAAACAAGAAAGGAAGCAAACCTTGGCAAGCCGAAGATTATACACCCCTGCACTTATTATAAAACGACTACATTTCGATATAGCTAATCGATAATCGGACGATTTTAATTTAATTAAAACCGTAATACCATAGTATTTAATTATTACAAAATCCCAAAGAGCAAATAAAAAAAATTAAATACAGCAAAGTTATACTTTCTAAATTTTGTTTACCGATTGTTCTTATGGGACCTTTATGATATACTCGCCCGATCCGGCTCATTCCGACTTATATACTATCTGCAATAGAAAGCAGATAGCTTTAAAGCTGAGGGACTAGTTTGCATAGAATCACGGACGGAGAGAATTTATAGGGTCAGAAATGTCTTATTCACTGTGTTGCTAACTTTTGACTGAAATTATAATATCCTCTGCAAGGGTATAAAAATGGTATTCCTTGATTAAAACTCATTAACCTCTTATTTGATATATTCATCGATTCGATGATTTTTAGGAGGACATCAAGTTTTGAATTTGAGCCGCGATTCAATAAAAATGCGAACTTTAGTTTAAGGAAATTCAATAAAGACTTAATTAGTTAATTTGTTGCTTCAAAAATAAAATAAGTACCAACAATAAATTTCGGTCAAATGGTAACAATAAAATAAACATATTAAATACGATTATCTAGTTAATAAGCTAGCCAAGCTGTTGTGCCTTTAGTCAGCCACGTCTACTTTATCTGCTTTTTCATCCATCAACCACAGGGGGCACATTCCAAGTAAACAGCCTACAGTGATGCCAACAATACGCCCCTAGAATTATAAACTTTTGTAATGATCAATTATCCATTTTAGGGGTGACCCTTAAAGCCTACATAACTGGATGACCGCTTGCTAGTCTTCAGTTCGAATTGCGCTGGAGTTAACTTGGGCTGCTTTAGACCCAATATCTGGCACCCATTCTCCACATAGGTGGCCATGGTGATGCCTAGAATATCGCTTATGGTGTTGCCAAGGCCAGCGGCTGCCATCGTAGATAGTGTTATAAAGTGGCCCAAATAATATTCAATATATTCGCCCTGCAAGTTGCATTCGCTAGAATAGTTAATGTGATAAGCCTGAAGACAAACTTACCGCCATGATCATGATAAAGTTGTCAAGAAATCCGAACGCGATAAACGGCACGGCATTCACAAAAAAAACTATAAATAAATGGCAATTTATTGGTTATTAAGTCAAAGTATTTGACACCTTACTTACTACTGTACAATTGGCCTGCGGTGGGTGGTGCTGCTGATTCAACTGAGAATTAGATAGAAGAAAGAATATATGTAGAAACGTTTAATAGGTGTGGTGTTAGTCCAAGTGCGTTTCAATTTTTCTGCACACGTCACTGAGTTAGTTGCTAATTAAGTCATTACCCATTTTTTTTCGCAGCCAATCATCTGGCACTGCACAAAAAGTGCCTGCAATGACCTGACCCAATGCCGCTTTATTGGAGAGTCGTCCGAATCGAGTGCGCCAACTGCCAACGGCCAGCTGGCCTGCAAACCCAATGATAGATTGATGTGTGAGGGTGGTGTAGACGAGACAGTTGAATGTTTTTGTTCCAGTGTTGTTTGTCGGAAGTGTAGGGTCGATTAGGAATAAATCGAAGATGGAAATCAAGAAGAATATGAAATAAATAAATATTGTTTTATTAAAGTCAAAAAGGATAAGAAAACTAAAAATGATGTAACATGAAATTTATACTAATCTGGCCCAAAAACCCAAAGTCGAGTTCCCTTACTAAGCAGCAACGTAGCTCGACCTGGAACAAAATTGAATTTTCTCCAAGAATATAATTGTTCTTTCTTGGTTCACGAACTTGTGAGATGGTAACTAGTGCCTAGTTAAGGTAAAGTACTGAATTGCGGTTGTCGAACGATCTGTCAAGGCACTAACCATACAACATATAGACTGGTCATTTCATTCAACCATAGAGTAAGAAACTATATAGAGGTTTCATTTGCTTTGCCAAAGCTCTGCTGAGAGCCATGTTCGAAACTAACTTCGGTTTCTCACCACACCCAACAAGTGCGAGGCACAAGCAATAGTATGGGGAGTTCTCTGCAGCTGCAGAAACTCACCGCCGGACTCGATTCCAGTTCGATCGAACAAAAATCACTCGAGAGCGCGGGCAGAGCAAATGAAACCTCTATATAGTTTCTTACTCTATGCCTTCTTCGAAATGCGCCTCTCTGCGACTGAACGACCGAACTCGTGCAATGAGTGCGCGAGCATCAAAATGAGAATAAGAATGAAAGCGCAAAAAAACCGAACGCGCACAATGTGTCCGGGGCCTGCCGCTTAGAGCCCTGGGTCCTGCCGCTAAGAAATTTTTGTGTCCATTTTCGTTGTATGAAATGACCAGTCTATATGTTGTATGGTTAGTGGTCATGGTCAGCTGTGTTAAAAATCACACAAAAAACGCTAGACAGAAATCAAAACAGGACAAATAAGCACCCCAAGACAACAAGCGGGTATTGCATTGCTCAACGGCGCCAAAATCTACAGTAGGTTAAGCTGAGATGGTCGGGCCATCTCCGAGTCCAACTTCAAAACACATGTTTTTGGCATAAACGCTACGCTCCTACAGCTGAAAAAAAAATCCATTTCCTATTATGGGATACCAAATCCGAGTATAAACGCAGACGCACAAAACGGCCGCACTCTACAGAGGCGCCAGGACCGACTTGCGAAATTAATCAGGTCGTGCAGTTTTCTCGAATCCGTTGGCCAGTATGTAAGTCTACAGGGTGAAAAGTAATCGATCTTATTTTTAACTTTTATAATAACGCTGTTTTCCATTTGGTCTTACAATGCAAGAGGCCCACGGCGTACGTTTCGGATTTAAGTTTCCTGCAGCTATAAGGCATTATAGAAATTATAGAAATCTATAAAATGATTAACTGTTAGTCTAAGGCGAGGAGGAAAGTATACAGGCGCAAGTATTACATTAACTCTTTCTATTGTTTAAGAATGTGGCTTGTACCGAATTTGTTAATTCTGATCAGGATTCCAGTTCTGCCATAATCATTTGGTTATATTGGTTTGTTCCATATGTAAGTTTTACTTATTTGTCAGGTGTGTTTCTACCAAAAACATGACTTGTTATGTAGGAATCGAATTAATTCAAATTCCACGATTGTCATTCCATAGAGCTTAGGGAAACCATTGATTATCGTGACTGTAGAGATGCAATTATTTGTTCGTTAGCTTCCTTTCAAAAGATGTTGCATTTTGTATATGAATTTTTTGCCGTATAGGAATTTCAGCAGCGAAATGTTCCGTTCTGTATTATAAACAGACGATGAGGGATTTATTGCTAAAGGTATAAGCTAAATTACTGAATGAACGGTAGGAACTTTTAATGTCATATTCTTAGAAATTACCACGCTGAACTGAACACTGATTGTGTTTTTTAAGAAGTGTAATTTGTAAAATTAATGCACTACATTTTTTTATCCCTGTCTGATTCCTGTGGCTTCCTGTCTTCATAAATGATATAAATAACGATTACGTGGTTCTACGCTTCAGAGACTTGTGCAGGGGTTACATTAGAATCAATACTGTTTAGTACAACTTGCAAGTGTTTAGTTGATTTGGACACAAATTCAATTTAATTCAAAGTACCATGTAGTTCTCTTCACATTTAAATGTTTCCTTTGACCAGATGGACTATGGAAAAGATTATCTTTCGTAATACGTTGTATTATTGTCGAGCGAACAGCTGACAACGTGACTGTAGTAAACGGTCAGCAATATACAAATGTTAAATAAATAATACAACAAATATTAAAAGATTTGTCCAATTTTTCACTGTTGTAGATTGTATTTTTTTCTTCAACTGCATTTGATTTTAATTATAACTACGAGAGCAGTTTGTAGACAAATAAAACAAAAACAATTATTAAACAAGAGAGAACGCTATAGTCGGGTGCCCCGACTATCAGATACCCGTTACTCAGGTAAAGGGAGTGCGAGGGAGATGGAGATAGAAACTTTGATCACGCATAACTTTTTAACGAATGGTCCGATTTGAAAAATTTTTTTCTACATTTCGATAGGTATTGATAAACACAATAAAACTGCATTTTTACTTTTCCGAAATATTTAAATTTTTAAAATTGTATATAAGCGATTGTGGGCGTTCAACTTGCGCTGCGTAGGAACTTCTAAAATCTACATGCAAAATGCCAATCTTCTAGCTTTTATAGTTTCCGAGATCTCAGCGTTCATACGGACAGACAGACGGACAGACGGACATGGCTAGATCGACTCGGCTAGTGATCCTGATCAAGAATATATATACTTTATAGGGTCGGAAACGCTTCCTTCTACCTGTTACATACTTTTGCACGAATACAATATACCCTTTTCTGCTACGAGTAACGGGTATAAAAAAGGACTAAGAATAACGTTGGCCCAAAGCAACATCGTATGTTTTAGAATAATAACACACGTATATATAGATGAGCAACAATTACAAGAGATGGTGAAACTAATCTAAGAATCAAGTTACACTAAAAACTATACATTAAAAAATGTTGAACAACATTGGAAAAAAAAGGGTAAAAGAAAAAAAATGGTTGACAAAAATGCTAAATGGTTTTAGAGTGAAATCGGCATTAGCGTATACGAAAGAGGGAAAGAAGAAAGAAAGAAACTGAATTGCTAAATATCAAATCACGCCTTACTCTCGCAGGCAAACTTTGAAAAAAGTTTAAAACAAGAAAGGCAAGCTAACTTCGGGCGGAGCCGAAGTTGCAGAATATTCTGTAAATTATATTCTCCAAAATTATTCATATGATGCATTCTTAATACTCATAAAAAATCCCAACTTTCTAACTTTAAAAACACCAAAGTTATGGCATTTCCAATCGTTCAGTTATATGGCAGCTATAGGATATAGGCGGCCGATCCTTATGAAATTTATTAGGTCGGATTGATTGGCCAAAAATAAAAGCTATAGAAAATCCCAACTTCCTAACTTTACAAACACCAAAGCTATGGCATTTCCGATCAATCAGTTATATACAGTCGGACATGCTTATATCAACTCAGGAGGTGATCCTGATCAAGAATATATATACTTTAGGGTCGGAGATGTCTCCTTCACTGCGTTGCACACTTTTGATCAAAATTATATTATAATACCCCCTGCAAGAGTATAAAAATCAAAAATGTTTTGCCAACAGAAGAAAAATAACAACAGAATAACAATAAACAAGAAAGTAAACAAACTTCAGCAAGCCGATGTTTATATACCTTTGCAGTTATTACAAAACGACTATATTTCGATTTCTATATATATATTACTCAAAACAATGAAGCTACATATGTCGATTTCGCGCTGTATTTTGCCATAGTTTCTATTTGATATTGTTGTCCGATTTTAATTTAATTCAAACCGTAATTGCATAATATTTAAATATTACCAAATCCCAAAGAACAAAAGAAAAAATGAAAAACAACAAAGTTAAATTATAAATTTTAAATAAATTATAAATACATTTTTTTTCCGTTTGTTCCTATTTACTACTTAAATAGAAAGACAACTTTTAGGAAAGTTTCAAGCAGATAGCTTTAAAACTGAGGGACTAGTTTGCGTAGAAACGGACGGACGGACGGTCGTACGGACAGAAGGTGATGGCTAGATCGACTCTCCTGGTGGTGCTGATCAAGAATATACATATATACATTATAGGGTCGGATATGTCTCCTTCCCTGCGTTGCAAACTTTTGGCTGAAATTATAATACCAGTTGCAAGTGTGTATTGCCGAAAAATGTATTAAAATCTAAGATCAATTTGGTAGGTCGGAATGATTTTCCAAAAATAATACCCATAAAAAATCTAAACCTCCTAACTTTACAAACACCAAAGTTATGGCATTTCCGATCAATCAGTTATATGGCAGCTTATATACTGCGTGCAAAGGAAAAAGTGTGTGTGCAAAGTTTCAATTAGATATCTAGATACCCTTTGCAAGGGTATTAAAATCTACCCAAACAAAATTCTTCATCACATTTTTTTCTTGAAGACCATATTCCAAATACGCATTATGCAAGATGGAATTGCTGGCACTGTCTTCGAAAATCTGAATCTAGACTTGCACAGGGTTTTTGGCAAAAAGCAGGGGGCTGTGTTTTAATGCAGTACTTACAAATAAATAAATTGTTATTAAAGTATTCGAGCGTTTCAAAAGGTAAAATATAGGCATGGTGAAAAAATTTTGCCTTGATTCTGATAAAACCAGGAGTGATGCTCCAATTTGGGGAGGAACTTCAATTTAACTTTTAAACGAAATGCGTACATGTATCCCCAGTGAATTGGTGATATGTATTCCGAAAATCTGACGACTATAAACCAAAGCTGTCATAGGAACGATCGGAAAATCGATTTAGATTAATTGTTTTTAAGCATTGAAATCGAACTATAGAATATTTCATTTTTATTACAGCTGTTTCATTGTGCAGTATAACCTAATATTCCACAAATTGATAAAGGTCAATAAGAAAATGGAAAGCTCTGACAACAAAAGGAGCCGAAGAGTGTGTAATGTCTTCAAAGAAACTCGCCAAAAAGTAGAAGCGATTTTCTCGAAAATAACTTTCGTGAAACTTGCATCTAAATTTTTTAAAAAAGCGAGTAAATGAATATTTATAAGCGACAAAAATGGCTAACTATAGAACGAAAGGCAGTCCAAAAAGAAATGGCCTTTTTTTCATGAAAATTTTACCAAATTGTTAAGGAAAACGAGCTATACAATACTGTATAACTTTATATTTTGCACAAGTTTATAGAAGTTAGCAACTAAGGTTGGTAGCTCTGAAAACGAAAGCATCGCTATTTTCTCGAAAACTGATGGTTTTAATACCCATTTCTCGTAGAGTAAAAGGGTATATTGTATTCGTTGGAAAATAGAGATGGAAGGAAGCCTTTATATATTCTTGATCAGGATCAATAGCAAAGTCGTCTATCGGCTTCGAAAATTACAAGAGATAAAACTTTGGGATTTCCCATGAAGATTTTAAATTTTCTTACGCAGCGCAAGTTTATTGCAAAATGTTGGCACACCCACAAATAACACTCAATATCCATCAACACTACAACAATTTTTATACCCTTGCAGAGAGTATTATAATTTCAGTCAAAAGTTTGCAACGCTGTGATTCCTTTCTTGTTCAAATTGTTATATTCGATGCAAATAAAAGCTTTTGTATATGTATGAATTCCTCAAGAAAAAGTCGTTTACCCACCCCATAAAAAAAGTTTATTGCAAATATACGAAATACTAAAATACTAATTTGACAAAATATTTATAAAAAAAATGTTTTTCCTGACAAAAAAGGTACGATTTCACCTTCAACACACAAACGTTGTGACGAAAAATGATTAAGCAGTCGACTTAATCCTTTTGTACATTTTTTCGTTATCGAAAGATATTCAAACCTGGAGATGAGCAAATTTGGCCTTTACATTACCAAAAATTCAATTTTAGTAGACCCAGCTTTTTATACCCTTGCAGAGGGTATTATAAATTCAGTCAAAAGTTTGCAACGCAGTGAAAGAGATATTTCCGACCCTAAAAAGTGTATATAAAATATTGATCAGCAGGAAAGTCGATCTAAAGTCTGTCAGTCCGTCCGTCCCTTTCTACGCAAACTAGTCTCTTAGTTTTAAAGCTATCTGCTTGAAAAAGTTGTCTTTCTATTGCAGGTAGTATATATGTATAATCATATAGCTCCCATAGGAACAATCGGAAAAAAAAAATGTAAAAAAGTAGAACTTTGTTTTTCATTTTATTTTGTTATTCTTTCGGATTTGGTAATATTTAAATACTACGGAATTACGGGTTTTATTCATTTAAAATCGGAAACTGATATATGAGTGCAGCTCCCATAGGAAAACCAAAAAATGATATATCAGAAATACGCTTTTAGTTTTATCAAAATCGGACAACAATACAATACTACAAATGTAGTCGTTTTGTAATAACTGCAGGAATATATAAACTTTGCTTATTTTCTTGTTTGAGTAAGTGTTCCCAAATCAATTTTGTGAAAGCAATCTTTCTTGACCCTGGTGTGCAGTTTTGACGAGAAGGAACCCATGGCCAAACTCATGGAGTTAGCCGCAGCATTGCTCTGCTTGCTGCTAACGGCAAGCTTGACCCGGAGGTGGGCACGAGATAGTCAAACAGTACGCGGTAAACTATCCAGCAAAGTTGAAGATGACCCTCTTAATCAGCAACAACGTCGGTAGCCATTACTGTGCCGCATTATCCCTGCAAGACTGCCGAATACTACGGAGCCTGTTCTAGGAGCGGGGCCATCAAATACGGACTTATGTAGTTTCCGCAACCCTCGTCTTGGACACGCAATGACCATTTCCTAGAAACGCACATACCCTTAAATTCGGTCAATTGAGAGTCAAGTGAAATAAACGTATTCCGAAAAGAACTCACTCTCGTATAACTTCTTCTCTTTGTCGGCGTCTATTTTGCCGAGGGCACAGCGCAGGTTGCTACGCTCCTCCTCGTCTAGGTTGCATAAAAGCTCCATGGCCCGCTCAGTAGACAGGTGGGTGCTAAACTTAGAGTAGTGGCTAGAAGAAGTGGTGCAGGTGGCGGCAGTAGAGGAGGACGGCAGGTTCAGCAGATGAGTCCCCAAAAGTTGGCCATAGGGCCATGACTGTTTAATCGTTGTAGAATTGCATTGGCGCACAAGGTTTCTGAGCGCGGAATGACATTGGTGTCGCATTGTTGATGTGCACCGGTTTGTATATAATTATTACACAATTTTAATCTCACACAGGATGTTTTTCCTCGCGCTTACGGTATAATTAATTATTTATAAATATGTTTTCACTGCCGGTTAAAATCGCTGAGCATTTAAACGCTATTGGTGCGAAAAAAATAGAGAAACTTATGTAGACACAAAAGGAAAACTCAATTATTTTAGTGATGGAAAAAGGGCATGAAATACTTTCCTACCGATAACAGAGTAAAAAAGCTTTTACACTTGGCAAACTCGAGTCTTCGAAACTGCTGTCATAAGCTTCATGTAAGCTTCTGCAATCGACTTTTGCGAATTTTTTGGAGTTTTGCCCTCCATTTCTTATAAAGTTCAGTGAGAAGCGCACGCCAAAAGATTAAATTTTTTAATCTTTTCGCTAGGGTTGACCCAAAGTTCATTTCCGCAGACTGGCAACGCTATGCAATTTTCTGGTATTTTTTTCGTCGATCAGGAGACCGAAGTGAAAAAAAGGCCCGACGAAAAGTGAACGCCAGCTGTTTGCCTCTCGCTCTCTCTCATGACTGGCGTACGGTTTACGTCGAAGTGGATACTAGGCTATATGTTGTTATTGTTTTCCTTTGATGGGCCTGAATTCAACGTCCACACGGGGCCCACATTTCAGTTGGGCTTGAATTTGATTTCACATGAAAGGCAACAAGTGGGACGGAATTAAAATCCTTATGGAAGTAAATTTATATTGTTTTTAGGAACTAATTTATTTAATATTGGGCCAGGAAAAATTATAATATTTTATATTGCGTTCATATACCTAAATTAAATTAAATATTAATTTATATGTACATTTATATTGTTTTAATTAGTTTTTTATACCCTTGCAGAGAGTATTATAATTTTGGTCAGAAGTTTGTAACGCAGTGAAGGAGACGTTTCCGTTTGTATATATTCTTGATCAGGATCAATAGGGGAGTCGATATAGCCATGTCCGTCTGTCCGTCTGTTTCAATACCGTTTGCGAGCTCAGTTTAAAAGCTAGCGATCTGAAACTTTCACAATCATCCTAAAACATGTGCACGCAGATCAAGTTTGAAAATCGGACGATCGGACGTCTATATCTTATAGCTCCCATAGAAACAATAGGGTGAATTCGGTCCAAATTTGATGATTATCAGAATATTTCGCGCAGTGTGTAAGCTACTGACATCAATTTTTCCAATTCTTATTTATTTACGCATATGTATCTTGATTAGGGTAAAAGCGCTTGCCGTTCGGAAGTCTATATCTTAAAGGGACACAGGGCGACGTAGGCCAATGCACGAAACAGGAACCCCGCTTGCGACTATTTTACAGGTCGTAAAAATTGTTTGAAACAAAAAATTCAAAAATTTTCTTATTTAGTATGAGTGTAATTATGGAATAGACTACTTTTATCGAAATTGAATAAAAAGTAACATGATTCCGAACTTATTTGGTCGGCCGTATACAGTGGTAATTGGTTCTAGATTTAAAGAAAATTATTTAATACGAATCGCATAAAATTTGGACTATTAATTACTGAAATCTGTTTTTATTACTTAAACAAAAAAAAACCATAGGTAGGGATTCGGCATTTATTCAATTCAGTTTCCACATTTCAGATGGGCATGAATTCAACGTCCAAATTTCGGATGGGCATGAATTCAACGTCAACATTCCACATGGGCCTGAATTCAACGTCCACATTCCACATGGGCCTGAATTCAACGTCCACATTTCAGATTTCTCTCATTTTACATTTATTTTGCACTCAATGGCTAAAAATTAGAGAAAACACAACTTTGTTATCGGTAAAACATGAGTGAAATGAGATTTGTGTTGAGAGCACGTTGTTGTATGGGTGCAACGTCGAGCCTCGTGACGTCACGTCAGGCCACGTCAGGCAGAGCGAACCGTTGAATTATACACAAAATCTGCTTGGCGGTTCGAAGTGTGGTGAAGGCATTGAAAGTAAACAAACTAAGGTTTTCCAGAAAAATCATTGAAAGAATAAGGAGTTTGCATTGCCATCGATTTATATCTAACCCCTGAGCCACATTTTCCAGAAAAACCCACAATTTCTACAAATTAAGCCATATATAAGCACATTTTTTGAATTTTATTTATGAGGCAACCTTGCTAAATGTCATTTGGGTTCTTTAAAGTGTAAATTTTGTTCTTTAACAGTACTAAAATATCATAAATCTCTCAAAATAAAACCAAAGCCCGCCAAATTTCTTGAATTCAACCCCTACTTGCTGTACTCTTCAATCGCACGCAGCTCTTACGGCGGTTGCATCCTATTCCTGGTCACTCGCACATGTTTGAACAGCTGATATTTTCACCACACCGTTCGAACATGGGCGTCGGGTCGGCGCCGAAAAATTGACAGGCAGAGCAAATGAAACCTCTATATAGTTTCTTACTCTATGCAGTGACCAGGAGCAATTTGTCGGCAATATTTGCTAACCATCACTGGTTTACTGGTAAAACTGTGACCAGGAGCAATTTGTCGGCAATATTTGCTAACCAGCCTCCCGTTCTGTGCTTTTCGGTTTGCCGTTTGACTTCCCCGTCATCACTCCCGATGCGATTAAATTAATTTGGGCGCCACCATGTTACAAACTGCTTATTTTGTTCTTTGGCAGTGCCGCTAGCTCAGTCTTCTCTCCGGGCGGATTCCCCCTAATGCCACAGCCCGCAACATAAACGTCGATGACTACACTGTCTCACATCACAAATTAATCGCTCATCACTAACAAACAAAACATACAAAATGTAAACAACGTAAATAATTATAGATGACGGGAAAATGTTTTGGTGGCTATAGTTGACCCAGCCAAGCACACCCACCCAACCAAGGATGCCCCGGAGGTTTTTGCAGGGACATCCCCCATATTCCAGTTGGTCCAAGTCACTCCTCGCGACTAGGACAGCTCCATCTCCCCCACAACGACAACTCACTCGCACATTTCAGTTTCCAGATATGTACATTTAATATCCACAGTAAGTACCTATGCTATACATTGTTAAAATGGCTCTCCTATAAACTAATTTATCCTTTCATAGCCTTTACGACCAAACTTGGCCACCGTCTTCAAATTTAACCGGTCAAAGCGGAAAATTACCTTCCCTCGGCAAAGGCTACAGGCGCCGCGGAATTAATGTTCCACCAGTCACTTATTGGTGGAACTAGCAGTGAACGAGGCGCACAAAAGCACACACACGGTTAGTGTGTCGGGTCACCTAATCCTGAGGAGCTCCTGGGGAAAAGAAGGGACAGGCCAAACGGTAAGTAATAAGCGCTGTAATCTATCCCGCCGAAAACTAACAATCGCGACCCTTTTTTACAGGCAACACGAGGACAACTAAGGTTTTCGGGTCTAAGTCCGAATAAATTCACAGGTCAACAACGGTAAGTATATATGTAAATTAAGTAATGGGTACATTTAAATAACATTCATGATTTTTAGCCGCTTCTGGGCTAGGCACCGGCAGTAAGCCAGTGGCGGGTCGCCGAAGGACAACTCGAGACCCTTATAAAGGGACGTGGCGGTCCGGAAACCGGTATTACGCCGTGCCTCGGCCACTGCAGACCGTGACGTCCGAGATGCCGGGTGGTAGGGGAGTCGCGTCGTGGTCGCGACGTTGTGCTGCTCGGGTTATATGGGCCGGAACGGACTCACCGAGGTAAAGTTGAATTTTATTGTGGTTAAATAACCTAACTGCCTGCGGCGGTGTTGGTTGGTGGTGATGGCTGTTACGGTGCCTGTGGCTGTTGATGTTGATGTTGCTACTGCTGCTGCTGCTGCTACCGCAGCCGCCTGTTGCTGATGCTGCTACTGGTGGCGGAGTACTCCCAACGAAAATCAAAGAAAACTGCCGGGGCCCTATGTACTAGGGTCCCCGGTGGACCTAAAATAAATAAATATCTACTTAATTTCCACCCGACACTAGCACTTTTCGCACCCTTACTTTTTTTTTGTATGAAACGTAAAACAAAAAAAATACAAAGAACTCCGTCTACATTGCTTTGGTCTCCGGCAGCAACTAAACCCGATTCCTGACCTACGCAATGTCATGCCCATCACGCCATATTCCCTTTCCCTCTCCCAAAAGTGGGTCAATGGACGAATCCAAGGCCATCCTAGCTATACCCAGAGCGAACCGGGCTAGTTTAAATAGCTAGATAGCCAAGGGCATGAGCAGAAGGGGGCACCACTAAAACCATCGCTCTATCATCCTAACCCATCGATAGAGTCCATTCCATTATCGACTCCAACTGCAACACTATTATCTAAACATAAATATTGTATATGTATGCAGTGAAGGATACATTGCCGACCCTATAAAGTATAAAATTCCAACTGTGCGTGAATTCATCAAAAATCAGCCGATATCATCATTGAAATTCATGGAAATGGAATTGAACATCTCCAAAACATCGATTTATCGCATTTTGACCAAACGAATGGTGTGTGCACCAGTTTGTTCCGCAAAAATTGCTCAGAATCCAACATTTGAAGGACGTCATTACAGAGGTCAAAAAGGACAAAAACTTCCTTGACAATATTGTGACTGGTGACGAAACGTGGTGTTTCCAAGATGATCCCGAAATGAAACGCCAGAGTGCTGAGTGGAAGTCACCGGACGAGCCGAAACCCAAAAAATCGCGCATGGAGAAGTCAAAAGTTAAGACAATGCTGATTTGTTTTTATGATTCCCAGGGTATTGTCCACAAAGAATTTGTTCCACCCGCCCAAAATGTTAATGCGGTAGAAGAGTTTTGAAGCGTTTGGAGCGCCGTATTCGACGTGTTCGGCCCGCATCTCGCGAAGATTAAAGTTGGCTCTGTAATGCGCCGATCGAGGCTTGTGACCGATTATTTGACTAAACACCTAATTTTAACCATTAACAACTCCTATTAACATTTGCCCATGAAAGGAAATCGTTATGCAGAAGGAGACTATTTTGAATTAAATAAATTCATTTCGACGAAACAACCATTTGTTCACTTTTTTTAGAGTCATATTTACTTTGAAACGCACCTTGAGTTTCAGAAAAAGTATTTCTCATTACAAATTAAACGGATGGTATGGCTAAGAAAGTGTGCAAAAAATTTGTTTTAAATCTTTTCGAGTGGCAACAACATTTCTAATAATTTATTACATCGAATAATATTTTTTTGTTGAACTCATTATACATATCTTAGATACAAACAAATTCTCGTTGTAAAATTTTGAATACTCTTGACTTTATTTGAAATTAAAGAGTAAATGGTTTTCTTTTTTGTTATATCTAAAATAGTTGTGGAACAAGAGAAAAAAATGTACTCGATTTTACAAAAAAAAAAAAAAACGAATTTATTGCATTTTCAAAATTAGTAAACACCAAAATTTTTTTTTTATTTTAGTATGGATGACCAATATGATTATAGATGACCTCAAACAGGTAGTTCTCTTGGATTCAGTGTTCTCTCGTTATTTATGTTTTGCGACACATTTCAGTATAAATAAGAGCGTCCTCAGCTCAGCCGGCAACAGTTTTGATTCGATGCCGCACGCATGAAGTGTACGCGAAGTAAGACAGCAAGTTATTGGATTTACTGCTAAGCAACTGAGTGAGTGTGAGCAAAGTGAATTAAATCATGGACACTTTCATTCAAGAAGTGTAAAGCAAGTTCATAGACATGAAGTAAATGAACGAATGCACAATGACGGAATGTTAACCCTGATGGTTCGATGTTTTGTACGCGTACGTGTACCGAATGAGAAATATACTGAGTCAAGCCGTTTAGAAGTGAAGTATATATGTAGATCTTTAACAAAATGTAAGTCTCCGCCTAAAGCAAGGAGGCTGAACTTTTTCTAAGCCAGAAAAAAAACGGGATGAATTTTGAACAGTCTCATGTGCCACATCGTTAAACCAATGAGGATCAGAAAACCATTCAGAGTTCTTGGCGTTCAATGAACTCACACAAGCAGCCAAGCCCCGACTTGATTCTGTGCCAGTGCGTCCCAATCCCCCCGTTGATTATCTCAAAACTTGTCCAACGTCTTTTTGTATATTTGGACTCTCCCTTAGGTTACATATTTATACCCGTTACTCGTAGAGTAAAAGGGTATATTGCATTCGTGCAAAAGTATGTAACAGCTAGAAGGAAGCGTTTCCGACCCTATAAAGTATATATATTCTTGATCAGGATCACTAGCCGAGTCGATATAGCCATGTCCGTCTGTCCGTCTGTACGTCTGTCTGTCTGTCTGTCTGTCTGTCTGTCTGTCTGTCTGTCTGTCTGTCTGTCTGTCCGTCTGTCCGTCCGTATGAACGCTGAGATCTCGGAAACTATAAAAGCTAGAGGATTGGCATTTTGCATGCAGATTCTAGGAGTTCCTACGCAGCGCAAGTTTGTTTCAAAAAGGTGCCACGCCCCCTTTAACGCCCACAATCGCTAATATACGATTTTAAAAATTTAAATATTTCGGAAAAGTAAAAATGCAGTTTTATTGTGTTTATCAATACCTATCGAAATGTAGAAGAAATTTTTCAAATCGGACCATTCGTTAAAAAATTATGCGTGATCAAAGTTTCTATCTCCATCTCCCTCGCACTCCCTTTACCTGAGTAACGGGTATCTGATAGTCGGGGCACCCGACTATAGCGTTCTCTCTTGTTTTAAATAAAATACCACCGGCGTTGCTACGTCGCAAGCTGTCTGGAATAAAAAAAAAAAAATAATTTCATACCAACGCCGAAACCGGTTCATACCGTTAGTTCTTAACCCAATTCTATACGGATTTAAGTATTTGCAAAAAGAAATAAAAAATTGGCGAAACAAAATATTTTTATGGAAAATAAGAAAGCTAAACGACAATAAACAAATGATTTTGGGTGACTATAATTAACTAACTAAATCCAATTGGTCTATGTAAATATTAATACAATACCATTAACCCCTTAGAATTTATTTATTTATATACTCATCTGCCCGAGCTTCCTTTTGAAAATTAACAACTCTCACACTATAAAAATAATTGACAGTTTGTTTAGAAAAAAATATAACTGATAGAGAAAAAAATTTTGTAACACTGATATAAAATTCTTTTTTGTTTAATTAAACCATAAGATCTCAAAGTGTAAACGAAAATGTTTAATGGACAGTGGACATGATCGCACATAAAGGGTCTAAAACATTAATAGAACATGAAAAAATTGTCGGGGCCACTTTTGACAAATGCTTAAAACTATTTTTCCCAATTTGTCACTAAAGAACGTACATACATACATACATATGTATATGTACATCTGAGATGAGTCGAGCCAACCGCAACGAAAAACTAATTTGTATGTTCATCACATTTCCAATCGTTTAATGTGCATGTACATATATGTATGTACATACATACATATGTATAAGAGGACACCAAAAACGTGATTATTTGAGCGAACTGATGTCTATTCAATTTATATACATATTACATTCTGTTTTTCTTTAACTGTGCCTCTTTGTTTTTTAAAGCAGAAAACAAGATTTATCTACATATCTACAGTGACAAACTTAATTATTGGCACAGCAAGCATGTTAAACTTTGAGGCTATTTTTCTTCTTATAATATGCTGATATTAATTAGATTAGATGATTAGATGTATTAGTGCCCTTATAACCACTGCCTGCAGTTCCGAAATTCATCACTACAAAAATTCATCGTCCTTTCATTAGCAGCAAACTGCGACGACGGCAAAGCTGAAACTCTCAGTCGCCGATCGTAGGACATGATACAAAAACAATATGCTATTATATCATGTCGTAGGAAACGCAGAAAAATTTCGATTTCCCTCTCTTACTCCGTCTCTATCCCCATAAGATGAGCTCGGTGGTGGAGGACAACCTATAAAAATCACAACGTCCGCTGCACACTTTTGATATTAAAAAAATATAATTTTTGTTTTTCTAATAAATATTTAAGTTGATACTTATTAATTATATTATTTTGTGGATATACGTTTTAAAATAACATACGTTATGATCGTTTTGAAAGAAATGGATTTATTTATTAGGTAAATTTAAATAATGTAATAATTTTGAATAGTCGGACATGCTTTTTATACCCTGCTTTGACGCGAAGCGAAACATGTAAAGACAAATTAGGCTAATAAAAAAATAATAGGATTAATGGAGCCCTGTTCTCAACCGAAGTTGTTTTAACCGTTTTTACATGCACTTGCATTTGAGAGAACCGAGAGAACAGATCGAAGCTGAAATTTTTGTGAAATGTTATAACTAAATTTATCAGAAATTTAGGTGAGTGTTATTTATTTAATTGTGTGAAGCTTTTAATAAAACTGTTGGTCGGCAAAGCAAGAAACGCAGTAAGTTTTTATATATTCTATATTTTCTATGTTAGATATACTAGGTCAGGAAGAGCCAGCACATAAAGCACGAAGTCAAAAAAAGGTGCCCAAGAGCATCGAGACCTCAAACATTCTCAACACCTCCGAGACAACTGAAAATGTAAATTGAATTAAGATTAATACTTAAAATTATAATAATTGATAATAACCATGAAATGTAAAAAAATATTATAATTAAATAAATGGAAATATTGATTAAATGATGTGTTTATTTACTGACGAAAATGCGTTGAAAAGGCGGTGAAAAAGCGATGAAATACTGATAAAAATAAGTTGAAAAAGCTATGAATTACTGATAAAAACAAGAGAGAACGCTATAGTCGGGTGCCCCGACTATCAGATACCCGTTACTCAGGTAAAGGGAGTGCGAGGGAGATGGAGATATAAACTTTGATCACGCATAACTTTTTAACGAATGGTCCGATTTGAAAAATTTCTTCTACATTTCGATACGTATTGATAAACACAATAAAACTGCATTTTTACTTTTCCGAAATATTTAAATTTTTAAAATCGTATATAAGCGATTGTGGGCGTTAAAGGGGGCGTGGCACCTTTTTGAAACAAACTTGCGCTGCGTAGGAACTCCTAGAATCTGCATGCAAAATGCCAATCTTCTAGCTTTTATAGTTTCCGAGATCTCAGCGTTCATACGGACAGACAGACGGACAGACGGACATGGCTATATCGACTCGGCTAGTGACCCTGATCAAGAATACATATACTTTATAGGGTCGGAAACGCTTCCTTCTGGCTGTTACATACTTTTGCACGAATACAATATACCCTTTTACTCTACGAGTAACGGGTATAATTAGATTAAAAAGCGATGAAAAAGCGGTGCAAAACCGATAAAAAAGCGGCGAAAAACCGATGAACTACTCATGAAATGTTATGAATTACTGATGAAAATGTGATGAATTACTGATTAAAAAGTGATGAATAACTGATTAAAAAGTGGTGAATTACTGATTAAAATGTGATGAATTTTTCACAGATTAACTCCTATGACATGGCAATGTTAAATTCATCACTGTTTTGATGAAATTTCATCAGTTAACAATCAGACATTTTTGGTGATGATTCATCGATTAAAAGGTGATGAACGGAACTGCAGGGTCGGTACTGCTAATTTCAAATAATTCAGACGTTATTTGACCCATTTCGATGGGCCTCGTTTGGGAGCTATTTTCATAAATTTTGAGGAACCTACGATCTCAAGTCTATAATTAAGATTAATAAGATTAGTTGAATAAGACATGTATTGCTTAAATCATTTATTACATTTAAAAAACTATTTTAAATTCATATATGTATGTATATACTCTGCTAAGAATCGAGCCCAGGCCTTTGCTCAAGAGTTAGCCGACTTCGCATTGCGCTCATATAAATCGTTAAAGGCCAAACCAAGGACTGCTTGAATTTTAAGAATTTTGTAATGATTATAATTTTATAAACATTTTTTTCACACTTTACTAAAAATGTAGGAATATAGTCTTAAAAAAAGTATTTCCTTAATAAAAAAATTTGTTTTAGGAAATTACCTAAATTATAGGACTGCAATTTAAATTTAACAAGAGAGAACGCTATAGTCGAGTGCCTCGACTATTAGATACCTAGCTAAACAACTTTAGATTTTGCATTAACATAATGTGAATTAGAGTGACCACAGGAAAAAGGACAAAAAGTTCAATTTATCAATTTGAATTAGGCGATCTCTTAGAGCTGGCAGCTTTACAGCACGAGCATCAGCACCAGCGCTGCTTTAGCACAGGCTGCTTTTGTCCTGCACCAGCATACACACATACGCCATTGTTTGACTCAGACCTCCAATTTGGCAAACTTGATTTGATTTGCATAGTTCTTGGGATATAGTTCGGTATTGACAAATGAAAACCATCGCAATTTCCTTTAATAGAAATCCTTATCGAGAATAAACGTAGACTCTGTTGAGCACCTTGGCCAGCTGTTCCAAAGTCATCCGTTAGATGCCGCTAGTGTATTGCGCAATCTACCCCAAGACATTGGTACCACGGGCCATGAAAGGCGGAAATGTAGGCGCTAGCCAGGCTTAAGCGTTTAATGAGTTTTTGGGCGTTAGAGTGGGCGTGGCCAACTTTTATTAGGCCAATCGATAGGTATTGACGAAACAAATAGATCTCGGAAACTATAAAAGCTAGAAGATTGGCATTTTGCATGCAGATTCTAGGAGTTCCTACGCAGCGCAAGTTTGTTTCAAAAAGGTGCCACGCCCCCTTTAACGCCCACAATCGCTAATATACGATTTTAAAAATTTAAATATTTCGTAAAAGTAAAAATGCAGTTTTATTGTGTTTATCAATACCTATCGAAATGTAGAAGAAAGTTTTGAAATCGGACCATTCGTTAAAAAAGTTATGCGTGATCAAAGTTTCTATCTCCATCTCCCTCGCACTCCCTTTACCTGAGTAACGGGTATCTGATAGTCGGGGACCCGACTATAGCGTTCTCTCTTGTTATACCCGTTACTCGTAGAGTAACTATAAAGTATATATATTCTTGATCAGGGTCACTAGCCGAGTCGATATAGCCATGTCCGTCTGTCCGTCTGTCTGTCTGTCCGTCTGTCCGTCTGTCCGTCCGTATGAACGCTGAGATCTCGGAAACTATAAAAGCTAGAAGATTGGCATTTTGCATGCAGATTCTAGGAGTTCCTACGCAGCGCAAGTTTGTTTCAAAAAGGTGCCACGCCCCCTTTAACGCCCACAATCGCTAATATACGATTTTAAAAATTTAAATTTTTCGGAAAAGTAAAAATGCAGTTTTATTGTGTTTATCAATACCTATCGAAATGTAGAAGAAATTTTTCAAATCGGACCATTCGTTAAAAAGTTATGCGTGATCAAAGTTTCTATCTCCATCTCCCTCGCACTCCCTTTACTTGAGTAACGGGTATCTGATAGTCGGGGCACCCGACTATAGCGTTCTCTCTTGTTTTGGTTTGAAAGACCCCGTTGCAAATCAACGGCCTCCACGTGGTGTTCCCTGGGTACCGATTTTAACATAAAAATCGGGAGCTAATTAGAGCGGCGAAAAACATACAAGAAGGCATATTTACATATATTAAGTTGTTTAGCTGAGTAACGGGTATCTAATAGTCGAGGCACTCGACTATAGCGTTCTCGTTTCTTTTCGTTTTAGGGAATATTAAGGGGGTATAGGTTACATATTTATACCCGTTACTCGTAGAGTAAAAGGGTATATTGTATTCGTGCAAAAGTATGTAACAGCTAGAAGGAAGCGTTTCCGACCCTATAAAGTATATATATTCTTGATCAGGATCACTAGCCGAGTCGATATAGCCATGTCCGTCTGTCCGTCTGTACGTCTGTCTGTCTGTCTGTCTGTCTGTCTGTCTGTCTGTCTGTCTGTCTGTCTGTCTGTCTGTCTGTCTGTCCGTCTGTCCGTCCGTATGAACGCTGAGATCTCGGAAACTATAAAAGCTAGAGGATTGGCATTTTGCATGCAGATTCTAGGAGTTCCTACGCAGCGCAAGTTTGTTTCAAAAAGGTGCCACGCCCCCTTTAACGCCCACAATCGCTAATATACGATTTTAAAAATTTAAATATTTCGGAAAAGTAAAAATGCAGTTTTATTGTGTTTATCAATACCTATCGAAATGTAGAAGAAATTTTTCAAATCGGACCATTCGTTAAAAAATTATGCGTGATCAAAGTTTCTATCTCCATCTCCCTCGCACTCCCTTTACCTGAGTAACGGGTATCTGATAGTCGGGGCACCCGACTATAGCGTTCTCTCTTGTTTTAAATAAAATACCACCGGCGTTGCTACGTCGCAAGCTGTCTGGAATAAAAAAAAAAAATAATTTCATACCAACGCCGAAACCGGTTCATACCGTTAGTTCTTAACCCAATTCTATACGGATTTAAGTATTTGCAAAAAGAAATAAAAAATTGGCGAAACAAAATATTTTTATGGAAAATAAGAAAGCTAAACGACAATAAACAAATGATTTTGGGTGACTATAATTAACTAACTAAATCCAATTGGTCTATGTAAATATTAATACAATACCATTAACCCCTTAGAATTTATTTATTTATATACTCATCTGCCCGAGCTTCCTTTTGAAAATTAACAACTCTCACACTATAAAAATAATTGACAGTTTGTTTAGAAAAAAATATAACTGATAGAGAAAAAAATTTTGTAACACTGATATAAAATTCTTTTTTGTTTAATTAAACCATAAGATCTCAAAGTGTAAACGAAAATGTTTAATGGACAGTGGACATGATCGCACATAAAGGGTCTAAAACATTAATAGAACATGAAAAAATTGTCGGGGCCACTTTTGACAAATGCTTAAAACTATTTTTCCCAATTTGTCACTAAAGAACGTACATACATACATACATATGTATATGTACATCTGAGATGAGTCGAGCCAACCGCAACGAAAAAACTAATTTGTATGTTCATCACATTTCCAATCGTTTAATGTGCATGTACATATATGTATGTACATACATACATATGTATAAGAGGACACCAAAAACGTGATTATTTGAGCGAACTGATGTCTATTCAATTTATATACATATTACATTCTGTTTTTCTTTAACTGTGCCTCTTTGTTTTTTAAAGCAGAAAACAAGATTTATCTACATATCTACAGTGACAAACTTAATTATTGGCACAGCAAGCATGTTAAACTTTGAGGCTATTTTTCTTCTTATAATATGCTGATATTAATTAGATTAGATGATTAGATGTATTAGTGCCCTTATAACCACTGCCTGCAGTTCCGAAATTCATCACTACAAAAATTCATCGTCCTTTCATTAGCAGCAAACTGCGACGACGGCAAAGCTGAAACTCTCAGTCGCCGATCGTAGGACATGATACAAAAACAATATGCTATTATATCATGTCGTAGGAAACGCAGAAAAATTTCGATTTCCCTCTCTTACTCCGTCTCTATCCCCATAAGATGAGCTCGGTGGTGGAGGACAACCTATAAAAATCACAACGTCCGCTGCACACTTTTGATATTAAAAAAATATAATTTTTGTTTTTCTAATAAATATTTAAGTTGATACTTATTAATTATATTATTTTGTGGATATACGTTTTAAAATAACATACGTTATGATCGTTTTGAAAGAAATGGATTTATTTATTAGGTAAATTTAAATAATGTAATAATTTTGAATAGTCGGACATGCTTTTTATACCCTGCTTTGACGCGAAGCGAAACATGTAAAGACAAATTAGGCTAATAAAAAAATAATAGGATTAATGGAGCCCTGTTCTCAACCGAAGTTGTTTTAACCGTTTTTACATGCACTTGCATTTGAGAGAACCGAGAGAACAGATCGAAGCTGAAATTTTTGTGAAATGTTATAACTAAATTTATCAGAAATTTAGGTGAGTGTTATTTATTTAATTGTGTGAAGCTTTTAATAAAACTGTTGGTCGGCAAAGCAAGAAACGCAGTAAGTTTTTATATATTCTATATTTTCTATGTTAGATATACTAGGTCAGGAAGAGCCAGCACATAAAGCACGAAGTCAAAAAAAGGTGCCCAAGAGCATCGAGACCTCAAACATTCTCAACACCTCCGAGACAACTGAAAATGTAAATTGAATTAAGATTAATACTTAAAATTATAATAATTGATAATAACCATGAAATGTAAAAAAATATTATAATTAAATAAATGGAAATATTGATTAAATGATGTGTTTATTTACTGACGAAAATGCGTTGAAAAGGCGGTGAAAAAGCGATGAAATACTGATAAAAATAAGTTGAAAAAGCTATGAATTACTGATAAAAACAAGAGAGAACGCTATAGTCGGGTGCCCCGACTATCAGATACCCGTTACTCAGGTAAAGGGAGTGCGAGGGAGATGGAGATATAAACTTTGATCACGCATAACTTTTTAACGAATGGTCCGATTTGAAAAATTTCTTCTACATTTCGATACGTATTGATAAACACAATAAAACTGCATTTTTACTTTTCCGAAATATTTAAATTTTTAAAATCGTATATAAGCGATTGTGGGCGTTAAAGGGGGCGTGGCACCTTTTTGAAACAAACTTGCGCTGCGTAGGAACTCCTAGAATCTGCATGCAAAATGCCAATCTTCTAGCTTTTATAGTTTCCGAGATCTCAGCGTTCATACGGACAGACAGACGGACAGACGGACATGGCTATATCGACTCGGCTAGTGACCCTGATCAAGAATACATATACTTTATAGGGTCGGAAACGCTTCCTTCTGGCTGTTACATACTTTTGCACGAATACAATATACCCTTTTACTCTACGAGTAACGGGTATAATTAGATTAAAAAGCGATGAAAAAGCGGTGCAAAACCGATAAAAAAGCGGCGAAAAACCGATGAACTACTCATGAAATGTTATGAATTACTGATGAAAATGTGATGAATTACTGATTAAAAAGTGATGAATAACTGATTAAAAAGTGGTGAATTACTGATTAAAATGTGATGAATTTTTCACAGATTAACTCCTATGACATGGCAATGTTAAATTCATCACTGTTTTGATGAAATTTCATCAGTTAACAATCAGACATTTTTGGTGATGATTCATCGATTAAAAGGTGATGAACGGAACTGCAGGGTCGGTACTGCTAATTTCAAATAATTCAGACGTTATTTGACCCATTTCGATGGGCCTCGTTTGGGAGCTATTTTCATAAATTTTGAGGAACCTACGATCTCAAGTCTATAATTAAGATTAATAAGATTAGTTGAATAAGACATGTATTGCTTAAATCATTTATTACATTTAAAAAACTATTTTAAATTCATATATGTATGTATATACTCTGCTAAGAATCGAGCCCAGGCCTTTGCTCAAGAGTTAGCCGACTTCGCATTGCGCTCATATAAATCGTTAAAGGCCAAACCAAGGACTGCTTGAATTTTAAGAATTTTGTAATGATTATAATTTTATAAACATTTTTTTCTCACTTTACTAAAAATGTAGGAATATAGTCTTAAAAAAAGTATTTCCTTAATAAAAAAATTTGTTTTAGGAAATTACCTAAATTATAGGACTGCAATTTAAATTTAACAAGAGAGAACGCTATAGTCGAGTGCCTCGACTATTAGATACCTAGCTAAACAACTTTAGATTTTGCATTAACATAATGTGAATTAGAGTGACCACAGGAAAAAAGGACAAAAAGTTCAATTTATCAATTTGAATTAGGCGATCTCTTAGAGCTGGCAGCTTTACAGCACGAGCATCAGCACCAGCGCTGCTTTAGCACAGGCTGCTTTTGTCCTGCACCAGCATACACACATACGCCATTGTTTGACTCAGACCTCCAATTTGGCTAACTTGATTTGATTTGCATAGTTCTTGGGATATAGTTCGGTATTGACAAATGAAAACCATCGCAATTTCCTTTAATAGAAATCCTTATCGAGAATAAACGTAGACTCTGTTGAGCACCTTGGCCAGCTGTTCCAAAGTCATCCGTTAGATGCCGCTAGTGTATTGCGCAATCTACCCCAAGACATTGGTACCACGGGCCATGAAAGGCGGAAATGTAGGCGCTAGCCAGGCTTAAGCGTTTAATGAGTTTTTGGGCGTTAGAGTGGGCGTGGCCAACTTTTATTAGGCCAATCGATAGGTATTGACGAAACAAATAGATCTCGGAAACTATAAAAGCTAGAAGATTGGCATTTTGCATGCAGATTCTAGGAGTTCCTACGCAGCGCAAGTTTGTTTCAAAAAGGTGCCACGCCCCCTTTAACTCCCACAATCGCTAATATACGATTTTAAAAATTTAAATATTTCGTAAAAGTAAAAATGCAGTTTTATTGTGTTTATCAATACCTATCGAAATGTAGAAGAAAGTTTTGAAATCGGACCATTCGTTAAAAAGTTATGCGTGATCAAAGTTTCTATCTCCATCTCCCTCGCACTCCCTTTACCTGAGTAACGGGTATCTGATAGTCGGGGACCCGACTATAGCGTTCTCTCTTGTTATACCCGTTACTCGTAGAGTAACTATAAAGTATATATATTCTTGATCAGGGTCACTAGCCGAGTCGATATAGCCATGTCCGTCTGTCCGTCTGTCTGTCTGTCCGTCTGTCCGTCTGTCCGTCCGTATGAACGCTGAGATCTCGGAAACTATAAAAGCTAGAAGATTGGCATTTTGCATGCAGATTCTAGGAGTTCCTACGCAGCGCAAGTTTGTTTCAAAAAGGTGCCACGCCCCCTTTAACGCCCACAATCGCTTATATACGATTTTAAAAATTTAAATTTTTCGGAAAAGTAAAAATGCAGTTTTATTGTGTTTATCAATACCTATCGAAATGTAGAAGAAATTTTTCAAATCGGACCATTCGTTAAAAAGTTATGCGTGATCAAAGTTTCTATCTCCATCTCCCTCGCACTCCCTTTACTTGAGTAACGGGTATCTGATAGTCGGGGCACCCGACTATAGCGTTCTCTCTTGTTTTGGTTTGAAAGACCCCGTTGCAAATCAACGGCCTCCACGTGGTGTTCCCTGGGTACCGATTTTAACATAAAAATCGGGAGCTAATTAGAGCGGCGAAAAACATACAAGAAGGCATATTTACATATATTAAGTTGTTTAGCTGAGTAACGGGTATCTAATAGTCGAGGCACTCGACTATAGCGTTCTCGTTTCTTTTCGTTTTAGGGAATATTAAGGGGGTATATACATTTTTTTGTCGAAAAAATAGGAAAATTTGTATTTTTTGATTATATATCTGAAAGTTTAGATTGTTGACAATGTTTATGCAAAAATTTGTGAAAAAATATTTAATAGTTTTTAAGGGGTGGTTGTTTCCCTTAAACGGCTTTTTTTGGAAGAGCCATGCGGTGATAATTCCCCAGTACGAACGGGTCAACTGAAACCGTAAAAATAAAAATATTTAATTAGTTTGGAGTATTTGTGTATACGGGAACGTTTTGTGCAACAAATGAAGTTTTTAAACGCCAGAATTCTTACAAAAGTTATATTTCGGCGACATACAAATTTTTACATGAAAAATCGATCGTTCAAGTACTAATAACATTCATTACGAACAATTTAAAAAAATTTTTGAAGAAAATCGCTTCAGTTGTTTTTCGCCAATCGATATCACCGCAAAGTAATTTTTCAAAAAACACCATTTCGAGATATTCGCGTTTAAAGCTTCAAGTTTGGGTTTGGGCGGGAACGAGGCGCGCGGCTAGGAGCGCTGTAACTTTTTTTCTACTGCTCAAATCTCTATGAAAATTTGGGGAAATGTTCTCAAAAAGTTCTTCTTTAAGATAAAGAAATTTTTTTGATTTTTCGAAAATGAGTAAGGTGTATACCCTCTTAAGTGGTTGTCGTATTTATAATCCTTTATCATCTTTGGTGTTCTTTTGATCATATTACTTCGATGGTAAATAAGACCGGCGGAGTGTTTGGATTAATTATTAGGTGATCAAAAGAATTCGATAATCCCTATGTCACAAAGACTTAATTTATTTTACAGAATGAAGTGTTGTCCCTTAGTATGGAGTACCCAATAAGGTGACATTATATGGATTATTTTTTGCTCTTCGGGGTTTTAACTGAGAACCGTCCGGTTATTGCGACGAAAACTCGATGGCTTGGTTGGTCCCCATACAAACTTATTTGATACAAACTTATATGGTTAGTGCGTCTTCCGGGTATAACGACGTAAAATCGTCGGTCCCTTGAAAGTCGCTATAACCGGATTCTACTGGATTATTATCTTACCCTGGTAGAATTCTTCTAAATCATTTACCATCCTTATCCAACCGTAACACGATGCTTGATTCTTCCTTTATTCGTAATTCGAATTCACGGGGATGTGGAGAGTCCCGAGTTTCTGGGTCGCCTGCTCTTCTCAATGCCTCTTATTATACCCGTTACTCGTAGAGTAAAAGGGTATATTGTATTCGTGCAAAAGTATCTAACAGGTAGAAGGAAGCGTTTCCGACCCTATAAAGTATATATATTCTTGTTCAGGATCACTAGCCGAGTCGATCTAGCCATGTCCGTCTGTCCGTCTGTCTGTCTGTCTGTCTGTCCGTATGAACGCTGAGATCTCGGAAACTATAAAAGCTAGAAGATTGTCATTTTGCATGTAGATTTTAGGAGTTCCTACGCAGAGCAAGTTTGTTTCAAAATGGTGCCACGCCCCCTCTGACGCCCACAATCACAAGCAGTGGCCACAGTTTTTATGCTATTATGAACATTTTAATTGATATTTATTTATTTCGTCAATATCTATCGATTGGCCTAATAAAAGTTTGCCACGCCCACTCTAACGCCCAAAAACCCATTAAACGCTTAAACCTGGCTAGCGCCTACATTTCCGCCTTTCATGGCCCGTGGTACCACGGTAGCGCCATCTAACGGATGACTGTGGAACAGCTGGCCAAGGTGCTAATTCGAGCGGCGAAAAACATACAAGAAGGCATATTTATATTAAGTTGTTTAGCTGAGTAACGGGTATCTAATAGTCGAGGCACTCGACTATAGCGTCCTCTCTTGTTTTTAATCATTGTAGATCGAACTATAATTTGCACAAACCTTTTAGAGTATTATGCAATGACGACATGTTGATAATCTCGAAATAATCAATTGTATTTTAGAGCGAAATGAGTAATAGTGTTAGTGTTAGTTTTTGTATTTTGGCTTATCTTGTTCGTTCCTATATTTTTATACCCTTGCAAAGGTTATTATAATTTCAGTCAAAAGTTTGCAGCGCAGTGAAGGAAACATTTCCGACCCTATAAAGTACAATCGGATTTTTTTTGGGTTTTCATAAACTTTTTATAAATTTCGGTATATAAACTTCGGCTTCGAAATTTAGTCGATTTGTAATAACTGCAAGGATATATAAACTTAGACTTGCCGAAGCTTGCTTTCTTTCTTGTTATTTTTGTTTTCAGCCCTTGCGATTTCGTTTTTACGATCCACGGGGAAACAAGCTTCGCGCGTTTGTTTTCGTAAGGACCTCTTGTTTGTACTGATCAACGTCCAAAAAAAAAATTCTTGGCTTGCTTAAATTTGCTTTAGCCAAATACTGCCAACATATGGGTTTAGATACAATCGCCACTTTAATATAAGTTTCGCTACAATTCCTTACAGCGGTACCGAAGATCTATTTTTTCCTCTGATTTCAAATCTCAGACTATTGAAAGTGCAATTTGTTGACTAATTGTAGGAGTTAGAAAACTAAGTTACAACATAAGAACTCATTCTGATCAAACGTCATAAAAATGATTTAACATAACCCGTGTAACATAATGAAAACATGCAATAAAGTAAAATCCACACAAAAACTATAATTTTAATTTATCATAAAATGATCCGTTCTTAAATAGTTTGTTTCGAATTTAAAGCTTAAAATACAATCTTGTTAAATCCGGTATGGGTTTTAGGTTTCAAAACATGTTAATGTTAAGGCAGGCTTGCACCTTGTTGGCGCCCAAAACCTGATTTTTTTCTGGAATTTATTTCTTGGAAAGTATGGTAGGTGTGGGAATAAAATTTTAGCCAGTTGTAGGGTACAGTTTATTGACGCTACACAATTTTTTTGAGTGCGATCCAAGCGAAGGGGGGAGGGGGAGTACCGAACAATGGCGGCATGTCCGCGAAAAACTCGTCCTCATGGCGGATTTTTTGGAATGTTAAGAAATAATCTGAAACGCAAAAAACGAATATATTCTTAATCTGTACACTTGCTCGCATGGCTTGAACTAGGATAATTGAAAAAACATAAAAAATGCAAAAATTATGAGCTTTGGAAAAAAAATCGGTTTTTTCCTCATATTTTCGTTACTCATTATTTTTTTAAATAAACAATTTTTAATATTTTCAAAAGATCCTAGTCTATACCATGCACATACTTCTGAGGAACATGTATAAAAAATTTCATGACGATTGCTCAATTTTTGCGGCTTGTACGACTTCCGCCAACTCGGAAAACATGGTTTCGAGAAAAACGCGTTTGAAAATTTTCACTATAATGGCAACGCGCTTGACACCGGTCCACCAAACGGCCGATAACTTTCGTAATTCAAGAGATTTCGACTTGAAATTTTGGGAGAGTAAAATTAAAACATGTATGTATCCGAAACTGCAAAAAAAAAAATTTGATTTTTTTGACTTCACAAGGTGCAAGCCTGCCTTAAAGTAATGAGAAACTTTAAAAAATATCCGTTTATAAACGTTTTAAATTTAAAAGTTTTTTTTAGTTTTTCTACATTTGAATCGTCGAAGATAAAACATACTTCTTAGTTAGTCATAGCACTTAAGAATTTTCCTTTTCACCATATGACGAATTTGATAAAAGTATTAACTAGAAGTGCTGCCTCTACCTCAATAGCTCATTGGCGGTCAACATTTGAAAGAATCTATACGTATTGTTTAACAGCTAATTGCAATTTACCGCTCTGTCAGATTTTTTCAACTCAAATTTCTTGGGTGCCACATAAGTTCGATCGATTTGGTTTTCGTTAGGGGTTAAGGGTTGACTTCTCCCAGAGTACCAGTTTACTAATGTTTCTTTCTTGTTTTTGCTTATGTTAAATTATCAAAATAAGTTTTTCTTTAAATTACTGATAGTTCTTTAGTTATTTGAAGTTCAAAGCTGATCTCCTATCAAAATATATTATTCAGCTCCATCTTTACTAAACAATTTTACACTTTTCCCACTTTTTTGTTGTGGTTTTCCGTCTATAATTTGATTTTCTAAACACTCTTGTCTGGCAACATACACTTCAAAAGATTACGATTTTCAATTGACAATCCATTGTCAAAATGTCGTCGCATACAAGAAAAACAGTAGAGGGCAGAATTTTTAGATGCGCATCGGACCCGTTTTAAAAATCAACATTACGTTGAAGTTTTACACAATTCTGATCATTTACAAGTTACTAAAATTCTAACATTCCAATCTGGTTTATGACTTCGTCTTTAATAATGAGTTTTGGTCGCATTCAGTAAAGGTAAAAAGATTTATCTACAGAGAGAGGAACAGTACTGATGCGGATTTAGCAATCGTTGATCTGGCCGGATCTTCATGAACAATTTACGATTTGTTCAAAATCCCCCAGTAATCGGCACCACTGAGGTAGCAACAATAAGTTTTTCCCAATTCTAAGCTGCTGTAATTATCCACTACCTGAGTGCGATGACCACTATCAACAATCGTTAATATTGTAGCCAGTATATCTGCGTTGTAGGCGATTTTAAATTTTCTTTGCCTCGGCGATGATTCCCAGTAATATGCATGTGGCTCATGAAATCCTTTTCGTTGATGATCGTTTAAGTATGGGATTAGTCTAGTTAAACAATGTATTTAATAAATGAGGAGATACTCTTGCTTGCATATGTGGATTTTTTCTTTGAATATATTCTGTCTTCCCTTTCTAAAATTGTTAGTATGTATTCTAAAACAAGAAAGAACGCTATAGTCGAGTGCCTCGACTATTAGATACCCGTTACTCAGCTAAACAACTTAATATAAATATGCCTTCTTGTATGTTTTTTTTTTTTTTAACATAATGTGAATTATAGTGACCACAGGAAAAAAGGACAAAAAGTTCAAATTATCAATTAGAATTCGGCGATCTCTTAGTGCTGGCAGCTTTAACGCACGAGCATCAGCACCAGCGCTGCTTTAGCGCAGGCAGCTTTTGTCCTGCACCAGCAGCTGAGTTTATGTTTATGTTTTTGAGTGCAATAAATTGACTAGAAATATTAAACATACATACTTATATTGGCTAAACACATACATTCTTAAATAGTATTATGTATATTAAATTCTAAATGTTTGCACAACACGAGTAACGGGTATAGCGAATAGCTTTCCCTGCAGTTCCGAAATTCATCACTACAAAAATTCATCACTGTTTAATCAGCAGCGGACTGTGACGCCGGCAGAGCCAAAGGCAAAGTCGGCAGAGCCGGGTGCGACGCAGGCAGAGCCGAAACTCTCAGTCCCCGATCGTAGGCAACGCAGAAAAATTTCCATCTCCCTCTCTTACTCTGTCTCATGATACAATAACATAAGGTAGTCTCGTCGGCAAATTTTGGAACCCTACTATTAAAACAATGAGTGCGAGTGAAATGGCAACTGTTTAGTAAGTGCGAGCAGAGCGACAATAGAATGTGTGGATTAACCCTTAGATGGTTCAGGGGGTTTTTTTTTGCCTTTCATAATAAAAGGAGTTTAATTTTTTTTTATAATTTAATTTTTAATAATTTTGAATTTGAAATTAGGCGTTGTTTTTGCCTCTGAATACTGAGTCTTTTGTTGAGATTCTTAATTTTAAAATATATTCTAATCTTAAAATAGCAAAGAATGTAAACGAACCTTTAATAATCGCAGCCGAAAATGTTAGTATAAGTTTAGACATAAAAACTTATACTAATATTTTCGGTTGCGATTATTAAAGTTTCTTTTACATTCTTTGTTATTTTAAAAGTATCACAGCGATTCCTCCCACAGCGCTCTTTTTTCCAAACATTTCGGTGCCTTTACGCCATCGACGTGTTTGCGGCACACATTGCAAAATGTCATGTTGCTCAAGGGTTAATTTCCTAAAAAATTCGTCCGCAGACAACCTTTCCCTTCGAAAGACGAACACGCACTGACCAAAACCCGAACGTTTAGACAGCCGACGAGACTACCTTATGTTATTGTATCATGCCTACGATCGGGGACTGAGAGTTTCGGCTCTGCCTGCGTCGCACTCGGCTCTGCCGACTTTGCCTTTGGCTCTGCCGGCGTCACAGTCCGCTGCTGATTAAACAGTGATGAATTTTTATAGTGATGAATTTCGGAACTGCAGGGTGTGTACAATGTAAATACATACATATGTATGTATATGCTTACATACATACACACATACGCCATTGTTTGACTCAGACGTCCAATTTGGCTAACTAGATTTGATTTGCATAGTTCTTTGGATATAGTTCGGTATTGACAAATGAAAACCATCGCAATTTCCTTTAATAGAAATCCTTATCGAGAATTAACGTTGACTCTGTTTAGCACCTTAGCCAGCTATCCAAAGTCATCCGTTAGATGGCGCCATGAAAGGCAGAAATGCAGGCGCTAGCCAGGCTTAAGCGTTTAATGGGTTTTTGGACGTTAGAGTGGGTGTGGAAAACTTTTATTAGGCCAATCGATATTTATTGACGATACAAATACATATCAATTAAAATTTTCATAATATCATCAAAACTGTGGCCACAGCATGTGGCTTGTGGGCGTCACAGGGGGCGTGGCACCATTTTGAAACAAACTTGCGCTGCGTAGGAACTCCTAAAATCTACATGCAAAATGCCAATCTTCTTGCTATTATAGTTTCCGATATCTCAGCGTTCATACGGACAGACAGACGGACAGACGGACATGGCTAGATCGACTCGGCTAGTGACCCTGGTCAAGAATATATATACTTTATAGGGTCGGAAACGCTTCCTTCTACCTTTTACATACTTTTGCACGAATACAATATACCCTTTTACTCTACGAGTAACGGGTATAAATAGAGTTCCAAGTTCTAACATACTACTATAAAGAATAAAGTTACTCTGAAAGCGGTGATTTTGCAGACTTCGATTGGCTTCCTCGACATTCCTAGAGCATTTGGCGTTTCATTAGCATCTATGCCGTAACAATGTTCTTGTATTCCCGCACTTTAAAATTCCATTTCGAGCCCTAGAGCACTGGCTAACATTTTTTTGGCTAGAGAGACTTGTTAATAAATGTAATAATTCTTATAAACAGTAGATTCCGCTCATATCGCTGTGCTTTGCTTATGATCTTATTGGAAATTCTGCCTTATAAGTTTCATCCGAAAACTGTATTGATTGCATGGCCAAAATCGGGGTACTTCCAAAGCCGTAAGTGGTAAGTGGCAAAGGGTGCCTGTACATTTTAGTAATGCAGAGTTAGATCGAGCTTTTGTTGCACGGTTAAGCCAGGCTTCAAAATAACATTCCTTAAAAGGTTCGAGGTCAAACACTACTCTGATTTTCGAGGTCGAACTTTGTGTTCGTAACACAGCATGGTGCTGGATTACGTAATTGAGCTGACTGTTCCCACTGCAGAAAACGACGCCTGTCGTTTTCTTAAGAATTTCTAAGGTTTGGTTGGAGACTGTGCAAGGGCACATGAATTATATACAACCTGAAGCCAACATAGCCGTGGTTTAGCGAAAATGTTGAACGCATTCTTCTTCTCGGACTGTGAATGTGACGTTCTGACTATCTTCAAATGCTTATACTTTCCATCGCTAAGATCCAGCGTCTGTGTTACATTGCAAGTAAGGGCGTGCGATACTAAGTCTGATTGACTTGAATCTTCCAGCTCTCCTCCTACAATCCACCCTAGAGAAGAGTTAAACAGGCACGGCCACCTATTTGAGTGCTTCAGTGGCAACCTAATGTATCCAATTCCAGTCACCGCACAATGTTGTTGGCTAAGGGGAAGGTATACAAGAAAGGTTATGCTTCATACCCTTTACCATACAAAAATGAATTATTTTATGTTCAGTTTAAAAACATCTTAATCAATAAAAATTTTATATAAAAACTGTTAGTACTTAAAACTTTTGAAGCGAATCCATTTTAATCAACTCAGCCGAACACATAACTCTAAAAAATCTTAATAGATTGCTTTATGTAATTCAGTATATGACAAAAGTTATTGCCAAAATTGCAATCTTTAGAAATGATGTTTTTTAGTATCTTTTTTTGTTGAACTAATGTAGCTTGTTATTAATCCCGGAGAAAAAAACTTATTTCTATTGACGGTAGTATATTCGTCGAATCGAGCCGGATCTGACGCCTATTTATATATAGTATGACAACAAAGCGTTTTTACAAAGAAAAAATATAGCATTTTTCTAGCCTTCCTGACACAAAAAAAATGTTCCTATCGAGCTCTAAATTTTGTTTTTATTATTTTAAATTGTATGAAAGTATCTTTGAGCTTGCCTTTGTAAAAAGGTAACAAATTTTTTCACTTCAAGTAATGGTAGAAAAGGGTATATATGCATAAAATCTAATGATTAAAAAAAAATTCGAAAATTGATTCAAACTTAATCTGGGTAAACATATGAAAAGACGATTGGGGAAGTTTCAAGTCTCTATCTTAAAACTAATCCCGCACACGGACATGGCTCTATGAACTAGTCTAGTTATGCCCTTCAAGAAGATATATTCAGAATAAATTCGGAAATGTCGTCTTCATTGTGTTAGAAACTTCTGACCAAATTTATAATAATGTTCTCTGCAAGAGAATACAAAATTTAACGACATTTAAAAAAATTTATCGTAAAACTGACATTAATTTATTATTTTTAAGCAAATATGCACAAATAGCGGTAATATAGTCGTCTTAAAGATTATTTCTTTTCTTATTCAAAAATGAATATTATCTGCCATATTCGCGATACTTTTGTGACAGACATTTTAACGAATACAATATTTATTTATAATAGGTAGAAAAATGCGGGTCAATGCGCGGTGTAGTCTTTACGTAAGTAAATTCCTGTGACCTATAAATTCTTTTCATTAACCTTCGCTTTATCGCATCAGGTGCTCTTAGCCACGCTAGCGGCTTTGGCAGTTGAGGCCCACATTCGCGTCGAGACACAGGAGGTTCATTTGGATTCCAACTACACTCCGATGTTCGTTCGTTCCGCGGTAGAGAGCATGCCTTTAAATGATGACGACGGTCACCTAATCCGTTTCAGTGCGCGACCCGAGTTTGGGGACGCCTTCCTGCCACTTCGTAGCGCCGTGGAGAGTGTTCCCACGCTAAATCAGAAAAACGTGGCTATGCTGACGGAGTCATTCGGCCTACGTTCTTTTGTGCGCGATTCCGTAGAGTCAGCGCCTAGTGATGAAGAAAATGTTGAGAACATGGATTTTATTACCAACTTTGAGAGTTACGTCAAGAAAATCGATGCAGAACCAAGGCTTGTAACGTTAACACCATTAGAACAACCAAATTTTTCCATCGTTTCCGACAAGTACGCCGCTTTTATTACTCCAGAAAAGTCGGACGACTTCCATCCGAAGCCATACCGAGCCGGCTCCCCACATCAGCAGTTGTTTAAGACGGTGAGTGTCGAACAGCAGTCCTACGGCGCATTGGGGCAGGAGGGTCTGGAAAGTCCGCAATCCGCCTATGGAGCTCTAGCAGAGATAAAGAGAAAGCATATTAACATCGCTACGAAAGTACTTTGTTATATGTCGAACTGGGCATTCTACCGGAAGGGTGAAGGTAATTTTGTTCCTGAGCAAATTGACCCAAAGCTATGCTCCGTCATTATCTATTCGTTCGCCTCCTTGGACCCTGACCACCTGACCATTCGAGAGTTCGATCCTTGGGTAGATTTGGATAACCAATACTATAGACGAGTGACTTCACTGGGAGTGCCTGTACTTATCGCTTTGGGTGGCTGGACGGATTCCAACGGCTCCAAGTACTCACGCCTGGCCAGTGACGATATTAAAAGACGGGTTTTTGCATCCAACGCGGCCAGTTTCCTGCAGCGCCATGGATTCAGCGGTCTGCACCTAGACTGGAACTACCCGAAGTGTTGGCAAAGCGATTGCTCAAAGGGACCTGTAAGTGACCGGCCCAACCTGACCAAGCTTCTCCGTGAGCTGCGTACGGAGTTCCAGCGTGTTAATCCTAAATTTCAGGTGGGAGTTGCTATCTCGGGCTATAAAGAGATTATAACAGAAGCCTACGAGCTTCCCGCTTTGTCAGATATAGTAGACTACTTAACAGTAATGACGTACGACTACCACGGCGCTTGGGAGCGCCAAACTGGCCATGTGAGTCCGCTTTACGGATCTTCATCCGATAAGTATCCGCAGTATAATACGGACTATACAATGAAACTGCTGTTAAAAATGGGCGCGCAGAAAGAAAAACTTATATTGAGCATTCCATTCTATGGCCAAAGCTTCACATTAGAGAAAAGTCCCCTAAAGCTAACGGGAACGGGCATTCCTGCCACCGGACCTGGAGAGGCAGGCGAATTAACTAAGCAGCCGGGAATGCTGGCTTTCTACGAGATCTGCCAGCGCGTAAGAGAGTCCAAGTGGTGGACTGGTCAGGATCCAAGCCGGAGATCTGGTCCTTTTGCCATGCTTAAGGATCAATGGGTGGGGTATGAAGATCAGGCCAGTGTCGAAGCCAAGGCCCGATACGCGGCCAAAAATAACTTTGCTGGAGTGGCAGCGTGGACCGTCGATCTTGACGACTTTCAAAACCGGTGCTGCAGCGAGTCTTACCCGCTACTTAAGGCTATTAATCGGGGGTTGGGACGATTGAACTCAGAACCGCCCACTCGAACGAACTGTGAACGTCCACCTTCAGTCGTCACTCCCGTGCCTCCCAAAATGACAACGATTAGTAGCGACAGCTCTGCAGGATTAGAACCAAATCACGATCACACAACATATCGGCCAAGTTTGAATACAAGCACTACCGCTACCCTCAGCACTACGAAAAGGCCAAAACCTTTAACTACAAGTAATACCATCAATGCCATCAGCACCTTATCCTGGTGGAGCTCGACTACAAGACGTCCGAGCGGGCCGACTAGTACAACCACCAGACCGACTTACACAACGATCCCCGTGCCAGCAGTGATTTACCCGGTGGTACAGGCCATCAACTGTGAGAGCGGCAAATTCTACGCCGACTTGAAGAATTGTAACGCTTACTACCACTGCATTATTCCAGGAGAGTTGCGCCAGCAGTTCTGTCCCGGCGGTCTTCATTGGAACAACGAGGCAAAGGGTTGTGACTGGCCGTCATCCGCACAATGTATAGTGAACCGTGAGCAGGAATCAAGCACAGTTCGCCCAAAACCGGTTACAGTATCTAAAAAGCCCAAAAAGACCACAACAACTTCAAAGCCCATTATGAATCCTACAAAGCCTGCCGCCCATCATCAAGTCACTTCCCACCGACCACAATTTTCGCCAAATCCATCAGCCACTTGCAACGAGGGGGAGTACTACACCCACAGGAACTGCGGAAAATACTATATCTGCGTGAATGGAGCATTGGTACCCAGTGAGTGTGGAGGAGAGTTGCACTGGGACGCAATCCATAAGATCTGCGACTGGCCAGAGAACGTGCAGTGCGTGACAAGCAAAAAATACCTGAAAATCATTCAGGCCAGTCGCGCCAACGAGGAGGATCCTTGCAAGGGCGAAGAGCGAGTACCTTATCCAAATAACTGTTCCAAGTATCTATTTTGCTTATGGAACCGCCTACAGGCGGGTGACTGTCCACCGGAGCTGCACTACAACGAGGCGATCGGGAACTGCGACTGGCCAGAGGCAGCCAAGTGCATTCAAAATGCTGGTAATGGCAGCGGTGGAGCAGAGTCAAGCGCTAAACCAAAGCCTCCGGCACTAGCCAAGCCAGCGCCCACTACCCAAAAGCCCAGCACCACCCCGCGACCAATCTACGGCACAGAAAAGCCTCTACTCAAGCCCCTTGACGGGCACTACAAAATTGTGTGCTATTTTACCAACTGGGCTTGGTATCGCAAGGGCCTTGGTCGTTTTACTCCCGACGACATTAACACAGATCTGTGCACTCACGTTGTTTATGGGTTTGCGGTGCTGGACTACTCCGAATTGATCCTGCGCACACATGATTCCTGGGCCGACATTGACAACAACTTTTACACGAGGGTCAGCAGCCTTAAAAGCAAGGGTATCAAAGTAAGCTTGGCGCTTGGCGGCTGGAACGATTCGCAAGGAGATAAGTATAGTCGTCTAGTAAGAAGTCCCTCAGCCCGGGAACGCTTCGTTCGTCATGCCCTGGAGTTCATTGAGAAATATGGCTTCGAGGGCCTTGATCTAGACTGGGAGTACCCAGTGTGCTGGCAAACGGAGTGCAATAAGGGATTCGCCGAAGAGAAAGAAGGTTTCACCGCCTGGGTTCGGGAACTTTCCCAAGCGTTTCGCCCTCGAGGACTTTTGTTGTCTACTGCAGTCTCGCCAAGCAAGAAAATTATTGATGCAGGATATGACGTACCCCTGCTGTCACGATTATTTGATTGGATCGCTGTGATGACGTACGACTTCCATGGTCAATGGGACAAAAAGACTGGTCATGTGGCACCTCTGTACTATCATCCCGATGATGATTTTGAGTATTTCAACGCAGTAAGTGTACAAAATGTTGGGACTTCGAAATACTGTGTGTATTAAATCCTTTAATCACCCAGAATTTCTCACTTAACTATTGGATCGAAAAGGGAGCCCCTTCACGGAAAATCGTTATGGGTATGCCGCTATACGGACAATCCTTTACTCTGGAAAATGCTAGCAACAATGGCTTATATGCCAAGGCTCCTGGACCTGGCCAAGCTGGAGAATTCACCAGAGCCGCCGGATTTCTGGCTTACTATGAGGTAAATAGTTTTGAAAGACTTCATTAATGTTTTTTTATTACTAGTGGCTTGGAATTTCCAAAATTCTTTTGTCGATTGGGAAAATAATTGAAGTGATCATATGGTATCATATTCTGGCAGTTCCAAACAAGAAAAACTATATATCCGATTATATGTTTCCCCTTAAAGTTTCCCTTACATAACGGAAAATGTTTGCTGTCATATATTAAGCAAAAACCATTGTTGCTAGACATTTTTCAATGGTAGAAACTTAAAAACAAGAAAAAAACTAAAACTAAGAAAATAAGCAAGGAAGTAATCTCAAGTAACACCGATAACTCTGGCTACGAACTTATTTAGGTAAATTAATGTATGTTATATGTTGAAATAGGAAATTCAACCATCTGGTAACATTTGGATTTTAATGACGCGTTTGCAAATATAAATAAAAGGTTATCTTTTTGCCCTCAATATTATTTTTCTCGCGAAGTCCCACGCCTTACCACCCGCCCACCTGATACGATAGATTTGAAAATGAAGGTAAAAGTGCGAGGAAAGATTTAAGATTAAAGAAAAAAGTCTATAATACTCCGAACATAATAACTACGCATTAGGTTATAAATAAAGACATTACCAAGCAGTACCAGATCTACGGTTGAATTTACTAATTAATAGAAGTCTGCTAGAATAAGAAAGTACGATTTTATTTGCATCCCAGCTTAAATCAACTGGAAATCCTAATAGGTCAGATTTCCGAACAAGTGATTTACACATTTAAATGCTTTACTAATTTCAGTATAAGAACTACTTTTGGAGCCCTTTATGACAAATGATGTGAGCTCCAAAAGGTTTTGGATCTACGTTTAATAAATCAGTGTTGACACGGAGATATAATTGATCTACAAAGGTGCTGCAAATGGGGAGTAATAATTTTTTCATAAATCTTACGGATATCTGTCAATTTATATATACCCTTATAAATACTAGTCTCTAACTTGATACCTTTCTTGTGAACAGGAGTTACGAATGATTCCTTCCAAATAAGGAAAGTTTCTAATAATAAGATAAATAATTCGTGAAGGGGCTTGAACAGGGCTCCAGCTCAATAGCAAAGCACGCATCCAGGAATATCATCCAAAAGAAGAGAACTTTTGGTTAAAGTGAGATAGAACATGAAATTCGGTGTAAAAAAAGGCTTTGTTAAATAATCTAAAAAGAATAAGTCGTTTAAAAAATGTGGGCAAAATACGCCGAAAGCAGAATGTTCGCCGGAGCACAAGTCCATGATTTGCTTATATAGGCGCAGGCTAGACTGGCAAGGTCTAGTTACGTGATTTAGCTAAGTTTCGATCAGCAATCCGACGCTGCCTCAATCCCAGCAGAAGTGGGTTCGATGCGTATTGAATAAAATGGCTTTTGTCCCTGCAATCACCAATTGAGCGATGTTCGTCTTCGTGTGGGGCTCCTTGTTCGAAAATAAAAGAGGTTGATTGAGCGTCCCGAGTAACAGGGAGGCTATGGACTCGGGGCACAGATCATGCAAATTAGCGTGTCGATTCAACAACGTCTGCAGGAACGTCTTCATGCTCACCAAGTTGGCGAAAGCCTTCTTGGTATTTTGGTATCCCCTTTAAACTCAAGCTAGGGGCACAAGAGCTGAGTTCGGCTTTTCGAATGTCATACCTGTCCGTCCGTCGGTCCGTTCGTCTGTTCGTCTGTTCGTCCGTCCGTTTCTACGCAAACTAGTCCCTCAATTTTGAAGCTATCTGCTTGAAACTTTCCCAAAAGTTGTCTTTCTATTGCAGGTGAGTCGGATCGGGGGACTATATCATATAGCTCCCATAGGAACAATCTGAAAAAAATTTTAAAAGTATAATTTTGTTGATTTTAATTTTTTTTTGTTCCTTGGGATTTGGTAATATTTAAATACTATGGAATTTCAGTTTTAATTAAATTAAGATCGGACATCTATATCATATAGCGCCCATAAGAAAATTAAAAAATGAAAAAAAAATGAAATACAATTTTCACTTTGCTGTTTTTCTGTTTATCAAAATATTTCCTTAAGATATAGTAAATATTTACTAAATCATAATTACGCTTTTAGTTTTTTTAAAATCGGCCAACAATATCATATAGCTGCCATAGAAACAATGGCAAAATGCAGCGCAAAATAGCATAGCTTCATTGTATTTAGTAATACAGGCATAAAAATCGAAATGTTTTGTAATAACTGCAAGGGTACATAAACTTCGGCCTTAACAAGTTTGCTTCCTTTCTTGTTACAAATGACTTTAGCTCCAAGAGATTTGTCGTCGTAGTCTTTCGCTGTGAGATGGCGGACAACTTAAATGTACCAATGGAATTGCTTGTACTAATTATACCCGTTACTCGTAGAGTAAAAGGGTATATTGTATTCGTGCAAGAGTATGTAACAGCTAGAAGGAAGCGTTTCCGACCCTATAAGGTATATGTATTCTTGATCAGGGTCACTAGCCGAGTCGATATAGCCATGTCCGTCTGTCCGTCTGTCTGTCTGTCCGTATGAACGCTGAGATCTCGGAAACTATAAAAGCTAGAAGATTGGCATTTTGCATGCAGATTCTAGGAGTTCCTACGCAGCGCAAGTTTGTTTCAAAAAGGTGCCACGCCCCCTTTAACGCCCACAATCGCTTATATACGATTTTAAAAATTTAAATATTTCGGAAAAGTAAAAATGCAGTTTTATTGTGTTTATCAATACCTATCGAAATGTAGAAGAAATTTTTCAAATCGGACCATTCGTTAAAAAGTTATGCGTGATCAAAGTTTCTATCTCCATCTCCCTCGCACTCCCTTTACTTGAGTAACGGGTATCTGATAGTCGGGGCACCCGACTATAGCGTTCTCTCTTGTTTTATATTTCTGTTTTCAATTAATAGCGATACTGGGTAAAAGGCGGATTTACGCTTAGTTGTAATAAAATTATCAACATATTTTGGCTCTTGTGAAATCCATACAACGATACAAATAGTTAATATAACATCGGACGTTAAGACCAATGACGTTTTTTATCGGGAAAAGACAGATTGTGATCCGCACGCTTTAATTTATTTTAAAGGGATACCATAATAGGATTGACAACCCTTCACGGAGCACATATATAAAAGAAAGATTTCCAGGGTGATATCGATCTTTCGTATCTTAATAGACAAACGCATTCTGGATTTGAAACAAAACACAAGTCCGATAAAAGTCCAAAAAAAATTCTGAACATAGTTTATTTGAGAAAGCGCAACGTCAAGTAAGCCGTCATTAAAGTCATGCTGCTCCAAAGGAAGTAAAATTTCTGAGTTATCGTCAGGAGAACAAGTCGCACTATGTATATTTAACTAACCTAATACTGATATCCACTTGAAAGTCTATTTAAAATTGACTGGATAACGAAAAGAAGATTCGCATAAATTGGGAACTCAGTTGATGGTGGAATATATGAACAAATAATATAAAACTACCGGGAAGTTATACTTATGTATATACGTAGGAATTTTATGTTACTAATAAGCCTCCCGTATTCAGATAGGAAAGAAGAAAGGAGGACACTAGTTTGCAAAGCAATTACTGTGTTGGGATTACATTATTGGGATTAGCTCTTCAATTGGACTTTTCTTAGCATTATACTCTTTTAAAATATGCTTTAGGGCCTAAAACTGAGGTACAGAGTTGCAAAATGCACAAAAGGAATACCAACATTAAATGCTGAAAGTGTTTTAGCAAATTAAAATTTAAATTAATATAAGCCGTAATATATTGTGATGAAAGGTCAGATCCGAGCTGTGAATCAAATATAATAGATGTTTTAGTTGAAGCACCCGAATGCATCTAACCGTTTTTGGTACCACCCATGTAACCTTTTTCTGGTTCTACAGAACCTTCGCAAGCTAGTTAGTTAAAAAATACTTTAAGATAACTTTTCTTGTAAATTTTTTTTTTAATATTCTTGATGCGTTGTCAGCTTTGATAAAAATTACTTAGTTTATATATTAATTTTCAGCTTGCACCTCAGAAACAGGTCTTAAAAGTTTTGAAAGTCCGCCGCCCATGTATTCCCATTAAATTGGGCCAAATTGACAAGGACTAGTTAAGGGTTGTCTTGATATGCAGAAATATAATTAATTTTTGTGTTGTTTTATAAACCATTTTTTTATATTTTTTTTATAGACTTTACTTTTATTTATTAAATCTTCTCTTAATTTTGAGACCAACAACAAGTTTACGAATTCTAACATTAAAATGTAACTAACAGTATAGTAAGACTGCATTCTGTTTGCGCGTCCCTCAGGTCGGTCGCTGGGTGGGTAAGCCACGAAGGCGTGATTGGTTGATCAACCTTGTTAGACCCCTCGCCAGGTGGTTAGGGTGCAAAGATAGCTTGGTAAAGTACTTTTCCTTCTGTTCTGCGATCACTTCTTTGACTCGTAGAATGTTTAAGTCGCGATGCATATTTTCGTTGCGAACGTACCACGGTGCCCCGGTGATTGTTCTCAAGATCTTCGACTGAGCTCGATGGATTATCTCAATATTGCTATTGCTGGCATTCCCCCATAACTGAGAGCCGTACATCCATATAGGTTTTAGTACCGAGTTATACAGCAGCACTTTATATTCAAGACTAAGGGGAGACCGAGCGTTGATAAGCCAATGAAGACTACAGGCTTTTAGCTTTAGGTGTGTTCTTTTGCCTTCAATGTGCCGGCGCCATGTGAGTCTTCTGTCGAGGTGTACTCCTAGATATGTCACTTCGTTTGCTTGCGGGAGTAGAGTATGGTTTAACATGAGCGGCGGACAGTTTTGCCTGTTCAGGGTGAACGTAACATGCTTGCATTTTTGTTCGTTCACTTTAATTCGCCAATCTGATAGCCACTTTTCAACATCGACCAGATGAAGAGCTAGCTGCGCAGTTGCTTGCATCGGGCATTTTGAGCGGCTGAGAATGGCTGTATCATCAGCAAACGTAGATGTTGTTAGTCGTGTGCTTGTTGGGATGTCTGCTGTATAGAGGACATATAATGGTGTCCCAAGCACGCTTCCTTGAGGAACTCCAGCTCCAATAGTGAAATCGTCAGTTATAGCAGTGTTGCATCTCACAGCAAATTTTCTGTCATAGAGGTAAGACACTAAAAGCTTATGGGTGTTTTAGGGGAGCATTGTCTTGATCTTGTACATTAGACCTTCTAGCCAAACTCTATCAAATGCTTGAGAGAAATCTAAAAATATTTTTAAGGTGGTTGGCAAACGTGCAGACTCTGTCTGCATCGCTGCGCGCCCAGCCGCCTGTGGGATTTCTAATAGGCATCACAGTTACTTTCGGTGAGCTTAGAGTTGGGTGAGCTCTCCATAGTGAGTGTTTTGTACTAGATGTTGACAATTGCTCCATGTAGCGTCGGTGGACATGTGCTTCTTCTCGCTGTAAAGCTTTTGTGAGTTGACGTGAGGCATATTTTAAGCGTTGCCCATCATATGGCGATCTGTGGAATTGCCACTCTCGACGTAAGCGTCGCTTTTCGAGGACGAGCTGTTCGATTTGTAGATTTGTCTTCTTTTGGTTGCATTGTGTACTTGTCGTTTGAGGTGTTGAAACTCGAGCAGCAGAGACGAGTATAGACTTCAGTGTATTAACAAAACTGTCTCGATGGCTTCATCGTTGAGATGAAGACTTAGCTCAATGTGTCAGCTAATATATTTCCTGTACTTAACCCAATTGGTTTTCAATTTAAACGATTGTTCCAATGCTCCTGGATGTCGGAGTAGAATAAACAGGACAGGCGAGTGATCAGATGAAAGATCCGAAAGGCATTCGGCGCTTATCAGATTTTTATGAATTTTTTTTTCTTAATTGCAAAGTCTATTAAATCGAGTAGTTCTTCGGGTCTGCCGGCCAGTTTGTTGGTGTCCCAAGAGAATCATAGTCCAGCTTGTTCTTGGCTTTTATAACTGCATTATAGAGCTGCTTTCCTTTTGGAGTCACGAGACGTCATCCCCAGTGTGTGTGCTTGGCATTGTAGTCTCCTGCTGCCATGAAGTGGTCTCCTAGTGAGTTTAAAAACTGCATAAACTCATCTTCAGCTATAGTGAAGCGAGGGGGGCAGTATATGGCGGCTAGGGTAGCAAATCTTAGCAAATTTGTTATGATAGTGGTGCTTAATACGGCTTCTGATTAGAATTCCAGTCCCACCATGTGCTTTACCATCGACTTCAGTAGACTCGGCCGCCTCAACGTCATAGTCGTCTGCCAAGATTTTGAATCGGTTAGAGTTAATGGGCGTTGTTATACCCTTGCAGAGGGTATTATAATTTTGGTCAGAAGTTTGTTACGCAGTGAAGGAGACGTTTCCGACCCTATAAAGTATATATATTCTTGATCAATAGGGGAGTCGATTTAGCCATGTCCGTCTGTCCGTCTGTTTCAATACCGTTTGCGAGCTCAGTTTAAAAGCTAGCGATCTGAAACTTTCACCCCGATCGGATGTCTATATCCTATAGCTCCCATAGGAACAAAAGGGTAAAATCGGTTAAAATTTAATGATTTTTTGGATATTTCGCGCAGTATACAAGCTATTGACATGAATCTTTCCAAATCGTATTTTTTATGCATACATTGATCAAGGTGAAAGCGCGTGACGATCGGACGTCTATATCCTACTAAGCTACTAACATAAATTTTTCCAATTCTTATTTATTTACGCATATCTTGATTAGGGTAAAAGCGCTTGCCGCTCGGAAGTCTATATCTTAAAAAAGATAGAAAAAATTTTTAAAGGCTGCGAAAGTATCCCTTTTTTTCTATTTGTATATGACATTTTTGCAGTATAAAAGCAATTGACTTGAAACGATGCAAATCTAGTTTATCTATGTATACCTTATTCCTTTCGCAACTTTTTCACTTATAGCAATTTCGGCAAAGTCTGCAAGGGTGTTAAAACTTCGGCTTGCCGAAACTCGGCTTTGACTTTCAAAGTGAACGGTCGTGTTTTTTTTCTGCGCTTCGAATTTTGCATTTTGTTTTCGTTTATTCCCATCGGTGGGTTTTATCAAAACAATTCTAATTCGCTTCCGGTTTATTTAAACTTAAATTTAAACTCCGTTCGCTTCGTGAGTGCACTTTGTATTTAATACTAATTAATTGTTTTAGTTTTTCGTAATTCTTATCTGTGTTTTCTTTTCTTATATCCCCGCCGTTTCTCTTTTGTGCATGCACTTTAACTTATTTACGCTCCCGCTCTCTTGCTCTCTTTGCTTTTGAAAGTTCTAAGCGTGCAGTTTCTGGGCTCTTGCGGTACTTATAACTGCTCGCTTATAAATTTCAATTTCGCTTTCTTGGTACAGTGGTAAATAAATAAAATGAATAATAAAAATTTAGTCTGCTTCTGCAAAAAATGCAGCGCCGTAATCAGGGCTGACCAGTCTAATATGACTTGCTGGCTGTGTGAAAATATGGTGCACACCAAGGGCACCGGTTTTACCGGCCGGACAAGTGATGACCTTTCAAAGGGGCCCAATTTGCAGTTTTGTTGTGACGCTTGTGTCGAGGTTGCGAACGAGATGAAATCGTTCATGCGCCAAACTAAAGGCGGCCTGATGGGACTGATTAGCTGTTTCGGAGTAGCTAGAGATAGTTTTCGCCGAGCTGATGAGCTCCTATCTGCGCTGGACTCGCAGTTTAATAGTCGTAAGCTATTAGAAGATTCCCCTAAGCGCAAAAAGGCCGCTGGTGGAAAGGAGCAAAAGGGGAACACCCCGCAACCGAAATCTAAAGAACAACAGAGCATTCCGGCGGATCAGCAGCTGATTTCAGCAAACCCTCAAATCCCTTACAGTGGTTCCACTAAAGAAACTAATTTTCGTTTCTCGGCTTTCCCCTGATCAAACATCTTCTGATGTATTGTCTTATATACAAGACAAAACTAAAGCCGATTGTAATAGTGTAAAGGTGGAAAAGTTTAAGTTTTCTTATGCTAGAGACATTTATAACTGTCCCTAACGAGCTTTTTGAAGCCATATGCTCGGGCGACTTTTGGCCGGATAATATGGTTGTAAAAGAGTTCGAGGCTAAGATAAAGAAGAAGGGGCCCGTGGGAGTAAAACTTCCTAGTCGAGGCCAAACCACTGTACCAATTTCAAAAAACTAACTTCTAACCTCCTTATTTCCTATCAGAATGCAAGAGGTTTGCGTAGTAAACTCACTAAATTGTATTCTGATAGCCTTTCCTTTGCATCTCATATTATTGTGTTCACAGAAACCTGGTTAAAGCCGGAGATCTTTAGCTCCGAAGTTTTTCCAGGTAAGTACACAATATATAGGTATGACCGTCCCTCTACACGGGGAGGTGGAGTCTTAATTGGAGTTGATTCAAACTTCCCGTCTGAGGAGTTATTTTTTGATGAATTCAATACCATTGAATTTATTTGTGTAAAGTTATCGCTTCCTGGTAACTTTATATACATAACTTGCTCATATATTCCGCCGTTGTCTGAACTTCCTGATTATTTAAATCACCTATCCGTTATTAAGTCCGTTGCAAATAAGCTTTCCGATAGGGATCAGTTGATAGTTCTAGGTGATTTTAATATACCTGGAGTTACTTGGTCCATTGAGGATGGATCGAATGTCTTACTACCTATAGCACAGCATGATTTTATTGATGGCCTGCTTGACATCTCTATCTCAAGTAAACCATGTTCAAAATTCATTAGGTCGCCTACTTGATTTGTGTTTTGTATCAAATCCTAAGGTGTGTTTCTGTCCAGAGTAGCACCACTCACGCAACCTGAAGATCCATATCACCCAACAATCGAACTTTCATTTGATACGGGTAGAGTTATAGAAGAAAAATCAGAAAAATCCAAACGAATGCATTGTTTTCGTAAGGCAGACTTTCTGAGGCTAAATAATTTTATTTCTGGCTTTAATTGGTCTGATCTTTACTTATGCATTAATATGTCCGATGCAGTTAATGTTTTTTACACTGCAATAAACTCATTTTTTAATTCCTGTGTTCCGTGGTACTATCCGTCAACTTCCAATAAATCACCTTGGTTTGGCAAAGAGTTGATACACTTAAGAAATGTAAAGTCCAGACTTTTTAGGAAAAATAAAAGTACCGGTTCTCAATCTGTTTTTACTAGATATTTAAGTGCTCGGTCAAGATTTACCGTGCTTAATGCTCAGTATTATAATAGTTACTTAAATCGTTGTAAGGTCCAGTTCTCTCAGGACTTGAAACAGTTTTATAATTTTGTTAACACCAAGCGTAAATCTAATTCTTTTCCTTCCTCGCTGTCGTTCGAAAACATGACGGCAACCACAGATCAGGCAATAGCCGATTTATTTGCCCAATTTTTTCAAACGACTTACTCTACTTTAGATTATTCGTCACAGCCTTATTCTTACACCATGTCCAAGTCAAACCTCATATTCTGTCCCACTTTAACAGAAAGCTCTCTTCTTTTGGATCTTCTTCGTATTAAGCCTGTTTATTCGCCAGGGCCCGATGGTATTCCTGGGTGCGTGCTTAGGTATTGCGATAAGGCCCTGTGCAAAACTCTTCACAAGTTGTTTTCCTTATCTCTAGAAACCTCCCAATTCCCAAATATTTGGAAGGAATCATTTGTTATTCCTCTTCTCAAAAAAGGTAACAAGTTAGCCAGTAACTACAGAGGTATTTCTAAGTTGTCAGCTATTCCTAAGCTTTTTGAAAAAATTATTACTCCTCATTTGCAGCACCTTTTCAGATCAATCATTTCTCCGTGTCAACACGGATTTATAAAACGTAGATCCACAATCACAAACCTTCTAGAGCTCACTACATTTGTGATAAAAGGCTTCATCAGTAGTTTTCAAACAAACGTCATTTACACTGACTTTAGTAAAGCATTTGAATCTGTAAATCACTTACTTCTCATTCATAAACTTGACCTTTTAGGTTTTCCAGTTGATCTGCTTAAATGGATTTCAAGTTATCTAAATGGCAGGTCACAAAGGGTCCTTTTTAAAAATTCAATTTCTGAAATTCTCCGTGTTACCTCCGGTGTCCCACAAGAGAGCCACCTGGGTCCGTTAGTTTTTACATTATTTATTAACGATCTTCCATCAATTATAAGTCATTCTCGCGTACTTATGTACGCAGATGATGTTAAGTTGTGCCTGCAGTATAAGGACATTTCCTGCCATTTAGACTTGCAATCCGATCTAGATAATTTTCAAAACTGGTGCCGAGATAATTTACTAAATTTAAACGGTTCCAAGTGCAAGCTGATGACTTTTTATCGGGCCAATCCGATATACGCGACTTACTCGTTGAGTGGCAGCTCTTTGGATAGAATAACTCTTATAAACGATCTTGGCGTTCTCTTGGACCCTAAACTAAAATTTTCTAATCACATTTCGTCCAGGGTTAATAAAGCCAGAGGAGTGCTTGGATTTATTAAAAGGTGGTCAAAATAATTCGATGATCCTTATTTGACTAAAACTTTATTTATTTCGCTAGTTCGTACGATTCTGGAGTATGGGTCTCCCGTCTGGAGTCCACAATACGGAATACATATTGGTCGTATTGAATCTGTACAAAAAAACTTCCTTCTTTTTGCTTTACGGCGCCTAAACTGGGATGCAAATCTTATCTTACCTTCTTATTGTAGTAGACTTCTTTTGATTAATTTACCATCCCTAGCCAACCGTAGAACGATGCTTGGTACTATCTTTATTTATAACCTTATACATGGTGATATTGACTGCCCCGACTTGTTAAGTCGGCTAAACTTTTCTGTGCCAAGTAGATTCCCTAGAAATTATATTCCCCTAATTTTAAATCATTGTAGATCTAACTATGCCTTGCATGAGCCTTTCAGAGTATTATGTTCTGACTATAATAGACTTTTTCCTGTAATATCAAATCTTGACTCTCTGCCGCTCCTAAAACGATTGATACTTGCTTCATTGGCACAAGATTGATCTAACTATTACTTTTTTCCCCGGACCTTTACCATTATTTTCCTATCTCGCGTCTATCCTATCGCGAATCGTGCCGTACGATACACGGCTGCGCCCCTCGGTCGGTTGGGCGGGTAAGAGGGCCGTGGGACTCCGCGCGAAAAAAAAAAAACAGAAAAAAAAAACTTCCGTCCTCGTTTTTGTTCTGTTTTTCGGGCAGCGCAGCGGCAGACGTATTAATATTTGCGCTACTAGCTGATGATGTCATTAAACGCGCTGTCGTTACAGTTGCGGTTTTTGTTGTAGTTTCAGTTGACGTTGTTAAAGAAATTGTTATATAATATATATTTTATTGTATGATAGAAAATATAATTAATCAGTTACCAAAAAAAAGTGTTTTGGTATCTTAATTCAATGTACAAATTGTACGTGCTCTGTTTAGGGAAATTTTTTTTTTTTTTAACTTTGCTTTTATTTATTGAATCTTCTCTTAATTTTGAGACTAACAATAAGTTTACGAATCTTAACATTAAAATTTAACTAACAGTATAATAAGACTGCATTCTGGTTGCGCGTCCCTCAAGTCGGTCGCTGGGTGGGTAAGTCATTGCGACGAAGGCGTGATTGGTTGATCAACCTTGGAAGACCTCTCGCCAGGTGGTTAGGGTGCAACGATAGCTTGGTAAAGTACTTTTCCTTCTGTTCTGCGATCACTTCTTTGACTGGTAGAATGTTTAAGTCGCGATGTATGTTTTCGTTGCGAACGTACCACGGTGCCCCGGTGATTGTTCTCAAGATCTTCGACTGAGCTCGCTGGACTATGTCAATATTGCTATTGCTGGCATTCCCCCATAACTGAGAGACGTACATCCATATAGGTTTTAGTACCGAGTTATACAGCAGCACTTTATATTCAAGACTAAGGGGAGACCGAGCGTTGATAAGCCAATGAAGACTACAGGCTTTTAGCTTTAGGTGTGTTCTTTTGCCTTCAATGTGCCGGCGCCATGTGAGTCTTCTGTCGAGGTGTACTCCTAGATATGTCACTTCGTTTGCTTGCGGGAGTAGAGTATGGTTTAACATGAGCGGCGGACAGTTTTGCCTGTTCAGGGTGAACGTAACGTGCTTGCATTTTTGTTCGTTCACTTTAATTCGCCAATCTGATAGCCACTTTTCAACATCGACCAGATGAAGAGCTAGCTGCGCAGTTGCTTGCATCGGGCATTTTGAGCGGCTGAGAATGGCTGTATCATCAGCAAACGTAGATGTTGTTAGTCGTGTGCTTGTTGGGATGTCTGCTGTATAGAGGACATATAATGGTGTCCCAAGCACGCTTCCTTGAGGAACTCCAGCTCCAATAGTGAAATCGTCAGTTATAGCAGTGTTGCATCTCACAGCAAATTTTCTGTCATAGAGGTAAAACACTAAAAGCTTATGGGTGTTTTAGGGGAGCATTGTCTTGATCTTGTACATTAGACCTTTTAGCCAAACTCTATCAAATGCTTGAGAGAAATCTAAAAATATTTTTAAGGTGGTTGGCAAACGTGCAGACTCTGTCTGCATCGCTGCGCGCCCAGCCGTCTGTGGGATTTCTAATTGGCATCACGGTTATTTTCGGTGAGCTTAGAGTAGGGTGAGCTTTCCATAGTGAGTGTTTTGTACTAGATGTTGACAATTGCTCTATGTAGCGTCGGTGGACATGTGCTTCTTCTTGCTGTAATGCTTTTGTGAGTTGAGGCATATTTTAAGCGTTGCCCAGCAGATGGTGATCTGTGGAGTTCTATTTGTAGATTTGTCTTCTTTTGGTTGCTTTGCGTACTTGTAGTTTGGGGTGTTGAAACTTGAGCTGCAGAGACGAGTACAGACTCCAGTGTATTAACAAATCTGTCTACGTTGGCTTCATCGTTGAGATGAGGACTTAGCTCAATGTGTGAGCTAATGTATTTCTTGTACTTAACCCAATTGGTTTTCTGTGATGTCAATTTAAACGATTGCTCCAATGCGCCTGGATTTCGGAGTAGAATAAACAGGACAGGCGAGTGATCAGATGAAAGATCCGAGAAGCATTCGGCGCTTATCAGATTTTTATACCCGTTACTCGTAGAGTAAAAGGGTATATTGTATTCGTGCAAAAGTATGTAACAGCTAGAAGGAAGCGTTTCCGACCCTATAAAGTATATATATTCTTGATCAGGGTCACTAGCCGAGTCGATATAGCCATGTCCGTCTGTCCGTCTGTCCGTCCGTATGAACGCTGAGATCTCGGAAACTATAAAAGCTAAAAGATTGGTATTTTGCATGCAGATTCTAGGAGTTCCTACGCAGCGCAAGTTTGTTTCAAAAAGGTGCCACGCCCCCTTTAACGCCCACAATCGCTAATATACGATTTTAAAAATTTAAATATTTCGGAAAAGTAAAAATGCAGTTTTATTGTGTTTATCAATACCTATCGAAATGTAGAAGAAATTTTTCAAATCGGACCATTCGTTAAAAAGTTATGCGTGATCAAAGTTTCTATCTCCATCTCCCTCGCACTCCCTTTACCTGAGTAACGGGTATTTGATAGTCGGGGCACCCGACTATAGCGTTCTCTCTTGTCTTTAATTAAATTAATAGAAGAGCCTGTGTCTACAACACATCGGAACTCTTGGTGATGATTCGTATGTAAGGGTTTCTATTTCCTGTTCGGTGTCCGAGACTTGTTGATGAAAATTTTCGGTATCCATTTTGATATGGCCACTCGTACTTTCGCGATTTCTTTTTATTGGTCGATTAGGAGCATTAGCCCCATTTTGTTGTGATTGATAATTTATAGGATTCCTAACCTGATTATAATTTAATTTTTGTTGGAATTCTTGTTTTGTTGCTTGATATAATGGGTGGTTTTCATAAAAAGTTTCGCTGTTATTTTTATTATAATTAGGCTTATGTTGGCCTTGAGATGTACTAGCCTGTTGCTTATATTGATTTGGGGAAATATTATTCTGCTGTCTGTTGCCAAAACCAATTGGCAATTATAGTTTTGTTGTTTATAAGTATTTTGTTGGGGTTGATAATTTCTCTTATCTTGGTTTTGACTTTGTGAATTCTTTGTTCGATCTGAATAAAATGTTTCATAACAACCTTCTTGTTGTGCTACACATTTTAGTTTATTAGCATTAGTAATATCATACCTAGCCAATGTCATAAAAATTCTGTCTGGCAATTTTTTCATAATAACATCTTTAACTGTATTATTAAGAGCATTTGTGTATAAAATTGTATTTGAAGCGTTATTTTCTAAGGCTAATTTATTTAATATTACAAAAGATTTGGAATCAATGTCCTCAACAAACTAACGTATACACCCAGGAAAGGTGGTGTTATACAGACGTCTTAGTAGTTCTTCGCAGGGCGTCTGGGTTTTATATTAGTTGATGAGGGCGTTCCTTAAACCCCTCCAGCATCTGGCTGTTGATAGTTGAGATATCCTCTGGGCATCTCCGTGAAGCTGCATTTCAATCGCACTGAAGAATACGCTCGACTGGCGTATACATGTTGTGGGGTACTATCTATCCTCCTGATGAACGGGCTGAGTTCGAGCGTGTTGCCTCCAAATTGCGGCACTTCTCTGATTTGGTTCAGGGTTCGTATATTAGCGACACGAACCGACACTGCGATTGCTGGCTTATAATTGCACTGGGACGAACGACATTTGGGTTCTTTAAGGATAAAACAGTATAAAAAGTTATATCCTACCGGCTGCGCCAATAACAAATTCGGGATTTAACACTTTGAAAAAAATATAATTTTTATTTATCAGAATAGTGTAAACGCGAACTGGGAGAGATAGGTCTGCTCCTTACAAGATTCAACTTAAAACTCAAACTTATAAACTAAGCTGGCGCTTATCGATTGAGAGAAAGAACTTTATTGATAATTTGAGAGTGTCCAAAATGAGAGCACTGAGCATGAGATCGATCTAGGCTTGAGCTACGTCTGCAATTTCACAGTATTGGGGGATAAAAGCTTTTTGGAGTTTGGGGACATTTGTTTATAATGCAAGAGGATGTTTACATTAATTGGTCAGTCGTGGGAGCCGACAATTTGGGGTTCTTTCATTTGTTTATAACTCAAGAGGATGTTTATATTAATTGGCTACTCTTGGGAGCCGATGATTTTGGGTGTGACAAATGCGTAATGTAAATATGTTTATGTGGTAGATATGTGGGTGTGGGTATGTTACTTTATGTGGTATATATGTGGGTGTGGGTATGTTACTATATATATAAAAAATTATAAAAAGCATTAGAGCTTTGGAACTTGTAAGGAGTAGTTGGGATTTAACGAGAATTCTTTTTTCATAAGCTCGCATTTGTCGAGTGGAAGCTTGAGATTACTTCTCGTAATTTTTTAAATACCTTTCCCAAAGATAATACATGTGCCTCTAATGAAGTGGAGTACACGATAATATCGTCCATGTAGACCAAACAATCCTTGTTGATCTACAAGGATAGTAGAACTTCTATGAGATAGTAAATTCGTAATGAGCATTTTTGGTGGAAACATATGTCTTTGAAATAGAGTTTTCATCCATTTGTATTTGGTGAAAACCTTTTGCAAGGTCAATAGTGGTAAAATATTGGCATCTACCAAGTTTGTCCAATATTTCATCCATGACCGGGATAGGGTATTTGTCATCCACCGTAATTTCATTTAAATTACGATAGTCAATTACGATACGGAACTTTTTTGTTCCAGATGCATCACCTTTCTTAGGTACTATCCAAATGGGTGAGCAATAAGGGGAATTTGACTATCGAATTATTCCCTGTTTTATCATATCTCTCATTTGCGAATCGACTTCTTGGTCGTAAGCTTGAGGATATTTGTATGGTTTTTTGTAAACCGGTTGGTCATTATACCCGTTACTCGTAGAGTAAAAGGGTATATTGTATTCGTGCAAAAGTATGTAACAGCCAGAAGGAAGCGTTTCCGACCCTATAAAGTATATGTATTCTTGATCAGGGTCACTAGCCGAGTCGATATAGCCATGTCCGTCTGTCCGTCTGTCTGTCCGTATGAACGCTGAGATCTCGGAAACTATAAAAGCTAGAAGATTGACATTTTGCATGCAGATTCTAGGAGTTCCTACGCAGCGCAAGTTTGTTTCAAAAAAGTGCCACGCCCCCTTTAACGCCCACAATCGCTAATATACGATTTTAAAAATTTAAATATTTCGGAAAAGTAAAAATGCAGTTTTATTGTGTTTATCAATACCTATCGAAATGTAGAAGATCAAAGTTTCTATCTCCATCTCCCTTGCACTCCCTTTACCTGAGTAACGGGTATCTGATAGTCGGGGCACCCGACTATAGCGTTCTCTCTTGTTAGGAATGTTTTTGGTAATTGCTAAGTCTATTAAATCGGGCAGTTTCCTTGGGTCTGCCGGACAGTAAGTTGGAGAAAACATAGTCCAGGTTGTTATTGGCTTTTATAACTGCATAATAGAGCTGTTTTCCTTTTGGAGTCACGAGACGTGATCCCCAGTGTGTGTGCTTGGCGTTGTAGTCCCCTGCGGCTATGAAGTGGTCTCCTAGTGTTTTGAAAAACTGCATAAACTCATCTTCGGCTATAGTGAAACGAGGGGGGCAGTATACGGCGGCTAGTTAAAGTTGGTTGCCAGTATTTATTTGTATATTTATAGATGTGGCCTGTAGGTAATTTTTAGCAAATTTGTTATGATAGTGGTGCTTAATACGGCTTCTGATTAGAATTCCAGTCCCACCATGTGCTTTACCATCTGGATGATTTGTTCTGTAGAATGAATAACCTCGTAGTTGAAAATTGTATTTGTTTGTAAGGTGTGTTTCTGAAAGCAGCATTACGTCGATATGGTTGTCGAGTAGGAATTGAGCTAACTCAATTACTACGTTTCACGTAGATATCCTTAGGGAAGTCATTATTTGGATTGTTGTGAAACCAGCATTTGAATCAATAGATTTTGGTTTCGCATTAAATCTTGAATAGTTGTGCGGATAAACGACATAAACTCCGTAAGGCTTTTTTGCAGGCTGTATATCATATCTTCAAAGTTGCTTTTTGACTGCTCCGGGAATTGTTGCTGCTGAGCCGTGTTCGGTTCTTGGTATGCTGATTGCAGAAATTAACTTTTTGAGACAGGGTTAGCCAGTCCTGATTTTAAAGCGCTTGCGTAAGTCACATTTTTATCAGAGTTTAAGGGTCCTAGTGAGGATCTAGTTGCAGTTGAGAAGAAGACTTCAGGGTTTGATCTGGAAGCTGTCATCTGTTTATTTTGGGTGCGGGCGGCAGTTCCTCTCTGGTGGATGCGACTTTTCAGCTCCTTATAAACAGGGCAGCCTCTGTAGTTAGCAGTGTGATTGCCACCGCAGTTGCCGCACTTTTTCGAGTTGCAGTCATCTTTGCTCGCTGGGCAGTGTGCGGAGTCATGAAGATCTCCACAAACTACACACACCGGGCGCAGTTTACAGTATGACCTTGTATGGCCATATTCTTGGCAGTTCGCACATTGTACCGGACCATTGCATTTATGCGGTTCCTCAAATGTAATTCTGCGGTGCAGCAGGAACTGAAGATTGTAAATGGGGTGCACTTCGTATTTCTTTAGGGGCTTATTTTCTGGTTCGAGTTCAACCTTAAAGAGTGGCTGAGGCTTTCTATCCCTGTCAAGGATGTTGAAGACTGTCTTAGCGTTAAATCCCTTCTCTTGAAGCGCCTTTGTTATCTCTGTAGGCGTTACGTCGGACTCTATGCCCTTAAGTACGACTTGCAGGCCCTTGCTACTTTTTAGCTGATACGTGTAAAAGTTCTTTTTATTCTCGGAAAGATATTTCGATAATACTCTGTAATTATCTTCAGACTTCATTTGAATCTTTGCTTCTTGGATGTTGCCCTTTACTAGAGGTATTATGTGGAAGTTATCCTTTCCAATAAGCTCGATAATTTTGTTGACAAGAACTTGGGAACTTTTTCTCGAATATAAATAGGCGAAGATTTTGGCTTCCTTTTCTCGACTTCAGTGGATTCGGCCGCCTCAACGTCATAAGCGTCTTCCAAGATTTTAAATCGGTTTGAGTTCATGGGCGTTTCTATTCCAGCAAGGCTAGCATTGTTACGGGTTATTTTGCGTTGAGAATTTAGAGGGCTCAGCTTCCTTTTGCCGGCTTAGCACATTCATTGGTTTTGTTTTGTTTTTCGGGCAGCGCAGCGGCAGACGTATTAATATTTGCGCTGCTAGCTGATGATGTCATTAAACGCGCAGTCGATACAGTTGCAGTTGTTGTTGTGGTTACAGTTGACGTTGTTAAAGAAATTGCGGTGCTAGTTACGGCTGATAAGCTTAGGTTATTGCATACCTGCATTGGATCACATTCAGCGCTCTTTGGCCGCAGAGACGTCGATGGTAGCGAGGGGTAGCAAGAACGCGCTCTCTCGCTCGCTACGTTTAAGAATTCTGTCAAGTTGGGGGTAATTGCCCTCGCTTGATCAGAGCTTGCATTATTTTCGGTTGCTTTAAAATAGAAGTACCCGTTATTTCTTTGTACTGAGAGCCGTCTCTCGTCTTGCTCAAAACAAAACTTGATTTTTTTGTATTTTTTTTTATAAAAACTCTAAATCACCGAAACACTGGTCTGGAGAGTACCATTATAGGTCGAGCGGAGATTTTAGGGTGTTTTTAGTAATAAAATTAAAATTACTATTAAAATTATAATTTAGTCAATTTTTGTGACGGGGTGGTCTCTAGGTACAGTAGTACAGCTTTTGATATATGTATATTTCCCAATTTAAAATAAAAATTTAATTTAAGTACTCAATTTATGAACGTCGAAATTCTCTCTGTGTGCTCAATGAGTCAACTCTAATTAAGACTCCACCTCCCCGTCTAGAGGGACGGCCATTCCTATATATTGTGTACTTACCTGGAAAACTTCGGAGCTACATATAAGTCCCTGGTTGCATGCATTCTGCTACGGATTGTTCGGATACTGAATCTTTTTTAGCTGCTGATCTTAGCAACATATGAGGGCTTGTTGCAATCAGCTGCAGATCCGCCGGAATGCGGCGGGGTTACAAGAAACACAGAACAGAATTACGAAATTAAAACAATTTTAGTTTACTCGCGAACGGAATTTAAATGTATATTTAAATAACTAACATGAAGAATATTTTAATTTAACCCACCGATAGGATTAAACGAAAAAGCATACAAAATCGGAGCGCAGAAAAAAATACGATCGTTGATACGTTTCAGTTTTAGACGCGACAGGCCAGTTTTGACTTAAAAGACCGCGATCGGATTTTCCTTTAAAAGAACAACATTTTTCTTGATAAACACCTTAGCTTTGTCTGAGTTTTTGCGGCAAAGAATGTTGGACCTATGTTGATTTTTAATGTATGGGCGTTAGTAGTATTCAGAGGTTTCAGATCTAGTATTATGTACTTTCGACATTTTGCAGAACGCTAGAAAAAAAGTGTTGCTAAAGTGGAGAAAACTTTTAAAAAACGTTTTTCTCTAACTTGCATTAAATATTTTTCTTGCATTGTAAAACATAAACACAAATGGTTCACAACAGATTCCAACCAAATATTTTTTTGGGTCATTTTGTCATTCGATAAAAATTCTGAAAAGGACCGGTGGATTCAAAGAAATTATTTGTATACAAATCAATCTAATTCTAAGGCTTACCTATAAAACGAAGTTTTATATTTAAGTATTTAAATTAGATTACGCAGTATTGCACCTAAAACATAATGGCATATGGTAAAAAATGATGCACAAGTAACGAATCCCAAAGTATTTTTAAGCAATTGTTTTTTAAGTCTTCTAACCAAAATTCATATCTTCGATCAAATGATTGAAGTACTCGAGGCCATGGTTCCAAAAGGCTGTATATTTTTATAATTCGGACCTGAGCTATTTGCATCAAAAACCTTCACAAAATCAGTGGTTCCACAACATTCTCCACATTTTCGAATCAGAAATGAGGTTTTTCAAAAAAGAATGGATATTACATTTTATATCCCAAAATTTCCAATCAAAATTTTGGCTTTTAATTAGATTAAAGCCAGCTATTGTTCCATGATATACAAAAAATATAAATTTGTAACGAAAAACAAAATTAATAATGTATTAAAAAAAAAAAAATTAACGTATTAAAATACATTAAAATACAAACTATATAAAGTTAAAAAACAACAGATGTCCTCTTACCAAAGTTAACGGAAAAAGAAAAATGTCCCCATTTCCAAAGATCCAAATTTCTATCATTTTTTGTGTTTACATTAAAAACAAAAAAACCATGTTAACGGTTTTGAGAAATTTTTTTGAAGTTTGACAGAACTTACAGTGATTAAAAATCCACCTTTATCACTTCAAGAACAATACCATTAGTAACAAGAAAGGAAAGCTAACTTCGGGCTGAGCCGAAGTTGATATACCCTTGCAGAATATTCTGTAAATTATATTCTCCAAAATTATTCATACAAGTATGATGCATTCTAAATACTCATAAAAAATCCCAACTTCCTAACTTCAAAAACACTTAAGTTATGGCATTTCCGATCATTCAATTATATGGCAGGTATAGGATATAGTCGGACGATCCCGGCCGTTTCGACATATATACTGTGTGCAAAGGAAAGAAGGGTGTGTGCAAAGTTTCAATTCGAAATCTTTAAAACTGAGAGACTAGTTTGCGTAGAAACAGACAGACGGACATGCTTATATCAACTCAGGAGGCGATCTCCTTCACTGCGTTGCACACTTTCGAACAAAATTAAAATACCCTCTGCAATGGTATAAAAATAGTAATTAGTTTAAGAAGTGTTATTAAGCATAAATTATCAGCCGCGTTAAGATATTGGAGCTAATATATATATTTGGACCCTGCTCTATCATATTTTACCCATTATCCAGCTTCTAAAAATATTGCTAGTTCAACTTCAAATGCAATTTTCGCGTTCTTTTACTAATGTGTATAGCAAAATTGTGTTAATTGTTTAATTCAACGGCATTTGTTTTTATTTGATTTTAAATGCCAAATAATATTGTTAATAGCGACGAACCTGAAAGAAAAACCGAGTACTAGATTTGACTAAGAATTGATTGCTTGCGATTTTTGTTTTGTGACATCAGGGTGGTTGTTACTCTCCTTGATTAATATAGTAGATTCTGTTCTAGGCGTTGTGAAACAGTTTTAAAGTTTCCATAAAAATTACTCGTACGAAACGTAATGTAAATTAGAACAAATTATTTAAGTTTATTTCCAAAACAAAAGACATTTAATGAGTGTGTAAAAAAAATGTTCATTAAAATCTGCCTATTATCCTGAAGTCCCCTTTATTTGCTTTTACGTTTTGTCATTTATTTTGAGTGCTCTACAGTTTTTATTACTTTGTTAGGAGAGTTTAATACAAATTTAACAATAAAGTTCTTCTTTATTGTGTTATTTTTCACTTCATTATACCCTTGCAGAGGGTATTATAATTTTGGTCAAAAGTGTGCAACGCAGTGAAGGAGACATCTCCGACCCTATAAAGTATATATATTCTTGCTCAGGATCACCTCCTGAGTTGATATAGCCATGTCCGTCTGTCCGTCTGTCTGTTTCTACGCAAACTAGTCTCTCAGTTTTAAAGCTATCGAGTTGAAACTTTGCACACATCCTTCTTTCCTTTGCACGCAGTATATATGTCGGAACGGCCGGGATCGGCCAACTATATCCTATAGCTGCCATATAACTGATTGATCGGAAATGCCATAACTTTGGTGTTTGTAAAGTTAGGAAGTTGGAATTTTCTATGGGTTTTATTTTTAGCCAATCAATCCAACCTTTCAAATTTCATAAGGATCAACCGACTATATCCTATAGCTGCCATATAACTGAACGATTGGAAATGCCATAACTTTGGTGTTTTTAAAGTTAGGAAGTTGGGATTTTTTATGAGTATTAAGAATGCATCATATGAATAATTTTGGAGAATATAATTTACAGAATATTCTGCAAGGGTATATCAACTTCGGCTCCGCCCGAAGTTAGCTTTCCTTTCTTGTTTTCTTTGTGTTCTAGCATTTTTGTTAGTCGAAGGCGGTAGATCAATGGGAAGACTGGGTTATTGCATACCTGCATTGGATCACATTCAGCGCTCTTTGGCCGCAGAGACGTCGATGGTAGCGAGGGGGAGCCAGAACGCGCTCTCTCGCTCGCTACGTTTAAGAATTTTGTCAAGTTGGGGGTAATTGCCCTCGCTTGATCAGAGCTTGCATTATTTTCGGTTGCTTTAAAAGAGAAGTACGCGTTATTTCTTTGTACTGAGAGCCGTCTCTCGTCTTGCTCACGTTGACGTTGTGCGTCATTGTATTCATGGTAAAGTTAATTAGAGTTTAAGGTGTTAAGTTTTATATTATTTAAATGACCAATCAATATAAACATTCGCGATTTCATCGCAGAAAGCGTCTTTTCGCGTTATAGTAGATTTATTAAAACGGTCACTGCACTTTTGTGATTTTATTGAATACTTTTTCCCGGAGCACAATAAATACACGTCTGCATGCGACGACGGTTTAACATTTTCTATCAACACTTTTTTTTGCTACACAATTGTAAATAATTTACAAAACTTGATTTTTTTGTAATTTTTTATTATAAAAACTACACTAAGTGACCTTTGCAAGAAACTTGTAAATCACCGAAACACTGGTCTGGAGAGTACCATTATAGGTCGCGCGGAGATTTTAGGGTGTTTTTAGGGTCGGGTAAACGAGGGTTAGGATAACCACGAGGGGAGTTGTAATTAATAATAAGGCATAGGTTTCTTAGATAAAGTGAGTTTTTTGTATGACAAGCAAAACCAATATAAAAAAGCACAGTAGAATAAATTTCCGATTTCATTTAATTTGTATTTTTCACTGTTGGCGTTCGCTGCACCGATCGCAAAAACAGAGAAAATACTCAATTACTTAATACCGAGAAAAAAATGGAAGCGGCGATCATTTCCTACTCTTCTTACCCCACCCCTAGTGTAAAACTTTGCTTGCACGTAGCTTTGTACTGAACCAAATTGGTTTGGTTTCATTTATTTATTGTTGATCATTAATTAGTATTAACATTAGTATTAAAATTATAATTTAGTCAATTTTTGTGACGGGGTGGTCTCTATGTACAGTAGTACAGCTATTGCTATATGTATATTTCCCAATTTAAAATAAAAATTTAATTTAAGTACTCAATTTAAGAACGTGGAAATTCTCTCTGTGTGCTCAATGAGTCAACTCTAATTAAGACCCACCTCCCCATCTAGAGGGACGGTCATTCCTATATATTGTGTGTTTACCTGGAAAACTTCGGAGCTAAAGATTTCCGGCTTTAAGTAGGTTTCTGAACACACTATAATATGAAATGCAAAGGAAAGGCTATCAGAATTCAATTTAGTGAGCTTGCTATGCAAGCCTCTTGTATTCTGATAGGAAAGAAGGAGGTTAGAAGTTAGTTTTTTTGAAATTGGTACAGTGGATGGCCTAGACTAGGAAGTTGACTCCCACGGGCTCCTACTTTATCTTAGCCTCAGAAGTTGCCCGAGCATATGGCTTCAAAAAGCTCGTAAGGGACAGTTATCTTGAAAGATGAAATGTCTCTAGCATATAGAAGTCCCTGGTTGCATGCATTCTGCTACGGATTGTTTGGATACTGAATCTTTTTTAACTGCTGATCTTAGCAACATTTGAGGGCTTGTTGCAATCAGCTGCAGATCCGCCGGAATGCGGCGGGGTTACAAGAAACGAAAACACAGAACAGAATTACGAAATTAAAAGCCTTGCACAATAATAACATTTTACAAAATAAACTGCTTTATTAATATATTTGTGTAAGTCAAAGCTTGTGGCGTTAACTGGAAAATACAATTAAGCGTAGCGAGCATTTAGCATCAAAAATATAATGAACATCTGAACATTTTCTACACAGATTTGCGAACGGGTTAACCACCAGGGCTGGGAGGTAGTCCAGGATGAATTTGGCCGCATGGGTCCGTATGCCCGCAAAGGAACACAGTGGGTGTCCTACGACGATCCAGCCATGATTCGGAAAAAGTCCCAATTGGTGAGATCATTGGACCTGGGTGGAGGCATGGTTTGGGCCCTCGACCTCGATGACTTTCGCAATCGGTGTGGAAATGGCGTGTATCCTTTGCTACGTGAGATTCACGATGTGCTTAAAGATCCACCGAGTTTTGTACAAGCAGCGCGTAAGTTTAGCCCTATACAATTGTATTAATAATTAATCTGATTTCTGTAGCTGTCTTAGCTCCCGTCGGTCTAGAGTCTGTGGAGGAGCAATCCGTTTCAGAAGAAGCAGGAACTTCTTCGGTTGCGAGCGTTCCTGGTGTAGAGTCGGAAGAGTCGGTCGATGGAGCAGAGGGCGTGGCTGAAGCTGTTTCGATACAGCCTATTGAAGTGGAGGCAGAGGACAGCAATGAGGGAGAATCCTTAGAGGGTTTAGAAGAAAACGAAGTGGAACAAAATGTGGACTTTGAGGAGGAAGACTTTGAAATGGAATCAAACGACCCGATTCCTAGTAATAGTTTGTCCATGAAATTTAAGGTCATCTGCTACTTTACAAACTGGGCTTGGTATCGCCAAGGTGAAGGAAAGTTCTTGCCAGAAGATATTGACGCCGATCTCTGCACCCACATAGTGTATGGCTTCGCTGTACTGAACCGGGAAAAGCTGACGATACAGCCTCATGACTCCTGGGCGGACTTAGATAACAAATTCTATGAACGAGTTGTGGCCCACCGCAAGAAGGGCGCTAAGGTAACTGTTGCCATTGGGGGTTGGAACGACTCTGCTGGCGATAAGTATGCCCGACTGGTAAGAAGCGCAGAGGCACGAGCCCGTTTCATTCGACACGTCCTAGAATTCATCGAGAAATATAACTTTGACGGGCTGGACCTTGACTGGGAGTACCCAGTGTGCTGGCAAGTGGATTGTAAAAAAGGTACAGTCGATGAAAAGAATGGATTCACTGCCCTGGTGCGGGAGCTGTCGCAATCATTCCGGCCGAAGGGCTTAATCCTCTCTGCTGCAGTGTCCCCCAACAAAAAGGTAATCGATGCCGGTTACGATGTTCCCGAACTATCCCGCTATTTTGACTGGATCTCAGTTATGGCCTACGACTACCACGGACAGTGGGACAAGCAGACGGGTCACGTTGCGCCCATGTACGACCACCCCGAAGGAACGGCTAACTTCAACGCCAATTTCTCTATAAACTACTGGATATCAAAGGGAGCTGAGCGTCAGAAATTGGTAATGGGAATGCCCATGTATGGTCAGTCGTTCTCGCTGGCTGCGCCTAGTGAGCATCAGCTAAATGCGCCCACCTACGGTGGTGGTGAGGCGGGTGAGGCCACAAGGGCAAGAGGATTTCTTGCGTACTATGAGATCTGCTCGTACATCCGCCAGCGCAGTTGGAACGTGGTGAGGGATGCCAGGGGTCGGATGGGACCATTTGCTTATTTGGGAGATCAGTGGGTATCCTTTGACGATGCTCCCATGATTCGGCATAAAAGCGAGTACATCAAGGCAATGGGTCTTGCCGGAGCCATGATCTGGGCTCTGGATCTGGACGACTTCAAAAATGACTGCGGATGTGAGTCCTATCCCCTGCTGAAAACCATTAATCGTGTGCTGAGAGGTTTTGGAGGTCCACATCCAAAGTGTTTACTTGAAAAAAGCGAAAAGACAATGAGTAAGTACTTATTAGTTATGACCCGTATTTTTATATATATAGTCCATACCGATCCCTAGTAGCAAGCGGCAAGCCGTCCATCAAGCCCACCGTAAACGCACATCCATTTCTTGGTCCTACTACACAGGAGGAATATATAAAGAACCATACTCAGATGGTATCAGCCTTTGAATGCGACGGCAAAAACTACTTGCCCCACGAACAAGACTGTAATAAATACTACATCTGCCAGCACGGAATGAAGATTGAGCAACGGTATGTTTTATTGTATTATTATTATGGGACAGTTTAGAAAGTGTGTTAAAAATTCCTTTAATTCGCTGGAAGGGAATTATATTTCCATTTGTCTTGGTAATTTTTTTTTATTATTAGAGCAAAACATTTTAATAAGATTGTGGGTATATTTAACATCAATAGGAACAAAATAATATAGCAAATTATACACTGGTTTGGTATCGACTAGGAAGTCTCGCTCCCACGAGTTCTTTAAAAATGAACAAACAAATCTTAGCTTCGAAGTCTTTTGCCACCTTATTATCCGTCCCAAAGTCGCCAGATAATAAAAAGACTCTAAAAATCTTCTTTGGGTCAGTGTTCTTGAAAGATGAAATACAACTTTATTCACCTTTGCGATCGGTAATCGGTTTTAGTTTTGTGTTGTATATAAGACAACACATCAAAAGATTTTTGTAAACCACAGATAGGGATTTCAGCCGGTAGTCCGGACTGAGTATACTATGAGGGTTAGCTGGATTCACTGATTTTAAAGCCACAGCGAAAAAATTAAATACACAAGAAATACAAAAGAAGGATTTCAATGAATTATAAATGCTATTACGGCTTCAGCCAGTTTAATACGTGAATAAAGTTCGGACTAGTCAAACCCAGCTATAAAGGTCTTTAAGCTTTGAAAGATAGCCCTACGATAGCTGTGGATTCGTTTCACAGACTTTTCCGATTTTTCATTCAACTCTGATATTACATCTACAGTAAGCTCTAGAGTTGAGTGATAGGATCTTCCGGTAGCGTAAGTGGTGACGTCCTTAATATTGATATTTTTAAATTGGTTAACTTGAGATAGCGCAATGTCAAGCAATCAATAAAGTCATGGTGCGCTAAATGAAGTAACATATTCCAGTTTTCAACGGGGACCAAGTAGCACTAGATATATTAAAATCACCTAATACTACTGCACGCACCCAATGTCCTTCCTATTTTCGTGGAGACTATTGTTCTTTATTGAGTTGCGCTTTACAATGGCCCAATAACTCTTAATGGGGCGAAATTTGATGTTTTTAGTACCAACTAACGTCTATGTTATTTTTGATAAAAAGGTATCAGACGTTTTTTAAACACTCTTTCTGATAAACGTCTACTTTAATTGTGCCCTTTGTGAAAAGTAGGCTGGTTTCTGTTCAAATTTATTATTTTGCACACTGAGTCGTACACTGTTCCACATTTACTTTTTGTATAAAATTGGGGTCCTGCTAAAGCTTTTGAGTCCAAGGGATGATAGAGCTTACGGACACTCGTTTTTCCGACTCTTACTTTTTTGGGAACTATTTGTTTGTATGTCTTTAAGTTATACTAATGTTACTACTTGTAATATTATGGGGTTTCTTTGCAAAATCTCGATCATGAAATAAGGCTAATACCTTCTTATCAACACTATTATCCTGTGGATTTTTTCTTACAGTTTTTGGCAAATCTCCAATAGAGCTTTTAACGTGTGTGTGCAGTTTCTTTTCGGCACATTCCTTATATAACAACCGGGAACGATAATTATATACCTAGGAATTCGATGTCATTTAATTCGAATTATATGAAAAGGAGAAACTAAACTATAAATAACAATTTCGCCCACTCTAACGCCCAAAAACCCATTAAACGCTTAAGCTTGGCTAGCGCCTACATTTCCGCCTTTCATGGCGCCATCTAACGGATGACTTTGGAACAGCTGGCCAAGGTGCTCAACAGAGTCAACGTTAATTCTCGATAAGGATTTCTATTAAAGGAAATTGCGATGGTTTTCATTTGTCAATACCGAACTATATCCCAAGAACTATGCAAATCAAATCTAGTTAGCCAAATTGGAGATCTGAGTCAAACCATGGCGTATGTATGTATGTATGTAAGCATATACATGTAAGCATATACATGTATGTATTTACATTGTACACAGTTGCAATTGCCCGGCAAAGATAACTCCTTTCAAAGAAAGCTATTCGCTATACCCGTTACTCGTGTTGTGCAAACATTTAGACTTTAATATACATAATACTATTTAAGAATGTATGTGTTTAGCCAATATAAGTATGTATGTTTAATATTTCTAGTCAATTTATTGCACTCAAAAACATAAACATAAACACAGCTGCTGGTGCAGGACAAAAGCTGCCTGCGCTAAAGCAGCGCTGGTGCTGATGTTCGTGCTGTAAAGCTGCCAGCACTAAGAGATCGCCGAATTCAAATTGATAATTTGAACTCTTTGTCCTTTTTTCCTGTGGTCACTATAATTCACATTATGTTAAAAAAAAAACACAAGAAGGCATATTTATATTAAGTTGTTTAGCTGAGTAACGGGTATCTAATAGTCGAGGCACTCGACTATAGCGTTCTCTCTTGTTTTTAATTATTATTTGGCTTTTATTCTTCTTACGAGACTTAACAATAAGTGTATCAAATCTTATAATATTAATTAAACTTAACACTAAAGCTGGTTTGGGAGGTCGTTGCGTCGCAGGCGGATTCTACTGGAAACCCGATTAAATCCCCGAGCGAGAGAATTTGGGTCTCAGGTAGCTTTTCTTTTTGTTCTCCAAATGGGTTTCAGAGTTGAGTAGTAAAGCAGGATCTTATACTCCAGGCAGCTTCAATCATGCATTCGTCCGATTTTGCTGAGATACGACTCGAGGAACTTGTGGGTGTAGATAAGCAAATGCCTTTTTTATTTTATACATAAGACCATAAAGCCTGACTCGGACTTTAGCGATACAATATTCTCGATGCTCGAAAGCTGACCGAATTTCTGATGTTATTCTGTTAGCTTGCTCGTTGTTCCATGGTTTCTTCGGAATTAAAACTGGTGTGGCAGGATTAATTTATGTGCTTCCAGATATGGTATTATGCGCGTTGGGAGGCATTTTTAAAAAAAGTTGACAATCAAGACGAAATTGTGTGAACTTTTCCGTAATTCGGTATTATTATGATGATACATTTTTATACCCTTGCAGAGAGTATTATAATTTTGGTCAGAAGTTTGTAACGCAGTGAAGGAGACGTTTCCGACCGTATAAAGTATATATATTCTTGATCAGGATCAATAGGGGAGTCGATTTAGCCATGTCCGTCTGTCCGTCTGTTTCAATACCGTTTGCGAGCTCAGTTTAAAAGCTAGCGATCTGAAACTTTCACAGTCGTCCTAAAACAAGTGTACGCAGATTAAGTTTGAAAACCACCCCGATCGGATGTCTATATCCTATAGCTCCCATAGGAACAATCGGATATAACTTGCAAGAATGGAAGATATTTCGCGCAGTGTAAAAGCTATTGACATAAATCATTCCAAATCTTATTTTTTTATGCGTACCTTGATCAGGGTTAAAGCGCGTGACGATCGGACGTCTATATCCTATAGCTCCCATAGGAACAAAAGGGTAAAATCGGTTAAAATTTAATGATTTTTAGGATATTTCGCGCAGTATACAAGCTATTGACATGAATCTTTCCAAATCGTATTTTTTTATGCATACATTGATTAAGGTGAAAGCGCGTGCCGATCGGACGTCTATATCCTATAGCTCCCATAGGAACAATAGGGTGAAATCGGTCCATATTTGATGATTATCAGAATATTTCGCGCAGTGTGTAAGCTACTAACAAAAATTTTTCCAATTCTTATTTATTTGGGCATATCTCGTTTCTATTTCTTTTGGAAGTAGAAATGATTTCATTGATCTCCTAATGGTACAGTTTGGAAGTTCGACAAGCATTTTTGGGGCTAGTAAGTCACCAGTGTGAGCTGATTTTCGTTCAGAAATTGTGTTAATTCAAGTTAATTGATATTTGTTGACTATGTATCGATTATTTAGACTGTTTTGCTACGAGCAACTGCGGTTTTGACCAATTGTTGAGTATAGTCGTTTCTATGAATGACATTAGTTCTATCATGCTTTGCTGTAGGGTAAACATCATAGTTTCCATTTTGTTATTTGATTGTCCTGGGGACTGCTGAGAGCTTTGCAAGTCTTCTAGGCAATTTGATTAAGATGTTTTTGCCAAGTGAGAAATCTGCTAGCTTTATCAGCCTTCCAGAAAAGGATGGAGAGATTTGGTTGCAGTAGGCTCTAACTTCACGTCGAAAGAGGTCAATAATTCCTTATAGTCCAAACTCCCAGATTATTTATATCACCTTTCCGCGATCCAATTATTTTTGTATGGGGCGGTTTGATACGGATCGGTTGGTAATTTTAGAAAATTTCAAAGTACCTGGAGCAACCTGGTCCACAAATACAAAATTTAAAGTTTTTTTATTAAATGAACTATGTTTGGAATTTACTATGTCACTTAGTGGGCTTGTTCTTTGAGGCACCACTTACGCAATCTAAAGACCCACTTTTTAACTGCTTTTGCAAGGCAGACTTCCTTGCAACGCAGTGAAGGAGACCTCTCTGACCGTATAAAGTATATATTTTCTTGATCTTCAAATTAAACATAATTATACCCTTGCAGAGGGTATTATAATTTCAGTCAAAAGTTTGCAACGCAGTGAAGGAGACATTTCCGACCCTATAAAGTATATATATTCTTGATCAGCACCACCAGGAGAGTCGATCTGGCCATGTCCGTCTGTCCGTCAGTCCGTTTCTACGCAAACTAGTCCCTCAGTTTTAAAGTATCTGCTTGAAACTTTCCCAAAAGTTATCTTTCTACTGCAGGTAAATAAGTAGGAAAGCGCCGGATCGGGCGACTATATCATATAGCTCCCATAGGAAAAACAAAATTAAATTAAAAAAAACTTTGTTGTTTTTATTTTATTTTTTTTTTTTGTGATTGGGTAATATTTAAATACTAAGGAATTTTGGTTTTAATTATATTAAAATATTAAACAAGAAATTAAAATCTATAAAATAAAGTTCCCATAGAAAAATCAAAAAATTAAAAACAATAAAAATAAAAAAAATTGTGTTTTGCTGTTTTTCTATTTAACAAAATATTACATTAACTTTCACTTTCGAGGTTCATAAGGCGCCTACCCTTCGAGTAACAGGCATAAGAAAGAAATTTTGAGGCCACAGAACAGGAATTCATACATAAACATCTTTTAAAATCCTGTAAATTATCATTATATAAACGACGGGAAATAGCACCGTTTAATAAAATTATAATGTAAAGAGGTATACGTGTTTCTTTAACATTTAAGACATGTTTGCTTGTTCTCTCTGATTCCATTTTGTAAAGTAATGTAAAATGTAAATTTAAATACATATTTTGTTTTATCCGTTTTTATTTTTTTGGTCATGTAATTTTTATACCCGTTACTCGTAGAGTAAAAGGGTATATTGTATTCGTGCAAAAGTATGTAACAGCTAGAAGGAAGCGTTTCCGACCCTATAAAGTATATATATTCTTGATCAGGATCACTAGCCGAGTCGATCTAGCCATGTCCGTCTGTCTGTCTGTCTGTCTGTCTGTCTGTCTGTCTGTCTGTCCGTATGAACGCTGAGATCTCGGAAACTATAAAAGCTAGAAGATTGGCATTTTGCATGTAGATTTTAGAAGTTCCTACGCAGCGCAAGTTTGTTTCAAAATGGTGCCACGCCCCCTTTAACGCCCACAATCGCTCATATACGATTTAAAAAATTTAAATATTTCGGAAGAGTAAAAATTCAGTTTTATTGTGTTTATCAATACCTATCGAAATGTAGAAGAAATTTTTAAATCGAACCATTCGTTAAAAAGTTATGCGTGATCAAAGTTTCTATCTCCATCTCCCTCACACTCCCTTTACGTGAGTAACGGGTATCTGATAGTCGTGGCTCCCGACTATAGCGTTCTCTCTTGTTTTTGATTGGGTTGGGCTTATATTATTAAAGCCAAATAAGTTTTTTATTGAGATTCCCAACTTTAATGGCTTTCTATAAAGTTAGTACAAGGTATAAATTGGTCATATTTCTACAAGTCAATATTATTTTTAAAATAAAATGTATGCTTTCCTTTAAAATGTAAATTTTCTAGCAAAGAATAGCTAAATACAATTGTTCCTAAATATATCTAAACAAATATATATATTTTTTTTTAATTCTAAGAGTAGCCCTCATAAACTTGAACGAGTTGAGTAAGTTGTACTTAATTTTTTCGAGAGTATTTCTTCCGGCTCGGGTCGCGCTTTTAGATTTAAGAATATGAAAAAAACGGTTTTTTAAAACTTCTTGAAGGTTTTAGAATTTTTAACAAAAAATTACAGTCATAAGATGTCTTGCCATGTCTTGGGTTAAAAACGCGTTAAAAAATTAACTTTATTTGTGGAAATCAACATAAAGTTTAAAATTTAGATTTACTGGGAGTCCATTGGAGTCGATTTAAACACCGATTCTGGAATAGTCCGCATGTACTCTTTGCATGTGCATGTTTTAAGTTTACTCTAAATTAAAGCTAAAGTAAAGCTTAAGGGGTTTTTGCCTTTGTTAAACGTTGGTTTAAGGAATTTGAGGATCCCTATACCACGAAACACTTATATATTTCCTTGGTTCGTCCAATTCTGGAATACTGCTCGTGTGTTTGACCTTATCGAATCGGTACAGAAACAATTCCTTTTGTTTGCTTTACGTGGTTTAAACTGGGAAACACATCGTCACCTACCATCTTATGTGGATAGACTGCGTCAACTGAACCTGCCCTCCCTCAAGGATCGTCGAACCTGTCACGGTGTCATGTTCCTTCTTAAATTAATAGCTGGTCTTGTAAATTCAAGCTACCTACTGGGTCAAATACGGTTCTCCATCCCTGTAAGGTCTACTTGTTACTTTCGACCTATTGCCCTTGATATTTGTGAGACGAATTTTGAAGTACATGACCCATTTCGCGTTTTATGTTCACAATATAACGAACTGTATTTTTTTTATATATTCTGAATGCTTTGTTAATTTAATTGTAACAAACATCCTAACTCACCTGTCCTTGCCCCCTCCCACATGATGCGAGTCGGGTACTATGTTTATGTTGGCAGATATTTGTTAACTTTAATGTAATAAATAAATAACAAAAAAAATAATAATAAATAAATAATAACTTCTGTTGGTTTGGTGATGGTTCCATTGTTTTCCGATTTTAATTTAATTAAAACCGTAATTCCATAATATTTAAATATTACCAAATCCCAAAGAACATTAAAAAATAAAAAAAAAATTAAAACAACAAAGTTATAATTTGTTTGAATTTTTTCCGATTGTTCCGATCGGCCTATGGTTCCTATAGTCGGCCGATCCGGCAAGTTCCGACATATATACCACCTCCAATAGAAAGTCAACTTTTGGGAAAGTTTCAAGCAGATAGCTTTAAAACGTAAAGGGTATAAAAATATATTGGTTACGATTTTAATTGTCATGTTAGTGTTAACTTGCCCAACAAATAAAATTATCAAAGGAATATGGCTAAATAAGATAAATTTGATCATCCTTTCTTAATAGTTTTTTTTTTTTTTTTTTTTTTATACTTTATTCTTATTTATTGGATCTTCTCTATTACTTAAGAGACTAACAATAAGTTTTCAAATCTTAATCTATGTTACGTTAACTTATGTTATTGAAAAAGGGATGGGAAATCATTCCGCTGTAGACGGGAATGATAGCTTAGCCGGTTGAGTTGTCTGGCAAGCAGGTTTGGGTGATTTGATAATCTGGCTTCATATTTAATTTTTCTGGAAACAATTTCTTCTTTTACGGGATTTATATCCAGGTCTCTCTGGATGTTTGCATTGCGGATGTACCAGGGGGCTCCAGTTATTGTTCGTAGGGTCTTTGATTGTACTCTTTGAATAATTTCTATATTGCTGCTGCTTGCGTTTCCCCAGAGCTCGGAACCGTAGGTCCAGATCGGCTTTAAGCACGAGTTATACAGTAGTACTTTATATTCGAGTGGAAGGGGGGAGCGGTAGTTCATGAGCCAGTGAAGGCTGCTGGCCTTTAGTTTTAAATGAGTCTTCTTTGCTTCTATATGCTTTCTCCAGGTAAGCCTCCTGTCTAGGTGTATGCCGAGATAGGTGACTTCGTCTGCTTGTGGAACCGGCTTGTTGTTTAGCGTCAGTGGTGGGCATTTCGACAAGTTTAGTGTAAATGTAATGTGCTTACACTTTTGCTCATTGACTTTGATACGCCAGTCTGCGAGCCATTTTTCTACAGCTACCAGGTGTTCTTTTAAATGGGCTGTAGCTGTTTTTGGGCATTTCGAGCGGCTGACAATGGCAGTGTCGTCAGCAAAGGTTGAGATGAGGGTCTGGCGGCTTGTTGGAATGTCTGCCGTGTAAAGGATGTACAAGATTGGTCCAAGCACACTTCCTTGGGGTACTCCAGCTTCGATGTTACGGATGGTTGAAGTAAAGGTTTTACATCTCACGGTGAAAACTCTGTTTCTGAGGTATGACTCAAGCAACTTGTGAGTGTTTTCCGGTAGGAGGGTTTTGATTTTGTATACCAGACCGTCGATCCAGACGCGATCAAATGCCTGTGATACGTCCAGAAATAAGGCACTGCAATATTGCTTGTGTTCGAAAGCCGTGCGAATTTCAGATGTTAAGCGGTTTACCTGTTCGATAGTTCCATGCTTTTCCCGAAATCCGAATTGGTGCAGAGGGATCGTTCTGTTGTTTTGAAGATGTGTTACTAGATGAACAAGAAGCAGTTTTTCAAATAGCTTTGATAGACATGGGAGCAGACTGATGGGCCGGTACGAGGAAGGCTGGGATTTGTCTTTTCCTGGCTTCGGGATCATTGTAATGACAGACTTTTTCCATTGGTCAGGAAAGTAGCCCCATTTCAATATTGAGTTAAATATAAATGCGATGCATCTGACTGCGCATGCAGGTAATTCAATTATCATTTTTGGAGAAATAAAATCGTGACCAGGAGCCTTTTTTGGGTTTATGTGTTCTTTAATAGCCTTAAGTATTGTGCTGGTTTCAAGGGTGACTGGGGAGGACGGCGACGCTAGCGAGACATTCGGTAGAGTGAATTGGTTGGATGGCGGGTGGGGCTTGAAGACGTTTTCCAAGTGATGGGCAAAGGTGTTAGCCCTTTCTTCGTCACTGCGCGCCCAGGCACCTGTTTGTGATCGAATTGGCCAATCGGGATCTATTGGTGGCTGCATGTTTGGGTGCGCTCTCCATAGTGGGAATTTATTACCCGTCGGGGATAGTTTCGCAATGTAGGCCCGTTGGGCCTGGTTCTTTTCGGTAGAGAGGGCCTTCGACAATTTTCGAGATGCTTCATTAAGTCTTTTCTTAGTAGCTGGGGACCGATGAGTCTGCCAGTCTCTGCGAAGTCTACGTTTTTCAAGTAGGAGAGACTCGATCTGGATACTTGAGCGTCCAGTTCTTAGCGGGTTTGTGGATGAGGGTTCTGGCGTAGAATGTTTGGCGGCAGAGGACATTACGTCCGTGAGGTGTTTAAGCGACTTGTCAATGTCAGATTCAGAGGAAATTTCAGGATCAAGTTCGATGTGTGCACTTACATATTTTTTGTACTTCAGCCAGTTTGTTTTGTTTGATGTTAGATGTTGGGGGCGTTCCAGAAGCTGCGGCTGTTCAGATAGACAGAGGAGAACTGGCGAATGGTCCGATGTAAGCTCTTCTAAGGTTTTTATGTTTATCAGCCTGTGCGAGACTCTTCTAATAACAGCGAAATCGATAATGTCAGGTTGTTTATTTGGATCTGTGGGCCAGTATGTAGGCCTAGCTGGTGAGACAAAGTCAAGCGCATTACCAGGAGTGATAATAGCGTTGTATAATTGGCGGCCTTTGGGGTTGATAAGACGAGATCCCCAGTGGGGATGCTTTGCGTTATAATCACCGGCAGCTATAAAGCAGCGTCCTAGTGAGTTGTAGAAATTCATAAACTCATTTTCTGCAATACTGAAGCGTGGGGGGCAATATATGGCGGATAGGGTAAGTGGGCCGCCAATTAGGTTTATACGTAGGGATGTGGCCTGCAGGTAGTTAGTAGCGAATGTCTCCAAGGGATGATGTTTTATGCGTTGTTTTATGAGTATACCGGTACCTCCGTGTGCTTTACCGTCCGGGTGGTTGGTCGCGTGGAATATATATCCGATGATATGGAAGTAGTTTTTATTAGTTAGATGGGTTTCAGAAAGTAGCATGATATCGATATTGTGGCTGTTTAGGAACTGTAGGAGTTCGTTTTTGTGCCGGGAAACGCCGTTTGCGTTCCAGAAGCATATTCTTAAGGAGTCCATTTATACAGACTTTTGTTTGATCAGCAGTTCCATTAGAAGGCTCTGGTTTCGCAGTAGTTCTTGAAGGGAACTTTGAATCGTCATCATGACGTTTGCAAGAGTAGCTAGTGTCGATTCTAGACCGCTAAGTGTTTGTGGGGGAAGAGTTTGGTTTTGCTGCGTAGAAGGTTGACTTGTTGTTTGGCCATTTTGGCTTAAGAGCGGGAAATCATTTAGGTTTGATATGGGTGGCTGTGGACGCAATGCTGCAGGTTGGGCGGTAGATGTCTGTGAGATTCCAGGGTAGCGGAGTGCGTTGGCAAAGGAGACACCAGGAGTGGTTGTTGATGGGGTGAAGATGTTTGGTTGAGCAGAGTGTTGAGCCGCGAGTGGATTACTGCGTCTCTGATTTAGGCGGCTCTTGAGTTCTTTGTAGACGGGACAGCCCCGGTAGTTGGCAGTATGATTTCCCCCACAATTACTGCATTTCCTCAGAGTAGGGTCTTCTTTGTTTCCCAGGCATGCTTCAATGCAATGCAAATCTCCACAGGCGACACAAACTGGACGCAGGGTGCAGTAGGTTCTTGTATGCCCGAACTCCTGGCAGTTTGTACACTGTACGGGGCCGTTCCGCTTATGCGGTTCCTCTACGGTGATTCTTCGGTGAAGGAGATATTGCAGATTGTAAATAGGATGCACTGCATTTTTCTTTAGAGGTTTCGTCTCTGGGGCCAGCTCAATCTTAAACAGTGGTTGGGGAATTTTATCCCTGTTCACTATGTTTACGATGTGCTTAACGTCGAAGCCATTTTCCGTGAGGCCTTCAGCTATTTCTGCTACCGCAACAGTCGATTCTATACCTTTAAGTACAACTTGTAGGCCTTTCTTACTTTTTAGTTGGTAAGTGTAGTAATTTATAAGCTCATTGTCAAGATATCTTGTTACAGAACGGAAGTTGTCTTCGTTGTTAACCTGGAGTTTTGTTTCTAATATGTTTCCTCTTTTTAGGGTATTGATATAGAAGTGGTTAGGCCCGATTACTTGTTTAAGCTTATTAATCAGATCGACACTGTTGTGTTTCCTAATATATATTGGCGGTGGCTTTACAGCTTTCATGACTTGAGGCGCCTGACCCTTGTCTTCTTCGGTCTCGCCAAGTATGGCAAATCTGTTTTCGGATGTTCGTGTGTTGCCTAAAGTTTTTGGTACTTTTGGCCAATTTGAGTTTGCGTTTTTTTGTGGACTAAGCTTTCTTTTTATTTGTACGTACCGATCGATCCCCGTCTGTACGAGAGTGTTATTCGTAAGAGGGTCAGTAGAGCAAAGTTTTACTTGTGGTGTTGAGATAGGCCACTGGGTAGCCGCAGACGTTAAAGTTGTTGTTGTCGTTGACGTTGCTGTAGTAAGAGAGGGTACAGTGCTGGTGGGCGCACAAGCCGAAGTAGTCGGCTTAATAGTTATATTTAAAATAATTTTATTTCAGTTCCTGAAAAGATCTGTAATACTTTTGATTTTAAAGTGTTATTGCCCCATTGAAATAAACAAATTTTAATAAGATTAATGTTTAATATCAATTCATCATGAAAATATGTGACTTAAACATATTTATATACAAAAATATGTGACTTAAATCTATTTTCATGATGAATTAATAAACAGACGATTTTCTCTTCGATTTAAAAAAAATTTTAGATTCATCAGATTTTGTATTCTTTTTCTATGGAATTTTGTATTTATTTTTAAAAACACACATTGTAAAAATAAGAATGGACAATTTTCTGACTTTGTTGTACAGTAGTACATTTTCCATTTTTCCATTTTTGCATTTTTTTATTTGACTTTTAAACACTTCATAATGTTTTAATAATTAAAAATAAAACAAATGTTTGATTTTTGAAGATCACTCGTTTTAAAGTAAACGGTACGTGGAAAAAAATGTAATTAGTTTGAGTTTGTCTGCACTTATCACAGCTAACAATCACAAATTTAGATTATTTTCCGGCATATTATGGATCATATAATGGAGCAGATTAAAATTTGTTGTGGGAATCCATAACCCATATGATAGGATTTATTGGAGCTTCGGTTTTCGAAGTAAGCTAATTTCCAACAAGTATATTCTTGGTTTAATTGAGTGAATGTTTTTCAGCTGCCCTGTGGGTCTTCAATGGAACAAGAACTTCTGCGACTGGCCGAATAATGTCAAGTGCTCGGTGCGGTCGGATCAGACTACACAGCCACCAGCAATCCATCGCCCCAAACCCACAAGCACCACACCGTCGCCACTAACAAACAAGCCTTTGAGCCTGCCTAATAAAAATCCCATTTCACGACCGAAGCCGTCAACAGCTCCCCAGCTGGGCAGCAGCGAGGAGTTCAAGGTAGTCTGCTACTTTACTAACTGGGCTTGGTATCGACCGGGCCAGGGAAAATATGTGCCCGAGGACATAGACGCCAACCTGTGTACGCACATCGTTTACGGCTTCGCGGTCCTCGATAGCAACTCGCTGACCATCAAAACGCATGACTCCTGGGCAGATATCGACAACAGATTCTACGAGCGCGTAGTCAAGTATAAGGAGAAGGGTCTTCGTGTTACGGTGGCCATTGGTGGGTGGAACGATTCGCTGGGCAGCAAGTACGCGCGCCTAGTGCTCGATCCACAGGCTCGGCAGCAGTTTATTAAAAGCGTGCTAGCATTTGTAGAGAAGTACGGTTTCGAGGGCCTGGACCTGGACTGGGAATACCCGGTGTGTTGGCAGGTGGACTGCACAAAGGGGGCACCAGCGGAAAAGCAGGGATTCGCTGCTTTGGTAAAGGAACTGTCCCAAGCCTTTAAGCCTAAGAGCCTGCTACTTTCAGCTGCGGTCTCGCCTAGTAAGCTGGTCATCGACGCAGGATACGATGTGCCCAAGCTATCGCAGTACTTTGACTGGATTGCTGTGATGACGTACGACTTCCACGGTCACTGGGATAAGCAGACTGGTCATGTGGCCCCGCTCTACCAGGTAGAGGGGGACGCCAATCCACACTTCAATGGAAACTTTAGCATCCTTTACTGGCTGGACCAGGGCGCTCCCGCCGGCAAGATTCTTATGGGAATGCCCATGTACGGCCAGTCCTTTTCGCTGGCTAACCAAAAACAATGGTCACTAAACGACAAGTCCGTAGGTCCGGGACAGGCAGGCACCTACACTCGCGCTGGTGGATTTTTGGCGTACTATGAGGTTTGTGAAAAGGTCGGCAATGGCGGCTGGAGCGTGGTAAGGGACAAAGAGGGGCGTATTGGACCTTACGCTTACAGTGGTAACCAGTGGATATCATACGATGATGTGTCAGACATTCGGCGAAAGGCTCAGTTCATTAGGAGCTTGCGCCTGGGTGGCGGCATGGTCTGGGCTCTTGACCTAGACGACTTCCGCGGCCGTTGCGGCTGCGGCAAACACCCATTGCTGCGGACTATTAACCAGGAGTTGCGAGGTATTCCCGGACAGCGCACCAACGATTGCACATGATATTTTGCACACAAAACGCTGTTGAACGGTTAAATCTATTGTAAAGACTTTTGATTATTTCTTGTATTAGCACACAACTCTTATCAACCAATTAAACATTCCATTGAAATTAAAATCGTATGAATATTTAGGAATAATGCTAGTACACCGGTAGGGTTCGTAAAGACATAGTTTTGCGGGCACGAATGGCGGTCAAAATTGCGATGACCGGTAATAGTGGGCAGAAGGACCCGAGATTCGCTGGATCAAGTAATCAGTATGAAATTGGTGTCGGCGGTTTTCAAATTAAAAATATCCTAAGGAGTTGCGAGCTTATAAATTCGATATCAGCACCAAGACCTTAATTTAAAAGTGCAGTATCGGATGATGGCCTGGTCAAAGACCTGCGGTGATTTCGTTCTGTATAGTTGGGGGAACCATAGAGAATCTGGAATTTCGTTATCGGTCTGTCGAGACGAGAGAGATCTTGGTCAGGTTTCTGTTACAGGGGGTGGCCAAGCAGAAAATGTACATCTAATTTTAACACATTTATCACCTTAAGAGTCAGACAAAGACAGAGACATGCAAGTCAGTTGTGAAATTTCTTGGGATCACAAATAGAGCTCTAACTAAACATGACAAAAGACGTTCACAAAATAAATAAAAAGGTTTAATCAATCAAAAATACACTATAAATAATAATTAAACCAAATTAATTTCACAAAAAGTCTTTTTTTTGTTTAAATTTATAAAATAATTAAAATCGAATAGCTTTCAAATAAAAATTTATATTGGAAAAAAGGTCGAAAACTTTGCTGAAGCGATCACAAACGATTGATATTCCAGACGGAAAGCCAGTAAAGTAAAGTCAGCTTAAAAGCGTTATTCTGATATAGTAAATAATTACTATATCTTCAAGGAATATGTTAATAAATAGAAAATCAGGAAAATAATATTTTTATACCCGTTACTCGTAGAGTAAAAGGGTATATTGCATTTGCGCAAAAGTATGTAACAGCTAGAAGGAAGCGTTTCCGACCCTATAAAGTATATATATTCTTGTTCAGGATCACTAGCCGACTCGATCTAGCCATGTCCGTCTGTCTGTCCGTCTGTCTGTCTGTCTGTCCGTATGAACGCTGAGATCTCGGAAACTATAAAAGCTAGAAGATTGGCATTTTTAGGAGTTCCTACGCAGCGCAAGTTTGTTTCAAAAAGGTGCCACGCCTCCTTTAACGCCCACAATCGCTAATATACGATTTTACAAATTTAAATAATTCGGAAAAGTAAAAATGCAGTTTTATTGTGTTTATTAATACCTATCGAAATGTAGAAGAAATTTTTCAAATCGGACCATTCGTTAAAAAGTTATGCGTGATCAAAGTTTCTATCTCCATCTCCTTCGCACTCCCTTTACCTGAGTAACGGGTATCTGATAGTCGGGGCACCCGACTATAGCGTTCTCTCTTGTTTTTATATTAATATTTTTTAATTTTTGATTGTTTCTATGGAAGCTATATGATATAGATGTTCGATCTTAATTTATTTAAAACCGTAATTTCATAGTATTAAAATATTAATAAATCCCAAATAACAAAATAAAATGAAGTACAAAAAAGTTATACTTTTTTTTAAATTTTTTCCGATTATTTCATTTGGAGCAATATGATATAGTCGCCCAATCCAGCTTATATACTACCTGCAATAGAAAGACCACTTTTGGAACAGTTTCAAGCAGATAGCTTTAAGACTGCGGGACTAGTTTGCCTAGAAACGGACGGACGGACGGTCGACCATGACTAGATCGACTCTCCTGGTGATGCTGATCAAGAATGTGTATACTTTATAGCGTCGGAAATGTCTCCTTCACTGCGTGGAAAACTTTTGCCTGTAATTGTATTACCCTCTGCAAGGATATAAAAAGGAAGGTGATCCGAATCCACGGATAGAAATTTCCCTAAAAACGAAGATATAAAACATACCAAAGTCTTATATAGCAAGGTAGCGTGGGGTAAATTTCATGGTTAAACAATTTGCATTTAATTGATATAAATTTAAATTATCTAAAGATTCCGGTACTTTTTCTATATATTATTTATGAATTCATTTCAGATAAGTTATTAAAAAGTTTTATTCAAGTGTTATTCTTTTAATTTTTTTCTATTTTTGATTCACATTTTTTATACACTTGCATAATTTTGGTCAAAAGTGTGCAACGCAGTGAAGGAGACATCTCCGACCCTATATATTCTTGATCAGGATCGCGTTCTGCCACCGTATTTCAGAAATTTCTCCAGTTAGTTGGTCAAATAAACAACATCCGCCTTTGGCAACAATTTCTGGCGGCAAATAACTTCGGCACCAGCAGGAGATATTTTTGCTAGTTTTTACCGCGATTTGGGTTTAGAATAGACTGGCTGCCACACAAAACCGACTGGCCGCCCCATAAATTGCTGGATGACACGCACAATATTATATTTCGCGCTTTTTAGCTTTTTAGCACGTCCGTTCCTCTTGCAGGGTAAAATAGAAGAAGGTATCCGAAGTCGGACAAAGGCCAATAAGGTTGTTAGTGTCACTTGTGTCAAAATTGAACTTTCCAAAGCCTCCCTATCTTAGCTGCGATAAATAGCGAAAAACCTTTTTAGGTGGCAAAACCCAATCAAACTTAGGTTTAGGCTTAGATCATGTGTAGTAGGCTTTTAGGCTAAATTTCTGTTTGCCAGTTGCTACAGGCGCCGTTTCAAAAACCCCAGGTAGAATCAGGCTGCAGTATTTAACTCTAGATACTAATGACAAATACAGCCTAAAGTGACATAACTGGTGAGTGTCTTTAGCGTGGTAGTTGTCGACCTTGCAAGTCTTCCAGTTTGTAATAGGAACTTCCCAGTTTTCTTCGAGCACAAAATAATGGACCAACCTAAAGCAACTTTGTTTGAAGTTGCGGCGAAACTCTTTTTGAGGATGATAAAAAACCCGATATTCCCACTTCTTGAACGCGGGTAAGGTCTAAGTAATTTAATGCGATTACGCTGAAAAAGTCGTTGGAATTTTTCTAAAGGTGGCCTAAGAAATTTGCACACAAGCATTGATGAACGCCTTAATCTCTAGTATAAGACAAAGTCGAAAATAATATAGCCTTACGCGTTCAATAGTTTATGAACCCCCATGAGAGGCTAAAGGACTGTTGGGAGCTTGAAAAAAGGTATCCATAAATTTCCACGCATATTCATCGTGAACAGTTAAGTGTTGTGCTTTCCACCTTCTGCTTTCAGGTCAGAGCAATTGGCTTTGTTAGCCTCAACCTTCGTCATTAGATCTTTATCTTCAACGGACTTAAAGAGTTCTAAATTTAAATCAACCAACAAGCCTTCTCGCAATGGACTAAGACTACTCTTCAACAGTTTAAAGGCTTTCAGTGCTTCTAGAGTCGAACTGAACTTTCTTTTGGATATCATTCAAAAGGTTAAAGGCGAAAAAAAGCGAGTGAAACCAAATTCGGAAAGAATTTTCGTTACCAACCACATAAGCCCATAAAACCTTAAGCCTCGTACAGTTTTCGGATCAGGGAAGTCGATGATTGCTTTCACCTTTTCTGGATCTGTTCTGCATAAATGTCTTTTGCCCATACTGAACAAAACAAAAATAAACCCCGAACAGAGCGGACGTGCGAGCTCCGGGAAAAGTTGAAGAAAGTGGATGTATTAAACACAAATAAAATTTTAAAAACTAAATTTGTGTATTACAAAAAATGCGAAAAGACGCTAAAACAAAAAAATCAGTAATATGATTAAATCAAGTGCAATAAAGAGCGCATAAGCTCGGTGAGCCGAAGAGACGGGTATTTCTCGTATATCTCTACGCGCGATAGCGAAGTGCAAAAACGTCTACAAAAAGCCACCCGGCTCTACTGTCAGTTGTAAGGATGTTTTCTCGGCCGGGGTACAGATCTCAGTCGGATCCAAGAGTCCTTTACAAGAAATTTGTAAATCACCGAAACACCGGACTAGAGAGTTCCGTTCTACAGGTAAACAGATGATTTTAATGGGGAGTCTGCACCGAGGGTTCTTGTCCGTGTCGGCGGAAACGTAGACGTGTGGAATCCTTGTCGTGTTTCGCGTCGAGGGCGAAAAATCCACCGGGCTGGACCTTCGGGCGAGGCCGAGCCGGGAGAATACTTGGCGGGTGTTAAATTCCTGAGTCTCGCGTCGAGGGCGGAAAATCCACCGGGCTGGACCTTCGGGCGAGGCCGAGCCGGGAGAATACTTTGCGGGTGTAAAGTCCTGCGTCTCGTGTCAAGGGCGGAAAATCCACCGGCCTGGACCTTCGGGCGAGGCCGAGCCGGGAAGATACTTTGCGGGTGGAAGTCTTGGATCTCGCGTCAAGGGCGGAAAATCCACCGGCCTGGACCTTCGGGCGAGGCCGAGCCGGGGAGATACTTTGCGGGTGGAAGTCTTGGATCTCGCGTCAAGGGCGGAAAATCCACCGGCCTGGACCTTCGGGCGAGGCCGAGCCGGGAAGATACTTTGGGAGGGGCGGGGCCGGATTGTAAAAGGACAGAGGGATTCGACTTGTCTGACCGGCCGGGACGGGTGTCCACGTGCCAGTCTCCAAACTACTACGTAGACCAGACACTAGGTTAATAGATCCGGCGGGACGGGTGTCCACGCTCAAATCCCAAACTACGCAAGAGGGATGGGGAAACTACCGGAGAACGGATCCGGCGGGACGGGTGTCCACGCACAAATCCCAAACTACGCGAGGGAGTGGGGAAACTACCGAGCAACGGATCCGGCGGGACGGGTGTCCACGCACAAATCCCAAACTACGCAAGGGGGATGGGGAAACTACCGGGGAACAGATCCGGCGGGACGGGGGTCCACGCACAAATCCCAAACTACGCGGGGGAGTGGGGAAACTACCGAGAAATGGATCCGGCGGGTCGGGTGTCCACGCACAAATCCCAAACTACGCAAGGGGGATGGGGAAACTACCGGATCGAACGGGAAGGGGTCCGCGTTCGGGTCCGATGGTACTACTCGGAGCGAAAACTACGGCTACAGTGGCGAACGGGAAGTATGTCCACGTTCGGGCCCAAAGTAGCTCTGGGAATGAGGTTAGGTTAGGTTAGGTTCACTTTTAACTACGAAATGAAAACACAAGATCGGGAGATATGATTACACGACCGTAAAACTTTATTGGGATTTTTCTCCCCCGAGTCCGCTACACCGTTCTGAGCGTATTCAGGACCTATTTGTACTAACCTCTTCAATGTCATCCACGATTGGCAGCGTGGCGCTTGGCCAAATTAAACCCGCGGAACACTCGCGAAGGGAGAACTGCGAAAGGTCGCGTCGGGCGTCCCGTTTGACCTACTTGCGAATACACTTGCGGCTTGCACGTGGAGCCTCGAAGTTTCGCATGAGCCGTGTGCCGATCACACGTCTGCCTCGTTTCGCGATCCCGAGAGAAGAGCCTAGAGGCCCTGCTCCAGGTTATTGTGTGATCGCGTGCCCTTTTCTCCTTGTTCCCGCATTCGGGATTTCTAGTATTTTCCTACTACTGGTATCTTAGCTCCTTACTTTTCTAGTATTAAATGCGCCTCGGCTAAATATCGGTTAGCGTTGCCACCCTGGGATTTGAACTTAGATATAACTTAATATTTATTGTACTCCATGTAATTTCTCTTAAAACTATTATAAACGTAAAAAGGAACCATTGTGGCGTACACGCCTCCTAGGCGGGTTCGTCACACCCCCCTTTCTTCCCGCGGCGCAATATAGAGACGTCCATCGCTCTTGATTGTGACGGTAAACCTGAAAGCACCTTCTCCGGCGGCTATCCGTACCCGACGTCCATCTGAATCAGTAATCTAGACTTATTGGTATAACCCTACCTCTCGAACTCCCTACCTAACGGTGTAGCTAACAAAGGACTCGTTAATCTTAACCTATTACAAGTATGGATCTTAAAGTTATTTCGTAGTTCCAGGCCGCTTACCGTGCCGGGTTACTTGGCCCGGTAATGTCGTCGTCGCCCGCATCGAGGGCGTCCTCTGCGTAGTAGGGTTTAAGTTGAGATATGTTGGCGATCCGCCGCCGACGGTCTCCTGGGCGCTGCAAACGTACCAAGTTCGGCGATGTGAACTTCGCGACGGTGTAGGGGCCGTCATACTTAGGAGCGAGTTTGGCGGCGAACCCCTCGGTCGCTTTTGATAAGGGATGCTGTCGCAGCCATACTTGGCTCCCGAGCGTTGGTCTCCATTCGCGCCTCCTAAGGTTATAGTGCCTCGCCTGCTCCAGAGATGCTCGTTGCAGATTCGACCGCACGATGTCGAAGGTCCCTTGGAGGTGTGACGCCTTGTCTTCAGGACCTGTATGCGCGACCGCTGATCCAGGGGTGAGTTCGTCATACAGCATCGCAGGCAAGCGTAGCTCCCGTCCCTGAGTGAGAAATGCGGGAGTATACCCAGTCGAGTCCGATACACTACTATTGATAGCGAGGGAAATCTCCGGCAACATATTATCCCACGTACTCTGGTCTCCTTCCGACAGCTGAGAAATCAGCGTCTTTACCGTGCGATTGGTCCTCTCGGTGGGATTCTCCTGCGGACAATACGGAGCCGTGTACTGGACTTCCACGCCGAGCTTAGTAAAGTAATCTTTTAGGGCCCGACTTGTGAATTGGGTTCCGTTGTCACACACGAACTTCCGGGGAGTGCCCACTCGCCCGAGTATACGTTCCCGAAACGCTTTCTGGACTGCCGCAGCGGTGGCTTTCCGGAGTGGGACCAACTCTACCCATTTGGAGAACACGTCATGGAAAACGAGAAGCATCGATCGGGGCAGCGGACCTACAAAGTCGGCGCAGAGAATGTCGAAGGGTTCGCTTACGACACGGGTAAGCATTTTCCCTGCTGCTTTGGTCTGAACGGTCTTAAATTTCTGGCACGACTCGCAGTGCCGAACGTGTTGTTTTGCATCGCGGTACATGCCGGGCCAGAAATATCTTTGCGACAGGCGGGTGATCGTTTTTCGGACACCCAAGTGTCCTGCGGTTGGGGAATCATGACATTCGTATAAGACGCGGGCTCTACAGAAAGTGGGTACACAGAGTTTCCACGGGAAGTAGTCCTTGTCGTCTGCTCGGTAACCCATGTTCCTATAGAGCTGACCATTCTCCAACATGTAGTCAGAGAACTTATCAGGCTCGTCGCGTACCTTGTCTTTCATCTTCCTGATCCATTCGCAGTGGTCCTTGAGCTCGATAGCGCCTTGAAATACCTCACAGGGCTGTCGCACGATCGGTGCGCTATGTGGGCTCCTGGAAGGCTCGATAGCTCCTGCACGGAGCAGTTCGTCTACTTGGGTATCGATGACGTGTTGCATCGCGGGGTTCCTGGGATAATACCTTTGCTTTAAGGGCTTATCGTCGCGCATGACGATGCGATGCTCTGCGATCTGAGATACTCCCTGGAGGCTCTCGAACAAAGCTAACTCTTGTTCGAGGAAGCCTTGTTGCCTCGGACTCAATGGCGCAATCCGTCGTCCTTTGTCGTGGTCCTCCGCCTCCGTCCTAGTAGTTTTCCCAGTGTCTTTTGTCGTGCCGCGTTCCACGTAGGCGTAGGGCTAAGAACCTCTGTTCCTCCTTGTCTGGCAGTCCCCAATTGGACCCTAAACTTGTCAGAGTGTACCGCTCTTTCTCGATCGTCCCTCGGAGGTATGAGCACTGGTTGTAACAAAGGATCCCCTCTTGCTTGGGGTTCAGATCGCAATTCGAGGGTGGCCTGCCCACATCGCACGAGCGTCCCGGCTGCTTTGAGGAAATCCATCCCAAGTATCACCCGGTCCAACATGGTGGGCATCACCAACATGGGTAAGAGAACTGTGGTACCCGCCAACGTGACCGGGGTGCGCCACAATTTTGTCACATCCAGACATGACCGATCGGCCAACGCTATTCTGGTGACAACTTCACGGACCTCGTCTGCGCGGGCAACCAGCTTTGTAAAACTTTCACTGGCGAAACTCCTCGATGCCCCCGTATCAACGGTGGCGTCTACCCACCTTCCTCCGACTTCTATCGCTGCTGTGATGAGTCCACCGTGTATCCTTAACGGGGGTTTTGTTGGGGTCGGGCCGTTGCTTCGTTCGTCTCTGCCGCACCCGGATTCCGGCGGAGACGTCCTCCATTTCCCGAGGCATTTCGACGGCAGCACTCTATTGTTAGCACTCCCACCCGGCCACAATCCCAACAAAAGTCACGACGTGGGTTGGGACAGTCGCGACGGAAATGTCCGTTCTCACCACAACGGCCGCAGGCACGCTGCACGTCCACTCGTGAGGTTTCTTGCCCGATCATCCGGTGAGTCACGTGTCCTGCCTGTGTAGTACTCTCCAAGTTCCGAAAGGGGTTCGGACCTGTCCGTCCCTCCCGTGGTCCCGTCTCGAGTCGACTCGAGTTGTTTGACAAATTCGTACTCAGTAGCCATGTGGGTCAGTTGCTTCAACGTCCCGAATTCACTGCGCTTGATGTATAGCCGATACTCTGGAGCCATGTTTTCGTACGCGCGGTACAACTCTTCCTCTTCTCGGTACCCGGCCTGCTGCATCTTCGTCCTAAGCTCGATCAGGTATGTTTTGAAAGGCTCTCCTCTTATCTGCAGGTGAGTCCGAATCTCGTCCTCTAATCGTTCGAAATATCGCGGAGGTAGGAAGAACTCCAGGAATTCCCTCCGGAAAGTTCCCCAAGAGGCAGACTGCAGATGGCTAGTACGGAACCACCGTGCCGCCGGACCCTCGAAGATTTCGGACATAGCCCGGGGGATCTCTTCCGGATTTATCCTATACGTCGTCATCTTCTCCTCGAGTACAGCGATGAATGTTAGCGGATCCGAGCTACCATCGAACCGTAGGTTCCACTTGTGTATCTTCTCAGGAAGCAATTGCTGAGTGGGAGTCGTATTACTCCGCACCTCCTGCCCCTGCAGGCCAGTGGCCAAGCGAACATCTTTGAGCGGCATCCGGGCACCGTGTGCCGTTCCGGGATGTACTCCTCGATGACGAGCGGGAACCTCGAGCGGCGCAGCGTCGGAGATGATGGGGATTCGGAGGGACTCTGCGAATTGCTCCATCTCGTCGTTCTTTCCGGTGGGAACGGGGCTCGGGGCCCGACTGCTGTACTGCTCCTGCAGCTGAGCTAGCCGGCTCCACACGCGTTGTGGGAAGGACCCTGCGCTGACCAAGTTGGCAAACGCCTTCCTGGCCTCTTCGACGGTGCCATCCGCTTTGAAGCGGAACTCAACGGCAAGGGAGTTGAGTTCGTCTCTTCGGCGTGCATATATCCAGCGGACTCCTACACCAGGGTTCTTGATATAATTATCTTCTTCGTACTCACCCTCGGGTTCCTTAGGAGTACTCATCGTCTTATTTTCCTGGGCGGTTTCCTTCTTATATCCTTCTATTCCTCTGGTCGTTTCGTCTCGGCTCCCCGGGCGACTCTACCCTTTTCACAGTGGGTCTTTAGGCCACTTGTATAAATCTCTAGCTAGTCCCGGCGTCCCTGCTCGGGCGCCACTTGTAAGGATGTTAGCCGGGAAGATACTTTGCGGGTGGAAGTCTTGGATCTCGCGTCAAGGGCGGAAAATCCACCGGCCTGGACCTTCGGGCGAGGCCGAGCCGGGGAGATACTTTGCGGGTGGAAGTCATGGATCTCGCGTCAAGGGCGGAAAATCCACCGGCCTGGACCTTCGGGCGAGGCCGAGCCGGGAAGATACTTTGGGAGGGGCGGGGCCGGATTGTAAAAGGACAGAGGGATTCGACTTGTCTGACCGGCCGGGACGGGTGTCCACGTGCCAGTCTCCAAACTACTACGTAGACCAGACACTAGGTTAATAGATCGGGTGTCCACGCTCAAATCCCAAACTACGCAGGGGGATAGAGAAACTACCGGAGAACGGATCCGGCGGGACGGGTGTCCACGCACAAATCCCAAACTACGCGAGGGAGTGGGGAAACTACCGAGCAACGGATCCGGCGGGACGGGTGTCCACGCACAAATCCCAAACTACGCAAGGGGGATGGGGAAACTACCGGGGAACAGATCCGGCGGGACGGGGGTCCACGCACAAATCCCAAACTACGCGGGGGAGTGGGGAAACTACCGAGAAATGGATCCGGCGGGACGGGTGTCCACGCACAAATCCCAAACTACGCAAGGGGATGGGGAAACTACCGGATCGAACGGGAAGGGGTCCGCGTTCGGGTCCGATGGTACTACTCGGAGCGAAAACTACGGCTACAGTGGCGAACGGGAAGTATGTCCACGTTCGGGCCCAAAGTAGCTCTGGGAATGAGGTTAGGTTAGGTTAGGTTCACTTTTAACTACGAAATGAAAACACAAGATCGGGGGATATGATTACACGACCGTAAAACTTTATTGGGATTTTTCTCACCCGAGTCCGCTACACCGTTCTGAGCGTATTCAGGACCTATTTGTACTAACCTCTTCAATGTCATCCACGATTGGCAGCGTGGCGCTTGGCCAAATTAAACCCGCGGAACACTCGCGAAGGGAGAACTGCGAAAGGTCGCGTCGGGCGTCCCGTTTGACCTACTTGCGAATACACTTGCGGCTTGCACGTGGAGCCTCGAAGTTTCGCATGAGCCGTGTGCCGATCACACGTCTGCCTCGTTTCGCGATCCCGAGAGAAGAGCCTAGAGGCCCTGCTCCAGGTTATTGTGTGATCGCGTGCCCTTTTCTCCTTGTTCCCGCATTCGGGATTTCTAGTATTTTCCTACTACTGGTATCTTAGCTCCTTACTTTTCTAGTATTAAATGCGCCTCGGCTAAATATCGGTTAGCGTTGCCACCCTGGGATTTGAACTTAGATATAACTTAATATTTATTGTACTCCATGTAATTTCTCTTAAAACTATTATAAACGTAAAAAGGAACCATTGTGGCGTACACGCCTCCTAGGCGGGTTCGTCACACAGTCGATACCCAAAGAGCACCCTCTCTACTCACTGTTACTCCCACTCAAACGGCGTGCAGTTCTTAATGTAAAACCCACCCACCATCAGAATCGACCCTTGGCACATCAGCAACATGCAGTGGTAAAACTTCTGCAATCGCACCAAAAGTAGCAGCAAAACTAACAACTTCTACAGCAACGTCTCTTACCGCGGAATCGACTGCGATGTCATCTACTGCAGCGCCAAATATAACGTCAACTAAAATTATGCCAAAACAAAAACAAGTAAATATTCAACAAATGGGACCGGCCATTCAGACCGGCTTGGATCGCTACATCCAAATTAAGCGTAAGCTTAGCCCGCAGAACACCACGGTGGGTAATAAGCGAAAAATAATACGTGTCCAAGGAGACAACGAATAACCCGGGAGATCCAATAATATCAGATTTGCCCTCCTAGCTGAAACTCAACCAGAACTGGGTAGAGACCCAACCGAAGCCAAAGCCCCGCCAATTTACATTAGGGAGAAAAGCTCGAACACAAAATTGTTGCACTGGTCGGGGACCAAAATTTTCATGTTGTTCCGATCACTAAATTTACGAAACCAAACTTCAGACCAAATCCGAGCTGTGTCTAAATACCTGGAGGAAGCTAAGAAATAAACTACTACACGTACCAACTAAAAAGCAACAAGGGCTTTCAAGTTATACTTAAAAGGATCGAGCCCGACGTAACCCCCAAAGAAATAATCAATGCCCTTAAAGAAAATGGTTTTTCTTCAAAGAACGTTAGTAACATCATTAACAGTAACAAAAAGCCGCAACCTCTCTTTAAAGTAGAGCTGGAGCCAAAAATCAGTGCAATGTACAAACTGTCAGGAGTGTAGACACACCAGGACATACTGCACACTGCAAATCACACGGCAAACTACAGGGGCTGTGTGGTCTATAAGGAGTTGAAAGACCGCATGCGACGAGTGAAAACAACAAGCCACCAAAACACTCAAAACGTGTACACTTACTGAAAAACGATGCCAGAAAACGTTCAGCAGGTCCCAAGACAGTCACAAGGCCCACTGGAAGCTATGATGGTTACCATGCAACAAAATATGATGGAATTTTTGTCCTTCGTGAAAACGACCATGCAAACACTGCACAGTGGTTCCGCTTGTATGGAAGCGCGGCCAAAAATGCTTTTAATGGCATTAGAGGGCTGAAAGTTTTACCAAGCTTCGTAAATAGTGTATGTAGTTGAAAAGATCCGCCAACCAATGAACCCCAAACAATAAAATTTAACAAATAATTAAACAATAACAATTTATGAGCCATTTAAGTACTAAACAACCATTGTAAATTTTGTTTAACTAAAAAATTATACAAACATTTTAGGATGACTCATCAAGCAAGCTATTAACTGAGGGAAATCATTTTAAATTGTCCTTTTTTTCAATATATGAGTCGGACCGTAAAAGCAAATAATTCAATATGTCTGTATTTGTAAGTATTCGTGACATTTTGCGGGTATGATTCAGACTGCATTTCTTTATTTCTTTGTTGTTCGCCTCTGCAGCTTCTTCCGGGAGCTCTCCAATTGAAACAATTGCGTGCTCTATAATAGCAGATCCGTGAATAAGCACCTTGTGAACCGTCGCAGGTAAATAGTACCAGGGGTACTCCTTGATTAACCCTTTGGCAGCATCGAGGGCATATTCATTTAATTTGTGTACGTTGATTTTGTATCCCGATGCCAAAGCTTGCAGTAAGGTGGAACAACGATGAATCAAATTTTCATTAAGGCCTGTAATTTCTGCAGACAACCGAGGATTCGAAAAAAATTTTCTCGCTACATTGCCATCGTTGGATGTTAAAAAACAAAAATTTTTAAATATTACGAAGTTTTTATACACTATGTAAACCACAAGTAAAGACGAAGACAAACACACAAAACAAACACAGGGGCTCTGCTGGACAAGTTTGACCTTGAAGAAATAAAAAGATGCGTTAGATTATTGATTGTTTCACACACATCTGCAAGTTTCTGCAGCTGACTTAAACACTTTTATTAAGTAAAAACTCTTATTAATACAATGAACATAATATCTGTGGGGGAATCGGAGGGGAACACAACTAAAACTTTAGGTTAACATAAAAAAGACGTTCCCAAAATACACAAAAAATATTAAATCGATTTTGTTAATTTCACTAAAAAATTTGTTGGATTTATTTAATTCTTAATATATACATTTAAAGTAAATACCTTCAACTTTAAAATCCTTTTTGAATAATGAAAATCAGATCACTATATCAAACGTTTGACCACTTTGAAGCGCAATTTTGTTTTGTAAGAATTCTTGCTAAGTACAGCTGCGCTGCAAAAATGTACACATGATGACGCTTTGCATTCTATTTTTAGAAAGTCCCGTTAGATTTCCAGACAAAACCGGGTTGCCATCATGAAGTTTGAACATTTTAGAGACAATTTGCTTGCAATTTTTTTCTATTCGTTGTTATCATTTTTTTGATTTTTAGGCCGCTACCCGAGGCGTCTGAGACGTGCTTGGCAAACCAACAAATCGCCATCTTCAAAACAACGTCTTAAGGAAGCAACTCGCACACTAAACCGAGCCCTGAAGAAAGACGCCGAAAATGCACAGCTGCGGTACATCGGAAAACTTTCGCCAACCAGTACAAATCATCCTCTGTGGAGGGCTCACCCAAATCTGAGCTCTTCAATCGAAACTGTCTTTCCGATAAAAAAATCATCAGGTAGCAGGGCCCGCAGCGACGAAGATAGAGCCGAAACTTTTGCTTCACATCTCCGAAGCCAGCCCAACCCTACCACTGGTCCATTTTTCCTACCACAAATCGAATCTGAAACTATATCCTTACCAACATTGCTTCAGCCAAAGAAGATCGCGAAAGACATCGGGGATCTAGAAAAACATAAAGCGTTCAGCGTTCTTTTCCTTTCGAAAAGTTTTAACATATAGACTTGGGCCTAGCTGATATAGAGGCGAAGCCGGAAAATTTCGAGGAAGATTATTTGCAGCCGAGTCCTAGAAATTAGGGTAAGTTGCATTTAAAAAGAAAAATTAGGGTTTTCCATCAGCAGGGTGTTGTATGGCTTTTAGGGGCTCGGCAAGCAAAAAAGTCGGTTATGACATTCGGAGAAGCAAAACAAATAAATCTCCAGCAGCTGAGCGGACACCTTGAAATTCTCATCGGAGTGATTTGGGAGAGAGGGCATCAGTGTCTACGCGGACGTCGCGGAAAGCGATCAGCAAAAATCTGATTAAAATGATGTGCGAAACCCAATAAGATTGACCCAGTCCCCAATATCATTTTTGTTACCCAAAAACCCCTGCCCAGAAGTGCCCGTAAAGAAAAAGAAATGAATAGCTAAAAAGAAAAGAGTGAGGAAAAAGAAGAGAAGAGAAAGGTGAAAAAGAAAGAAAAATATAACCTCCCAAGTGAGAAAGAAAAAACTACAAAAAAAAGAATAAAAGAAAAAAATGTCAGAGTTTTCGGGCAAAAAAAAAATATATATTAGGTTTTTAGGTTAGTTAATTTATTTGAAAAGTTTTTAAAGTGTATTCGAAATCCTGTCTTATGTGTTTGTTTGTGAGCCTCAGAAACTTCCGCGGTCCCTCGGTATGAGAAAAAAATTCCCAATAAAATTAAAATTTATTCGCCAGCCTACCCCATATAAAAAAAAAAAATATAAAAAAAAGAAAGTGTTTAAAGTGACCCCTAGGTGCCCATAACAAAAAAAAAATATTATATATTTCTTAGCAGCAATTTTCAGATTCCTCGATCAAAGCGCTTTCTTCGACGGATACTGCTGAAAGAAAATGGTGAGTAATATCATTTAAACCAAATATTATGCGGCAATTTTTTTTAAGAAAAAAAAATATATATTTAAAAAAATGTGCTGTTAGATGGCAATTTAAATTTATATTGTCGCTAAATCGGCATTGCTTAACTTAAAAGAAGTGCATGTTAAAAGCAAAATAAAATTTGAGGGAGACCCGAGTGCAGTGGTTTTTAAAGCGGAACAAAAAACACTCAAATTGCGATGTGAGGCATTGTCTTTGCACTCTCTGAGTCTTATTTCTGTTTTGGTATGCAATTGAGTTCAAATAAAATTCATAAAATCTAAAGTAAAAGTCAATGAAAGTTAATCAATTAAAATATTTAAACATGCCACAATAGTTTTATAAGTTATTTATGGAATTTATTATATTTATTGTACTTGTTTATATTTATTATCTTTAAACCAATGCTAATTTTATTTCGTATATTGGGCGTTTATATTTTTGTCCGAATTTTAATTTGTTAGTTAAATCTGAGTGTTTGTCCTCGGCGGACATGAGGCCCCAGTAAAACCTCAATCGCAAATGGGAAAATGGAACGGCCGATGGAAGGGTGGGCTGAACGCCGCCTCCCTAACAGCTGAGGTGGAAAAGCGGCAGAGTCGATCGCAGGTGAAAAGGGCTTTGAGCCCGACAATAGACAAGTGTAGGAGTGCCTTCTCTCCCCAGTTATAATTTTCGGTTTGTCGTAGCACGCAAATTGAGTATTTGATAATAATCGAGTAGGCCTGGAAGAGTTAGAGCAAGAGTCCACCCCATTAGCCGAGGAATATTTTTGCGTGCGCTCTAATTCTATCAGTAACACCGAGCCTTAACTTTGTTTATAGATGCCCGTTACATACTTTATTGACCAACGTTAATATTTAATATGCAACAAAATTGGATTATACGTGTACCATATACTCCAATATATAGTGTTTTATAAACGATTTGAGAAATAACCTTCATTATATAATATTTAATATAGAATTTTTAATTTTAACAACAGATTTAATATTTTTTATATTTCAATATTGAAGATTTACAAATGGGTTTACAAATACATAGCAAGAGCAGGAATATTTAACGTAAAAATATTAAAACATAAAGAGCTAAAGACCATAAACGAAGAATGATAATAAATGAAGAATGATGATGAAAATTGAGAATTATAAATATTTTATAAGAGATAAAATAAAAAGTATTTTATTCAAAAAATGAACGCGTTACACTGGGGTATAGCCAGTCGACTCTGTGGTAGGGTCGTAAATCTGGGACGATGTGTTAACTCAAAACCTTTGTCTTTTAAACGCACGCGGTGAGGCGTTAAATAACTCCTCACAAATAATAATAGAGAGTTTGGAGAATACAGCTGGAGAGAGTTTGGAGAGTACAGCTGGAGAGAGTTTTGAGAGAACGAGAAAAGAGTTAGGAGAATGCAGGTGGTGAGAGTTTGGAGAGAACGAGGAGAGAGAGAGTTTGGAGAGAAGAAGTAACGGTAGAAGGCGGCGGACTTTGGACCCGAGAATTAGCAGGATACGCCGGCCTATATAAGCAGGCCGAGCGCAGGAAGCGGGATCAGTCGATCACAAGGAGTCAATCCAACAAGATCAGTAGACAAGCAGAAAATCAGTGAACAACACAAGCCAAGTTTACATTAGGAGGAAGCAGAACCGCGCCGAGTCAACAAGGAGAAAGATCGCTACATAAAGACGTTCGGGACTTAGAGTTGAAGTCTCCGAGCTAAGGAACAGGTAGCTGAGGTCCTTAAGGCATCACGCGGCTAAGTCCAGGCGCTTTGTTCTAATTCTTGTCGCGATTCGAGCTTGGAGTATTGCTCGGCGAGTCCGACAGAGTTGAATAAAAAGAGTCCTTCGACAAAGAACCGTGGGCTCGGAAGGAAAGTTGTCCAGAACCAGCTGCCGTGCGAAAACAATTGCCTTGTCGAATTGAGAATTGTGCAGGCCCTGGTGCGACTAGCCAAGAAGGACGCGCGTCTGAACCACGGGTGTCTCGAGAGGCGTCGAGAGCACAGTAGTTCACCGCCAGAGTCCTAGAAAGGCAGCTGACCAAATCCCGAGAGCCAAAGACCCGTTGCACCTAGTCTCACAAGAGCACGCGGACAACGGAGCCAGGAGATCGCGCCGTGAGCAGAGCAAGGACACAAGAAACGACGAGCAGTCGTCGCAGGCCCAGCAGCAACCAAGCCATACTCCGACGTATCCAGTCCACGGCTAAGAGGCGAGGGCGGAAGCGTTCGTCTTGAACCTAGCGTCCTGGCACAGCGACTGCATTGGCGGCCTTCCGGCGTATGCCTGAACCGTCAGGTAGAAGCTGTGTAGGCGTCGGGTGTGACCGGCCGGGACAGATCCAGGGACAGGAGGCTGTGGTTGCGAAAGGCGTATGCTCTGAGAGCCCAGTGCCTGTTCACCCTAGTCTGGGTAACGGTAACGGTAACGCATCCCTAGACCCTCATAGCCCCGAGGCCAAAGACAACGGAGGCGTTCCGGACCAGCGAGCAACGAGGCAGCGGAGAGCGAAGGTGGGGCAGCCACAATTCATCAGCGAAGGCGTTGAGACAACCATCTGTCACCATTAGTCCCAGGCCGAGGGAATAAATATCCTAGTAAAAACATCCTAACATTCTGCGCGTTCTCACTAGACAATCGGGCGGTCACGTTTATATAAATTTGGTGGGACGAACAACACACATCTTCTGAGCTAGCCGCACGATACTCGTAGCGAGCAGACCATAAAAATCAGTTCGTTACAGAGGAAAAGCTCCCCAGCATGCATGTTGCCCCCGATGGGTGCAACCACAAGGGTACTTGACTACTATTAAAATTTTGTGATTCCTTGAACCTTAACAGATTTGATAAAATTTCTTATGGTTTACTGGCTGATAGGCGAAGATATGTTATATAAATACGAATCGGTAAACTGAATAACTTCCTGGATATGAGCAACTTTTTTCGATACGAAAGTATTCCAGCGATTAGAATGAGAAGCCAGCCAATTGGAGACAATGGGAGTCAGTTAAATACTAATATATTATATTAAAACCCGACGCGCAGACGAAACTAGCTAGTCGGGTTCACTCCCAGTGCAAGTGTGCTGCAAGCTAAGTGGAAAAACGTTGTGTTATAGAAGAATTTAAAATATAACCAACCAATACGTAGCACATTTAATACTGATGAACTCTCGAAAATGGTGTCACACTGGATAGATTAAAGTTTTTCCACTGGCGAACTCGTTTTACGATCTGAGTACTTCAGATTTGAGTTAGAACCAACATAGCTTCCTTGTTTTTTAACATATTTGCATATGATCGTCACTACATATATGGTAATTTTAAAACGTTTCAGTTGTAGATTTTAAATTTTATAAAAATAAGTCATATATTTTACATAGCTTTAATAGATACAATCGTTATAGGCAGCACCCCAGACATTTATTTCACTCTTTCTGATTGACACTGACTTCAGTGACTTTGCCTTTAAAACTGATTTTCTTATTGACAATGGTTGAAAACAGTACTGTGTGTCAATAGATATTAAACGAATAACTGGTCAAAAATCTTTTATAAAGGACAAAGAAACTTCGGCTTGCCAAAGTTAGCTTTTTTCTTATTTTTTATGGATTAGCCTAGCTTAAACCCTAGGTTAACCCATTGTAATTTATGTATTCTTTGTTGTATTTTTTTCAATGGATGTAGTCCCTTTGCCAACTGCTCATGAAATCTTGTTTGATGAACATCACGCATTGCCATCTAGTAAGATAGCGCAATTCGGAGTCTTTGTCTTTCTCTGCTGGGTTGTGGAGAGATTCATCTAGTGCTTACAGAAATGGGGTTAGCTGCAATCCAGCTCCATTATTTGGGTCGTCCGATACTGGTGCAATGCGTGAATTTAAAATTGCTTCTATTTCTGCGATGACGGTCAGTAGCTCTTCGTATGTAAAAATGAACTCCCTCATTTTGTTGGCAGCTCTAACCAAGTTATTACCGCTGTAGATGCGTAGCAGCGATCCAGGCGATAATCCTTCAAATGCAGGACAAGAAAGAAAGCATTAGTTGTCAACTCGGGAACTTGTTCGATGTGAGTAGCCTTCTTCGAAAGCCTGGCTTTTTTCATATTGTTCTGGGTCGGTATTAATATTTCTGCCAAAAAAAAATTTCTAATGGTCTTTTCTTCGTTACTGAATGTATTGTGCAATTGTATTCGTAAATGGCTCTGTCTAATAATTCTTCAAAGGTGTTGTATATTTGTTTGGTTTTAAGGCATCTCATTATTTCCGAAAGGGTCGAATGAAATCGTTCAATCTGTCCGTTAACTGAACTTTTGTAGGGAGGAGCTTTAAAAATGGTTATATTTAATTGATCTCTCATCATAAAGGTAATAGATGCTGAATTAAAAGCTTTTTCATTATCCATTACTATAAATTTGGGTACTCCATAGTAGAATATTATTTCGTGTAACTGTTTTTTAATGTCTTCAGTGGATTTGGATTTTATAATTTTTGCCTGTGCTAATTTGGAAAATTTATCTATTGCGGTCAATACTAATTTCTTTTCTGTTGAAAATATGTCAATGTGGATTATGTGTCCAGGGTATTCAGGAATTGGGGTTTCTTTAATTTCTGGATTGGGGGGATGTCTATCATATTTGCCTTCTTTACATACCCTGCATTGTTTGACTAATGTTGTTATTTTTTGTTTCATTTTGGGGAAATAATATTTTTCTGCAAGTTGGTTTTTGTTTTCTTCTGCGTTTCTATGTGCTCTGTTATGTGTTTCTAATATTAATTCTTCCTGCTTAGTTTCTTCTGTCAAATCTTCTACTTTATTTTGTGTGAATCTGATTTTAATGGATCCGAAATGTTCCGGATAAATTCGCTGTATCTCTCCCATTATCTCTTCTGATGTGAAAATTCCATTTAGGATTGACGGATTTAAATGTTTTTTTAATATTTCAATAAGATCAATATTCTGAAAGTCTGGTCGAGTTATAACGTGTCTATGAAAGGTGGGGAACGGAATAGTAAATTTGTAGTCGGGGGGTTTTCTTTGTAAATAAATATCTGATTCTTAAAGGCATTTATTGGTACTTCGACGCTGGGGATAAGGTTATGACCAGAGCTCTGCGCGCTGTGTTGTGTTGCTGTTAATGAGTTAATTTGGTTGCTTATGGGGATCCTAGACAAAGCATCGGCCACTATGTTTTCCTTTCCGGGTTTATAAAGTAATTCTTTATTATATTCGTCAAGATATGATTTCCATCTCTTGATCGCTATCCCTCCCTTCCAATTACAATCGTGTGTAAGTGGTTCGTGGTCAGTATAGATTTTAACCTTGGTTCCACCGTAGAGATATCCTCTAAGTGTTTTTACTGCCCATGAAATGGCTAACATTTCTTTCTTTGCCGTTTCGTAGTTTTCTTCGGTTTGAGATAGTGTTCTAGATATGAAAGCTATAGGTCTGTCTTTTTGTGAAAGTACTGCTCCAATTGCGTGATCGGAGGCGTCTGTTGTCAATACAAATTCCTCGTTAAAATTTGGATATTGTAATATTACGTCTTCTGAAATTAGGGTGCTTTTTAATTTATTAAAGGCCTGAATGGCTTCATTGTTGAAGTGAATAGATTTCTTCGATGAAGCTTTCTTCGAAATTCTCCCATCCTCGCCTCTAAGTAATGTGGTGAGTGGTTTTGCTAGTGCAGCGTAGCCCATAATAAATCGTCGGTAATACCCTGACAGTCCAAGGAAAGATCTTAATTCCTTAACGTTTTTGGGAATGGGGTAGTTAGCGATGGCCTCTACCTTTGTTGGATTAGTTTCTATTCCCTTATCTGAAATTACAAATCCTAAAAATTCAACTTTATTTTTGAAAAATTCGCATTTATCCAATTGGCATTTTATGTTAGCATTATTTAAGGTTTCAAATATTGTATCTAAATTTTTTGAATGAGATTGTGCGTCTGGACTGAAGACAATTATGTCATCGATGTAAATATAACAGATTTGCCCTATGTGTTCCCTAAGAATGTCGTCTAGGGCACGCTGAAAAATAGATGGTGCGTTTTTCAGTCCAAATGGAAGTCTTGTGAACTCAAACTTTCCGTTATTCACGGAGAAGGCTGTCTTTTCTATATCGCTTTCTTTTAAAAGAATTTGATGGAACCCACTTTTGAGATCTAACACAGAAAACATTTTATTATTTCCCAGTTGTGCAAGAACTGCATTTATGTCTGGTATCGGGTATCTGTCTGCTATTGTAACACTATTTAATTTTCTGTAATCTATTACCATTCTATATTTCTCTACATTGGAGGCATCTAATTTTTTTGGTACAATCCACACTGGTGAATTGTAAGGCGATCTGGAGGGTCGTATTATATTGGTGTCTAAAAGTTCTTTTATTTGTCGGTCAATTTCGTCTTTGAGTGCCATTGGATATTGATAAAATTTCGAGTAGACTGGTGTGTCAGTGTTTGTACGTATCTCAGCTTTCACGTTTGTTGTGTAAGTCAATTTTTCGTTTGGTTCTGCAAAAAGATTCGGATATTTCTGAATAAGTTGGTTAAGATCTGATTTTTGTGTCCCAGTAAGATGATCTGTCCGAGGAATAATTAAATTTACAGCTTTGAATTTTTTTTCTTTAATATGGATTGTTTTTCCATTTTTTAAGTGCATAGATTTGGTATTAGTGTTAATTATTGCTCCTAAATTTTTTAAACTGTCGTTTCCCAGAATGGCATCAAATGTTTTTAAAGTCGGTAATAAAAAAAATTTAATTGTTGTATTAGGGTCGTTAAATAAATTGGCTGATTTGTGATGTGTAATTTTAATACTTCCGCCAACCGAGATGGCGTCAAACGGGGATTTATTTTCTATAGGATTTTTTACGAATTTTGGCAAGATGTAATTATTGTTTGAACCGGTATCAATTAATATTTTTAAAATTTCTCCACTCCTCAGTTTGCATTCAAAATATGGCAATGAGGAGTTTGTTAGTCTAAAAAATGAAGGTAGGTATAATCATATTGGTATTCTTGGTCGGCTTGGTTTATGGATTCAGAATATTCTGTTAGGGATTCGGGATATTCAGATTGTGATTCGTCCTGTGATTTTATGGTTTCGTTATATTCGTCAAGGGTTGGTGTTTCATCTTCCACTTCTGAAGAAGTGTGAGGGGCTGCTTGAATATTAAAATTTCTGGATTTTTTTACGGCTTCGTTTAGAGGCATTGGTGGTCTTTTACCGGCCTCGAAACGTATGGGTTTGTTCATATAATTGATATGTTTTGATTGCATGGTCCTGTCGATGTCCATGGGTTCTGGTCGTGGTTGTGGCTTTACAGCCAAAGGTCGAGTCGGAGGAAAGTTTCCTGAAGGTCGAACTGCAGTATATTGTGGGACTGGTGGAATTTGATTGTTATTGTAGAACTGGGGTCGTGGTTGATTAAACATATTATTATTTTGTCTAGGTGGAACTAGAGGATTTTGATACTGGTTATTAATGGGGAATGACCACTGTGGCCTGCTTGGCTGTGGTCTGGTTGGTTGTGAATGTGGTAAGTTTTGGGAAGGCACGTTTCTAAATCCGGATTGTTGCCCTCTATTAACTGCATGGTTTGCACGGAACGCTTGGTTCTCTAACTTTAAACAAAGATGTAAAGCTGAAGGAAGATCGGTTGGTTCCTTCATACCGAGAAGACGAGATAAATCTCCGCGAAGTCCGCGCACAAAAGTGTCTAAGGCTTTGTCCCTATACATTTTCGTCATGAGTTGTTCGGCTTCCATTCCTAATTCCATACATCCAACCTTATTAAGAATAAGCGAAAGGTGTTTGTAGACTGACTGATGAAATTCCTCTACCGACTGGTGAGCACCCTGACATAGAGTTGTCATTTGGTATTCAAGAGTGCTTAAATCCCGCTTATCTGCGTAGTGCAAAGTTAGACATTTAGAAATGGCATTCCAGTTGAGTGGAGTATTATAAGATTCCAACGCAGTGTCTGCGTTTCCCGTGATTTTATTACGTATGGTATGTAGAATCCCAAAATACTTAGATGTGCCTACAGTGTGTTCATATGTTTTAAGAACTCTATCCACACCCTTTTTCCAAGAACTGAATTCTGTTGGGTTGCCAGAAAATTCCCTTAAGCTTTTTACGATGTCTGGTACCCTATCCAAACCTTCGAGGTTAGCTCGATTTTCATAGGAAATTTCCTGATTTGGAATCTGTGCAAAATCGAATCCTGTGTTTTGAGCTTGTTGTAATAGGACCGGTAATTGTTCAGCAATTATTTGTCTGACTGCTTCTTGTAACTCTAATGCTGCCATATTGTCTCTGTGTTCCTGATGTAATTCCTGTCTATGAATTTGTCTTTGATTTTGAACTATGTTAGCTGGACGTTGTTCTACCTGATTTAAATTTTGAAGTTGTTCTGGCTGATGTTGAGGTTGTTCTTGAGGTTGTAAATCAATGACGGGTGGTCGTATAAGATTATGCCGATTGGCCATAGGAGATTTTTTTCATGGGTCTGTCTTACGATAAAAATGGTTGATTCTTATAAATATTAAGTTTCAAAATTAATTATTATTTTTTTTTTTTTATATGATAAGGAATGAATGTTTCATTTGCTTAAATTAATTTTGTAATTTAATTCGAATTTAAATAGTAGTAAAAATGTTTAATCACTTAAATACTTTAAAATACTTTAATTCAATTTGTATTTAAAAATGGTTATTAATTAAAATTTATATGAATAAAATTTTAATAACTGAAAATAATTAAATTTAATTTTAAATTTTAGATTCACTTAAAATTTAAATGGAATTCAAATTTTAGAACTTTAACTTCAAAATTTTATTTTAAATTTTTAACTTTTGATTTTTATTAAGATGTTTCTTTTAGTGTAGAAAATTTTTCGCTTTTATTTTTGGTTTAACTTTTGGTTTGGTTGCCTTCACTTATTCACTATTCACTTAACTTATCATGATGTGGCTACACCTCCTGATGATCCGGATGTCTTCCTTTTTGTTTCCTACTGGGGATCCTGCGATTCACACTTAGTAGAGGTTGTCCTGCGGGCGTACCTGACAGTACTTGTAGTCCACCGATGGATCAGTAAACTTGTTTTTCACCGACCGGTTACCGTCTTCAGCTTGCAAAATTAATTGCCAAGGAGTCTCTCTGATTTCAGGTTTTATGTTTGGGCCAACGGAGTCGCACAAAAATATTTTAATTATTTGCACTAAAAGGAACTTAATCGTTTTTCCTCGCGTTGGTCCCTGTTCGGGCGCCAGTTAATTTCCAGGATAATAAAAACCCAAAAAATAAGTTTTGAACGTTTGATTTATTCGGAGTTCAATTTGAGACTAATTTTATTCATTTAAAAATTCCCTGATCTAAGCTGTGGGTTGGGGCAGCGACGTCGACGTCGCGGAAGAGACCGCGGCGGTGGCCTAGTTCTGGTGGAGCGGCTGAAACTGCAAGGTTTGCAGAATCGGCATTTTGGTACTGCGCTGTGGCTGCTGACCGGATGCGTGTGTTTATGTTATTGAACTTGGGGGTTCTTGGCGTGTTTATGTTATTGAACTTTCGGGCTCTTGACCGTTGTATTGAAATGTTGCAATGTTGCCATCGACAATGTTGCAATATTTCTCGGAAAAAATGTAGAAATATTTCTGTGATTAACTTGCATGCTAATGTAGCACTTACATGTAGCATATCAGAGAGGTCTGGAATGGCAAAAGTTCTGCAACGATGTGCGGATTGATAACACTGCCAATAGATTTCTGTACTACTGTACAATAAAAAAAAAAACAACTAATTGAAAATATTTTCCCAAACTATATTATATATACAGCATTACAAAAATCAAGATTGGTTGAGCGAGCGAGAAATATAGGCTGCAAAAAATGTCGACTTTAACGCAATAAACTTAACAATTTTAAAAGACATCGAAGGATAATTTGTTTCATATACACTGACGAGCAAAACTGAAACACGGGTTAAATACTCTAATTTTAAAGGTCTGTTCTTCTGTACTAGTTTATGCATGTTATCCAACCCATGAATATTCTTAGCTTATGAGTTTCATAAACAAATTTTCAATCGTAGCAACCGCTGAAAAATATAAGCTTCGCTAGCAAAATCTCCCCTCACTCAAAACGGCCACATTCGGGCTATTGTAAACAAATGACCCTTGCCAATCTTAGCAACCGCTGGAAATTCTAGCTTCGTTTACAGAATCTCCCCTCACTCAAACCGGGCCCTGTAAGAACCACATCCGGCCTACTGTAAACAAATGACTCCAGTCATAAACAAAGCTTCCAAATTTTTCACTTAGGGTCCGATCTAGTCCGAGCCAGTTGCTAAACAAATTTTTGTCAAATAATCAATTTATTGAGTTTCAATTACTTCTCAATTATTTCATCAGCCAATTGTCCTACCCTCTTAACTTTGCCTAATCTCTTTTAATCTCTTCTGAGCAAGATTCTCTTAAGCCGAGGTTTCATGATTAATATTTTATCAAACCAAGGGCAGTTCTTTTTTGGAGACGACCGATCGGTCGCGAAAAATTAAGTTAATACATAAGTGCCTTGTGAAAGTGAATTTGAAAAAAATAAAAGGTGAACATCATAACAAAATAAAAAATTATTTTTTTAAAAAATTATCAACTAATAAATTTAATTGGAGCCCAACGCGGGGCCGCGTCTTCAAAAGTTCCTAAATTTTTTTAATGAAAACAAATTAAAAATACAAAAAAACGAAACTCCCGCGGTCAAACAACTCGAATATTTTGTGGAAAAAACAAACCGTCCGCAAACGACACAAACCCAAAGTGATTGTGATCGTTAAAACATTTAAGTGGAAAATAATAAATAAAAAATAATCCATTTAAAAAATAAAAGTTGATAAAAAGGTGTACCGAAATTTAAATTCACTAAAAAGTAAGAACACAATAAATAAAATAAAGAACTCAAAAAAAAGGAAAAACACAAGTAATAAAAAACACATAAATTAAAATATATATAGATATAAATAAACCAACACACAAAAAAAACCCCAAAAGAAGGAAGGAAGGGCTGAGGGCAATCCCTCGTCACAAAGCTACACCGGAAAAGTTTTAATTTTTTACCTCAGTAGGAAACAACAATCAACCACGACCAGCGGAACAAATCCTGACGACGATCAACAGGAAGCAGCAAATCGTGAGGAATTGAAAATTAATTATTTTTTTGTATATATATAATTATATCATTTAAAGTTAGCCGATAGTTGATAATCTTTAATACTTATTGAACCTCTGTGAATCGAAAAACAATCTGGAAAATTTATAAAAAAACTTTGGAAATTTAAATTTGAATGTGGCAACCGGTGGGACATGTCAAAATCTTACCAGCAGTGGCCTGGGATCAAATCTAACAATGGAATTAATAAACCGAGTGGTAAATTTACAGTTGACAGGTTTAAATGAAAAAATTAATGAGCTTAATAATAAGTTAAACTCGAATGCAAATGTAGTGGAAGACTATAAGCTTTAAATAATTGACCCCACAGTTAGATGCGATAAAACCCTAGAAGTAGTAAAAGCTTTGCCAAAATTTTATGGAGAACAATCCCAGTATGTCGTATGGGCGGAGGCCGCAGAAACAACTATGAGCCTATACAAAATTAATAGTGAACAGTATTTTATCACCCTAAACATTTTACGGAACAAAAACATCAGGGGAGCGGCGCACGACGCCTTAACTAACCATGGTACCGTATTAAATTTCAAGGCCATACTTTCGAGACTGGATTTTATCTACAATGATAGAAGACCAATCCACGTTCTCTAATAGAAATTATGATCAAAACAATTTTCACCAAAAACAAGCAGTAGAACGTAACATAGAACCAATGGAAGTTGATCCATCAAATCAAATTAAACCCTTTAAAAATTGGCAGGGACATAATGAAAGACAGGGGAATTACAATTATTATAATTCCAACAAAAACTACAACCGTCCGAACTATTACCAACAAAATAGTAACGAACCACAACAAACACATCCACCACTAAAACGCGAACCAACTAACACTAACACTATAAATCAGCCCCAAAATAAAACCATGCGAATTAACAACATCGAAGAGAATCATTTATTAGACCAGGAACAAAAGTAGGGTTACCCTACTTGACGAGGATAGATAGGCAATCAAAGCAAAAATTAAAAATATTGATTGACACAGGAGCAACATCCTGCTATATAAAAAAGGAGATCTATTCAAACAAAAGTGAACTCCCCATATACAAAAGAGTCTCCACTGTAAATGGATACTCAATAATAAAACATTACCACGTAATAACTATTTTTAATACAAAACAAATATTCTACGAAATTGAAGGGTTAGACGCCGATTTGTTAGTAGGATTTACCCTACTCAAAAAAATAGGTGCCGTAATCGACACAAATATAGGCGTCATTAAATATCACGGAAAGGAAGAAAAATTTGTTTTTCATAATAAAGTGAGCGGAAATAAAGCATCCCCCACCGAGGAAAAAATTAATCTTCCCCTAACTGAATTCATTATAAACAAGAGAGAACGCTATAGTCGGGTGCCCCGACTATCAGATACCCGTTACTCAGGTAAAGGGAGTGCGAGGGAGATGGAGATAGAAACTTTGATGACGCATAACTTTTTAACGACTGGTCCGATTTGAAAAATTTCTTCTACATTTCGATAGGTATTGATAAACAAAATAAAACTGCATTTTTACTTTTCCGAAATATTTAAATTTTTAAAATCGTATATAAGTGATTGTGGGCGTTAAAGGGGGCGTGGCACCTTTTTGAAACAAACTTGCGCTGCGTAGGAACTCCTAGAATCTGCATGCAAAATGCCAATCTTCTAGCTTTTATAGTTTCCGAGATCTCAGCGTTCATACGGACAGACAGACGGACAGACAGACGGACAGACGGACAGACGGACAGACGGACAGACAGACGGACAGACGGACATGGCTAGATCGACTCGGCTAGTGATCCTGAACAAGAATATATATACTTTATAGGGTCGGAAACGCTTCCTTCTACCTGTTACATACTTTTGCACGAATACAATATACCCTTTTACTCTACGAGTAACGGGTATAAAAATTCTTCAATGAATTAGCATTAAATAAAACCGATTCACTCTACGCTGAAAAAAGTAATTGCAGCTCGAAAACGGAGCGTTCCGACGTTGAATTATCCGTCAATAGTGAATTAAATAATATCCAGTTGGAATTTTCAAACCAAGTGGAAAGAATGAAAGAAAATATAATAAATCAAATCGAAACAAAACATTCTACGATCGATATCCAAATTCCATTTCGAACGGATATAAGAGGAGAAATTACTACAATTCTGTCAGTCTCAGATTTTGTTAATAGGGAAATAAGCCGAATGCTATCGGAACAAATAATAAGGCCAAATAGAAGCCCATACAACTCACCCGTCTTAGTGGTCCCGAAAAAGGGACAAAATGAGGACGAAAGCCCTAAGTTAAGATTAGTAATTGACTATAAAAAACTTAACGAGAATACCGTTCCAGATAGATATCCGATGCAGGATCCATCAGTGATCTTAGCAAATTTCGGGAAGGCAAAAGTATTTTCAACAATCGACTTAGAGTCCGGTTTTCATCAAATCTTGATGAAAGACTCCGACATTGAAAAAACGTCATTTTCCATAAATAATGTGAAGTAGGAATTTTTAAGAATGCCATTTGGTCTAACGAATGCTCCTCGAATTTTTCAGAGAGCTATGGACGACATATTAAGGGAACAAGTCGGGAAAATTTGTCACGTCTATATGGACGATATAATTATATTCTCCGACTCAATATAACAACATTACCAAGACTTGCTGAAAAAAATAAATATTTTATTCAAAGCAAACATGAAAGTGTCTCTAGAAAAATCCAAATTCTTCATGTAAGAAATCAGTTTCTTAGGGTACGTAGTATCCTACAATATTATTAAAACAGACCCCGAAAAAATTTCAACAATACTTAAGTATCCGCAAAAACCTCTTACCAAATATTTAGGAGGAGACAATGGTAAAATATCCAAAACAATGTCTAAAAAAACTTTCCAACAGCTGGATGAACCTGCTGTAAAAGCTTTTAACGAGCTAAAACAAAATCTAGTAGCTCAAAAAGAACTAACTCAACCAGATTATAACAAGAAATTCACATTGACTACAGACGCTTCAGATTTTGCTATTGGCGCAGTCCTTTCACAGGAAGGCAAACCAATAACTTTTATTTCAAAAACTTTATCGAAAACAGAGCAAGTGTACGCAACAAACAAGAAGGAATTATTAGCCAAAGTCTGGGCATTAAAAAACCTTCGAAATTATTTCTATGGGGTAGTTGGAATAGAAATCCAAACTGACCATCAGTCATTATCCTTCACGGTCTCAGACAAAAACCCCAACATAGAAATGAAGCTATGGTACTCATTTATTGAAAGTTACTGTCCTAAAATGTAGTCGCTGATGCATTGTCAAGAATCCAAATTAACCACCTCTCAGATGAAAATCCAAGTTTGGACAATTCAGAATCAACAGGTTCAGAACAAAATACCATCCACTCAACAGAAAGCAGTTTCGAGAATATTATCGAGGAAACAAACAAACCTTTGAATCAGTTTAAAATTCAACTACTAATTACAACGGGCAGGGTCACCATTCATGAGTCATTGAAAATATTCGACAATACCAGACACATAATCCAGTATGATACACCCGAGAATTTAGTATCAATTCTTAGAGAATATATTCAACCAAATATAACCATTGAACTTCACTGTACCCTTGAAGACCTTTACGTAATTCAAAAACCTCTTAAGAAAAATTTCATAAACAAGTTTTTATTTACAAGAACATTCGTTCTAGACATAGAAAAAGATGAAGACAAAGCAATCATTATTGAGGAAATTCATTGCCGTGCCCATAGAGGGCTGGACGAAAACTACAAACAAATAACGAGACTTTACTACTGACCGAAATTATTTTTAAAACTTAAAGAATATATTAAGAACTGTACAATTTGCAACGAAAACAAATACTGTAGACACCCTGCAGAAATTCTGATTGGGGAAGCCCCTATACCATCAAAGGAGGGAGAAAATCTACACTTAGACATTTTTTACGCTGATAAAAAAATATTTTTAACTTGCATTGACGCATACTCCAAATTTTTAGTAGTAAAAGAAATTGAGAATAAATTAAATATTGAAAACAAGGTCTTAGAAATTTTACAACAATACCCACTGGCCAAAAAACTTATGACGGACAACGAGCCAAGTTTCACTTCGGCAGAATTTAGAGCATTTATAAATAGATGCGGACTTACAATACATTACGCTGACCCTAGACATAGTTCTTCGAACGGACAAATCGAAAGAGCACATTCCACACTGACAGAAATTGCTAGATGTATTAAAGACGAATTTAATCTTACTGACCACTCAGAAATAATTATTAGATCTGCCCAAAGGTATAACCAAAGCATTCATTCTGTAACAAATGAAAAACCAATAGACATTCTATACAATAAAATAAAACATGAAAAAGTCCCTGAAATACTTAAGGTGCGCAATCAAAAATGCTTAAATCACATAACCGAAACAAAAAAGCAAAAGAATATCATGTAGGACAAGTAATATATGAAAAAAAGTACGGGGAACGAAATAAATTCAAACCAAGATACAAAAAACAGGTAGTTAAAGAAAACAAAGCTAATAAAGTAATAATAAATAATAGAAATATAAATATCCACAAAGATAATATTAAATATTAAAATATTTTTAACTTACAGATAATAAATACTATAATATGTATATATAGTTTTGATAATCGCTTCAACTAATTCTGAGATAATCGACTATTCAAACCACGACTTTTTTATCTACAAAGACAACAAGGACATCCTGACTTATGATTCATACGCAGAACTTTTTCATATCACTAATATAAGCTTTTACAAAGAAATTATTAAGGAAGAATCAGAAAGCTTAGAAGAATTCAGAAATGATCAGTTCCACTGGGAGTTGACTTACAACCTAAAAACCATCGACTTAACTTTATCACAATAAACTTTATCAAGAAATAAAAGAAGCATTAACGAATTATGCACCATTTCAAAATGGATAACTGGAACACCGGACCATGATGATTTTACAACAATTCAAGAAAAAATTAACGATTTAATTGAAAATAATAATAAGCAACAGATAATAAATTCCAAATTGTTTGACGAAGTTAAGAAATTATCTACCACATTAGATTCAGTTTTCACCCACCAAAACACCGCTTACGCCTAATAACTTTTGATTTACAAAATTTAATTGACACCATTACTTTAGCAAAAATCGACGTTTTTAACACAAAAATATTAAACCATGACGATCTTCAAGAAATTTATAAACATGAAGAAAAACTTGTCATGATCACAGATCTAATGGATATTTCCGAATTTAAAATTGCACTACACAAAGAAATATTTGTAATTTATATTCGGTATCCAGTCATTCGAAATCGATGCGATACATATTTCACCAGGGCTATCTCTCAAAATGATGGCAAATTAGTTTTAAGCAACCAAATTGCAAAATGCAATAACACATTTTACGAAATTTATAATTTTAAAAAGGAATTATTCAACAACTATTGTACTCTAAATAAAAACCAATCATGTTTTACTCGTTTATTGAATGGAGAAAAATCCTACTGCATTAAAATAAAAGAAAAAAATAAACAAATTTATGTTATACAATACGGTGCAGTGCTGATAAGCGGAAATAATATTGTAAACGATACTTATTTAACGGGAACATATTTAATTATATTTAATGGCACTACCGTAATAAACAATATATCCTACACAAACATAGGTAATAAGATGCTCGAATTTATTACAGCCCACAATTACATTAATTTTGAAATATCCGAATATATATTATCCAAAAATTCGGAAGTATCCTTTGACAATATAAAAATTCTAAACCCATTTGTTCAAATCAGAATGACAAAAATACCCCTAACACTTATTGTAATATCAATAGTTATACCCGTTACTCGTAGATTAAAAGGGTATATTGTATTCGTGCAAAAGTATGTAACAGCTAGAAGGAAGCGTTTCCGACCCTATAAAGTATATATATTCTTGATCAGGGTCACTAGCCGAGTCGATATAGCCATGTCCGTCTGTCTGTCTGTCCGTCTGTCCGTCTGTCTGTCCGTATGAACGCTGAGATCTCGGAAACTATAAAAGCTAGAAGATTGGCATTTTGCATGCAGATTCTAGGAGTTCCTACGCAGCGCAAGTTTGTTTCAAAAAGGTGCCACGCCCCCTTTAACGCCCACAATCGCTAATATACGATTTTAAAAATTTAAATATTTTGGAAAAGTAAAAATGCAGTTTTATTGTGTTTATCAATACCTATCGAAATGTAGAAGAAATTTTTCAAATCGGACCATTCGTTAAAAAGTTATGCGTGATTAAAGTTTCTATCTCCATCTCCCTCGCACTCCCTTTACCTGAGTAACGGGTATCTGATAGTCGGGGCACCCGACTATAGCGTTCTCTCTTGTTTTAGTATATTAACTTTTATTGTCAATCTTTAAAGTCAAAAAATATCTGTTAATCATCAAACCACGGCTAAAAAATATTATTAAAAATAACAATATTCAAAATAATTCCCAAGAAGAAAATGTTGTAGCAGATTAAGCAGCTCAAACTAAACGCCATCTAACCAACGTCATTTGAATCGGGACGCTTCAATTTAGAAGGGGGAGTGTTATCCAACCCATGAATATTCTTAGCTTATGAGTTTCATAAACAAATTTTCAATCGTAGCAACCGCTGAAAAATCTAAGCTTCGCTAGCAAAATCTCCCCTCGGGCTATTGTAAACAAATGACCCTTTCCAATCTTAGCAACCGCTGGAAATTCTAGCTTCGTTAACAGAATCTCCCCTCACTCAAACCTAGCCCTGTGAGAACCACATCCGGCCTACTGTAAACAAATGACTCCAGTCATAAACAAAGCTTCCAAATTTTCCACTTAGGGTCCGATCTAGTCCGAGCCAGTTGCTAACCAAATTTTTGTCAAATAATCAATTTACTGAGTTTAAATTACTTCTCAATTATTTCATCAGCCAATTGTCCTACTCTCTTAACTTTGCCTAATCTCTTTTAATCTCTTCTGAGCAAGATTATCTTAAGCCTAGGTTTCATGATTAATATTTTATCAAACCAAGGGCAGTTCTTTTTTGGAGACGACTCGATCGGTCGCGAAAAATTAAGTTAATACATAAGTGACTTGTGAAAGTGAATTTAAAAAAAATAAAAGGTGAACATCATAACAAAATAAAAAATTATTTTGTTTAGAAATTATCAACTAATAAATTTAATTTGCACGCTAAAAATCGTCTTGTTTTGTTGGTATGTTCATCAACGTTTCTGGAAAATTAAGCCATTTGACAATAGGAATAAAAAAAGCTGGAGCAAACTTTGAAATAAGTCAAATATTACAGTTTTGCACTGCGGTCATTTTGTAAACAAATATTTTTATCAATTTTTTAATAATGTGTGCACAGCCATTTTAACTTTTTTAGTTCTCCTAAGAGATTTGGCATACTTTGTGTGTAGCGTTGCACCAATTCGGGGGAATAGCATTCCATATGTCCTTTGTTCTCTCCCACAGCTTCTTCATTCCACTTGGAGGAACTGCATATTTCGCCAATTGCGATTTCACATGACTCCATTAATTTTTGAATTTGATTCATATCCGGAGATTCATGGCCTGAAATTTTTGTTTTAAAATCCTATTTTTACCAAAAGGGACGTAAGCTTTGGGTCATTGCCTTGCTAAAAAATGCATTTTTCAGCATCCCGTATTCCGGATGACTTGTGGACGATTTTCTTGTAAAATGCTCAAATATTGTTCCTTCCTCATTATTCCAAGGGACCAGACCATCATTAAGCCGGCACCGTGCTTGACGGTTTGTCGCACATTACTTGGTGTCTGGATTGTGGGTTCTGTAATCCAATACTTGGAGCGACCATCTGACTCAACTCGATTTTTGTTTGGTCAGACCATACAACCTTGAAAACCAAAAAATGTTAAAATAGTTGGCATTTTCAGATGAAGATCCACAATCCAGTTAGTGCATAAATAAAATTCGGACCAGTCATAGCCGAATATAAAAGTATTAAAAAAGTATTTTATAAAAGTTTGCCTTACGAAAGCAGCTATGTTCTCGCATATACAGTCAGCTCTAGAGTTGGGTGATAGGGATCCTCCGGTTGTGTAAGTGGTGATGTTCTTAATAGACAAACGCCTTCTGGACTTGAAACAAAACACAAGTTCAGTAAACGTCCTAAGGAGTTTGTAACATAGTTTACTTGGGATAGGACAATGTCAATAAAACCGTCAATAAAGTCTAAAATATATTCAAATAACCTAATACTACTTAATAAACTCGATCCGACAGTTTTTTGGAAATGTACTGGATAACGGAAAGGTGATTTACCTAAATTGGGAACAGATGATGGTGGGAAATATGAACAAGAAATATATATAAAACTACTGGGAAACGATAATTTAATACCTAGGAATTCGATGTCACTAAATTCTTCAAAAGAGTTGAGTTGGTTGAGTTAGTTCAAGTAAATCCCAACTTTTTGGGTATTGCCATTGATACGTTACCACTTTTTGAAACGAAAAAACTTACTCTAAGTGACAACTAATATTATAACTAAGAACAATGAAAATTCATTCACCAAAACATATATACTGTTATTATGTTTTTTTATTTTAATTAATTTTGTTCCTATAAATTTTAATTTATTTTATTATTTTTTTAAACGTTGGAAAAAAGTTTTAACGACAGAATTCCATATATGTAAAAACCAATAAAGTTTGGCAACTCACAATTGCAAAAAAGCTTCTCTGATCGTAACATTGAGGAGTTTCTGACGCTCTGCTTCTATACCCGTGCGGCTAGCTCAGAAGATTGTGTGTTCGTCCCACCAAATTTATATGACCTTCCGCAGATCAGTGAGAAGACAAAGGATTCGAATGGTAACAGTGGGCTTATTCTTGTGCTAATTATTACAGCGGGTGTGTGGTTTGGCTGGTCTCGATGTTGTCCCGCGCTGATTCCACTGGCTACTGATATTGCTCGTCCTAGATTGTTGACGCGTTGACCTGGTGACCACTGGCTCTTTCTTGTGTCTCGGGATGTTCCTAGTAATTCGCCTCCGCTCGCTCGTCGACGCGTTGACTCGAGACCGCTTGTCGCGCCTTGGGCTCGCAGAGAGATCGGCCATAAGAGAATACCAACATTCGTCTCATTTGATTAAATTTCTATCCCCGAAATTTAGTTTTTAATAGGTTGAAAATTGTGTCATCCAAATAATTAGCCAGTTTTTATAAGCTTGAATACAAAAACCTATTTGAGTTTATAAATTTAATTTTATAACGACAAGTAGCATTGAGTCAAATAGTTTGGGTGAGGGCATTACACAATTCTTTATTGCAGATATTGGTTTCGATTTATCTCATAATTTCTTAACAAATAATTGTATGTCAAACTATAAAGATGAAAAACGACTAGTTTAGTTCATACTCTACTTTAGGATTCTTATGTATATGACTTTTATAGTTAACATTGATTAAAGTGGTTCCGAATTGGTAGCACAGCAATGATCGTTTTCTTTGTAGTACTGATCGCATGAATCCAATGGCCCGGTCATTACGGACCCAGTAACTATTATAAAAATTCAAAGTAGTTCAAAGTAGGGTCTTAAAAAATTGTTTAATATAATCAGAACCTTAAAAAAAAATTATTTTACTATGTTTGTAAATTTCTTCAGATGTCCGTTGTTCGTTAAAAGATTAATTATATATTTAATACAGCGTTGATATCATACAAACTACTGGCAGAGATATTTATTATAAACAATTTTAAATTTTGTTACTGAATTTGTTATTGGGTATGCTGCTTTACCACTCTCCTAATAGTCGTGTGTCGAATTTGTAATACTAATTTGTGTCGGCAGATTGCTGACGTTTTGGGTGACTGACAGTCTACTGCTTGACTACCAGTTATCAACCTTGTTGTAGATCGACTAGTTCCTTGTAACCTGAATGGGTTGTTTAGTCGTCTGGACCTTGAGTTAGCGGTGAGGGAGTTACTTATAGCTGCTTATGTTTCCGAGGCGACTGAATGTGGTGTGTAGCTCGCTTATAACAAGCTTGTGGTGCTAATGCTGAAGTTGTTATTGCGGGCACTATATCCAAGGGAAAGCGATATTAAGATGTACTGTTGACGGACGTTTATTGCAGACTACTTTTATCCACACCATGTCAGAATTTGTTTTCCTAACTTCGCAATTCGTTGCTGATTTATTGTTTTATTGTGTGATGATTAAAACCAATGTGGCCAGCATTAAAGAATGGGCGTGCTTGGGTGAAAGTTCGTCATGCCCTAGCGAAAAGATTAAAAAAATATTATTTTTGGGGGTGTCTGTTTTTAGATCAGTGTTTTTTGGATCAAAAATGGACAGAAAAACACAAAAAACCCAGAAAAATGGCCTGCACGAACTGAGGGCAGCTATGATCTCTAAAACACCAAATAATTATGAGTAATTAAATTAAAGTATTAAATTTAAAGTATATTGTTTTCTAATTTCTTTGTATAGCAGCAGACAAGTCTTGCCCAAGTAGTTGTCCTTTAAAGGCTCTTTCCCGCAAATTAGATTTTTTAATTTGAACTGCTTGTTAACAAGCCCAGCTGATTGATTTTTGAATTTTAACTACTTGTTAACAAGCCCAGCTGATTGACAGTACGACCGTAGCACGTTCAATAGAGATGAACTCTCTAAAATGCTGTCACACTGGAAAGAAAGTTTTTCCGCTGGCGAACTCGTTTTCGATCTGAGTACTACGCTTTAGTGCCTAAGCCCCACAATGCATATTTTTTTGTGAATTTCCCAAAAAAGCATATTTACAATTGGATAGTTAAGCTGAAGTAGTAATTAATGCTTTATATTGTACGGAAGCGACAGTGATTCCTCTGCAAAGCACGGGCGCAGTATTGTTGGACGATGAATTTTGGTATTCACTTTCCCAAAAAGGTATGGTAGGTGGTTGCAATCACTCCAGAAATATCCTTTCGAATTCCGTCGGTAAGTTCTGCTCCTAATATTGCGGAATATAAGACCAGTCGGGGTTTGGTTTGCCATCGGAACAACTCGGAATTTCGAACAGAATAATCGAACTGAAACGCAGTTGTTTTTGTGTGTGGCGAGTACGTCGATTGCTATGCCGTATTCCTGTTCAGAGTCATCGACCATAGAGTAAGAATCTATATAGAGGTTTTATTTGCTCTGCCCGGGCCTCTGCCAAAGCTCTGCTGAGAGCTATGTTCGAAGCAAACTTCTTCTAACTTCTGTTTCTCACTATCCCTAACATGTGCGAAGCACAAGCAATAGTATGGGGAGTTTTCGCACCAATCCTTAGGAATAAGAGCGACCAATACAGCAATAGGTATTCACCATGGGACTCGATTCCAGTTCGATCGAAGAAATGAAAAACTCTCTTTTTTTCCGTTTTTCCCTTACGTGGCATCACTGGCAAAGTCACTCGAGAGCGCGGGCAGAGCAAATGAAACCTCTATATAGATTCTGACTCTATGCATCGACAAATGTGTGTAATTACTGCGTTACTGGAACTTTTACATCGTAAATGTGACAAGGAACCTTAAACGAATTTAAAGTTTGTAAATCTGTTTTGAGTTCGTTTTCTAGCTCGCGGTCACACCGGCCACGCTGGCTAAAACATATATATTTTTTTTTTTTTTTTTTTTCGCGCGGAGTCCCACGGCCCACTTACCCGCCCAACCGACCGAGGGGCGCAGCCGTGTATCGTACGGCACGATTCGCGATAGGATAGACGCGAGATAGGAAAATAAAGGTAAAGGTCCGGGGAAAAAGTAATAGTTAGATCAATCTTGTGCCAGTGAAGCAAGTATTAATCGTTTTAGGAGCGGCAGAGAGTCAAGATTTGATATTACAGGAAAAAGTCTATTATAGTCAGAACATAATACTCTGAAAGGCTCATGCAAGGCATAGTTAGATCTACAATGATTTAAAATTAGGGGAATATAATTTCTAGTTAATCTACTTGGCACAGAAAAGTTTAGCCGACTTATCGGGGCAGTCAATATCACCATGTATAAGGTTATAAATAAAGATAGTACCAAGCATCGTTCTACGGTTGGCTAGGGATGGTAAATTAATCAAAAGAAGTCTACTAGAATAAGAAGGTAAGATAAGATTTGCATCCCAGTTTAGGCGCCGTAAAGCAAAAAGAAGGAAGTTTTTTTGTACAGATTCAATACGACCAATATGTATTCCGTATTGTGGACTCCAGACGGGAGACCCATACTCCAGAATCGGACGGACTAGCGAAATAAATAAAGTTTTAGTCAAATAAGGATCATCGAATTCTTTTGACCACCTTTTAATAAATCCAAGCACTCCTCCGGCTTTATTAACCATGGACGAAATGTGATTAGAAAATTTTAGTTTAGGGTCCAAGAGAACGCCAAGATCGTTTACAAGAGTTATTCTATCCAAAGAGCTGCCACTTAACGTGTAAGTCGCGTATATCGGATCGGCCCGATAAAAAGTCATCAGCTTGCACTTGGAGCCGTTTAAATTTAGTAAATTATCTCGGCACCAGTTTTGAAAATTATCTAGATCGGATTGCAAGTCTAAATGGCAGGAAATGTCCTTATACTGCAGGCACAACTTAACATCATCTGCGTACATAAGTACGCGAGAATGACTTATAATTGAGGGAAGATCGTTAATAAATAATGTAAAAAGTAACGGACCCAGATGGCTCCCTTGTGGGACACCGGAGGTAACACGGAGAATTTCAGAAATTGAATTTTTAAAAAGGACCCTTTGTGACCTGCCATTTAGATAACTTGAAATCCATTTAAGCAGATCAACTGGAAAACCTAAAAGGTCAAGTTTATGAATAAGAAGTAAGTGATTTACAGAGTCAAATGCTTTACTAAAGTCAGTGTAAATGACATCTGTTTGAAAACTACTATTGAAGCCTTTTATCACAAATGTAGTGAGCTCTAGAAGGTTTGTAATTGTGGATCTACGTTTAATAAATCCGTGTTGACACGGAGAAATAATTGATCTGCAAAAGTGCTGCAAATGAGGAGTAATAATTTTTTCAAAAAGCTTAGGAATAGCTGACAACTTAGAAATACCTCAGTAGTTACTGGCTTCTAACTTGTTACCTTTTTTGAAAAGAGGAATAACAAATGATTCCTTCCAAATATTTGGGAATTGGGACGTTTCTAGAGATAAGGTAAACAACTTGTGAAGAGGTTTGCACAGGGCCTTAGCGCAATACCTAAGCACGCACCCAGGAATACCATCGGACACAAATAAATTCAATGGTATTGAATTCATCAAAAAATAACTCCTCAGACGGGAAGTTTGAATCAACTCCAATTAAGACTCCACCTCCCCGTCTAGAGGGACGGTCATACCTATATATTGTGTACTTACCTGGAAAAACTTCGGAGCTAAAGATCTCCGGCTTTAACCAGGTTTCTGTGAACACAATAATATGAGATGCAAAGGAAAGGCTATCAGAATACAATTTAGTGAGTTTGCTACGCAAACCTCTTGCATTCTGATAGCAAAGAAGGAGGTTAGAAGTTAGTTTTTTGAAATTGGTACACTGGTTTGGCCTCGACTAGGAAGTTTTACTCCTACGGGTCCCTTCTTCTTTATCTTAGCCTCGAACTCTTTTACAACCATATTATCCGGCCAAAAGTCGCCCGAGCATATGGCTTCAAAAAGCTCGTTAGGGACAGTTATCTTGAAAGATGAAATGTCTCTAGCATAAGAAAACTTAAACTTTTCCACCTTTACACTATTACAATCGGCTTTAGTTTTGTCTTGTATATAAGACAATACATCAGAAGATGTTTGATCAGGGGAAAGCCGAGAAACGAAAATTTGTTTCTTTAGTGGAACCACTAAAAGGGATTTTGGTGGAGCAGACATTGTTTCTGCAAAACCAACTTGAGCCGGTTGTCCGGACTCAGTAGTCCCTTGTGGTGGTGATACTACATTCTGAGAGATAGGTGGATCCACTAATTGTGAAACCACTACGGACAAATCGGAATTCTTAGAAGTCCCTGGTTGCATGCATTCTGTAACGGATTCTTCGGATACCGAATCTTTTTAGCTGCTGATCTTAGCAACATTTGAGGGTTTGCTGAAATCAGCTGCTGATCCGCCGGAATGCTCTGTTGTTCTTTTGATTTCGGTTGCGGGGTGTTCCCCTTTTGCTCCTTACCACCAGCGGCCTTTTTGCGCTTAGGGGACTCTTCTAATAGCTTACGACTATTAAACTGCGAGTCCAGCGCAGATAGGAGATCATCAGCTCGGCGAAAACTATCTCTAGCAACTCCGAAACAGCTAATCAGCCCCATCATAGCATAGAGTAAGAGGTTTCATTTGCTCTGCCCGCGCTCTCGAGTGACTTTGCCAGTGATGCCACGTAGGGGAAATACGGAAAAAATAGAGTTTTTCATTTGTTCGATCGAACTGGAATCGAGTCCCGCGGTGAGTTTCTGCAGCTGCACTGGTTGCTCTTATTCCTAGGGATTGGTGCGAGAACTATTGCTTGTGCCTCGCACATGTTGGGTGTGGGGAGAAACCGAAGTTAGCTTCGAACATGGCTCTCACCAGAGCTTTGGCAGAGGGCCAGGCAGAGCAAATGAAACCTCTATATAGTTTCTTACTCTATGTCTCCAGTGACTTTGCCAGTGATGCCACGTAGGGGAAAAACGAAAAAAAAAGTTTTTCATTTGTTCAATGGAGCTGGACTCGAGTCTCGCGGTGAATACTTATGTCTGCACTTGTCGCATCTATTCTTAAGGATCGGTGCTAGAACTCCCCATACTATAACTGTTGTGTCGCACATGCTAGAAGTGGTGAGAAATCAAAGTAAGCATCGAACATGGCAGAGGCTCAGGCAGAGCAAATGGAACTTCCATATACATTCTTACTCAGGGCCGTAGCTAGCATGGGGCAGGTGGGGCGGAGCCCCAGGGCCCCGAAGTGAAGGGGCCCCGCCGGGGCCCCTTCTTATCGACCACTTTTTAGTTCTGAAAAAGCCTTACCATGGCTTTCGGACTTTCTGAATGTGCTTTAAATGGATCACAATAGTCTAACAAAATAAAAAAATTCTAAATTTTTTACATTTTTTATTAGATAATGTACAAAACAACATGTTTTCGCTTTGTTTCAACATATCTCAGTATCTCATTTGGTAAATACCATTAAAAACGCCGCTTTCTCGCTTTGCAAGCCGCAAATTCGTCGATCGCTTGGCTGAAATCGATCTTTCTTGCTCGCTCATTTTCAATCGATAATAATGCCAATGCACACAATCGCTCTTGCCCCATAGAGCTTCTCAAATAATTTTTAATCAATTTCAATTTCGAAAAAGATCTTTCCGCCGTTGCAACTGTGACAGGAAGTGTCAGAAACATGATACAAGCAGTGCACATGTACATCAGAGTAAGTTGACGTTAAGGAACTGTTTTCAATTATGATCATTTCAGCAAGTTGTTTCACACTATCAATCAGACCGATTTTTTTTTCTGAACACTGAACGCAACGAGAGTAATTGCGATGGAAATGTGGAAGAAATGTGATCACGGAAATTTTTCATGAATTTTTCGGCTTCTAACGAAATTTCCCCGTCAGTGGCATTGATTATGAATTTTGGTTGAACAATTTTGTAGACATCCAGAAAGGGGAAAGGACCCGGAGGTTGTTTTGGGCCAGACGAAATAATAGCGTGTTTGATTATTGGGTCCGTAATGACGTCAGGAAAAGTGTTCCCTGTTCTTGCACCGATAGGAGGAAGTGAATCTGTTCCTGTTGTAGCGCTCGCGCTACTCGCATCGAACGAAGGAACCTCGCAATCTCTTTCATTTTGGGATGATTCTGGCAGTGGTTGTGGTTCTGTGGCCAATGGAGATAGATTCCGAGTTGATGTACTCGCTTCAGGTTCTAAGAATTCCGTATAAAGAATTAATTTTATAATGTCAGCCTGGATCATTCATAATTTATGGAATATTTGAATTATTTCTTTATTCCAACGGGATTATTTTGGGATGAATTATAGGATAAATTGATTGATTATTTCACTGTCTCAATTTGTATACCCTTGCAGAGGGTATTATAATTTTGGTCAAAAGTGTGCAACGCAGTGAAGGAGACATCTCCGACCCTATAAAGTATATATATTCTTGATCAGGATCACCTCCTGAGTTGATATAGCCATGTCCGTCTGTCCGTCTGTCTGTTTCTACGCAAACTAGTCTCTCAGTTTTAAAGCTATCGAGTTCAAACTTTGCACACACCCTTCTTTCCTTTGCACGCAGTATATATGTCGGAACGGCCGGGATCGGCCGACTATATCCTATAGCTGCCATATAACTGATTGATCGGAAATGCCATAACTTTGGTGTTCGTAAAGTTAGGAAGTTGAAATTTTCTATGGGTTTTATTTTTAGCCAATCAATCCGACCTACCAAATTTCATAAGGATCGGCCGACTATATCTTATAGCTGCCATATAACTGATTGATCGGAAGTGCCATAACTTTGGTGTTTGTAAAGTTAAGAAGTTGGGATTTTCTATGGGTTTTATTTTTGGCCAATCAACCCGACATACCAAATTTCATAAGGATCGGCCGACTATATCTTATAGCTGCCATATAACTGAACGATTGGAAATGCCATAACTTTGGTGTTTTTAAAGTTAGGAAGTTGGGATTTTTTATGAGTATTAAGAATGCATCATATGAATAATTTTGGAGAATATAGTTTACAGAGTATTCTGCAAGGGTATATCAACTTCGGCTCCGCCCGAAGTTAGCTTTCCTTTCTTGTTTTATTTATATATCAATAAAATGTTTTTTTTTTCTACCTCACACTCATGTAACCTATATTTGATGAGTCTTTTTATACCCTTGCAGAGGGTATTATAATTTTGGTCAAAAGTGTGCAACGCAGTGAAGGAGACATCTCCGACCCTATAAAGTATATATATTCTTGATCAGGATCACCTCCTGAGTTGATATAGCCATGTCCGTCTGTCCGTCTGTCTGTTTCTACGCGAACTAGTCTCTCAGTTTTAAAGATATCGAATTGAAACTTTGCACACACCCTTCTTTCCTTTGCACGCAGTATATATGTCGGAACGGCCGGGATCGGCCGACTATATCCTATAGCTGCCATATAACTGATTGATCGGAAATGCCATAACTTTGGTGTTTGTAAAGTTAGAAAGTTGGGATTTGCTATGGGTTTTATATTTGGCTAATCAATCCTACCTACCAAATTTCATAAGGATCGGCCGACTATATCCTATGGCTGCCATATAACTGATAGATCGGAAATGCCAAAACTTTGGTGTTTGTAAAGTTAGGAAGTTGGGATTTTCTATGGGTTTATATTTGGCCAATCAATCCGACCTACCAAATTTCATAAGGATCGGCCGACTATATCCTATAGCTGCCATATAACTGATAGATCGGAAATGCCATAACTTTGGTGTTTGTAAAGTTAGGAAGTTTGGATTTTCTATGGGTGTTATATTTGGCCAATCAATCCGACCTACCAAATTTCATAAGGATCGGCCGACTACATCCTATAGCTGCCATATAACAGAACTATTGGAAATGCCATAACTTTGGAGTTTTAAAGTTAGGAAGTTGGGAATTTTTATGAGTATTAAGAATGCATCATATGAATAATTTTGGAGAATATAATTTACAGAGTATTCTGCAAGGGTATATCAACTTCGGCTCCGCCCGAAGTTAGCTTTCCTTTCTTGTTTATTATGCGAAGGGTTCATCAAATTGTTGAAAGTATTTGAAAAAAATGTTTGCACGCCTTGAGTACAAAAACCTATTTGAGTTAATAAATTTTATTTTATAACAACAAGTAGCATTGAGTCAAATAGTTTGGGTGAGGGCATTACACAATTCTTTATTGCAGATATTGGTTTCGATTTATCTCATAATTTCTTAACAAATAATTGTATGTCAAACTATAAAGATGAAAAACGACTAGTTTAGTTCATACTCTACTTTAGGATTCTTATGTATATGACTTTTATAGTTAACATTGATTAAAGTGGTTCCGAATTGGTAGCACAGCAATGATCGTTTTCTTTGTAGTACTGATCGCATGAATCCAATGGCCCGGTCATTACGGACCCAGTAACTATTATAAAAATTCAAAGTAGTTCAAAGTAGGGTCTTAAAAAATTGTTTAATATAATCAGAACCTTACAAAAAAATTATTTTACTATGTTTGTAAATTTCTTCAGATGTCCGTTGTTCGTTAAAAGATTAATTATATATTTAATACAGCGTTGATATCATACAAACTACTGGCAGAGATATTTATTATAAACAATTTTAAATTTTGTTACTGAATTTGTTATTGGGTATGCTGCTTTACCACTCTCCTAATAGTCGTGTGTCGAATTTGTAATACTAATTTGTGTCGGCAGATTGCTGACGTTTTGGGTGACTGACAGTCTACTGCTTGACTACCAGTTATCAACCTTGTTGTAGATCGACTAGTTCCTTGTAACCTGAATGGGTTGTTTAGTCGTCTGGACCTTGAGTTAGCGGTGAGGGAGTTACTTATAGCTGCTTATGTTTCCGAGGCGACTGAATGTGGTGTGTAGCTCGCTTATAACAAGCTTGTGGTGCTAATGCTGAAGTTGTTATTGCGGGCACTATATCCAAGGGAAAGCGATATTAAGATGTACTGTTGACGGACGTTTATTGCAGACTACTTTTATCCACACCATGTCAGAATTTGTTTTCCTAACTTCGCAATTCGTTGCTGATTTATTGTTTTATTGTGTGATGATTAAAACCAATGTGGCCAGCATTAAAGAATGGGCGTGCTTGGGTGAAAGTTCGTCATGCCCTAGCGAAAAGATTAAAAAAATATTATTTTTGGGGGTGTCTGTTTTTAGATCAGTGTTTTTTGGATCAAAAATGGACAGAAAAACACAACAAAAAACCCAGAAAAATGGCAGCTATGATCTCTAAAACACCAAATAATTATGAGTAATTAAATTAAAGTATTAAATTTAAAGTATATTGTTTTCTAATTTCTTTGTATAGCAGCAGACAAGTCTTGCCGAAGTAGTTGTCCTTTAAAGGCTCTTTCCCGCAAATTAGATTTTTTAATTTGAACTGCTTGTTAACAAGCCCAGCTGATTGATTTTTGAATTTTAACTACTTGTTAACAAGCCCAGCTGATTGACAGTACGACCGTAGCACGTTCAATAGAGATGAACTCTCTAAAATGCTGTCACACTGGAAAGAAAGTTTTTCCGCTGGCGAACTCGTTTTCGATCTGAGTACTACGCTTTAGTGCCTAAGCCCCACAATGCATATTTTTTTGTGAATTTCCCAAAAAAGCATATTTACAATTGGATAGTTAAGCGGAAGTAGTAATTAATGCTTTATATTGTACGGAAGCGACAGTGATTACTCTGCAAAGCACGGGCGCAGTATTGTTGGACGATGAATTTTGGTATTCACTTTCCCAAAAAGGTATGGTAGGTGGTTGCAATCACTCCAGAAATATCCTTTCGAATTCCGTCGGTAAGTTCTGCTCCTAATATTGCGGAATATAAGACCAGTCGGGGTTTGGTTTGCCATCGGAACAACTCGGAATTTCGAACAGAATAATCGAACTGAAACGCAGTTGTTTTTGTGTGTGGCGAGTACGTCGATTGTTTGCACGCCTTCACATACCTTTAACAGTTCCCGTATCAAGAGACGATGCAGGCGTGGATGATAACGAATTAACGAATTTCCCGGAAATCTTTTTTGCTTCATTGTAATTATACAATTGTCCGATACTATATTTTGTCAATAGCACCTCAATTGAGCAGCTGATTCGCGTCAATCGAGGTATCGAACAGTGTTCGCGACCACTATACGCGCGGGAAATTCAAACGTTCCACACATAGACAACCCTAAGCGTACTTTAAAATTTGACAAAAGACTTCCGTATAGGGGGCCCCAAATTTACTTGTTGCCCCAGGGCCCCCGAGGCTATATCTACGACCCTGTTCTTACTATATGGAGGAATTAGCAAATTCGATTTTTCAAACGTATTATTTGCAGGCCTCGACTCCTTTATATAGTATATATCTTTATTATTTTTTAAATAATTTTTACATACATAGGGAGAAAATCAAAATATGTAAAAAGAACTCACGTTCCAAATTCAACCGTTACTCAATCACTGCTAAGTAACCGATGCTAATACCCTCTTCCCATAGAGTCCATCCGTTCGAACGGTTGGGAATTTTGACAAATGTGAAAGTCCGATACCCACAAAGCACATCCAGCATCCGATAACAGCTGATCTGAACAGCTGTAGCTAATTATTCTAGCCTGTTGCATATTAGACAACATTTAAAATGAGCACAACAGCGCTACGCGAACAACCAAATCGGACTAATATATCTGCAGATTTTTGGCAGCCAGCAGAAAATATATAAACAGCTATTGCCCAATATTGTTTAAATGGTAACAATTCATATTTAATTTTATTATTATTAATGTCAAGAATGGCAGACAGCCAACCTCATTTCAATGACATGATCTCAGCCTACGCTCACAGCTCATTCAGCCCTTCTTGAACGCTATCTCCACAAGCTCGGCCTTGTGGTCCACCTTTATGGGCTTTGCTGGGCGAGCAGACGGGCGCAGAGGGGCCCCATTTTTTTCTGCCTTCAAAAAATAATATTGTGGAATGGATTGCCAATATATTGTTGCACGCATATAAGTTACCTGTACTTACACACACATAACACCCAGCTTCTATTAGGGACTGAGCCACCTTTATGTACTGTATTATAGACGGTAAATTTTAAAAAGTTTCCCGTCATTATTGTTTACGCTTTCTTAGTGAACGTTTCCATTTTCACTGTCAAGATAACGAACTCAGAGTTGCAGCGAAAAAACATCGCCTAACTATCGCATTAAAAAAGTCCGTCAAATTTGGATGGGGAATTAACTGGGAATTTTTGGAACGGTAAAACCTAAAGCCTAGTACTCAGATCGACAAACGAGTACGCTAGCGTAAAAACTTTAATCTTTCAAGTGGGACCAAAATTTCGAGAATTCATCAGAATTAAGCGCGGTACGGTCGTACTGTCAATCAGCTGGGTTTGTTGCCAAGCAGTTAAATTTCAAAGATCGTATTTGAGGGAAAGAGCCTTTAATAGATATTATCAACTACATTGGCAAGACAAGTCTGCCGGTGTACAAAGAAATTAAAAAACAAAACCATTTAAATTTAACAGTTGTTTTTTTTTAATTTACTGATAATTATTTGCTAATTTAAAGTTCATAGCTGCACTTTTATTGTGTTTTTTCGTACATTCTGGACCTAAAAAACATTTTGCTCTGACAAGAGGCACCCCAGATAGTATTAATGTTATTTTGTCCTCACATGGAAACTCCTGCAATCGACTTTTGCGGGTTTTTTGATTTTTTCCCTCCATTTATTAAAATGTTCAGTGAGAAGCGCACGCCGAAAGACTTAAGCCTAGTATCCAGATCGACGAAAACCGAACGCCAGTCATGAGAGAGCGAGAGGCAAACAGCTGGCGTTCACTTTTCGTCAGGCCTTTTTTTCACGTCGGTCCCCTGATCGACGAAAAAATACCAGAAAATTCCATAGCGTTGCCAGTCTGCGGAAATGAACTTTGAATGAATCTCACAAAAGTCGATTGCAGGTGTTTACATGTGAGGACAAAATAACATTAATACTATCTGGGGTGCATCTTGTCAGAGCAAAATGTTTTTTAGGTCCAGAATGTACGAAAAAACACAATAAAAGTGCAGCTATGAACATTAAATTAGCAAATAATTATCAGTAAATTAAAAAAAAACAACTGTTAAATTTAAATGGTATTGTTTTTTAAATTTCTTTGTACAGCGGCAGACTGGTCTTGCCAAGATAGTTGATAATATCTTTTAAAGGCTCTTTTCGGCAAATACGATATTTGAATTATAACTGCGTGTCAACAAACCCAGCTGATTGACAGTACGACCGTAGCACGCTTTATTCTGATGAACTCTCGAAATTTTGGTCACACTGGAAAGATTAAAGTTTTTACGCTAGCGTACTCGTTTGTCGATCTAGTACTCAGAAGGCTTTAAAGGGTACGATGAATCCTTTCATACCTGAATTAGTGAACCTTATAATGTGAAACTCCGATTCCCACAGAGCACATCCACCATCCGATAACAGCTGATCTGAACAGCTGTGGCTATCATTCTAGCCGGTTGCATTTTGCACAACATTTAAAATGAGCATAACAGCGCATTAAATGATAGTTGGTAACAGACTACAAGTGATCTACGCGAACAACCAAATCGAACTAATATGTCTGTAGGTTTTTGCCAGCCTGAAGAAATAATATGAACCGCTTTTGCCCAATATTGTCCAAATGGTAACAAATCAAGTTCATTAAATATTTGTTTGTTTTTTGTTTTATTATAATTTCATGTTTCATTTTATTTTTAATGTCTAGGATGGCAGACAGCTAAGCTCAGATCAATGACATGATCTCGGTCTGCGCTCGCTGCTCCTCCAGCCTTTCTCGAGCACTATCACCACAAGCTCCGCCCTGTGGTCCACCTTTGCGCGCTTTGTAGGGGGTGCAGAGCTTCCTGAGCGTTCCGCGGCAGAGGCTTCCAGGTCAGCGGGGTCCACATCTAAGACCTTACAAAAGTATTCCCTAGTACCTGCAATAAATATATTTTATTAGTAATTGTAAACCACATATATAAGTCTGGGGACATACTCTCGTTCTCCAAGGTGTCCTGCTCCATGTTGTGATTACGGTATGCGCCTAGGAAAAAGTTGAGCAACTCTCAATGCTGCCACACGGATGGATCAGTAATTAATTAATTATTACGAGTATAAACAGCATTTTTTCATTTGGGGCCTTTATTTTTCAAAAGTTATCCGCCATTATTTTTTAAATTTTCCTAGGGAATGTTTCATTTTTCACTGTCAAGAAGAAGAACCTAGACTTGCGCCGAAAAAACATCGCCTCACCTAAGTCCGTCAAATTTGGATGGGGAACTAACTGGGAATTTTCGGAACTGCAAAACCTTATGGACCATCCGTACAACGGATGGTGGGTGATGAATGGATCTCTGTGGGAAGTAGGCAGAAGATAAAACGTCTTTTGCCCGATCATGCAGATGCGCTACTATCCGAACTGGTACTTAGGGGGTTTAATATTACTTGTTCATAGCTTTATAATACGGTGCTCACACCGTAATGTGGTTGTGACCCATTCTCACAAGCACCCACTGTTTCAAAAGCAGCTGATCGGCCAGTGAGAATTAGAAAGATTTATATACATTTAATGGCATTCCCTTAGAAAAACCTGACTCGCTCCGAAATGCAGGGCCTTCTAAAAATTTCAAAAGTTTCAATTAAAAATCATACATGTAAATAACCAATATAATTTCAGGGCACACTAATAGCAACAGAAAGTTGTTGTAACTTATTCTCTTCTCTATTTAGCAGGTTAACTTCTCATGGAAGAAAAAGTCAAAGTTTCCAAAAATTTGGTTGCCATAGCAGAAAAGGATCCTTTGTGAATAGGAATTAATAGATGTAATCAGTAATTAATAACGAACAATAAAATTAAATATTTGGAAAGTACATAACAATTATATAATATCTGACAAAGCGTGGAATTGTCAAAAATTCAACAGAAACATTATATTGCTCAGATCTTCCAATGGATTTTTTGAAAAAAATACCAAATTAGTAGTTCAAGAAACTCCCTAATGAATTATTTAAGTTAATTTAACTTAGGTTTTTTTATTTTGAATTGTTCAAATTCAGGGCTGGGACAGTAGCATACAATGCAATCGATAGATCGATACTTTGTAAAAGTTGTATTCTTGGTATATATTCCAAGATGGCGGAATGTGCGGAGGAGAAGAGAACAAAAAGCAAGAGAAAAATCTTTAAGCGTATATTTAAAAGTATTAATGCATAAATCTATGTATTTGCTAATGCCCAACACATATTAAAGGGCAAACTAATCAATATCCAAGAAACTCGAGCACGGATGCCACGTTGTGCGTCTTCCTCTCAAAGTAGAGCCCACAAAAAGACAGCCAAAAAATCGAAATCTCGCATACACGGAAGGCCGAGTATTACTGCCAAGCATTAAAAGAAGCAGAAAGGCGACCAAGAAGATTAGTCCTGTAAATTGCTTGCGGTACTGTAAGAAGTGTTTCGGGCGATTCGAGATAGATATTCGCGGGTCAGACAAATCCGGCAGTTTTCCCAACGTCCTGGGGGCACCGAAATTTGACCGCCTCTGCAAGAGGCAACAGCGATATTGGACTTATATTTCCGACACTCCGCAAGATTTGTGTGTGCCCACGTCAACGCTTGCAGTGTCACCATCTCGGCACCTAGCAGTCACTTCAAAACACCGACAAGCTTTCTGCCGGGGTGCAGCAGACTATGTCTGACTTTTTGCATCACCAAAAACCACAAGAGCACACATAGCCATGGCAGCGACGAGAAAACTACAAGGTAAGCAAAACGGGCTTCCTTTTAAATATAGTTGCAATCTGAAACCTAACTATTAAACTCATGTTCGTGATTAGGCGAAATAGATCGATGTTTAAAAAAGGTAGCCGAGGGCGTTGAAACATTTGAGGATATTTGGAAAAAAGTGCATAATGCGACAAACACCAACCAAAAGGTGAGTTTAAAGTACAATAATCTCAGCTATATAAACCAATTTACAAACAACAAATTATGTACTTATGTCCTATTTAAATCCCATCAGCAAAAACATCTGCAGGAGAAGTATGAGGCAGATCTCAAAAAAGAAATTAAAAAGCTGCAGCGATTACGCGACCAGATCAAATCATGGATTGCATCGGCCGAAATTAAGGATAAAAGCGCACTGCTGGAGAATCGAAGGCTTATTGAAACCGTAGGTTTTTCTTATCTTTATATTTGTGACGAACGTCACCAAATTATTTGTCTTTTAGCAAATGGAACGCTTTAAGGTGGTCGAGCGCGAGACAAAAACAAAAGCTTACTCGAAGGAAGGTTTGGGCGCTGCACAAAAAATGGATCCTGCCCAGCGAATCAAAGATGATGCCCGCAATTGGTTAACCAGCTCAATAAGTTCACTTCAAATCCAGATTGACCAGTATGAGAGTGAGATCGAATCTCTGCTGGCAGGTAAAAAGAAACGATTGGATCGAGACAAACAAGAGCGAATGGATGACCTACGAGGGAAGCTGGACCGTCATAAATTCCATATAACAAAACTAGAAACCCTGCTTAGGCTGCTCGATAACGACGGAGTCGAAGCAGAGCAGGTTAACAAGATCAAAGACGATGTCGAATACTACATTGATTCATCGCAAGAGCCAGACTTTGAAGAAAATGAGTTCATCTACGACGACATCATTGGACTCGACGAAGTGGAGCTTAGCGGCACGGCAACGACGGACAGTAATAACAGCAACGAGACTAGCGGGTCCCCAAGCAGCGTCACCTCTGGTGGCAGTCCGTCACAGTCGCCCGTCACTGTTCAACAGATTTTAAACACCTCGACGCAAGCGGTGGTAAGTAGCGGCAGCAGTGCAGCCAGCGCTACACTGTTCCAGCAGCAGCAGTCAGCGACCCAGTCAAATGGCAACAACGTAGGATATGCGAGCGACACAAGCGCAGCTTCATCATCGGCCACCACATCTACAGATCCGGCGGGCAGCACAGCTGCAATGAATTGCGGTGGAATAGGTGTTGGTGATAAACGCAACAAGAGCAGCGAAAGCAATGCCATCAGCAAATTAAAAGTGTGTAGTCGATTTCCCGTGTTTTGTATGCGTTATGCTTTTAATGATATACTTTTGTTCGCAGTCACAGCCTCAGCAGCTTGTTAAGCCCACACCGCTGCGACCGACGGCCAAGCTGCCTTCGAGTAGTGATAGTAAATTCTTACTCTTTTTATTCGTCAAGTGTTTGTTTTACTAACTGTTGATCCTTATGCAGCTCCAGTCAATAAGATTGTCAACTCAACTCCCAGTAAAAATCAGCAGCAGCTACCCTCGGCGGCTTCAATCGTTGCGGCCTCCAGCTTGTCGCAAAACAGTAGCAGTGGAAACGGAAGTGTCAACTCGGCAGCGGGAACGGGAGCGGCTCAATTACCATCTAGCAGTCACAATCCTGCGTTACAGCCTCACGCTCCAACGCCTGGCCTCAGCGCCGTCACAGCAGCTGTATTGAATGCCGCTCCCTCAACGATTGCGAGCATCGTCAACGTTCAAGGCTCATCTGTGATCCAAACAACACCAACAATTGCTTTCGCTGCAGTGGCAAAACACAATTCATGTAGGAGGACGGCTCAATCATACTTATTGTCCTTACTTAAAGTGATATCCTGATTCTAGCACTCCTGGAAAATGGTCCTATATTGCCGCAACAACAAGCAATAGCTCCTACGGTGGCAGCTATTGTAGGAACAGGAGCCCAGCCACAGCAACTACAGGGGGCACAATTATCCAATCTTCAAACGAATTCCTCACACTTGCAAAATGGTAAGATCAATGGTTTTCATTACTACCACTAAACGCTTTTCTCAGTAAGGTAAAAAACGCGCAGAATTTTTAAAAATATCCAAAATATTTTAAATAAATTAAAAATTTTGTTTTTAATTTTGAAACTTTTAGAATAGACGAAAAAACTTGAAATAATAAGCTATAAACTTGCAATTTAATCGATATATTATTAAAGTTTAAGACAAAAAAATCCGAAACACATAGAAATCTTTAAATCCTGGAATATACACGGGTTATTTCAAAACAAGCGTTTCGCAACCTGCCAGGACAATTATCATTTTAGTCAAAAGTATCTTTTATCTGCGTTTAAAATTTATAATTTTGTGCACACCTTTAAGGGGAAAGTGTCATTTGACAAACGTTGAGGAAAAAATAACCCAAATTTAAGAATAAATTTAAAAAAATTTGAAAAATCGTTAACCTTAATTTTGTAAAAAACGATTTAAACCCCCTATAACCACGATTTGATACATGAAAAATGACGAGCAAAGCGACAAAAATTTGTATTCCCGTTTTAATGAAATTTCAAATGGGCTATCGAATTCTGAATAATGACGCTAAAATATGCAATTTTTCATTAAATTTCACTTTTTTTACTTTTATTTCTATTTCTTTTGATTTTCAATTTTGGATCTTTGAACACTCGCCCGATATTCATCGTCACTACGTGTTCTGCCGTTGACAAGTATAAAATGTTCAAATAATAAAATTTCCATCAACTGCAGGTTTCCCGGTAAACCTAAATTTCAATTTGTTGAACCATTGTCTAGGTCTGTCTAGGTAATCTGTCTTGTAATCTTTCCTTTTCCACAACTTTTTATGCTTGGAACGGCATTATATTTTTAATTTGTAATTCGTAATCAATTTATTGGCATCTGCATTTTTTAATAAAGGTTTAAATTGTATTTAATTTCATCATGTTTCCAATTTTTAAATAGCACAGCTAAATTTACATTTTGATTTTGAAGATCGAATGTCTTATTTTTATACACTTAGCTATATTAAAAACCGTGAAAGTGATGGAAAATATGTTTATTAGGAACTTTTTAACTTAAAGACTCTGCCATTATGAAAAAGTTACAATTACTCGTGAAAATTTAAAAGTATTCGAAATTATTGGAAATAGACAATTTTGCCAAGTTGGAAATATCTGATATCAATTTTTGTAACAAACAAGAAAGGAAGAAAACTTAAGCAAGCCGAAGTTTATATACCCTTGCAGTCATTACAAAACGACATTTCGATTTCTATGCCTATAGTCAAACCTCATATTCTGTCCCACTTTAACAGAAAGCTCTCTTCTTTTGGATCTTCTTCGTATTAAGCCTGTTTATTCGCCAGGGCCCGATGGTATTCCTGGGTGCGTGCTTAGGTATTGCGCTAAGGCCCTGTGCAAACCTTTTCACAAGTTGTTTACCTTATCTCTAGAAACCTCCCAATTCCCAAATTTTTGGAAGGAATCATTTGTGATTCCTCTTCTCAAAAAAGGTAACAAGTTAGAAGCCAGTAACTACAGAGGTATTTCTAAGTTATCAGCTATTCCTAAGCTTTTTGAAAAAATTATTACTCCTCATTTGCAGCACCTTTGCAGATCAATCATTTCTCCGTGTCAACACGGATTTATAAAACGTAGATCCACAATCACAAACCTTCTAGAGCTCACTTCATTTGTGATAAAAGGCTTCAATAGTAGTTTTCAAAGAAAACGTCATTTACACTGACTTTAGTAAAGCATTTGACTCTGTAAATCACTTACTTCTCATTCAAAAACTTGACCTTTTAGGTTTTCAGATGTTACCTCCGGTGTCCCACATGGGAGCCATCTGGGTCCGTTACTTTTTACATTATTTATTAACGATCTTCCCTCAATTATAATTCATTCTCGCGTACTTATGTACGCAGATGATGTTAAGTTGTGCCTGCAGTATAAGTACATTTCCTGCTATTTAAACTTGCAATCCGATCTAGATAATTTTCAAAACTGGTGCCGAGATAATTTACTAAATTTAAACGGTCCCAAGTGCAAGCTGATGACTTTTTATCGGGCCAATCCGATATACGCGACTTACACGTTAAGTGGCAGCCCTTTGGATAGAATAACTCTTGTAAACGATCTTGGCGTTCTCTTGGACCCTAAACTAAAATTTTCTAATCACATTTCGTCCATGGTTAATAAAGCCAGAGGAGTGCTTGGATTTATTAAAAGGTGGTCAAAAGAATTCGATTATCCTTATTTGACTAAAACTTTATTTATTTCGCTAGTCGGTCCGATTCTGGAGTATGGGTCTCCCGTCTGGAGTCCGCAATACGGAATTCATATTGGTCGTTTTGAATCAGTACAAAAAAACTTTCTTCTTTTTGCTTTACGGCGCCTAAACTGGGATGCAAATCTTAACGTACCTTCTTATTCAAATAGACTTCTGTTGATTAATTTACCCTCCCTAGCCAACCGTAGAACGATGCTTGGTACTGTCTTCATTTATAACCATATACATGGTGATATTGACTCCCCCGACTCGGTAAGTCGGCTAAACTTTTCTGTGCCAAGTAGATTAACTAACTAGAAATTATATTACTAAAAACAATGAAGCTATGTTGATTTTGCGCACATTTTGTCATTGTTTCTATGACAGCTATATGATATTTTCGATTGTCCGATTTTGACAAAACTAAAAGCGTAATTCTGATATAGAAAACAATTACTATATCTCAAAGGAATATTTTGATAAGCAGAAAAACAGCAAATTTCTTTTGTTATTTTTCGATTTTCCTATGGGAGTTATATGATATACATGTCCGATCTTAATTTAAATAAAACCAAAATTCCATAACATTTAACATTTAACATTTTACCAAATCCCAAAGAAAAAAAAAAGTAAACAATAAAGTTATTTTTTTAAAAATTTATTTCCAATTGTTCCTATGGGGGCTATATAATATAGTCGCCTGATCCGGCTCGTTCCGACTTATATACTACCTGCAATAGAAAGACAACTTTTGGGAAAGTTTTCAGCAGATAGCTTTAAAACTGACAAGTTTGCGTAGAAACGGACGGTCGGACAGACAGACGGACTCGGCTAGATCGACTCTCCTGGTGATGCTTCACTGCGTTGCAAACTTTTGACTGAAATTCTAATAATTTATTTATAATAGTTTTATGGTATTTAAGTATTACCAAATCCCAAAGAACAAAAAAAAAAAATTAAAACAAAGTTGCTCTTTTTTTTAATTTTTCCGATTGTTCGTATGGGAGCTATATGATATAGTCGCCCTATCCGGTTCGTTCCGACTTATATACTTCTTGCAGTAGAAAGACAACTTTTGGGAAAGTTTCAAGCAGATAGCTTTAAAACTGAGGGACTAGTTTGCCTAGAAACGGACAGACAAACGGACGGACGGACGGACATGGCTAGATCTCCTGGTGTCTGAAATGTCTGCTTCACTGCGTTTCAAACTTTTGACTGAAATTATAATACCCTCTGCAAGGGTATAAAAATAGACATCGCCAATACATTTTATTTTTTTGATTTGGAAGTTTATGAGTACAGATACAGTGGCCCTTACCACACCAAACAGTTTTTGTTACGCGCAGCTTTTCCCCTTGGGCCGTAAAAACGATATCGTATGACGTGAAACAAGGACAATAAAGAGACAGACATTAATTATAATAATAATATAAAATATACGCTTTTAAGAACAGTTTCTATCTGGCCTATATGTATAACACATTGTGGACGCCAAAATCAACATGCATGATTCTAGTCAACGCACAACCACCCACCGTAAAAAAATGTGCATTACTTTTCATTTAGCACTATTAAATTCAAAAAGATTACCACATTGCGTACATAGGGACACGCGACGTTGTCAAGAAGAATATTGTTGAGAAATAATTTACAAAGAAGGAGATCAGGTTTAAGACACAACATTTATAGAGAACATATCGAGATACTTTGGAGATCCAAGAGAATTGAGTTTTCCGACTAAAAGTTAGCTTTGAAAAAATTGCTCAAAAAGATCGCCACTGGCTTGATAAGTGTTTGTATTACATTTTTAAATGACAAAGATGCAGGTTAAGTGACTTATTTATGCTTATTGTTAACAATACTAAAAAACTATTTTGGGAGAACTGGATCCTACAACGAGACGGAAGATCAGAGATTTTCTCCGGCTTACAGAAAAGCACAATAAAAAGAAAAACTAACACAGTTCTGCCCTCCGACCATAAGCTGATTTAAGAGGTTTAATTGGCACCAATTCTGAAAACAGTCAATATCAGACTGGAAATCGAAACGAGACTGAAAATTATTATTGGAACAAAATAGAGGGGAGATTATTAATAAATAAATAGAGTAAACAGCAAAAGTCCAAAAAACTATTATGAGGCACTTCAGATGTTATAATTTAAAAAGCACTTAGAGAAATATTGATATATAACATTAGTCTGCATTTTATAATTAAATCATTTTACTACTATTCAAGTAGTTTCGTTGTGATATAAGCGACGAATACAAATTTTGCAAGTGAGAAGTAATAAAACGCTCATATGAGATTAAAAAAAATGAGTAAAAATCCAGATAATTTAAAAATTCCTCTACAATTGTGAACATTCAACTTCCCACAAATAAAACAGTTTAGGAATCGGCTTACAAATAGTTGAGGCATTTAACTTAAGCACACACCCAGGGAGCCAGGAAATTTCTAAATCGCTTAAAAGAGAATTTTCTATAATTACCGGGGAAAAATGCAATTCGACCTATTTAAATAGTAAGGGTAATTTAAATGTTAACTTCTGATCAATTTTTAATTCGGTTTTAGACGGGTTAAATACTTATAATTTACTGTTAAGAACATTAGAATCCGTTCATATTTTGAAAAGTCAGATGGCTTACCTGTCCTTTCTTACTTTTTGTTAGTGTTTGTTTTAAGGTTTTTAAGTTCTTAAAGCTCCGTTGTAAACCACGGGGGTCTGCATTGTCTGTCAGGAACGCATTCATGAAAAAGCGTGTTATAACTCTATAAAATAGTTCAGTGTCATTTTCAATTTCCATGCAAGTGTATACATTTTTCCAGATTTATTTGGGAATCAGTAGTTTAGTTTATTTAAGTCACATTTACGGAATCATTTCGTTTTAGTTTAAGAAGGCAGGAAATTGTCAAGTCCTAGTGTAGGACAATTAGGGGGTAAATTTAAAATACAACAAACTCAGACGGATCAAAAACAAGTAAAAGAACTTATTTCCTATTTAGGGAGTTATAAATTAAGCTTATTTGCTGAAATAGTAGATCCAAGAGTCAATCAACAATCAGATAAATGTGTGGAAAAAAGTAAGTGAGTAAGAGAGGACTAAGATATATCAGTAAGATTGAAATCATACAAAACAAGAGAGAACGCTATAGTCGAGTGCCTCGAAACAACTTCGCAATTTCTTTAATAGAAATCCTTATCGAGAATTAACGTTGACTCTGTTGAGCACCTTGGCCAGCTGTTCCAAAGTCATCCGTTAGATGGCGCTATTGTATTGCGCCATCTACCCCAAGACATTGGAACCACGGGCCATGAAAGGCGGAAATGTAGGAGCTAGCCAGGCTAAGCGTTAAATGGGTTTTTGGGCGTCAGAGTGGGCGTGGCAAAGTTTTATTAGGCCAATCGATAGGTATTGACGAAACAAATTTTCATAATAGCATGAAAACTGTGGCCACAGCTTGCGGCTTGTGGGCGTCAGAGGTGGCGTGGCGCAAACTTGCGCTGCTTAGGAACTCCTAAAATCTACATGCAAAATGCCACGCTTCCTTCTACCTGTTACATACTTTTGCACGAATACAATATACCCTTTTACTAGTTTTACTAGAGTAACGGGTATAAAAACATCAAATAAGCACACATGGACGCTTCAGTTAGTTGTTTTAGTACACCAAAAATAAACCACTAATCTAGAGCTCCATTTCTGTGTTTACTAGACCACGTGTGTCCACTCCGCAGATTAATATAATCTCGAACTCTACCAACGAATACAGCGCATTTAGCATGCGTCAATAAATACATCTTATATACATGGATTGTCTTCAAGCACAGCTGAGAGGGTATTATAAAATGGGTTAGAAGTTTGTAAATCAGTGAAGGAGACATTTTGGTTTTAAAAAAAAACCAATCTTTAATATACCACCATTATACCCACATTTAACTTTCGGCAGCACCCTAATTAATAAGCGTCGCAACTTTAAAATTTGTTTTAAATAAATAAAATTCAAGCTATACAAAATAAGTTGGGGTCAAAAGGGTTAAACAATTTTCGTTTTTTTTTCGGAAAAATTCGGGAAACGATCCTTTGGGTATGTATGTGCGTAACGATCGGTAACGCACGCATATATACACAAATTAGCGCCCCCTTATCCTGTGACCCTTTATAGTGAATCTTCTCTTGTTTTGCTGATTGACGCCTACAGCCGAACGCCAAACGGTTCTGCTAGTAGAGTTCTGCTAGTAGAGCGGTCAGTAAGAGACCGATTTCGCTAGACCAGATACCCAAAAGCAAAGAAATTGAATAAGGAGGTTGCAGAACACTTTTGGTTAAGCATATTTTCCGATCCGTCCCAAATATACAGGTCAGTATTACATCCTACTTTCTGACAATTAGGGTTAGATTGAATTAGTTTTTTTGCGCAATATAGAAACATTTTCGGCATATTGTTTAATCAACATCTATGTTGTAAACCAATCCAACACTTCTGGAAAACAAATATGTAATATATGTCTATACTAACATTATTTTGTAAGGATAAGCCGGTAACTTTTATTTTTTGTTGTCCTGAGTTATCAAATAGCTACCTTTCTAGGTTTTTGAGTTATATCTATATCTTGATTTCGATGTTTAAAAACAATGAAGCTAAGTCGATTTTCCGATCGTTTCAGTGCAGCTATGATATAGTCGCCCCATTTTTATATAAGCCCAATTTTTTCCAAATGACTTTATTTTGGAGAATATCGGCATATAAATAATGCCGTTATAATTTTATTTCCCTTTCTTGTTCCTATGGGAGCTATATGCTTATACTACCTGTAACAGAAATAAGACTTTTTGCTAAGTTTCATCCGATTAGATTTAAACATATAAAACTTGTCAGTACTAAATTAGTTTTTTCTCAAAAAATATAAAAATCGAAACTTACTTAGAGCAGAAGGAAGCCGACTTCAACAACACTGCTTGCAGTACGGACTGGAAAGACTTTGACTGTTTTGTAAAAATTTAACATATTTAATTTAATTGCATTTAAAGTTTTATCCCTGTTCTAAAAAAAAATAACCTAACATTTTTGCATGGAAATTAGACTGCAGATTTTAATTTATCAAACAAAGTGCATCTACATCTATACCCTTGCAGAGGGTATTCGAATTTCTATTAAAAGTTTGCAACGCAGTGAAGGAGACATGTTGTGTCTTAAACCTGGCCTCCTTCTTTTTAAATTATTTCTCAACAATATTCTTCTTGGCAACGTCGCGTGTCCCTATGTACGCAATGTGGTAATCTTTTTGAATTTAATAGTGCTTACGAATGCGTATAGTGTTTAATTCCCAAAGCCGAGGTTGACAACAGGAGCGAAACTTTATTCTTCGAACATTTCTTTAATTCAAATATGCCGCTGCTCAAAATGATTGAGTACGGTGCTTATTTTTATATTTTGCAGATCTTTCGATTCAAAATTATGATCGCAAATGTTATCCTGCGTCCTGCTGTTGCTGAGTAGTGAGAGTGAGCATCATCACTAACCATTTCATATTTAAATTGTTTGTATATTAGCGGAATAAACGAAACTTAAATCTCAAAAAAAAAAAAATGCAAAGTAATGCACATTTTTTTGAGACAAACTTTAGAATACCACGTATACGGTGGGTGGTTGTGCGTTGACTAGAATCATGCATGTTGATTTTGGCGTCCCCAATGTGTTATACATATAGGCCAGATAGAAACTGTTCAAAATAACTTAATCTTAAAAGCGTATATTTTATATAATTTAACACGAAATTATAATTAATGTCTGTCTCTTTATTGTCCTTGTTTCACCTCATACGATATCGTTTTTACGGCCCAAGGGGAAAAGCTGCGCGTAACAAAAACTGTTTGGTGTGGTAAGGGCCACTGTATCTGTACTCATAAACTTCCAAATCAAAAAAATAAAATGTATTGGCGATGTCTATTTTTATACCCTTGCAGAGGGTATTATAATTTCAGTCAAAAGTTTGAAACGCAGTGAAGCAGACATTTCAGACACCAGGAGATCTAGCCATGTCCGTCCGTCCGTCCGTTTGTCTGTCCGTTTCTAGGCAAACTAGTCCCTCAGTTTTAAAGCTATCTGCTTGAAACTTTCCCAAAAGTTGTCTTTCTACTGCAGGAAGTATATAAGTCGGAACGACCCGGATAGGGCGACTATATCATATAGCTCCCATACGAACAATCGGAAAAATTAAAAAAAAGAGCAACTTTGTTTTAATTTTTTTTTTGTTCTTTGGGATTTGGTAATACCTAAATACCATAGAACTATTATAAATAAATTATTAGAATTTCAGTCAAAAGTTTGCAACGCAGTGAAGCATCACCAGGAGATTCGATCTAGCCGTGTCCGTCCGTCCGTTTCTACGCAAACTAGTCAGTTTTAAAGCTATCTGCTGAAAACTTTTCCAAAAGTTGCAGGTAGTAAATAAGTCGGAACGGGCCCGATTAGGCGACTATATCATAGAGCTCCCATAGGAACAATCGGGAAAAAAATTTAAAACAAGAAAGGAAAGCTAACTTCGGGCGGAGCCGAAGTTAATATACCCTTGCAGAACACTCTGTAAATTCTATTCACCAAAATTATTCATATGATGATTCCTAACTTTAAAAACACCAAAGTTATGGCATTTCCAATCGTTCAGTTATATGGCAGCTATAGGATATAGTCGGCCGATCCTTATGAAATTTGCCAAAGTTATGGCATTTCCGATCAATCAGTTATATGGCAGCTATAGGATATAGTCGGCCGATCGTTATGAAATTTGGTAGGTCAGATTGATTAGCCAAATATAAAACCCATAGAAAATCCCAACTTCCTAACAAACACCAAAGTTATGGCATTTCCGATTAATCAGTTATATGTCACCTAAAGGATATAGTCGGCCGATCCCGGCCGTTCCGACTTATATGCTGCGTGCAAAGGAAAGAAGGGAGTGTGCAAAGTTTCAATTCGATAGTTTTAAAACTGAGAGACTAGTTTGCGTAGAAACAGACAGACGGACAGACGGACATGGCTATATCAACTCAGGAGGTGATCCTGATCAAGAATATATCTACTTTATAGGGTCGGAGATGTCTCCTTCACTGCGTTGCACACTTTTGACCAAAATTATAATACCCTCTGCAAGGGTATAAAAATGAAACTTTGTTTAATTTTTTTTTTGTTTTTTGGGTAATATTTAAATACCATAGAATTTTAATTTTAATTTTTAGTTAAATTAAAATCGGACATCTACAGCTCCCATATGAAAATCAAAAAATTAAAAAAAAATACATTTTTTTGCTGTAAATAAATAGATTATCAAAATATTCCTCTACTATATCAGAATTACGATTTTAGTTTTGTCAAAATCGTACAACAATATCATATAGCTGCAATAGAAACTATGGCAAAATAATAAATTAGTAAATATAGGCATAGAACTCGAAATGTAGTTTGTAATAACTGCAATTAAAACAGCAATTAAAGAAGAAAATTATGATCAAACAGTAGCGAGCCAGAAACTCATTAACCTTGAATGAATGTTGGTATAAAATATATATACTTGTTGTGCATGTGTTTTAATATTTATGCTTCGACGTAAGGGTGTAATGTTATCTCTATTTTCGTAATTAATTTTGTTTTAAAACAATGCTACGTCTTCATTTCAAAGAGCCATTTTTGTTTGGTTTAATTTCACTGTTTTTCATTATATACAAAATTAAAACAAACAATTTTTTTTCATGTTCTAGGCAACAAAAATGTTTTATTATTTTTTTTAAAGGCGTTACCACGTCCATTTAAATAATTGTGTGTTAATGATTCAAACTAAAGGAACTCAAAATTGCAGGAAAACTCAACTCATGTAAAAGGGGTTTACCTATAATTTCATAAATACAACCCATAAGAATCGCCATATTATGCAATGAAAAAATTGCATTTGTCACTATCTAAACTGACCGATAATAACATTTTGCAGGGCTGCCTGTCTCGGAACATACTAGTGACAACAGCAGCAGTTTCGTCGATACGATTTCTCTAAAAACTATGGCACAGGAAGCCATTGATCGATCCGCGATCGATACTAATTCACTAAATAAGCAGCAAACAAGCAACGTTGACACAAGACAGCAGCAGACGCAGCAATCACTCCTCCAACAGAGTTTCAGCTCAGAAAACACTGCCAATCAACAGCAGCAGCAAGTGGCATCACAGCATCAACAACAACAGCTCCAAACTACCACGGTTGCCGCGGCTGCGATCGGTTCAATTACGACAGCGGCACATGCCGCTGCAACCAGTAATGGTCCTACAACTGGCAGTGGGCTTATGAATCTTGCAAATGCTGCAGGTCAGCCAAACAGCGCCAATGCCAAAGTGCATTCGTGCCAACACCAGCAGATGGCCACTACGGAAGCGCACATTCCCACGTTGCTTGGAGTAACTCCATTAGGGCCAACGCCACTCCAGAAGGAGCATCAAATTCAGTTTCAGATGATGGAAGCTGCCTATTATCACCTGCCACAGCCTATGGACACGGAGAAGCTACAAACGTACTTTCATCGCGCGCCAGTTCCCACGCCGGCGCATTATCCACAGGTGAGTTATTTTTATTAGGCTTACATCTTGCATGGATTACCTTATCTAATAAATATTTCAATCAAGGCACAGCTGCCAATATATGATACAGTTGAATTCTATCAACGACTCTCAACGGAGACGCTGTTTTTTGTATTCTATTACATGGAGGGAACCAAAGCCCAATATCTTGCAGCTAAGGCCTTAAAAAAGCAGAGCTGGCGTTTTCACACCAAGTACATGATGTGGTTTCAAAGACACGAGGAACCCAAAATTATCAACGATGATTACGAACAGGTAAACTAGACAACTTATTATAAGGAAGAGCTAGCTACTAATAAAGATAAACACCATTCACAGGGTACGTACATCTATTTTGACTACGAAAAGTGGAGTCAACGAAAGAAGGAGGGATTCACCTTTGAATACAAGTACTTAGAGGACAAGGAGCTGAATTGAAAATGTTGCAATGTGTGTTGCTTCGTCTGTCTAATAGAAAGTCAATCCATTGAAACAATAAAATAAATCAATACCATTTTCATACAAAATCACAAATCCACAATCAAACACATGAACCTAAAAACAACAAGCAAGAGAGAGATCATCTAAGTTAAAATATAAACAAATAGGAGAGCGAACCAGACGTAAGAAAAAGTGAAAAAAAAGTATAATACTTAATCGGAATGCGTGCTTTTTTTTTTAAATATTTGTTGTTTACAACTACTCTTAGTTTGTACATTCTTTCACAATTAATGAGGATGTTAATGACGTGAGATTCATACAAAAGTCTCATACATTTCGCTAAGCTCTCCTTTTTATTAAAGCTATACATATTTTAAAATTGTTTACTGATTCTCCTAAACTCCCAATTCGCATATTGTAAAAAAAAACAGCCGAGTGCAGCTCACTTTAAATTAAATATAACATAATTTGTCTCCGATTTATGCGATTTGTATGTGTTTAGAATGAAAAGAAACCATATTCAGCTGATCTTGTTTAAATTTAATAATGTAATTACGGTTACTAAGATCTTTGATTAAGATAAGCATGATATGCTAAAATGCAAACATACAAAAAATTATGCATAAATAAAACTTTTTTAAATATAAGAAAACAGAAATAAAATCATGAGTAAAATGAAATTTATAGAATTTTTATAATTTTTTTTTAATATTAAATCTTTTTTAAAGTAAAAATTAGTTAGTGTACAATTTTTGTTTTTCCCTAATAGTTTCGTTTCTGGATTTTACGATCGATTTTTGAGTTATAAAAAATATTTTAGTCAAATGATAAATGAAAAATCTTTAAGAGTAAATGCATTTTAAAATGTTTTTGCTTAAACACGGCATTTTTACCAGTACTTTTAAAAAACATGCGAAGAAATGGAAACCTATTTAAAAATAACTAAACATGCTTATAAATGTACTTTACAATAATTATAGCACTTTATTGAATAGTTTACAGTTAAATTAAAGTCTTTACAGCATAATCAGGATTATCATACTGTTTGTATGATTCCGTCCTAAAACCTTAATTATGCTTTCGTGCCCCAGACAATGTCGTCTTCATCTTGCTCTTCGTGGCCCCAACCCTGATCCGCTGCAGCATCCAAAACATTGCTGTGGGCGGTGAGTGCAGCAGCAGCGAAACGGCTGTTGATCAGCTCCGCGTCCTCACTTCTACTAGTCTTCGCTTCAATAACTGGTTGCATGTCTTTAAAGAAGTCAAACTCACTTAACTCTGAGCTTTTGGACACCGATTGCACTTGTATATCCAGCGCGCTAAGATCATCGATAAACTTATGATCCGTTTTCGACAGTGGTTTTTTTACTTCGAGGGATAGGTTTAAGTTGTCTGTGTTAAAAGAGTCAGATAATGAAGTTAGATTAGCTCCACCTGGTGCACTGTCATTGGATTCCAAATCGTGCTCGACCTGATCGTCTAGTTCTGTTCCATTAATGTGTAAGCGATGAAGCTCGTCTGTAGTATCCCAATCAGACCAAACTGCCTCTTCATCCAGGATGTCTAAGGTTTTTTTAAGGCCTGTGGGAGAGCCGTTTGAGTTAGTCTCGGGGTCACTATTGTGACTGACACCCCGCAACTTTTCATTTAAATTTAAACCTCCCTTCTCGTCTTCCCCACCGTCTGGACTAAGGCGGATGGATAAGGGAGGCTCTATGCTTTCGGCGGGCAAGGGACTTCCAGAGACCATAAAGTCGTCTTCTACTTCGAAGGATCTTGTGTTTATTAGGGGAGTAATGGATCGTGGCTCTGGGATGAAATTCGAGCTAACGGCGGAGACAGCAGCATGCGGGCGACCATCAGAAAACCATCGTCGCCGATCATCCCCGCCCAAAGCTTTATTGGCTCCCAGTATGGGAACCAAATCCGCCATGCACCTAAGCGTTTGAGCCACTAAAACGTCGTTGGTGTCGCTCATACCAAGTTGCAAATGCGGGAGAATCTCACTTTGTAGTTGTTCGTCACTTAAAAGATGAATATAGTCAATAAAATAGTCCAGGAGTATCAAACGGATCTGGGCGTCACGCAGACGAAACATCTTGAGTATGTGTGGCATTAAATATTGAACGTAGGTCTGCGGAGAAAACAACGACGCCGTCGCTTTATCTGTTACTTTCGTACGGAGTACATGGGGAGTCACGAATTTCTGTGCGGCAGGATCCAGCAGAACCATTCTAGAGAGCAGATCACACGCCAGCTGCGAGGCAACAACTTCCTCGTCGAAGCATCGTAGGCGTTCAATCAAACTTCCGAAGAACTGCTGACGTTCTTGCACGGACTTCAACGGCAATTCGAACAGAAAGGAATGTATAAGCACGAATTCGTGGTTGAAATAAGGATGTAGCAGGATGGCCGAAAGTCTGGGTCTTAGGTTTGTATTTTGGTGCTTTAAGTGAGTGCTGCAGTACTCACGGAACTCCTTGGCATGCGGAGTGTCATCCCCATCACCTCTCTCACTTTTACTTCTATCCAGCACCTGCTCACAGAGAAAGGCAAAGGAAAACTGCTCGCAGTTCTCTCCGGGAATGTTGGGATTAATAAAGGAACGTGCCACGTCAAGCAGCTGTTTGTCGACTTCTATCGCTCTCCAAACGTATTCGAAGCCAGCCAGTCTCCAGCTGCCACTGTCCGTCACGTAAATGGAATGCGTATTAATGTTTAAGTGTCTAGCCAGGGCCGTCTCAATTAAAAATATTAAGCTGCATAATATCGTCCGCAGGCCGAGACAGATTTCAATGTTGGTCTGCTGTGCCAATACCTCGTTTAAAGGTCTGACCCTCTCCGTTGCAAGATGCTTCTGTCCTGACTGGTCCCAAGTAGCTACATATTTTAATATGTATGGGTGACGGTAGACCATTAGATTCTAGAGGGAGACATTCAGTGAGTAGTTGTTTTCCGGTTTACTATAAGTATACTTTTATTGCCCTTTCTATTGGGGTCATTCCATTGGACCACAGCAGTCCCTTGACGAAGATTTCGCCCTGAAATACCGACAGCCTTTGGCAGCAACCTTCATCATTGGATGTCGTCGGTAACTGTGCGTTATAGAGCGTCCAAAAATCATTAACCTCCACTGCATTTTTTTCAATAATTAACCCTTTTAGTTTGCTGCCTTCATTGCCCATTGCTGTTGAAGCTTGAAACGATAATTCCAGATGTTTTAAAATAGTTTTCGCTAGAGATGAAAAAAATGATGTTTGAATGATCGATGAAATCAATTTTCGATTTCCTAATAAACATAATCGATGTTTAGAACGATTGTTTTCCGTTGTAATGTGGTCCGAATTAGCGGCGATTGTGGAGCCGTAGTATATGAAACGTGAGGACTGTTTTTATAAATTTATTTATTTTCATAATGAGAAGAAAAATGAAAACAAATTCCACCGTATATTTATTTATTAATTTTTTTTCGCTATTTGGGCAGGTAATCCAAATATATTATATAAAGATCTGTTAATAGTAGACAGAACTAACTTTATAAGTTTAATGAAAATTGTATCCACAGTTTTCGAGAAAATTACATTACAGTGGGCTGAGGAAATGACGCCCTCTACTTTATGTGAACCAGTTCGTTACCCAAGACACGAACCAAATAAAAATTCAATGATTACTTTTACAAAATTCCTACGTCTTTTAGAAGGCTTATGTTTAGTTGAATAAATAAATTAGGTAGCAATCGTACATACTTTTAGGAAAGTTTTAATCTGTCCGCGGTTTCTTGAAAGTAAAATTTGTTAATGCCACCCGGTAGCATATTGAAGACACATAGTGAATCATCAGTTATTTGGTATTTAACAATTGGCGCTTTACCGTTTATAAAAAAATGCTGCTTTTGTACAGAAAAAACTTCAGGAAAACAAACGGGAACTCTTTTCTTTTTTATAAATATATTATTTGGCACTTTATAATATGGAAGCATTTCGAAAGTCTGGTTAGACCATACCTGTATATTTAAATAACAAATTAAGTAGTTTTTTTAAAAAAGCAAGGTTTTCATTTTATGTTCAGCTAGAAACATACAACTAAAATAATATTTCTAGCTCATACAGTACGATTTTTGGGTTCGAGTCGAATAAATATCACTGTATTTATATAGTTATGTTGTCGACATTTTTTTTTGTTTCTGGACGGTGCTCTGGTTCGGCAACATTGTTTTTATTCTCTTTTGACTTGTATTTATTTTTTTAACGAAATCTATTCGCTAGCCATGAGGGGGTGCGACATGCAAACAGCTATTGAACTCTTTTCTTCAGGTCCTTCTTTCACACCAGTACCTGAAAAATACCAAAATATTATATCGCGTTGCCAACAACTTAAAATTAATTTTGGGTGAACGTTTGTCAAGCCCAAAAGCAAAGAGATACTGTTGCATTTCAAGTTGGAATCGGCTGGAAGAAATAAGAAGGAGGTAATTTTGGTGGTGCTATCGATAAAGTTATGTCGGTGGCAGTCCCTACTGAAGTGGCGACCCCTTCGGCTGATGCCCTTGGCTATCTAGCTATTTAAACTAGCCCGGTTCGCTCTGGGTATGGCTAGGATAGCCTTGGATTCGTCCAATGGCCTACTTTTGGGAGAGCAAAAGGGAACATGGCGAATGACATTGCGTAGGTCAGGGATAGGTTTTAGTTGCTGCCGAAGATCGAAGCCAAGTATTCAATTTTTTAATTTTCTTTTAGTTTATTATAATTCGAGAAAAGTAAGAGTGTCAACAAGTGTTAGTGAAATTTGGGAATAAAGTGAAGGTTTATTTCTTTTGGGTTCACCGGGGACCCTATTACCTAGGGCCCGGCAGCTTCTTCTATTTTCTTCATTTTCCCATATTTTCCTCTCGGAGGAAGGCAGCAGGCCACAGCTCGTGGTAACCCGCCAGCCACAGGCAGCACACAGCACAGGTAGTGCACAGCCACCGACAGTGGCAGCAGCAACAGCCACCAACAGCAGCAACAGCCGAAGGCAACGGCAACGGCCACCGGCAGTAGTAGCCAGCCACGGGCAGCAGCAACTACCACAGGCAGCAGTGTCCGCCAAAGGCAGCAGCAACTACGACCGGCAGCAGCCACGTGCAGTAGCAACCGCCGCAGGCTGCCGCAACCTCCACGATCACCAATAGAAAATACCCATTACCTCGGTGAGTCCGTTCCGGGCACGTAGAACCCGTGCAGCGCAGCGTCGCGACCACGACGCGGCTCCTTCACCACGCGGCATCCATACCACCGCGGTCGGCGGCAAGGCGTGGTACCGATCACCGGACAGCCATCCCCACACCTTTCTGTCCCGATTTGTTACGCGGCGACCAGTAGCCGAAATCTCTATGTGGCTTACTGGCCGCGCCTGAAATTAGATTTTAAGTTAATTTTTGTACACACGTAATTTTTATACTTACTGTGGCAACCCGCTGCAAATATCGAACCCTACAGCAGCGGATCCGAAGGTGGGAACCCTAACAACGTGGCATGAGGAATGCGGGCAGTCTAATATATACCGCTAGCAAACCAACAGTGTGTGGTCTCGGAATAAAAAGAGTGAATTCAGTTTGGAATATAAACGTGTTTTTATTGCTAAGAGATATCCATTTTGTGAGTTATTACATTGGCGACGAGGTAAAACAGAGACCTATAATTGGTGAATTCTAAACATACATTTAAGAGGAATGGCTGCAAATGAAAATAGTTTTATTGGCATTGCAGTATTTTAGTGCGCATGTATGTGTGACTTGCAAGAACAGTCCTTCTGTTTCTTCCTTTCGGTCATTCGTTGCCGAATGGTGGGAATGACAGAGGAATTCGTGAATTCGAGAATACATCGAAACAAAGTCAATTGAGTCAAAAAGAGAATTTTGATTCAAAGGCAAAAACGAATACATAGCTCCACTTAAGAGAGGGACTGAGTGACACTAAGTTGCAAGTCATGAGAATTATTGTAAAAGAGCAGAGGAAAACGCAAAACAGAAATGCGAAATAATTAACTGAGGAACAGTTAGTTTCAAGTTAAAACAAATGAAAATAATTTTGAATCGAATTATTGGTTACGGTTGAAACCGTAAGCCAAATCATAAGCTGACACAGTCAGAGGCAGTTTGCCAAATCATAAGCTGACATGGTCAGAGGCAGTTAGCCGAAAACACAAGCTGACACGGTCAGAGGCAGTTAGCCCTAATAAAAGTTAAAAAAAAAAAAAAATTTTTTTTTCTTTTACTTTCAGATAATAAATAACAAGATGTGCGAAAATATTATTAAACCATTTCTTTGTGAAACAATAGAAAGGTCTTTATTGCGGAGCGAGTGGGAAAAATGGCTTCGGGCATTCAAAATATATATCGACGCAGAGGACATTGAAACACCCAGTAAGAGACGGAGCAAATTACTTCACTTGGGAGGCGTTGAGTTACAAACGGTCGCTTATTCGTTGCCCGATGCTTTGATCGATCCAGACGAGGATAAACAGACTGATGTATTTTTGGTGTTGGTGAATAAACTAAATGATTATTTTTTCGCCAAAGCAAAACTCAACCTTCGAACGGCATCTGTTTAGGAGCCTTTCTCCTTTGGAGGGCGAGAGTTTTGCGAAATTTATTGTCCGTTTGCGTCAGCAAATGCAGAAATGCTGTTTCGGAACCACAAAGGCCGAAATTGAAGAGATTTGTTTAAAAGATAAAATTATGGATTCCTGGACTTCCTTTCAATTAAAGAAAAAACTATTGGAAAAAGAACACACGTTGGCTGAAATCATTGAAGCTTGTCGAGTAGACGAGGAAATTAGTAAGCAATCCAAATCGATGCTAGCCAAATCGGAAGAGACAATAAATAAGATATTCAACCGAAACTCTGAAAAGGAAACCGAATGTGGCAGATGTGGTCGCATCGGGCACGCGCATGATAACGCCACATGCCCTGCACGGCAGGTTAAGTGCAACAAGTGCACTCGCATCGGACATTTCGCCCGGAAATGCAGAACAAGTTTCAAACGCCAGTACACACAGCCAAATAATAATGGCGCCAAGCGAGTACGGTCACACGTACGATGGGTTCAAGATGCAGATACCTATTCTGAAGTAAAGGCAACGAAAGATAATTGTTTCCGTATCTATAGTGATGGTGAAGACGATGAATTCATTGATTGCTACATCGGTGGCCAACTTGTTTCACTAATAATTGACTCAGGATCCCGTTTTAATTTAATCAGTCAATTGGATTGGTTGTCAATGGAACAAAACAAAGCAGTAGTCTTCAACATCAGATCAAATTCAGAGAGACAGTTTCGTGGCTACGCCTCAAACAAATTGCTCAGCGTAATTTGTGTTTTTGAGGCTCCCATATCAGTCGGCTCAAACACAGAGGTAGTCATGTAATTGAAAATGGGACACAATCACTATTAGGCCGAGATACCGCCATACAATTGAAGGTCCTCGCATTGGGATTGCAAGTAAATCGAATGGAATGCATTACCCCGTTTCCCAAGTGGAAAGGAGTGACGGTCAAGCTTTTAATTGACCCGAAAGTGAGACCCGTACAACAGCCTATGAGACGCATCCCAGTTGCGGTCGAGAATAAGGTTTTGGCTAAATTGGACGAAGCATTAAACAACGACATTATAGAGCCAGTGCACGGCCATAGCCCTTGGATCTCACCAATCGTGGTAGTTTTTAAAGAAAATGGCGATATACGTAAGTGCCTGGACATGCGGATGGCGAATAAAGCAGTAAAAAGGGAACACTACCCACTGCCAACTTTTGAGTCATTCATGACTAGGTTGGAAGGAGCAAAATATTTTTCGCGAATTGATTTAAAGGATGCATACCACCAATTAGAACTGGATGAGGAGAGCCGACAGATAACAACATTCATAACGCCAAAGGGGTTGTTCCGGTACAAGCGTTTAATGTTCGGAATAAATTCAGCTCCTGAGATATTCCAACGGCGGCTCGAAGAACTGTTAGCGCCTTGTTCCAAGGTCCTAAACTATATAGACGATATCATTATTTTCGGAACAGAAGAAGAACACGACAAAACCGTCACGGAAGTCCGATCAATATTTAAGGAAAATAATGTCTTGCTAAACGATTCAAAATGTGTTTGGAAAACGAATCGTTTGAAATTTTTAGGCCACATTTTATCTGACAAGGGAATTAATGTTGATCCGGAGAAAGTGACGACCATCACGTCTTTTCGAAATCCGAAAAATAAGGAGGAGACCCGAAGCTTCCTTGGTCTCGTCACATATGTCGGAAAGTTTATCCCGGACTTGGCCGATCGCACTGAACCACTACGACAGTTGTTAAGGAAAGAAATTAAATTTGTTTGGGGCCCTAAAGAGAAAGCAGCGTTCGATGATTTAAAAATTAGATTGGCCGAAATACCCAGACTCTCGTATTTCAACATAAACCACCGAACACGTCTGATTGCCGATGCCAGCCCTGTGGCACTAGGCGCGGTTCTGCTCCAGTTCACAGATAACAATGAACCATTAATAATTTCCTTTGCAAGCAGGAGTTTGTCTGATGTGGAGAAGCGGTACTCGCAAACGGAAAAGGAAAGCTTGGCATTAGTATGGGCGGTGGAAAAGTTCTATTACTACTTAGCAGGATTGGAGTTTGAATTAGTTACCGACCACAAGCCACTCGAGACTATATTTAAACCGTCATCAAAACCACCAGCTCGCATTGAAAGATGGCTTCTTCGCTTGCAGGCTTTCAAATTTAAGGTTATCTTTAAAGCCGGAAAAGAAAATATATCAGACTCTGCATAACATCAACAAAGGATTTGGAGCCACGAGCAGAATATAGCATTCTGCACATACTACAGAGCTCAATCCCGGCATCAATGAGTATATCCGAAGTAGCAGAGAAGAGCATACGGGACGAAGAAATAGTCGATGCTATGACTTGCCTGAATGACGATTCTTGGACATCGGCGATATCAAAAAGGCTCTACCCATTCAGGCATGAGTTATCGACAGTTGGTTCAATCTTATTGAGAGGAGACCGAATAATAATCCCAACTTCTCTTCGGCAGAAGACACTGGAGTTAGCCCATGAGGGTCACCCGGGCGAATCCGCAATGAAGCGCCGATTGCGTTCCAAGGTGTGGTGGCCTGGGATTGACCGGGAGGCTGAAAAATTCGTAAAGTCTTGTAAAGATTGCCTTTTAGTCTCCCAAGCTAGCAATCCAGCACCGATGAACAGAACGACGTTTCCAACGGGTCCGTGGATTTACGTGGCGTCCGATTTACTGGGTCCATTGCCAAACGGCGAGTTCTTGCTCGTATTCATCGACTATTTTTCACGTTACATGGAATTTAAGTTCCTTCGTACTATAACTTCCACAAGCATAATTAACACTATGAAAGAAATTTTCTGCCGACTTGGGTTTCCAAAATACTTAAAGACAGACAATGGACGACAGTACATCAGCAACGAATTTAAAGAATATTGTAAGATCTCTGGAATCGAACAGATTAGAACTCCGCCCTACTGGGCCCAGGCAAACGGCGAGGTAGAAAATATGAACAAGTCACTAGGGAAGAGATTAAAGATAGCTCATCAAAACAAGGCTAACTATAAAGAAGAAATCCAAAAGTTTGTTCATATGTATAACGTAACTCCACATGGCAGTACAGGCACTGCACCCACGATGTTAATGTTCAACAGATTGATTCGAGATAAGATGCCAGGAATTCAAGACTTAGGAGGCAATATGTTAGATTCGGCTGAGCGAGACCGCGATGTTTGTGTTAAGCAAAAGGGAAAAGATTTAGCTGACAGAAAGAGAGGGGCGAGGGATATCGACATCGAAGTAGGAGACAAGGTACTAATCAAGAATGTTGTATTCCCGCACAAACTAACACCTAGTTTCGACCCCACTACATATGCTGTAATTAAGAGGAAGGGGAACATCGTAACAGTGTCAGGAGATGGTCGTGTTTTAACGCATGAGGAATGCGGGCAGTCTAATATATACCGCTAGCAAACCAACAGTGTGTGGTCTCGGAATAAAAAGAGTGAATTCAGTTTGGAATATAAACGTGTTTTTATTGCTAAGAGATATCCATTTTGTGAGTTATTACACTTACCTTCCTCCGTTTCTGCACGTCGTCGTGATTCCGCGACCTTGAGTCCAGCCTTGCGCAACTCAGGGTATAAAATGCGAAAGCGGGCTTAGCAGAATTGAATACTTCCTATTTATTCGTATTTACCTGTCCATTTTTGTCCTCTTTGAGCTCCAGCAGGGTAGTTACATTTAAGCCGCTAGCGAACTTAAACTTTTCTGCGAGACCAAATTTCGGGACTTAAAGAAGGCCTTGCTGCTGACACACTCCAGGCCCGGGTAGTGGTTTTCCCTGATCTGCGAATAATGGTGTAAAAAGAAGAAGATAAATGTACCTAGCAATTGAGATGCAGATGATGTTGGCCAAAGGCTCTTACCTGTGGGGGGATGAACCGTCCGTAGTCCGGCCTTATAAAATGGGTGGTGCCCCCCGAATTCCACTGGGGCACCATAGGATGGGTGGGAGCGCGATGGCAAGTCCATCAAATGCTTTTTTGTATTTCATCCGATGTTTACCTTTTTTTCTTTTTGTTTACTTTTTGTTGTCGTTAGAGATGGTCCAGTTGAAAATAGTGTGTGAGACGTCGGTTTGTATCGATTCCATGTTGGGAACTGTAGGGACATTGGGGGTACCCTGCCCTGAGCATCTAGCTAGCCGGTGCTGTCCCCATGAAACAGAATTTCAGTTCCATAACATAGTGGCGCCCAAAGTAAATAAAATTCGTCGAGACGATGACGCTTCGCAAGTAGGGATTTGCCTCTCACAGCCTCCACACCGGTGACTTGCAGGGCAACAGCAGGTTGCATGCAACTGCACCGGGAGTGGTGGGCTGCCAGGCAGAGCGAAATGTTTAGGGGGATTTTTTTTTGAGCAGGCAGGAGGCTTGACGTTTAAAATGAAGACAATTGCTCCTAGTCACAGAGAGCAGATCGGTCGTGACCGCCGGGTGGCATTTTCGGCTGGAAAAGGAGCTAAAGATTTGCAACCGAAGGTGGTCCGTGCAATAAGAACGAAAGACGATATTTCTGTGATAACTGTGTGAAATAAACTGTGATAAAATAGTTAGGGCGTAGATTTTTATTTATTTATTTATATTTATAGTTTTGTGTTTGTGGGGTAAAGTCCATTTCATAACATCCATTAGTTGTTTTTTTGTTGATCCTAAGGTTTTTGTTTCTCGTAGGTGTTTGATATCTTCTGTCGATTGGATATTTAAATGTGTGTTCTTGACCCGCGACTTACATGCGCTGCCCGAACACCTCGATTTAAAGATCAAACTACAAACGGGAAAACAAAGCCAACAGGACTCAACTAGCAGCCGATGTCCTTAACTGGCGGCTATCAACAAAGTTGATAGTCAGTCCAGTTGACGAGCGGCAGTGCAGGGACGAAATCACAAAAAAAAGAAAGTCTTTGGTCAGGAGTCCACCGGCTGGTGACCGGTTCCATCTCCCCATAATAAATCCGAAAAGAATTTAAAAAAAAAAGAAAGGAAGAATCATTTATATTTTATTTATTTATCTGTTTTTTATCCTATTTATTTACTTATATTATTTATTAATTTACCCAAAGATCTATTTACTTACCAAAAAAATGATCTATTTATTTCCTAAATTATATATTTATCTATTTTGAACATTTAATTATTTATTTCGGACATTTATTTATTTATTTAATACCCGTTATTATGTGTTAATATATGTATCTGTTTATTTATTATTCACTGGTCCTTATTTTATTATTATTCTTAAGTATTTATTTAAGTATTTGCAGACGTGTTTTATTAACTCTCCGGAAAAACAATTAGTCAATCAGTCGAAAACGTTCGAAAAATTAATAAACGCGAGGTTTTGCGTTTCGCTATGCAAATCGCATATCGTAAACTAAAGTTTTAATTTATTAAATAATTAATCTTTACGATAAACAAACGCCATGGAGTGAGCAATGCAAGACTCCAACAGAGCTTCTGCAGCCTAGCGCAACAACAACAGCAACTACTACGACTACTACAACGGTCTCTGTCGCCAACAATGCAATAAGGACTCCACCCTCTTCTCGTGCTGCAGGTAAAGCAACAATACAACCAAGTGCAAAAATCGGTGCAAAAAGAAAAACAATGCTGCGGTAGAAGAAGTGACAATTCTGCAAGCGGGTTCGGCCATGCAGACAGGCATGGATCGCTACATTAATATCTCCAAGCGTAAGCTAACACCCCCAAAAAAATCGCACGGCAATAAGCCAAAAATAAATCGTTCCAACAAAGGCCCTGAAAATCCCGGGCCATTAGATGAAAATAGATTTTCCATTCTGGCGGAGCCTGAAACAGAGTCGGAACAATTAGCCCCAAGGAAACTAAAGCCCCCACCTATTTTTATTCGGGAGAAGATCTCGAATGCCCTAGTCAACAAATTAGTTGAGCTTGTCGGGAAAGATAACTTTCATGTTATTCGGCTTATGAAAGGGAATATAAGCGAAACTAAACTCCAACCAAAACCGAAGACGATTTCCGAGCAGTGTCGAAGTACTTAAACGATGCCAAAAAGAATTACTACACGTACCAGCTGAAAAGTTGCAAAGGTTTGCAAGTTGTGCTCAAGGGAATAGAACCCGATGAGACCCCCTCCGAAATTACAGAGGCCTTAAAAGAAAACGGTTTTTGCGCAAAAAATGTTAAAAACATTATGAACAAAAACAAGAAGCCGCAACCACTCTTCAAGGTCGAGCTGGAGCCAGACAGCAGAACTTTGAAAAAAAACGCAGTGCACCCGATCTACAAGTTGTAGTACCTTCTGCACCGTAGGATCACAGTGGAAGAGCCGCACAAACGGACCGGGCCAGTGCAATGCACAAATTGCCAGGAATACGGTCATACCAGGGCTTACTGCACCCTCAGGTCAGTATGTGTAGCTTGGGGAAACTGCCACGGCTCCGAACCCTGCCCTGCCAACAAGGAAGACTCTCTCACTAAAAAGTGTGTAAACTGCCAAGGAAACCACACCGCAAACTACAAAGGCTGTCCAGTGTACAAGATGATGAAAAGTCGGATGCAACGAGCGACAACGGCACGCTCACTGAACACACAAAACACTTACATGAGATCACAAACGACACCGGAAGTTTTCTTCGCGAAAGCAGCCAGATCATCATTTGGCCCTTCAATTACCACCAACGGAATGTCTTACGTCAGTGCTTTAAGATCAGGCACAGCTCACATAGAGCCGAAAATTGATAACATCCAGCAGGCCATGGGACAGCCACAAAGTAACATGGAATCTATGATGATTACTTTGCAACAAAATATGATGCAATTTATGTCCTTCATGAAAACCACCATGCAAACCCTTATGCAAAACCAAAATATCTTGTTACAAATGCTTGCAGCTCAGCAGTCCAAATAAACCATGCCTAGCCTTCGAATTACTCTGTGGAACGCCAACGGTGTTTCACGGCATAAACCTGAAATAACTCAATTTCTGAACGAAAACCACATCGACGTTATGTTGCTGTCAGAAACGCATCTCACCAGCAAATATAACTTTAAAATACGGGATACACGTTCTACGGCACCGATCATCCAGATGGTAAAGCGCATGGCGGAACTGGCATCTTAATAAGTGACCGCGTGAAACACCACTTTCACCAACGGTTTGCAAAAAATCATCTGCAAGCTACTTCGATAAAATTACAGTTGGACAACTGCAACCTTGCCATTGCCGCTGTCTACTGCCCACCCCCGCAGTCTCCGAAGACCAATTCGTGGACTTCTACAATTCACTTGGTGAGCGATTCATAGCAGCAGGAGATTACAACGCCAAACATACGCACTGGGGATCCCGCCTCGTGACCCCCAAAGGAAGGCAATTATATAATGCACTCATTAAAAAATGCAACAAACTGGACAACGTTTCACCAGACAGCCCTACATACTGGCCTAAAACATTTCTCGCAATCTAAAATTAGCAAAATCGCTTTTGGATCTATCATCGGACCACTCACCTGTGCTAATAACTCTTCTTCAAAGCCCTGAATTAATCGAGCACCCTCGCAGGCTGACGTCGCATAGAACCAACTGGCGGAAGTTCAAAAAGTACGTAAGTTCCCACATTGAACTAACTCCACAGCTCAACATCAAGATGCACTGGAGTCTGTACTCGTCGCAGCAGCCAAAGTCTCAACACCGCAAGGGTAAGATGGGCACACACACCAACACAAAACTAACCTCGAAATCGAACAGCTTGTTCTGGCGAAAAGACGTTTGAGACGTGCTTGGCAAACCAGCAGATCGCCATCCTCCAAACCAAGTCTTAAGGAAGCTGGTCGCAGACTGACCAGGGCTCTAAGGCAAGAAGAAGTAAAAGCACAAAGACAGTACATTGTGAAACTTTCACCCACCAGCACTAAGCATCCCTTGTGGAGGGCCCACCCAAATCTAAGTGCGCCGGCCAGAAGCGACAAAGACAGAGCTTGTACATTTGCTTTACACCTTCGAAATGTTTTCCAGCCAAACCCTGCAACTAATTCATTCGCACTACTGTCGCCGTCAATTCGAATCGAATCTGAGACGAAGCCAATTCTGTTTCAACCAAATGAAGTTGTAAAAGTAATCAGCGAGCAATTGAAACCAAAAAAGGCCACGGACGGTGATCAAATAACTCCCAAAATGTTAATCGAACTTCCAAACTGTGCAGTTGAGGTTATTTGTAAACTCTTTAACGGGATTACAAGACTTGGCTATTTTCCAAAAAAATGGAAAAAATCGGAAATCATAATGATCCCAAAACCTGGAAAAGATCACACAATACCAGCTTCGTACAGACCGATAAGTTTACTCTCGTGTCTGTCAAAACTGCTCGAAAAATGACTTTTGACGCGTAGAATCCCATATCTGAAAGAGCACAACGTTATTCCAGCACACCAATTTGGCTTTCGAGAAAGCCATGGAACAATAGAGCAAGTCAACAGACTAACAACAGAAATACGGACTGCATTTGAGCATCGGAAATACTGCAGTTCGGTATTTCTTGACGTTGCACAGGCTTTCGACCAAGTCTGGCTTGATGGCCTTATGCATAAAATCAGCCGGGAAACACTCACAGGATACTTGAATCGTACCTTTACAACAGAGCCTTCGTCGTGAGATGCAACACTACAACATCCGACGACTACGCTATAGAGGCTGGAGTTCCCCAAGGTAGTGCCTTTGGTCCAACTCTATTTCTCCTCTACACCGCAGATATCCCAACGAACGAGCGGCTAACTACTTCTACATTCGCAGACGACACCGCGATCATAAGTCGGTCCAAATGCCCAATTCAGGCAACAGCACTACTAGCTGATCATCTCGTTGTAGTGGAGAGGTGGTTATCAGACTGGCGTATAAAAATAAATGCGCAAAAGTGTAAACACATAACGATTACTCTTAACAGACAAACGTGGCCCCCGCTAACCCTAAATAACACGCCACTTCCACAAGCTGACGATGTAACGTATTGGCATCCACCTAGACAGGAGACTTACATGGCGGAGACATATCGAAGCTAAGAAAATTCACCTAAAACTAAAATCAAACAGTCTCCATTGGCCTATAAACGCGCTCCCCCCTCTGCCTGGACTTCAAGGTCCTGCTCTACAATTCAACGCTTACGCCAGTCTGGACCTACGGCTCCCAATTGTAAGGAAACGCGAGCAGCAGCAACATCGACATTATTCAGCGAGCACAATCCAAAATCCTGAGAACTATCACTGGGGCACCTTGGTATGTTCGGAACGACAACATCCACAGAGTTCTTGGCGTTCTACCCGTAAAAGATGAAATATCAAAACAAAAAGCGTCCTACCACACCAAGCTAACTTCTCATCCAAACCAGCTCGCCAGGGGCCTAGCCAGGGTTTCCAACCGGACCCGATTGCAACGCAATGACCTTCCAGCTCAGCAATAGTTATTAGAGCCCCTAAATCTCGCGCCAGTCACCTTGACTGTCAGATAGTTTTTTAATTTAAGATTCTATATACTTATTGTTAGTCTCAATTCAGAGAAGATCCAATGAATAAAATGTAAAATGTTTAAAAAAAAAGTATTTCTTTCTTTTGGTGATTTGTTTCGGGTATTAAATAAGAATTTTTTTTGTGCAATGCGAAGATGCAGCCGAGGAAGATGAGAATCTATGGTCCACGGATGTAGATGAGGTAACCGGGGCCGAACAGCATCGTATATCGATGGGACTGCCAAGGACTCCGTTGGTTTGTCTTCGTCAGGGACTGCGCAGGGAATAGCAGGTGGGAACAGATCCCACGCAGCACCAGAAAGGGGCGATTCCGAAGACTGATTTGGATTGGCTCCCGTCCACCGCCACCAAGGGTTCCACCAAAGCCGCCTAGAAGGCGTTGCAGGTGGAGAGCAGCAGTCCAGGATATCCTCCGGATGGTGAACGATGGCGACGCAGCGAGTTCCGAAACTGGGACATAGATGACCGGAGGGCTTCCGATTCCCGCGAGGAGCCGCGTCAATATGGAAATACAGGGCCAGGTAGCGGCAGCCAACAGATCAGAGGTGCAGAAACATCGAGTGAAACATCGATAACATCGATGTTTTCAAAACATCGAAACCATAGATGGTTCGTGACCACCATCGATGTTTTCACTAAAGCCTAGTATCCAGATCGACGAAAGCCGTACGCCAGTCATGAGAGAGAGCGAGAGGCAAACAGCTGGCGTTCACTTTTCGTCGGGCCTTTTTTTCACGTTGGTCCCCTGATCGACGAAAAAAATACCAGAAAATTCCAGAGCGTTGCCAGTCTGCGGAAATGAACTTTGGGTGAACCCTAGCGAAAAGATTAAAAAATTGAATCTTTTGGCGTGCGCTTCTCACTGAACATTATAAGAAATGGAGGGAAAAACTCAAAAAACTCACAAAAGTCGATTGCAGGTGTTTACATTTAAGGACAAAATAACATTAATACTATCTGGGGTGCCTCTTGTCAGAGCAAAATGTTTTTTAGGTCCAGAATGTTCGAAAAAACACAATAAAAGTGCAGCTTTAAATTAGCAAATAATTATCAGTAAATTAAAAAAAACAACTGTTAAATTTAATTTGTATTGTTTTTTTAATTTCTTTGTACAGCAGCAGACTTTTCTTGCCAAGGTATTTGATAATATCTTTTAAAGGCTCTTTCCCGCCAATACGATATTTGAATTTTAACTGCTTGTCAACAAACCCAGCTGATTGACAGTACGACCGTCGCACGCTTAAATCTGATGAACTCTCAAACTTTTGGTCACACTGGAAAGATTAAAGTTTTTACGCTAGCGTAATCGTTTGTCGATCTGGATACTAGGCTTAACAACTCTGCGTTCGGTGCGAACAAATTGTGAGTAAATTAATTTCTTAATTTTTTTCTAACAACTAACAAAACTGTTAATTTGTTAATTTTGACAAACATGTTAACTAAGAAATACTTTTTACAGATTACTGATGACAACGAATTAAAATAGGTTTCAAAAAAATATTTCTGTGTACAAGCCTCGTCCTGTGGGTCTGAAAGGGTGTTCAGCAAAGCTGGACAAACTGTATCTGATCGCAGAACAAGGCTTAAACCTGAAGTTGTTGATCAGCTTCTTTTCCTCAACAAAAATAGACACTTTAAATGATCTCAAATAAACCTCATTGTTATCGTTTGTACTGATTTGCCTTTTTTTTTTTTTTTTTTTAAAAACATCGATGTTTCACTCGATGTTTGTTTTGAAAACATCGAAAACATCGATGGACACGAACATCGATGTTTCTGCACCTCTACAACAGATTCGCATTGAGCGGTGGGGCGTTTCCTTCGACGAGCGAAACTCCGTTGAGGATTTCCTGTTCCGGTTCGAGTTCTTGCAGCGGCAGTACCAGTGCCCTTGGCAGGAGGTGCTCCGCCATTTCCATGTGCTGCTAACCGGACGAGCTCGCGAGTGGTACTGGGTCCAAGTGCGTCACTGCAGGGTGGACAGATGCCCGCAGCTGCGTGCCGCTCTGATGGATAGGTTCCGAGGCCACCAGACGAAGCACGACAGGATGAATCAGCTTCTGTAGAGGGAGCAGCAGCCGGTAGAAGCCGTGGAAGATTATGTTCATGCGTTGAGGTGCGCACCCGATGCGTTATCCTCCGGCGGAGAAGGCCAGGGTTAGCGAGGCAACCGGTCCCGACACTGGAGAGCATTCCCAGTGACAGGTGGATGAGTTCCATGCGAGGGCCAGGAATCCGTTCCGAGCGGGCTGCTGGAATTGTGGAGCCGTAGACTACGGGTTCCGTGACTGCGCTGCAACAGACACAGTGTATCCGAAATGTCCGGATTGCGCGGGAAACGCTCGGCTGGGCGATCAGAGGGCGGGAAGGATGCGTCCAGACAAGAGACCTGCGAGGCAGAAAATGTTTTAGGAATAGATGGAGGTTTAGTATGCACGAGTGGTAATAAGCTCAGTTTAAAATACTTACCGTATGAGGAGAGGATGCGTCGATACTTGAAGACCAGGAACAGAATATTCTCGGAGAACCAGTTAGTCGGCATGCGAACAGTGTCTCGAAAAGTTCAGAAGGCCAGAGATAGCTTCCGGAAACGTCAGGACAGGCGACGCGAAGTAGTGGCCGCCGTGAAGCGCGGTTCGACGCAAGATCCCAGACCGTTCGCCGAAATACCTGACCGAAGTCCGCAAGGCAGCTGGTGAGGATCGCTCGATCATATGACGGGTCAGTCTACCGGTGGAGTATCGTGGTCAGACAGAACAGATACTATTCTATTTGTGCCCGTATCTGGAGCAGGCGGCGTATTTTTGAGTTGACTTCTGGCAGGCGTTCGGGCTGACCCGGAAAGCATGAAGAAGGCAGACGCTTACCCACTGCCTAGTATCGACGGCATTCTGTCCAAAATCGACCAAACATTTTACATTTCCAGCGTGGATTTGAAGTTCGCATTCTGGCAGATCGAGTTGGACCCGAAAAGCAAGAAACTGACGAGATTTACGGTTCCTGGTCGGCCTCTCTACCAGTTCCGGTTGATGCCCTTCGGACTCTGCAACGCAGCGCAGCGGTTGGTGAGACTCATGGATCGAGTAATCCCAGCTGAGATCTGTTCCAACGTCTTTGTTTACCTAGATGATCTGTTGATAATGGCTCCAGATATCCGGACCCATTTCAGGTACCTTCGGCGAGTCGCAGAATGCCTGAAAGCAGCGGGTTTAACCATCGCACTATGGTCAAGAAGTCGATTTTTTGGCATGAATACGAAATTTGTATGTTAATGTTTTGTATTTTTGATTTAAAATTCTTAAAGTTAATACATTAAACATAAACAAAACTAAAAAAATAAGCTTTAAAAGCTTCACTGATGAGCTTTCCAAACCACACAATCGAAACAACTGTTTGGCGGCAAATTGCTCTGTTTACATTTTTGCGAGAAAATAAATATTCTTTGTCCGAACAAACTGATAGTAATGAAAATTGTAAATCAAGGAATGTATTTTTTAATGAATATAGTCTGTTTATGTGTAGACTTAGTGTTTGTGTTTTGTTTAATCTATAGAAAATTAACATGAGTCCCTTGTGTTTCGTGGAATAAAACTAACGACCTGACGGCTGCTGACAAAAACTAATTACGCCAGTTTATACTAATATATGTCGTTCTTTACCGCTAATTAACAATTTTTCCCCGTTCGTCGCCTTCTTTCGCAGTTCCGCAATATTCAGCGAAGTTCGAACTTGGCTCAGCAATAATCGCAAAATATCTTTCGTGTCAGATTGCATTTATAAAAAAATTAGCCAGAAAAAGACTTCCAAAGTTCAACTATATGGTCGAACGATTTAAGTCCAAGCATTCTGAATGGATGTCATCTAAAATATCAATTACAATTAATGATAACTATAAGACACCACAAAAACTGGGACGCTGTAACTTGTCTTATGCAAACGCAGGACCACGATTGAAAAGGAAATTGGCATCTGAGCTTGCGAATGAAAAAGAGCACAACACAACTCTTCTTATGCCTGCTGCAGCAGTTTCTGCTAAGAAAGAACGTAATACAAACGTGGCCTTGGCCCTTAAATAAATTACAACACCTGCTGAATACCCAACAGAATTAAGAAAGCATCTTCAAATCCAAAAACCGACTCCACTCACACCAAATGAATCCCTAGCCTACATTCTGAAAATTCTTTAAACAAACAGTAATATGCTAACTGTAGGGTTTTGGATATAAATCATCACAGTGACATATATCCGAGGTATAGAAGTTACAGAAACTACTGCTTAAGTGTCACTGCAAAACCTATTGAATCATTCTGCAGAGCAA